>NW_022146304.1:21748-639842 GCF_002938485.1 Sitophilus oryzae | reverse complement strand
AAACCACGAAATGTCGAACCTTAAAACAAAACTACCCCAGGCGAGTAGAACGTATGATTCAGAATCTCGCACTGAATATAATATACCTACCTATTTCTAATTCTTGTTATATTTACTATATTTGTATTTTATTTGAGTGATCTAGTATTACGACACATAGTAATGCTAATTTTGGACTTAAATATTATATTTTATTTTGTTTCTGTACTTTTGATTTTTGTTGAAGATCTACCGAGAATTTTGTTCTCGTATGGAATTATAATCTAATAAACCTGGCAACCCTGTTCGGCTACTCCTTTATAAAGTTTTTTCGGCCTTCTTCCTTTGTCGCCGCCGCCGACCGACCGGTCGGTGTCGGGACGACTGCAAGGAAGATCGTACAGTATTGCCATTTAATAGAATTGCACTTGCTATTTTAGAAATGATTTCAAACTTCTGCATGTTACTTTTTGTTTTAGAAAGAAGTTGTTATGTGCCTAGAGAAAACATTCTTAAAATTGTTTTGTACTTTTTAAGTACTATTTAATATTTCATTAAGTAGGCAAGATAATGGGATTAGAAAATTCGGGATTTAGGATAAGCCAACATAATTTTGATTTAACAGAATGGCAACACTGTCCTTCGTCTTTCTATTTTTTCCATTCTATTCTATTAGTAGCCGGTAGCCCCCACACAAGCGTCTTAAAGACCCGCCCCCTCACGCAGAAGCTCTCTCGTCGTATCACTTCTATGATCACTTCCCCTATACAATGGTAGGGAAAATACACTTTATCCGTCTCTGTTGTACTGCAGTGTATTTTGCAGCCTTACCATCTTTTTTTATCGCATTGAAAAGCTCCTATTGCTAATGAAATTTTGCCACACGTGTAGACGTGTTTCTGGGGTCGAAATATACCACCCCTAAAATATTTGTACTAATTTAAGAACATTTTTAGAGCCCCCACAAACACACAGTTATTTATTTTTATTTTTATTATTAAACACAGGCAGACTGTACAGGCCAGTCTGCGCAGTTTAACCTGTATACAGCCTGTCGCACACACACGCAATTTTATAGTACAGTTTTATCTATAATGAACTGAGTTACGGAATCACTTCGGCACATTTTTTCTCAGTAAAAATGGCCTCCCGAAATACACATCTGTCTCGGATTTTATTCGCTTATGCAATAAGTATAAAAGCAGAAAAACAACGGTTACTTAAAGGAAATTATTTCAATGTTAATTTGCTTGCTGATTTAACAGTTGAAAAACAGGATTGATTTAACTACCTAAGAATGAACGAGGAAACTTCCTTAGAACTACTGAAATTGACGTCTGGAATTGGGAATTGGGCTGGATGAGATGCGAGTGTCTTAAAGTTGCTAAACTGATTAGTTTTGATGCTTAGATGCCCGTGGGTGCTCCGCACCCACTAATTTTGTCTCGTGGGTGCTTGAGCACCCGAGCAGCAACGCAGTCGTTCACCCGACAGCAACGCAGTCGAGCATCCGAGCAGCAACGCCCCTGATTGGGACTAGTCTTATCCGCATGCGTTAACTGTTTTTGAACGATTCTAGATTGACAATCGGTTGGAACAGTTTCGGAACCGTTTTTAATCTGTCTTGTCAAAACACCTGTTAAAATAACCTCACTTTTTGTTTGATGTAAGATGTAAACAAAACAAACCTTAATAATATTCTTCACATACATTCTTATTAATTGTATAGAACAGTGGAAACTGTAAAAAGTGATAAATTACTACCTACATTTTAAATAATGGACACAAGCCATAATTTTGGTAAGTTTCACTTGGTTTACTATTCGTTTTTTTTTGTTGAAAAGTGTGAACTGTATGGTTTTATTAAAATGTTTATATGCTAATTAATTAACAATTTCTAAGTATAGAAAGAATTCTAAACACTAAAACCCATTAACCCACCGTTCCTGAACGGTTCTAGCGGGGTTGGAAGAAACCTTATGTCAACTTTAATTCGTAAACTCAGTTTTGCATAAACTTTAGTATTTGGCATGTTATAGAGGGTCAATCGAGTGGTTGTTTTTTTACCCTGACTTTAAAACACCCTGTGTAACAATTTCGTGTGTAAATTTTCCTAAAATATAATTTTACGGTCAGAACCACGTCTCCTGAACATTTTGTTTTTTGGATCATGTCAATACATGCCTTCGTTAATTTTTAAGTGCGAAATGAAGCTGCCACCAACAATTTGCAATTTTTTCAATTATCATTTATTTTAAGAAGTTCATTTTTAATATGACAAGACGGCTTTGGTGATTATTGTGAACTATATACTGTACTACTACAAGTATTAACTGCCCATTATGTTCGACGTTTGGTATTGGGAAATGTTTGGCAGGAGGGTTATAGGTCGTGAAGCGGTACCAGCTTCATTAAATGAACTTCGCTTGGTCCTTAAAGAAGAATGGAAAAACATAATGCAATATGATATACAGGGTGTCCCAGGCTGAGCGTACATTAGAAGTTTCTAGAGAACCACAATATCTAGATCGGAGATTTTTTGCACATCATTGTTTTACAACGAGATCTATTGATTAAAAATATTTTCAATATGGCGGCACTTCCGGAAATACCGGAAGTTGACAGCAACGTTCTTATTTTAAATGGGTACCTCCATATTTTATTACATACTTAAATTCTCTGTAAAATTCTATGAATATTGATGTTAAACACTCTATATCTAACATTAACCATTAAAAAAAAATATATTTAAAATTTTTGGACGAAGAAAGCTACCTGTGTAGAAAAATTGTATAGCCTAAAAGTCAAATTTAGTGATCACCACAGCCACTGTGACATAAAGAGAAGACATGTGGCTATCTATTTCAAAAACTAAATTGTTCAGATGTCATATAATAATGGCGGTAGCTGTCATGGCGTTTAAAACATTATCATAAATCATTTTTTCAAATAGAAACCCACTTTTTTTATTTCACTAATGAAAAGGTTTTTCAATTCGTTACTTTTTAACTATACATGTTCCTATACCTAAAATAAATCGTTTTTTTAAGATTTAAAATTTATCGTTATTTAAGATTTAATTTGAAAACGTATATTTTTCTTCATTTTATCTATCTTCCTTTGATATTAAGTCTCACACGGTCAGAGAATTTATTTCCCTCTGTCAGAAAACGAATTATTTGAATAGTGACTACTTATTTGAATAGTCACTAGTGAAATAAAAAAGTGGGTTTCCATTTGAAAACAATGATTTATGATAATTTTTTAATCGCTCAATTCCATGACAGCTGCGGCCATTATTATATGACATTCGAAAAATTTAATTTTTGAAATAGATAGCCACATGTTTTCTCTTTATGGCACAGTGGCTGTGGTAATCACTTAATTTGACGTTTAGGCTATACACATATTTTTGAAGCAGTTTTTTTCGTTCAAATATTTTAAATATTTTTTTTCTCATAAACGGTTAATGTTAGATATAGAGTGTTGAACATCAATATTCATAGAATTTTACAGAGATTTTAAGTATGTAATAAAATATGGGGGCACCCATTTAAAATAAGAAAGTTGCTGTCAGCTTCCAGTATTTCCGGAAGTGCCGTCATATTGAAAATATTTTTAATCAATAGATCTCGTTGCAAAACAATGATGTACAAAAAATCTCCGAGCTAGATGTTGTAGTTCTCTAGAAACTTCTAATGCACGCTCAGCCTGGGACACCTTGTATGCAGCCCCAGTGACAGTATGAACGGACTTACACTTTAAACTTGCTTATAAATACAATGCTTATAAAAACCAGGACTGTATCGTTTTTTTTTAATTTTGTATAGGGTATCTAATACAGCGTAATATGACGTTACGACAATAGTCACTAAAACTATCTCGTCATATTAAAAAGTTACATCAAAAAGTAATGGTAATTGAAAAAACTGCAAATTCATCGTGATCAGTTCATTTCGCTCTGAAAAATTAACCAAGGCATGTGTTGACATAAATCAAAAAACAAAATGCTCAGAAGTCATGGTTCTGACCGTAAAATTATATTTTAGGAAAATTTACAAACGAAATTATTGCACAGGGTCTTTTAAATTTAGAGTTATAAAACAACCCCTTGATTAACTCTGTATAATATGTAAAATACTAAAGTTTAATTTAATACTTATTAAAGTTGATATATGTAATTACTAAAAAATTTATGAAAATATGGCTAAAAATAAAAAAAAACAACGCTTTATTGTACAAAAAGCCAAAACAGCTTCATCGACAAAGCATTCGCAAAACAAAAAAGCACAAAAACAAATATACAAATAATAAAAAATGTCATACAATACAAATCAATTCAAAAAAATTTGCGTCATAAAATTACAAATAAAACATATATGGACATTGCAGAACACAGGCGTATCTAGAAAATTTTACAAAAGGAAAACTGTAAATGGATAAAATCATGATATCATAAAATCAAGAGTTGTAAAATATTAAATATTAAATACTAGACCTTTAATCAGTATGTGAGATGATCAAAATTTTAAAATTCAAATATGTTCATGATTAAACATCAACAAAAAAGTCGTTTACCGCATATAGGGCTCTCTCCAGTAAGTATGATTTCAGAGCTTTGCGAAATGCGGGAAAGAATGAAAGTGACTTGATATTCGAAGGCAAATGATTGTACATTTTCTTGGCATTGTACAGTATTGAGCCCTTAACTAGTTCTGAGCTCGGGGTTGGCAGATAAATATCGTGCTCCGCATTCCTAAGTGGATAGTTGTGAGAAGGTCTTTCCGGAATAGAGAATATGTGCTTGCGGATTAAGCAAACGGATTCAAAAATGAATAAGGAAGGAAGAGTCAGTATTTTGAAATTTTTAAAGAAATTCTGGCAGTGAGTTCTACTGTTTAGTCCCAATAAGTATCGAACTGCTCTCTTTTGAAGTTTGAAAATACGATTAAATTTTGTCGCGCAGCAAGTACCCCAGAATGGAAGGGCATAACGAAGATGCGACTCAAAAAGGGCATAATAGACCATTCTAGAGGTTGATGAGTTAAGTTCCTTAGAAACTGATCTTAGCGCAAAACAGACAGCGCTTAGTTTCTTTGATAAAGCTTCGATGTGCAAGTCCCATTTTAACGAGTTGTCCACAACAAGTCCTAAGAATCTCACAGAGTCCACGACGTCAATAGTGGTGTTATTAAGTACAAAAGGTTGTATAGTACTTTTATATGACAAAACTTTAGTTTTTCAAAGGTTGAGGCATAGGAGATTAGAATCGCATCAAGATTTAATGGTATGGACGTAAGTCACTGGATATAGTAAATAACAAAAATAAAACACTTTAAATTTGACCAAAAATTTCTCCGTTGCGTTTTTTTACATCTGAGTGTATACAACGATACTAAATAAGTATACAAAATTTTGGAACCTGGAACAAACTCAAGATAAAATTAATTAACAGGACCGTGCTAACTTCTAGAACACAATTACATTAAGATCCAGTAACTTGATTTCTCATTCGCACAACTATTTTCTAGGCTTTTGTACGTGACCTACTTTGTTTATATGGCGAGCGAGATTCTGTTGTATGAGCGAAGCCTATTGTTTTCCCGGGGCTTGATAAAAATGTCGTCCCGAAGAAGTAAAGTTTTTTTGGATTTCTGTTCTATTACAATTCGAGTGTCAGCCGGTATGCGACGCTGTGTGAATTATTCAATTGGAAGAATCTCTTTTTTTAGTCATCTTATTGTTACCCGTTCTCACTTATTGTGTCGAACAAATCCTTTGTGACGACAGCTGTTTTGCCGTTTTCATGTAAATAAGCCGTATTTATTTATTTTCAACTATTTCATATTGTAGTTTTATATTTTTAATTAGGAAAACTTGGTTGCTGTGTGAATGAAACGTAAATTAAGTCTTATTCGGGGTCCGAATTCTGTACCTTTGAAAACGCTAAGCGTTTTTAGACGCTCAGAGCATATGACGTTAAGTTTCGCTTAGATCGCACTTGGCTACCGATTTGGGTATTCTCATTTGATGCGCTTAACGCCTTTACCCATTGCGCTAAGCGATCTGAAAACGGCTACCTTATAAAGGATCGTTTTGCTTGTCGAACTTTCAATAAGAATAGAAAAAAATGTGATTTTGTGCGTTCTCTTGCTCTCTAGTGAGAACTATTTCTTCTTCTATAAATTCCTCAATAATTTAATTGATAATTTACGACACATGTTGTTGAAAGCATCGAAAATGCTGAGTAGCGTCTTCAACATTTTCAAAGTTGATACCTGATCATCACTAAACCTTCCTGAGGACGAATACACCCCGCATAATAACGCATAATCGAATCGTTTTGCAGCATAATGCACAAAGTGCATAATTATCGCATACAGTGGCATTTTTTCTCTTTTTTTCTGCAATTTAAGAAGACTACTGTTTGAGCCAATTAAAATTGTTGTGGCGACTTGTGCCGATGTTTGAAAAGAAAACGAAAATATTCATCTGTTACACAAAGTACTTACGGCTGATTTCAGGGTTTTACATGGTATAATGTCGGATGAGGTGAAAGAGGCAGTTCAGAACTCCAAAACAAATAAAGATAACACAGGTTTTGTATGCAAGGTATTGTTAAGATTGAGACCCAATTATCCTGAGTTTTTTACATACTGCATACAAGTTTTGCATATCCCAGTGGAAAATGTCGATAGCGAACGAGCTTTTTCAGCCTATGGAGATATTCTCTCCCCTAGACATTGCAGACTTTCTCCTGAAAACGTTGAAGTTATGATGTGTATGTATTTTGGAGATGATTGTTCGGGTTGGGTTGGATCATTGAAACTTTTTTTCTTTAGCTTTTTTTATGGGATTAATATTTGATAATATTATTAAACTTTTGTTATCTTGTTAAGATGTTTTATAGTTAACAAAAAATGACATTGTTTAAATATAATATGTTGCGTTTTGTGAAATCTTGTGTTTTTTTTTCTGTTTTTAAAAAAAACTAACCATTTTCAACACCTTTAACGAAAAACCGACCTTTATGCCACTTTTTTACGTAAAAACATAAAATTACTTTTCTAGGAGCATTTTTTCGCATAATAAGTAACTTTTAACGCATAATAGCCGCATAATGAGCCATTTTTGGGCGCATAAAAGCCGCATAATATAACAAAATTTGTTTATAATAGCAGCAACCAAACCAAACAAAATTTATTCGCATAAAATAGGGGTTGTAAAATGCATAATCCGCACATCTCTAATAATGACATATCCATAGAAAAATAGGTTGACGTAATTTAACAATAGGTTATCAAATTAACGCAACGCTGATATTTTTCATCGTTTTATACACATTTGATTATTAGTAAACTATTAGATACCTGAGAAATGCGATGCTGCCAATATGTGTTCAACGCGTATCCAGAAAACGATTCGCTCGGCAACGAGAATACCAAAATCGACTATTTGGCGTTCCGCTAATCGAATACTTTCACTTATCGCTTTGAAAGCGTAACGTTTTATGTCGAAGTTCCAGAATTGGGGCCCTGTAAATTATTTGTATAAATTCAATCTAAATGTATGTAAAGCCTGGTTACCTTATGAATTTCGTAATCATAAATTTAATGATTATTAAAACCTAGTTGACACGGTCAAAATGTAGGTACTTAAATCAAATACACTTGGACTCCATTTAGATCGTATGCAGAAAAAATAAGCAACAAAGAAAGAAACAGCGTTAAAGTTGAAAACAAAAAAAAAATATTAGTTAAAGAAAAAAATATTAGAATATTATTTTTTTTTGTTTTTCATATAAACTCACCGGCACGAAAAACGGACACCTTAAAATTTTTATGTATTTTAAAGTTGAATATATTTTGTTCTAGTGGGCCGATGTTGATGATTTTTTAACCAATATGTAGCTAAATTATTTTACTTTTTAGTGTCTCTTTCTAAATTAAAAATGAATTTGTCAATTATACGAGGGAAACAAAATGTTTGGTTTGGTTTGGTTTGGTTGATATTTTGGTGAAACTTTGAAACACCCTGGGGAATATATTAGGACATCAAGGAACTTAAAAATAATTTCGTCATTTTGGTACATCCTTTCTTGATAGTTTGTTTTTTGGTTCATCGCAGTAGCTTCATTTTTGTTGGATATATTCGCTTTTAAAGAAGACACTAAAATTTGTTTGTAATTTTTACATTAAAATCGTGCTTTTGCTTTTGGTCCTAGTCAGCAGAGCTAGTAAGTTATGTTCCCGGTGCAGGTCTTCTTGACATAAGATTGCTTAGTTTAATCTTCTTACAGCCTTTGAAAAGCTGGCAAATGGCGTTTGTTTAGAGATAAACAAAAAAAACAATAAAAAGTTCTCATACAAAGATTCCTGGACGTCTAGCATATGAACCTTTCTCGATGAATCGACTGCACTGTACTTAACTGTCCTAGGTATATGAAACTTTAAAATACATCAAAATTTTAAGGTACCAACCCATTTTCGTGCAGGTGAGTGTATATTATATTGAATCAGCAATTCTTTCTCTAAAATGTTATGCAGTAGTCGAGAAAGAGCTATTTGTAATAAATTAAACTAATAATTTTGATCAAATAAGTAATTTCTTATATCATAAAAACGTGAATAAATGCAAGGCGACAAAGGTCTTGTATCTTGGCCTTGCAGAAATCTTGCACTGGTCAGTCTTGGTCTTTGTTTGGAGATCAAACGCTATTGTTTTATATTTATTCGAAAAATATCTATTATTGAGGACTTAAACGAAGGCGTAATCTTGAACTCAGTGGGAATTTTTTTCCGTGCAATTTTGAATTTTCATTAACCATTTCCTGAATTTAACCCAAAGCACCGTGAATAATTCTATATTTGATATTAACTTATTAAACTTTTAGTTACATAATCGAGGGCGCGATTTTGAAATTTATTGTTGCCACCCTTGGACATATTCGGCGCCTAACTGACTAATTGGAATTTAAATTTTGCGCTGGGGATTCAGGTGGCATTCTGTAAAAAATATTAGTTGCCACATTTATCTATTTATTTCCTGGCATTGTCATTCGTTTTTTTTTCGACACTTTTGTTTTGTATTATTCTTTTGTTTGTTATAACAAACTAGTGTGTTATAACTTCAAAGCCACACCATTTTATAGAACTTATTAAGCTTTATTACTAATTCAATTATTTATTTAAATTAACATTAACATTAAATGAAAATGATTTTTTTTTGTAGCTTGTATGCCTCCAGGTGCTGTCCCTCCGCTGCTTGAAATAGGCTCTGTCATTACAACTGCTCGTTCTGGAACACTTACAGCGCCTTGAATATTTTTCGCAATCTCTATTTTATTGTTAATGGACTCTTCGATATATCCTTCCGCAACCGTTGCAGGTCGCCATTCTCCGTGTCTTTTGAACGTTGTCTTGTTCACTCCTGTTGATGTTGTAGGCCAAGTACTTGCGGAAGATCTTCCTGAATCATTTTTTTTTAAATCTGACTTGCTGGTTGATAATTCATTATTTTATCGTTAAAAAATTGCAATTTATCTAAATGACGTTTTAATATCAGTGTCATTTATTATTTACAAAAAACATAACACACATCTATATTGCATATAAGTAACATAAACGCACCCTGATACCGCCATTACTCGCTGACGAGTATTTGACACGCATCAGAAGATGGTCACGGAAGGCGTTTTCTTTCATGAGCTTTTCTGTGACTGAAAAGCCCGATCGTGATGTTATCTGTCTACCGCACTCCAGACATTCAAAAATCTCATTGTTTTGTTGCCTCTTTACTTTTTGGTTGTCGCTCTTAACTGACTTTACAATTCCTCTCCATTCCGTTCTATTGTGAGCTGCCTCTTCCCACTCATTCTGCTTGTTAATTCCCTTTAAGTTTTCGTGGAAAATATCCTTGAACCTTTTGAGTTGTCCACCCGGCCTCCTCTTACCGTCTACAAGCTCACCGTAAAGCAGAGATTTTGGTATGCGGTTTTCTTGCATTCTGCATACGTGACCAGCCCATCTTAAGCGGGACCTTGTAATCATGACTTCAATACTCTCGCAGTTAGCTTTTTCAAGGACCGATACGTTTGAGACATGATGGAACCACTGATAACTTATTAATTCGCAACCATGAAAGTAGAACTGGTAGATCCTTTAAAATCAATTATCCTTTAGAGATTGGACATGAAACAGTTCTGTTGTATATAAAATTTTGTATGGCACTCGATTGTTATAACATACGACACTTGAGAAAATTAGCCCTCTCGGCCTACTACGGCCTCGAGAGCTAAGCATTTCCCAGCGTGATTTATATGTAAGATAACACACTAGTACCATATAGTATATTTAACAAAACTTTGGTTGCACATTATACTACGACCACCAGCAAACTTCATAAGACGACGCATGGTGTCATTGATGACGTGCAACCAAAGTTTTGTTAAATATACTATATCGGGGTTGCATCGTCGAGCGGGATATAGGAAATCCCATGTAAATTTTAATGTGGTCAATTATTGGCTTCCCTAATTATTTTAGAGAATAATTCTATTTAGGTTTATTGAAGAGCACTAAAACCCATATTCAAAAAAATAACTTTAGATATTTTTGATTAGCCCGTTTACGAGTTATCGCCGATTTCTTTTTAAATATTTCTCCTTTCTTATGGCCCTGTATTTACTTATGAGCACCAGTCAAGGTAAAAGATAACTGTCAAATGAAGCTGTCATTTCAGAAATTTATCTATTTAGTGCTTTATTATTTTTATTAAAAACTCATACCTACATCGAAAATATTAGCCGCATGAATTACACTACCGAAGAAAAAGTATTGATGATCAAGGAAATAGTTATCAAAAGGTGTGGGACATGTTTGCTGCTCTGTATCCGAATAGACCGATACCTGGAAAATCTACAATCGCAAGGAATAGCCAGAGATTTGAGACCAAAGGTACCCTAATAAATAACTGCAGATGTGAAGCAAGGCAGGAACAAAGAGAAGATGCAAGAAATGATACCGACTTGGAAGGTTTATTGTGCGTGGAAGAGAACGATGGAAAGATCAGCACAAGGAAACTTGAGGATGGAATAAGAATAGATCACACTACAGCGTTTCGAATATCGAAACGACATAAATACTATTCCTTCAGATATGAAAAGCACCAAGAGCTATGAGATGGGGACGAAATACGGCGGCAGGCGTTTTGTTTTGATATAATGGAAAAAGCAAACACGGATAGGGAATTTTTAAAAAACATATGTTTTACTGATGAATGCACTTTTACATTAAATAATGAACCCAATGTTCAAAATTATCGATATTGGAACAAAGAAAACCAACACAGGTTTGTGGAAACCAGGGCGCAATATCCAAAGAAAGTAAATGTTTGGGCAGGGATATTCGGACACAATATTATCGGGCCATTATTTCTTACGCGAAATTTAAATGCAGAATATTATTTGGAACTACTCAAAAATCATATTTTACCTGCTTTACATGATGCCGCTAGGGAAAATCATGAAGTTTGGTACGAAATGGATGGCTGCCCGGCACATAGTACCCTGGCTGTTCGGGAATATTTAGACAATAGTTTTAACGGAAACGTTATTGGCCTAAATCACACAGTAAATTGGCCAGCAAGGTCTCCTGATATTTCGCCAAATGATTTCTTTCTCTGGGGCCATTTAAAAAACAGGATATACAAGGATAAAAAATACCCAAATCTAGATGAGTTAAAAAATGCTATTTCTGCCGAATGCAATAGAATTTCAGTTTACCAACTAGCGAATGTAAGAAGAGAATTTTATGATCGCCTGGGTTATTGTCTAGCAGTCGATGGAGGAATATTTGAACATCTTAAATCCTAAAGTTCTAACAATTTAATAGTACCTAAATTAATAAGTTATTGAATATTATAATAATACTATAATTAACCTTGTAATTGATTACTTTATTTTACTTTAATTCATATTAATTTGTATTTATAAATACACCTTTAAGATTTCCGATGTAGGAATGAGTTTTCAATAATAATAAAGCACTAAATAGGTAAATTTCTGAAATGACAACTTCATTTGACAGTTATCTTTTACCTTGACTGGTGCTCATAAGTAAATACAGGGCCATAAGAAAGGAGAAATATTTAAAAAGAAATCGGCGATAACTCGTAAACGAGCTAATCAAAAATATCTAAAGTTATTCTTTTGAATGTGGGTTTTAGTGCTCTTCAATAAACCTAAATAGAATTATTCTCTAAAATAATTAGGGAAGCTAATAATTGATCCCATTAAAATTTACATGGGATTTCCTATGTCCCGTCCGACGATGCAACACCCGGTATATAACTATTTTGTTTCCTAAATTATTTTGATTAAAAGAAAATATGTAAAAGTTGGCAACGCTGTGCCGGTCAAGCTTAATCACGTGACTAAAAGTTTATTTGATATGAACTATATACATGCACTCAGATTGGATATAAATGATACACTAATATATCATATTTATTTAGTTCAAGGCATTGTTGCCGTAAATTAAAATCATCATTTGTATTATTAAAACTTTATTCGTCCGGGCTCGAAATTGATATAACGCGGCGGTTAATTCGAACAAATAATCAAATTAGAAACGATCTCTATATTTACATTGTGCGCTCTATTATACAAATTGCCCTTTATTTACATGCGCAAATATTCGAATTGTCAGTCGTCGTATTCATGCCGTTTTCATAAATACGAACGGGTTTATGCAAGTTGGCGATCAGTCAGCGTACGTCTCGCTTTGTAAACAACGGGGCAAACATAGATCCGTCATAATTCTCTCTGCTATTTAGTTTGTATGCGTTTTAAGTGCATCTCAACCGTTAATTAGTTTTATGAAGTTTAGATAACGTGCTTTTTGAGTTTCGCCATGCTTCTTAAATGTATTAAGGTTTAGAAGAAAAGGAGACCTGTTACACTAATAATTAATACATATTTATTGCATGATGTGTGTTTTTTTAGAAAAATGGACAGAAAATTTATCAAATTATAAATTCAAAAAATCTTTTTAAAAACAAGCTATTATTTAAATGCTCTAAAATAAAGCCAATACATTTTAAATATGTTTCAATTTATTACATTACACAAGTAGTATGATGTAAACAGGTGAACGTAGCATTGTTACGTTGGCCTGGGTACCAGGGCACGAGGGTCACAAGGGTAACGAAAAGGCAGATGAAACGTTGCAAATATTTTGATTAAATGTGACATTAATGCAATTCATAGGCTCAGAACCCTTCTGCGGCTTTGCAACAGCAGTCACGCGAATAGCCAGGGAAGGATGGGTGGCCAACAAATCTCTAGCATGCTGGAGCAAGTCATTAGGGCAGAGACAGGCGAAGAAGTTCATAGTAGAACATTCGTCAAAATTTACAGTAGACTGTGGTGGGTCTACTAACAGGGCATTCTAAGCTGTGTAGGTATCTAAAGTGAATGGGTTTGACGGACGAGACGCAACCTAATGGGCGAATTCGTGACAAGGCTGATTTGATTTCCCCTTACGTCTCAAGTGTTGTACGGTGCAGACACCAATCGTTCTGTGGTCAACGCATAAAACACTTATTTTATGTAATTCGGCCAGCGAAGGCATATCGAAGACGGTATGGATCTGAAAGTGACAGTGTTGCCATATTAAAATGTGTAATATCTGTAATACGTTTGTCAAAAATATCTTTGGATGAAAAATCCGCGTTTATGTATTGAAAATTTATTCGTGTTAAACATAGAATAAAAAACAAAAATAAAAATTCTTTTATAGGTACTAGTGATGTGTCGGTATTTTAGTATTTTTTTGTAACGTCGTGTCGCGCTCCACAACGAATCAGCAACCTGTTACTGAAGAACGACGACAAAATTATAAATTATTTATAATTTGCAAATAAATTATTTATAATCGCCCTTTTGAAGTTAGCTCGAACCGTAGTAACCGCATAGCGATCGACGTGTTTAGCTCCAACCGTCGCAATTTCGTCGGTAGCCAACAGTAGTAACTGAAACTGGTTGTACGTAGCGTCGCGCGTGTTCGCACCAGCCGTCGCGCTCCTAGAGCCGTAGTTCCGCCTGTCGCGAACAGAAGTAACTGGTAACTGCTGTAACTGATTATCGACGCTCGACCTCGGCGGCGACGTATTTCGCTCCAGCCGTCGCGCTCCTAGAGCCGTAGTTCCGTCTGTCGCGAAGAGAAGTAACTGGTCCCTGCTGTAACTGATTATCGACGCTCGACCTCGGCGGCGACATACTTCGTTCCTGCAGTCGCTGGAGCGCTTCTAGGGTTCCGGTTTTGCCTGTCGTGATTTGGTTGGTTGTTGCTATTGGCGTTGGTGCTCCCGTCGCTACGTAACTTTCGAAATAACGATTTTTGGTATGTAAATATATGGATATAAAATAGCGTTGTTTGACGAAACGCAAAAGCAAATAAAATAAAATAAACATATTTTATTTGCTTTTATACATTTACGTAAGATTTTTATTGACAAAAGCCAGTATCTGGGACGGTTTTATAGAGGGTAATTCTCCAATATCAGTTGTATCTAAGTTTATGGCAATAATGGTTGCAACAGCTAGGAGAATTGTAAGAACCTGACAACACTGGTTGGGAGTAGGTAGGTACTAATGCCAGAAATACTGCATAAGCGTGACACTTTGGAAGTAGGAACCTGGGTTACAAAATAGCAGTATTTTGTCGCGGTATTTTTCTGGAACTTTCGCTATTGTAACGTGAATCATGTGGAACCGGTATTCCCAGCACTAATAGGTACTGCATATGTCGTATGATCGAAAAAAGTTGTTTAGTTGGCTTGGAATTTACGATTATTTACATTTACCATAATATTTTATATGTGAAATAACAGCAATCTTCATTTCCAAGTCAACTCTAACGCCGTTCTATGTTTGATCATATAATATTATATTAAATTGTTTAATGATAGGAAATCCATATTATTAACGTACTGTACCCAAAATCCGTAAATCTACGGATTAATCCGTAATTCTGGTAACACAGTCTTCGGCAACCGCAATGGTACAGTATTCTTTATCCGCTGCGCTGTAAACGATCAGCGCGCAGCGGCGCAGAGCTAAACTGACTCTCGGAATTCTCGGACAGGCTGACGGTAGCGCCAGCTACATCTCGGACAGGTTTTGTGCCTCAAAATCGCTCATAAGGTTCTGCAGTTTCTTATTTTTTTTAATAAGAATTAATTTCAATCAACGATAATACTGGTCGTCTAAGATAAACTAAAAATAATAATATAGTTCGAATACGTTCAGGCATCCTTAATTTACTTTCAATATTCAGAGACACGTGTAATCTACTTAAATAATTAAACAACTTATAGCTAGTCAATGTAGAAAATATATTAGTGTCGGATTAGCACTCAACATAACATCAAGTTTTGTTTGTCTACCTGATTTTAACAATATATACATACATACGCTTTCTGAAGTTTAAACAGGCAATTTATTATTCTGAACATAAAATCGAGCCTACCTGAATAACAATGTACATGAGGTATAATATCCACGTGTGGGAAACATCTTTGTGTTTCTTGGCGATGGAGATGACTCAACAGATTGGTATTTTTAAATGCGGCTAATTTTAATCTCGTGATGGAAGATGGCTTTCCTTAATTGTTATTAATTTTCTTAAATTGTGTAAGATGTTTCTTTAAGTAGTAGAGTTTGTTTAATTATATGTACATGTATAGGGTGTCCTATTTTCTTGTGTTTTATGGGGTTTCTCGTTTATGAGTTAGATATACAAAGATTTTAACGGTTTTTACATCACTGTGATACTTTTTTTATGAAACTGAATATGCTACACATAGATTTGTCCTAGCCATCTTAGCTCCTGAAATACAGGGCGAATTTGAAAATGTCGCATTTTAGACCTTCTTCGTTATCTTATAAGTTATCGAAAAAGCAAAGACTACAAAGACGAGACAGTGGGACACAGAGAAACGATTTTAAAAAAAGACAGACGGGGTCGCACTTTAAAGGGACAATTTCCAAGCAATTACATTCTTGCTAAGTATAAAACAGTTGAATTCAATAAAATATATCTTATTATAAAACGAATTATAATACTAAATATATAAATACCAATTCAATAAAATAATTACATCTAAATTATATTCATTTAGATACTATTATAAATGTAATATTTTTTGTGTTACTAAAAATTTTACTGTAGTAAATTATAAAGTTTCCCAAAATTCAGGTAAAATTTTTTATACGTGGCAACATTGTATTTCCATCTGACAAGTTTGTTTTCGCCTGCTAATTGCTAATGTTTTGAAAGGTTAGATGTGGGTTATATTACGAATTATTTCTTTAAAATTGCTTCGTTAAAAATTCTTTTCGGTATGATTTGTGAATTTGTCAAGAATATGTTGAATACCTAGTTGGTGTTTGGATAGAAAGAATACCTTCGAGTCGTTTCGATCTACCGCAAATAATACAAAAATACTATTTTAAGAAAATACCAAGTAGGCGACAACAGGCAAGTAAAAATAATCAATTTAAGTAGAATAGAAACACAGTTGAATTTAAATATTTTCGAAAGTGTAATAGCTAATTGAAGATTAAATTTTATTTAAGAAAACCAAGAATCATAGCTGTTCTGTTATGTACTTTATATGATGAAAATTTTCAAAAAACTATTTAAAGATTATTTTTAATATTCAATAATTATTATTGATATTTATATAAGGCTATGCAACCATTGTCTCTCTCTCTCTCTCTCTCTCTCTCTCTCTCTCTCTCTCTCTCTCTCTCTCTCTCTCTCTCTGTACTGATACTAAAACATGTATCTTAACCGTCCCTATAACTTCTATATTTAATATTTTTTTTTGTAAACCTCGAAACAAATGGACTTTACTCTATCGTTGACTCACCCTCTACATGTTCAATGTAAGTTTATTTAATATATTTTTGAACCTTGAATAATTTAATGGAAAAATATATTTTTCCACCACCTTTTCTGTAAGTCATTTATATTGGACTTTAATTAATATCATTTCTGTTAAAAAATGGGTCACATTGATACAGAAGATATCCGTAATGCATGCCAATTAATAAATTATAATGACCTTTTTTATTTTTTAAACCATTAAATAGAAATTAATTTAATGACACTAATCTGTTTTACTGTGTACTTCTAACTGATTTGATTTAAAATGCCCACTACTAGTACTGTGTATTAATAGGTCGAGGTAATAAAATTCATTCATAAAATACGTAGGTAGTTTAAAAACATATGGTTTTACTAATTTTCTCAGAATTACGAGACATTAATTACTTTAATAATGGTTCCATTGAATATATTTTCTTTATTTTTGTGGATTATTGGTTTTTGAGTCACGGTTATGGCTTTTAATTTATTATTCATTAAATACTATTAGTCAAAACGGACGACTATTCCAGTGTGATTATTCATATTTCAGTAATATTTTTTATTTATATATAGACTAAGAGGGTCTCAAAATGAATTTAGCAAAAACAAAAAAAAATGTATAACGAACGTGGCTAGTTTCAAATTCCTTTTCCGTAGCGTTTGTCGTCTTCGATTTGATCCGTCCTGGTTCCGAGGCTTTTGGTCGAAATTTTTAGCAAGGTAATTGTTTTCCGGATGACAGGGTGCTAGCCCGTCGCTCCAACCCCCAACCTGGAGGACCAGAGGTCTTTCTGTCGGGATACTCAGCCTTAGCCGAGGGGTTCCGGTTTTGTGGCGCCGGAGATTCGCCATCGCCCTATTCCTGTTAGCTGTATAACAGGCATCCATTGCCTGCCATACATTTCCAGTGGTCACGCGGTTCTCATGAACCTTCGGGGCCGTAGGAAATAGGACTTACTGGCAGAGCTTTTAGACTCAGTGGACATTTCTCGAGATTTGTGTGGCCTACCCAACTCAGCATTGAGCAATTCGACCACCCATTGTCAATATTATTGTTTAAAATAAACAATTATAAATGTTTACAATGTCAACGAGTAAAAAAATAAAAATAAGATTCAAAAATATTTAGTAAGTTTATAGTAAATATAGTAATAACAAATATTAGACCAGTGTTTACAAGATCAAATTCGATTATCAAAATATAAGTCATTTACTGCGAGGCGGCGTGCGGCGGCGTATAAAGCCTTGTCTAGTCTAGTCTAGTAAATAAGATTTCAATACTTTGCAAAATGAACAAAATTATGTTATGGATATGATTTCAAATGGCAGGTGATTGTGCATTTTTTTTTGAGTTGTATAATATTGAACTTTTAACTAATTCTGAGCGTGGGGTATGTAGATAAAGATCTTGCTCCGCGTTCCTGAGTGGATAAGTGTGAGATGGCCTTTCTTGAGAAGCTGATACATGCTTACACAATATAAATAAGGAAGGAAGAGTAAATATTTTTATTTTTTTTTAAATTAAATTTAAAAAATAAAGATTATATGCATATGAAAAATTTTACAAGGATGCTTAGTAGAATAAAGCTAAGTACACTTTAAAAACACCACAAATAGAACGAATGTTTAAAACTGCCGCATCCACTAAACACCGGCCAACGAATAAATTCTTTTGAGCAAATCCGGAAAATGTTTGGCGTGTTCGGTTCGGTTAGGCGCAACGTACTGACTACACAAACTTGTCACAACACGCGCGGCGCGTTTGGTTCGTTCGAAGTGTTTTGTTGCAAGTGAATACCCACCTTAAGGGAGTCTACACCATATAATTGTAAATGGTTGAATAAGCTGAAAATGATGATGATATAGATTGTTGGAATTTATGAAATATCAAATATAATGACTGTTAAGTATTCCACACAAAGATAAATTTATTTTAATTTTAGACTCATGAAATATGTATTATTTTTCATTGTGACATATCTGTGTAGCTACTATCATAACATGGCTTTAATATGAATAAATACCCTCAAAATATCATACAAAAAGTGAGGTTGCGTGACACTGTTTCAAAATATCTAATAGTTATGGGGGAGAACATTTGATATGTAGCAATATTGCAATACCTATGCAATGCTTACCCTTAAAGTAATGAGAGGTTTTAAAATTTAGCTTATTAGTGTCATCCAATCCAACTTTTTTTACGATAAAACTCTTTTGAGTTTGCCGTTGTTGCAGGGCATATACAGGGGGCGATTTCTTGTTCAAAATAAAGGGTAGTTTGCTTTATAAACGTTGGGTCAAAAGTCAACCATTAGGGAGATATCGCGGTACAAAGATGGCGGAAAAATAATGTTTTTATTTTTTATCTCGAAAACGAAAAGAGATAGACTAATGAAATTTTACGGAAGCATTACTGTTATGAAAACAGACTTTCTGGTAATTTTTTCACTTTTTAAAATGAGTGGAAGGGGTTGCAATAAACTACCCCTATCATTCTTGTTAATGAAATTTAAAGAAAAATCTTATCAAACACATGCAAAAAAAAAATAATTTTGATAGTTTAGTTTATTTAGAAACTTTTTTATCTCTTGTGTTTTTTTGATAAAACTCACCGATTTGAAATTAAAAAATAAAATGTAAAGCATTACATGTCAGGACAAAAAACATTTTTAGATAAAGAATCTAGTGGGCAGCTGTAATTTTTTTAGGAAAAAATCTAGTCGGCCGCTGTCACTTTTTAGGATGTTTCTATTATTGTTTTATTTGACATTACCCTACTACAATACGTTATTATCTAGATTATTATTATTATCATTATTATCACTAGATTCTTAATCTAAAAATATTTTTAGTCCTGACATGTAATGCTTTACATTTTATTTTTAATTTCAAATCGGTGAGTTTTATAAAAAAAATACAAGAGATAAAAAGTTTCTAAACAAACTATACTATCCAAATTAATTTTTTGCGTGTGTTTGATAAGATTTTTCTTTAAATTTCGTTAACAAGAATGATAGGGGTAGTTTATTTCAACCCCTTCCACTCATTTTAAAAAGTAAAAAATTACCAGAAAGTGTGTTTTCATAACAGTAATGCTTCCATAAAATTTCATTAGTCTATCTCTTTTCGTTTTCAAGATAAAAAATAAAAACATTATTTTTCCGCCATCTTTGTACCGCGATATCTCCCTAATGGTTGACTTTTGACCCAACGTTTATGAAGCAAACTACCCTTTATTTTGAACAAGGAATCACCCCCTGAAGTTTTTCGCATTTGTTTTGAAACACCCTGTATAAAGATACGTTTATTACTTACTCATTACACATTTTTTGTGATTGTTTATTGTATAATTTCAAAACACTATTTTTAATTTATACTTATTTAATTTGTAATATAATTCAATGAAAAATACTTTTAAGAAGTAAGAATAGGTATTTTTTGTCGACAATAGGTATTATTTCTACTATGGGAAACGATTAATAATGAATCAGCGTGTTCGTCAATTATCGACACATTTTCTCATGTTGACAGCTCTTTGTCTTTTGGAGAATATCGTCATTGTATATAACTAGTTTATGGTATTTTACGAGGTGTTTTAGTATTACCAGCATTGCAACTATTTAGTCTATTTCAAACAAAATAACTTTCTTTTTATTTCTGTTTAGATTTAATACTGAAATACAGTTTAGGGCATTATAATCAACCTACATTTCGAAATGTTAATTTAATATTGTTTTAATTTAAGCAGTTAGGTCAAAAACTGAAGTTTATATTTTCGAAGGAGTAAAAAAGGTGGTCGATTTCATTCTTTTAATATCCAGAGGTGTGGTGTTCTATGAAATTTCGATTATCAGATTTCGATTAATATTTTCCAATAAACTTTATAATATTGTTTTACTTTTAATCGTATTTACAGTTCATTTTGTGACTACTAAATATTTTTTGTTGAAAAGCGCGTACTAATAGACATAGGTACGACTTGACAAACATAAAAAAACATACACAAAGAAGTGAAACAATGAAATCGGGCATTGCAGATCATGTGTGGTCCAAGCACCACAACATGAAATGGTCGGAAGCACGGATTGTTCACAAATAACCCCATTGGAAAAAGGGCAAATTTAAAGCAAATTCATTTCTAACAATAATAAAATCTTTAGCAATCTAAGTACGGAAATTTCAACAATATGGCAATCACTCATAAAACGCTCCAATGCAAGTATTATTAGTGAAAAACGTGATGCTTGACTGCACCGAACTAATTCACGGGTGAATTCTAGGCTCTAGTACAGTACGTCTGTCCGTTCTGTAGCTACGGGGTATCCGTGAGAGGGGGAACGATATTATCTCGTTTTTCGTAAAAAATTAGACGAAGCGTCCCATAAATAAAAATTCAACAAATTTGCAAGTAGCCAATAAAATGAGTGACTTTCATAGACACAGATCCAGCAGAGGTACTGTATATACAGTACGTCTGCTGGATCTGTGTTTATGAAAGGAATGCGGACAAAAAACATTTAAATAAACAGCAATATATTTTATACGCCAAATTGACGATAGGACGCGTCGCCTAATTTTTTACGAAAAACATCGAGAGAATATCGTTTCCCCTCTCACGGATACCCCGTAGCTACAGAACGGACAGACGTACTGTAAGCTCAGTAGTTTTAAGATTTAGAATAGTTTACACTAGATAACGGTCAGTGATGTCACGTTGTGTAAGCAAAATAAATCAATACAATGGAAGTTCGAAATTCTTTTCGTTTTAATAATGTTATACAGGGTGGTCCGAACTGTATTCCGGAAACTTCGGCAGCATATTCTGCAGATTGCAATAAGTAAAAAAGTTCGTATAAATGTATGTCCTGAAATGCTTAGTTTCGGAGATAACAGGGTGTAGAAATTTCATTTTTATTTCGATTATTTCCAAATAATTTCCGAAGTAACGTCAATATTTGGTTGAAAATTGGTGTCTGGGAGTTTTTTGACATGACAAATTTGATTTTGATGTCAATATGACTCCTACTAGTAGAGGGCGTCACCTACATATCTTTTAACTGGTTTGAAGAGTAATAACTTTTCGTCTGTACCTGTATAAAACTACTGAGTAAAAAAATATACATTTACGACGTTTCTTGCGTGAAAAAGGTCTTTTGGTAAAAACCGCTACGATTAATGGTTTTCGAGATATTTGGAATAGAAATTATCAATACCTACCTGTCATCATTGACATAAATTAAACATGTTGACTAAATAGTTATTAGACTCAAATCATAAATTTGAAATGTTTTTGTGCCAAATGTTCAACAGAGACTGTTTTATCATCATTTTTTGCAGAAAAATTTATGATTAATTTAAAAAAAATAAAAATTGCCCAAATTTATTATATCTACTCAACGTGTTTGTTTTTCGTCAATAATGACATGTATTTACTATTTCCATTCTAAATATCTTAAGAACGGTTGCTCGTAGCAGTTTTTACAAAGATATATTTTTTACGTAAAAAATTACAGAGATGTATATTTTTTCGCTCGGTAGTTTTATACAGGTATGGACAAAAAGTTATTACGCTTCAAAACAGTTAAAACACGCGTAGGTGGCGCCCTCTACTAGTACGAGTCATATTGACATCAAAATCAAATTTCTCATGTCAAAAAACTCCCAGCCACCAATTTTCATCCAAATATTGATGTTATTTCAGAAATTATTTAGAAAAAATCAAAAATGGACTTTCTACACCCTGTATCTCTGAAACTAAGCATTTTAGGACGTACATTTATAGGAACTTTTTTACTTATTTTTATCTGCAGAATATACTGCCGAAGTTTCCGGAGTACAGTTCGGACCACCCTGTATATCATCAGCAGATGATTTAAACTGAGTTATGGTTTAATAAAACTAAAAGAACTAGTTTTAATCATTGCTGATCATGCTAAAAGTATCTATTAGCGAAACGCATGGTCAATGTTAAAAGTAAAGTGTTTTGTAGTATTGTGGCGAATTAGTATTTTATTCTGCCACAGGACACAAAAAAGAAACACACAATTTAACTCTAACCTTTTTTTTGTATTTTTTGCAAAAGTAGTTTGTTTTTGGAATCTTTAAAATCGTCCTTAACTTGATACAGTTTACAAAGCAGAGATATTTTAGCTTTCAAAGTGATTCAGGTAGAAGCATTATCGTTTGCATTATAGGTCACCACTAATGTTCGTTATTACGGTAAGCCTTAAAACGTCTATACATCACGATTAAGGGTCGAGATCAAAGGCAAACAGGATTATTTTGGATTTGGGTTTCAATTTGGTTTAAGGTGACGTAGTGCGGTGTTTCTGTCAAACGCCATGCCGCCGCATGCATCGATGCCCCGAGATGCTGCGAGAATAATTCGATGGAAATTTTCATATTAAAGGTTGAATTTTTATCAATTAGAGATAATTTAGTATGCAGTCTGTCCCCGGATTCTCTTTACAAGAGGAAAAACTTTTTTATTATTGATATTTTGAGAAAAATGCATTCTCTATAAAAAAATTGTTTGATCTAAAATGGTTAATCACCGTTTTAGGGAAAAAATGGAAACATTGTTGAATTTTTTCATGTTTTAATTTTTTTTGTTGAGGTCATAAAATTCAAAAAGCGCTTCTATGGTAATAACAATCCATTTCATTCTTTGATAGATGTTTATTAATAATTTTGATTAACGTCATATTCTTTGCTGTTGTTAAAGTATCAGATTTTCCGATAACTATCATCGCCCATTCCGTAGCATTGAACTAAATAAATTTTGTGCTTCTTTAACATTTTAAAACAACAAAAAATATGACGTTAATTAAAATTCTATAAATAACAATCTATCAAAGAATGAAAACGAAACCACACGCGTTTTGATTTTTAGGTCTTTTTTATAACTTTTTTTTTCACTTTCTTAGGAAGAAATTCAACAATATTTTCATGGTTTTCTTAATTTTCTCTAAAACGGTATGGTAATTTGAAAAAGTATAAACGGGATTAACCATTTTAGAACAAGCAAAAATCTTTTATGGAGAATGAAATGCATTTTTTCAAAATGTCAATAATAAAAAAGTTTTTCCTATTGTAAAGACAATCCGGGGATATACTGTAGAATCGGTTAAAAGTTATTTTTAGGAACATGATTTTTATTTTTAAGATTTGTTATATTTAAATTCGTGTTTTAATATACAATTAGATTATAACACCGTTTAACATATCATATGTAATATAATATATATGGTGGTCCACTAGAGCGAGGAAGTCCAATATCGTCATTGTTTTCGAATATATGAAGAGTTTTATAGAGATGTTGCATGATTTATAATGGTGTATATCCTAAAAATATTTTTTTTGTATACAAGGTGTCATAAAAAAAGTTATGATAAAAGTTTAAGTTTTTTTTTAAATGACACACCCTATTTTTCTGTACATAATTGGTTTCAGCATAAAATTCTTTATTTTTATTTGAAGCACTGTGCGATGTTGCCATTCTATTTCTTATTTACTAAAACTTTGGTTAAAAACATTATATCCGAAATGTGGTTAAAAACTGGAGTGAATATAACTTTATTAACATTTAGCTATATTTTCCTGAATACCAAGTATAACAGAAAAATCCGCGAAGAAAAATTTAGATTATCCTATACAACGAATTTCTTATGACGTCACCAAAGTCGGAATATTTAAATGCTATATCTATTTTTTTAAATGCAACACCCTGTATATTATTTTTCGTTTAGATACAGACTTAAAAAGCGAACATTTTTTGTAAGTGTTAGCGGTTTTGCAGGTATTTGCTGTATTATAGGTATTACATATTAGGTTTTCAACGGTAAATACCAGACAACGATCTTATTAGGTGGCTATGTTAAAATTTACTGTTAGTAAATATTGAGCCATATGAATATAATGTAAATATGAAATGTAAATACTGAGCCATATGTTATACAGGGTGTGCCTTAAATAAGTGCAAATATTTTAGGGCTAGTATATTTCGACCCCAGAAACACGATTATGAGGTCTTTTCGCGAATAAAAATTGAAAATTTTGAATTTTTTGAAAAGTTTTTTGGAACAAAGTTAAATTCACTCCACTTTTTCGATATAGTTTTAGTAAATAAGAAATATAATGGCAACACCTAATGGCTAGTTCAAATAAAAATAGTCTACTATATGCAGAATTGTATGCTGAATCTATTTTTCTACAGGAAAATTGAGTGTATAATTAAAAAAAACTTAAAACTTTATCATAACCTTTTTTTGGGACACTCTCTATATCACAAAATATATTTAAAGTATGCCCCTTTATAAACCATGCAACATCTGAAATAATTTCCAATGTTTAACAGAAAAACAGTTTCATATTATTTAATTTTCTATTTGTATGATTTCCAGGTAGATAATTCTTGTTGAAGTTATCACCAAATCATATAGATCCATTATCGAGCTATGTAAAAAAAAATGTATATGGGCCTAATAAGGGCTATCGTTAAAGGCCAAAGTTTACTTTGAATTATTCAGATGGTAGGTGCATCTTGTATCTATCGAACCCATGTTTTGGTAATTGATGCTTGTATTCCTGTTCGTAAGTAAATTTCGGTAACATCCCGATAAACTTGAATTAAAAGCATTTGCATGTCGTTTTTTACTAATAGTTCGATAATATGTTCATTTTTACTTTATATGGGTTACAATAAAAAAACATCAGTGAATTTTAATAGTATTTACTAGTAAGTAAAAGCTGATATGTACTGGTAGCTTACTAGTGAATGCCAACCAAATACAAATACGCTTTTACCTTTTGACTATTTTCTAGCACCTGCTCGTTACTATCCGGAAATAAAATTTGTATTAAAATTTTAAAAAAATAGAGAATCCCGAAAAAAAAGATTGAAACCATTCGTGAAACTCATTCGTGCAACTTTGTTGATTGATGGTCAGGTAGCGCCTAGACCCTTGATTTTTTTTAGTATAAAGGCAGATATTAATGTTGGTGTTTCTGTTTTTGTTATCGTTTTCTTGTAATTTTAAGATTAAATATGGAGGTGATTCAATGTTCTTAATTTTTTTATTTTTGCAACTTCCACCAACGCGTTATTTATTGTACTTTTACTGAGAAATTTTATTTTATTGTTTGATTTTATTGTTATTCTTGATTAATACACTGAAAAAAAGGATCTCTCAGTCGAAATGAATATGACTTTGACCCAAAAGATTGGCGCTTTTCAATAGAGCCAAGAACGACGTTTCTTTGCCCAAAGCATTAACTATCTTTTCATAAGCTTTAAAAAATTACTTTAGAGAATAGAAGAATCTATCTGTCCAAAGTATTTCACTCTTGACCCAAAATGAATATGCAAAGAAGTTCTTGCTACAAGAACAATAGTCTCTTTGATTCATGCAAAAATTCTTGATTGAAAAGGGACATTTCTTGATTAAAGAGACATTTTTCTTAAACCAATAGCGAATACTATTGACTCAACTAAAATTTATTTTGATCTAAGCGAAGTCTATACATCATATACAGGCATGTTACGAGGTATATTATTTTCTGATAAATTTAGGTTTTCCTGGTCTGTAGTAAGTAAAGTGATATTATTTTCCTCGATAGTAGTTATTTCTGCTTCTTCACTCCTTGGTATTTTTTGGGGTGGTTCATCGCTCTACAAATTACAAAGAAATGTTACATCACGATTTCAAAGTAAAGCAAATCAATTATTAAAATTATAAGCTTTTGTCATATTTTGAATTTTTTAATACGACGACTTGAAATTCTAAAATTTTTGTAATTATTTGCATAAAAAAAGCGATACCTATTTTCTTATTCTATAGTCATACACGCATTATCTAAACAGGTGCATTAGGTAAATGTCTCTTACCTTCAAATATAGCAAATAAATGCTCTAATTTCCATTTTTTCAGAAACTCCTTTAAAGAATCCATATATCCTAAAATTTGTCCATAAAAAATGAAAAATGCATGTTAATAACGATCACTAATTTGTTATAGGATATGCGTTTAAAAAGCAAATTATGCAAAATTCCAAGTGAAAAATTCCAAGCAACAAAACCCGTGCGTACTATGATGTACGACTGATCGGCCTGCCGACTGATTGTATATACCGTCCTTCGTCATCGTCTTTGCGTGTTGTTATTTTTCATCAAAAGAGTATTTAGCTATTGGAAAAATGACCATGTTCCTTGAATGAAGTACAGTAAAACCCCGGTTATCCGAGGTAACGGGGGACACCCTCCTCGGATAACTGAAAACTCGGCAAATCCGGATTTATTAAAAAATAAGCACCAATATGTACTTTAAACGGTTTATTAACATTTTTAACATGTAAATACATAAGTACCTACATATGTAGATACTATCTACATTATAAAACAATGAAATAAGTATCTATGCGCTACTGTTTCATATTGCATCTTCTTTTTCTCGCTGCCTTGTTTCTCCACCTGTTAAGAAGAAGCAAATCCGCTGGGGTTGCCTCTGATTGTTGTTCGATATACCTCAGAGCTGTTTCCCGAGAAGCAAAACCTTGATGGGTAATCTTAGTGGAAGGCTCTTCATCCACCTCTTCGTCATAGTTATCGTCATCTGATTTTTCGGTTTCCCGAAAGGCTTTCGCTATTTCTTCAATATTCATTTCTTCTTCTAAATCATCTGCTGTAACCCATTCATCACCGTCTTGTCTTATCACATTTTCGCAACCTTTTAAGTTTTGCATTAATTCTAATAAACTTTCTTCTTCTTCTGTCTCGTTTAAATTTGTACAGGACATTTCCATCCAGAACTGCCGGTAAACCTATCTGTCTCTGGAAATTGCTTACTAATCGTTATTGCTTTCTGCTGCAAAATGGGAGCTGACAGAGACACACCTTTTGATCTTTGCTGAGTAAACCACCTGAATAAAGCTTCGTTAACTTTTTCATAGTCGCCTTTTTCATTAATTTTCTTCGACGAAGAGGCTTGTTTTATACACCATTCTTCTATTTAGTGCGGTTTCTGTTCCAATCTCCAACTGTTACCTCACCTACTCCATAATCTCGTGCAACAATTTTAATTGTCTCTCCTGCTTGTATTCTCCTAATGGCTTTTAATTTATCTTCACTAAGAACGACAATTCTTTTACGTTTGTTTCGTTCCATTATAATACGGCAAACGAAAATTTAAACAAAGCAGTTGGTATACACTTAACTAGAACTCCACCCAGATAAATCATGCGAGTACATGCGTATGCTACTTCTCCGTAGTGAACGCAATAACGAACTGCATTCACTCAAATTTACATGCTAAAAGAGTCCAAAAATATAAATAAGGGGAACCACTCACACGAACCAAGGGGATTCCCCGTCGGTCCCAACGATTTTTAACGGAAATATGTAAATATACATATAGTATATTTCAGAAGCTCGGTTAATACGGAGCATAGACGCGAGACCTCGGATAATCAGGGTCTTTAGATTGGAACGGTTAATCCGGAGCTCGGATAATAGCGAATCGGATAATTGAGGTTCTACTGTACTTCCTAGCGTATTTTTCTTATTATCTTAAAACAAAGTAACTTGCACTTGGTTGAATGAAAATAGATTCAAGAGAAATTTTCGAATTTTTCAAGAGAACCAGTTTTCTTGAGTTAAGAGAGTTTTTCTTCAGGCAAAATATTTTCTTTTACGCTAAAATAAATTCTCTTGCCACTAATTTTTTTTCAAGAACGATGACGACTTTAGTTCAAGTCTATCTTTTTTATCAGTGTATGTTTTCTACAGTTAAGAGTCCATTTCACTAGCCCGAAAAAGTAGCAAAATAAGCGTTAGGCATTTAACGCTTTATGTAAAACTGGCTAGGTATTCTTACACAAATGAAGAAGGAAATTAAAGAAAAAGGATTATACTATATCCGTATTGTAGCACATTTTTAGACAATTTCTTTATTTTTAATATTTTAATGGTGAAACATCAACAAAATATTCCTTATGTTTGAACTAAATTTTCTCGAAAATAAAGATATAATTTAAAATTCCGTTACAATATGGAAATAGATTGAAGTTTTGTGATTACAGTGATATATAATTTATATGGTTTCGTAACAAATTTCTCGCTCTTATATGGCAAATGCTCAAGCTCTGATCTGAACTTTAATCAAAGCACGTGTGTTTGGAATTTTGGGTGTGGCTTAACACGACAGGATCGGGCTAAGGCTCAGGTAGATTTCTGAAATATAATATATATTTCCTTCGGGCCACGCTTTACCCAACTGAGAGCGACCCAAAAGTACAGAGTAATAGACTCTGAATAAAAGTAATTATGTGGTGTTAATAAGCCATTTATCTAAATTAACCAGAATCATTAATATTGCTGTTAAAATATTAGTAATAAGTATTAATTAAGTTTAAAATTTTGATTTCTTTCTTTTTAGCAGTCTTTTACTAGTAGCCTTGTATAAGAATATATAGAATGTAGAATGTTTAGGAGGGGAGTTAATCACCGCGACCTTACAGATCTATTGTGTGTTCCCCTTTCTTACGCGTTATAACTCATCATACAGTCTCAAGGCTTTAACAAAAGCCAGTATCTGAGACTGCTCTACGTAGGGCAGCTCTCCCTCCTTGACATCAGTCGTATCAAAGTTCATGGCACGAACGGTCGGCGCACGGTGGGGTATTAGCATGAAAAAGGTGATCGAAATTCGAAAAAGCAAATGTGTTTAAGATTTCCCAAAAAAAGATAAATGATAAATTAAATCATCTCTGCCATGAATGGCTTTGCTATGGGTGTGTTTAGTTGCATTCATTTGTTTCAACCAAACGTCAAAGTTGTTACTTCTCACAGATAAGAGGTAAATGGCTAAATTTTATGTTTAATATTATAAATTGTTGTTGTTCTTGTGCTCTTTTTACGTTTATATTATTGTTTTGATTGAAAATGGCTCAGCAAGCTGCAGGTATGTATTCTACATAAACGTATTATTTATTTTGATATTCTCTATACTAATGATTTTTTTTGCAACTAAAAGTTAGGCGTTCAGAAAATTTGATTAAATTTGTGACATTTTTATTATACTTAGAGATTTAGTTGCGCATTTCGAAGAATTCAGCATATTGTCTATATACGTTTTACTTAGTAAACATTGGGCTTTCATACAGTAAAATAAATACTGCGATTTTTGGATTTTGCTGATAAAATGAGAAAAACATTCTTGGTTTCCTCCAATTTGCCAATCAGTGATATACTAATGCGAGGTGTAAACCGCGATGGCATTGTTGTGTACAAAGCGATCGCATTAGTGCCATTAGCAGTATAGCACAATTTGGCATTAGTAGCGGCTTTAGTGGTATGGGCATTGCTCGCGGATCAGTCGTAGCATTAGTAGTAGTAGTTGCGATATTACTACTGGCACTGACCGTGGAAACACTGGAACAGTGATTTTTCTTTCTTTTTTTTAGAATCGACGAATTATCCTTTATTTTGTTCATATTATTTCCTCTTTAATTGAAAATAGCAATAATTTATATAAGGTCTACATAAAAAAATTTCGATCAACTATCAGTGTCAAATACCCCACTGTGCGGCGGCTCGGCGCATTCAGTGATAAGGGGTTCTGGTGTTTCTCCATTTTTCCCACAGAATCTGCATTCGACGTTGTTTCTCAGCTTCAGCCTACTGAGGTATTCGTGGAGGAGACTGTCCTGATAGAAGACCCGGGACAATCCGAAGATTCTTTTTACTTTATTTTCTTTGCCTTTGTTGAGCTTCTCTATATGCATTCTTTGACCAACTTCGAATTGATGGTTAATGAGTTGATCGCGTTTAGTGCTGCTTGACTATCGAATAGGATGGCAGTTTCCTGTTCTCGATAGTTCCTATCTAAGATAAATTGTACGCATCTTTTGATAGCGTAAATTTCTGCCTGAAGGATACTGGGGTAGGTGCCCATTGGTTCGGAGTATTAAGTTTTCGGCCCAAATACTTCTATCTCTATCCCGGCTTTGGTTTTGGAAGCATCAGTATACCACGTTATGGTATGGTCTTGTACATGATAAGTATCGTACAGTATTACGTTACATACGTAATAATGTAAACAGCTAATTGGATGTAATGGAACTTCTTCTCTTTCGGTTTGTTAAACAACGAAAAACCTTCAGTAATTTTTTGAGCCTAGAGAAACACAAATTAAGATGCTTTTCTGAGTGGAAATGCCGATCAAAGGCAAGCAGGTTTACTTAGAATTTAAGTTTCAATTTTCTTTTAGATCGCGGAGCGGTGCTATATCAAAAGCCAGCCGCCTTGGTCGTTATCCTTGTTGGGTTTCCAGACTAGATGTTATCCCAGAGGAAATTAAAATAGGGATTAAATTCAAATAAATTGCGCAGTTAATAATTTCCTTTGCCAAACGTAACCTGAGACCGTTATCTACTTTCTGTTTTATATGACATATTAGAGTCTGTTAGAGTGGTTACTTAGTTGTAATTGTATATTAATACAATTTTTATTTTAGCAAAATATTTTGACTTTGGGCATTAAAACAATATTTCAAAGTTAGGAGGGCCGGGTATTCCCGTTACCGTTTATGTCGATCGCATTGAAATAATATTAAAATCATGGCTTTGTCATAAAGTATTTGATTTTTTACTCTTGCAATTATTGAAACTATAAAACACTCAGGTATAGGCTTGGTACATTCTCCGCCGGTGCTGCCACTATCGGAGAATATCGTAAACAATCGATATATACAAATACGCAGGTTTAAATAGCGAGTTGTCGAAAAATTTATCATTTAATTATTCTAAGAGTTTTAGGAAGTATAATATGTGAAAATTCTAAAAATAAAAATAAAAAAGTAATTTTTTTGATATCTGCAGAAGTCTAACTTGTATAATAATTTATTATTCCAGTTAAAACACTTTTTAGATGAGTTCAACTACGTTAGCGAGCATAGTTTTAATCACCAGTTTTGCTAGTGGGGCATAATTGCGTTATTTTGTCTATAACGAAATTTTTTAAAGACACATAATTATAATTTTAGAAGATATTCATAATAATAATAGCTCCCGTATATAGCGTTTGACGCCTTGGGAGTAGTGATGGGTTGTTATTTAACTATCTGTTATTTTATAACAATTATTTAGAAATAACATAACGCAACCGTTACTACTTTTAAAAAATAACAGATATAAAATAACGACACGCAGAGATCGACTGTTCGTGAAACGAAGTCGGCGCTGTGCACCGCCACAAAATTCGATGCTGCTCGAAGCAATTCCAAAAAACAACTAGTATGGATGCTTAAAGCCTTTGACGTAAAAAGCTGATTTTTGGAAAACGGATTGACTTTAGGGTGTGGAGGTTCGATAAGAAGGGATTTTTCGAAACTCAAATTCCTCCAGGGGGTGAAACCACCCTCAAATATTAGAATATTTTTTATTTAAAAACTGGTGAGTTTTTCGAAAAAACTCTTAAACACGTATATTTTATTTTGTTGTTTTACATATTTTAAGATTTAAAAAAAATATTTACAGGGTGTTTCATAAAATATGACCATTGAGTAATCATGATTCTGCTTAAACTGCTTGACGTTTAGAGCTAATTTTTGGCAAAGGGATTGACTGTGGGGTGTAGAGGTTCGATAAGGAGGGGTTTCTCGAATCTCAAATTCCAAGAGGGTGAAAACGCCCCTCAAATATTACAATATTTGTTATTTAAAAAACGGTTAGTCTTTCGGGAAAACGCTTGGACACGCATAATTTATTTTGTTTTTTTACATATTTTGAAATTTTTAAAAAAATCACACAGTGTATTCCAAAAAGTTGAGTAATTGATTAACCACGATTCTGCTTAAACTGCTTGACGTTTAAAGCTTATTTTTGGCAAATGTGAGAAAATTTTATCCAGTTTGTATGTTAATGGAAATTCTTGCTTTGCTTTATCATCACCATTACAAATTAATAATTCGACGCGAACGAAGTCACGGGTACACGCTAGTTTAAGTGTAAAATTAATTCGAACTCTAGTCTGTAGTTGGTTTACTTATGAAGAATATACTACACATTTTCTTATATTGCTATTTTTTGACCGCAAATGGTAAAATCATAACTAAGAGCTTCTCGCCCGTCGAGTTAGATGCACCCTGTACACTGCTACGCAATTAAGGATCTACGCGGATCGAGGGGCAGGGCGTAGTTAGATCGGAATATACCAAAATCACAACCAAAATGCCGCCACTCGTCTATACCTAGACGAGTGGCGGCATTTTGGCTTTTTTATATCGCAATTTGTAAACAGCGCTTATTTGTAAACAACCACCGTTTTTAGAGAGGTATTTTAGATAATAATCGATATTTAGAAATGTTATGACACCCTGGAAACACTACCAGCGAGCACGTCATTGTTGCAACTTGCAACTACGTTGATACGCCTGGCGGTGACCGCCTCATACTCTTTCAGATATTTAGCAATAAAATAAAGAAACCTGTTATTTTTAAGCTGTTATTTTATGCTGTTTTTTTTAAATAACTATAACAGTTTCAACTGTTGTCTAAAAATAACAGTTTTGCCCATCACTACTTGGGAGTAGCAAGGTACAGCTTGCCATGCTAGAGCCGTTCGGTATACAAGGAAGGTAATGTGGCTAGCACTACGCTTCAATTAGTGTTGCACAAGAGTCTTGAAAAAGTCTTGCAAGACCAAGACTCTTGCAAGAAATTCAAGACAAGACTTTCAAAATTTCTTGTCTTGAATTTCAAGACAAGACAAGACTTTAATATGCAAGAAATCTCAAGAGTCTTGCAAGATTTCTTGAAAGTTATAATTAGAAATGATACATTTTTTAAGTGATAATTAGGTATTTGCGCAAGTTATGCCGGGTTTATACAACATTAACATAGTGGTAATCACAATCATAGTCATAATCATAAAAGTTATACTATCCACTTCTTATAAACCTGTTGACATCTACCATGAACTTAGCCTTTAATTATGTTACCCAACTTCACTGATATAAAAATTATGATTATGAAAATGTCCTATAAACGGAATTTTCGTATTACATTTTATATACGACGCTTTCTATGAAATAAAATATAGAAATTTTATTACCTTTTTGTTAGAATGTAAAATTTTTCAAGACAAGAAATTTAAAGAGTCTTGCAAGACAAGACAAGACTTTGCCATTCAAGAAATCTGCAAGACAAGACTTTGAAAATGTCTTGTCTTGTGCAACAGTAGCTTCAACCGCCTATTATTACCTCAGGATTGTGAATCCCAAGTGCTCATTTAAGGCTGAGTCGACCTAGGTACCCAAACTATTTTTATTTTAATAAAAATTGTCGGCTGTTGAAATGCCCGTTGTAGGATTCGAACCCACACCTTGAGATTGGTACACGAGAGCCTGTACCTCTACTCCACCGGGTACCTAGAAGATATTCATAAAACATTTAATCTAGTTGATTAAAAAAAGTATACAATTAATATTGCAAATTATATTTTATCCTCTCATAGTATAATATGTCTTTTTTTTTATATCTTCAATTTAGTTTTGCTATTGATCAAATCGGTGTGAGAAACTATGAAGCTATAAAATGTTGTTTCGGGAGAGTTGAATATCGGGGAAAGTTGAGTTATTGAATGTTATTGTACCAAACAACGCCCTAATTACGCTCTCCTTTACGTGTTAACATTTTTTCGGCAATTTTATTAACACTAAAAATTGTCACAACACAACACGACGCCTAGTTCGAATTCTTTTTCACTTATTTTTTTATTACACGAGACAGCACATCACACAAATCTCGTACCTGATGAGTGTTTTATAGTTTCAATAACTGCACTAGCAAAAAACCAAAATACTTACTTAAATATTATGACAAAACCACTATTTCAATATTATTTTAATGCGGCCAACATGACGGCGCGGCAGCGTGAACTATATATTGATAATTTCAGATTTTTTCTGTTGAAGCGCTGCGGTCGGAATTTGTTGAAATCGACTGAAATGCACCAAGTCTATATACAAAGTATATACAAGTTACATTGTGTGATGTAACGCTGTTTCGGGTAGTAAAAAAAATGAAAAAGAACTCAAACTAGGCGTCGCCGTAGTGCTATGTTGTGACAATTTCAAATGTTAATCAAATTGCCGAAAAAATGTTAAAGCGTAAAGGACAGCGTACTTATGGCGTTGTTGGGTGCAATAATATTCAATAACTCAACTTTCCCAGATATTCAACTCTTCCGAAACAATATTTTATAGCTTCACAGTTTCTCACACCGATTTGATCAACAATAAAAATGGATTCAAGCAGTTGGGTAAAAAACGATTCAGTCAGTAAACAAAGTGCTCATTACATATTCAAATAATTAAATATGAGAGGATAAAATATAATTTGTAAAATTAATGGTTTATTTTTTTTAAACAACTAGTTATTAAATGTTTTATGAACATCTTCTAACATTATAATTACTTTTATGTACCTTTAAAAGAGTCGTTATAGCCGAAATAGCCTCAATTATGACCGCACTAGCAAAACCAGTGATAAAACTATGTTCGCTACCGTAGTTGAACTCATCTAAATTTTTTTTAGCTAGAATAATAAATTATAATACACGTTAGACCTACTGAAGATGTCAAAATATTTACTTTTTATTTTTATTTTTAGGATTTTCAAAAATTTTATGTACTTCCTAACAATTATAAGAATAATTATATACCAGTTGTTTAGGATATTCTCCGATGGTGACAGAACCGGCGGAGAATGCACCAAACCTATAAGTGGTATATGATACTACGCGTATTCAACTGCAATATTCCATTGCATAATTATTGTAAATTCTAAAAACACCTGCTAACCATGAAAACTTCAGCAACACATGATTAACTTCTAAACAAAAACGACTTAATTCATACAAAAACTGAGGATTTATATAAGCCAATCAACAAGCAGACCCTTTTCAAAAACCTAGAATGTCAAAAAATTAATAAAAATTATTGATTGTCAAAACCATACTTTGTAATATAATCTACTTAATTGTTTTTATTTATTGAGTAGTTTGCCAATTAATTATTATCTCTATTTGCTGCTTAAATAGCATGCATATTTTGACTACATTGAATTTGGATATTGCAATTATTAATAACATAATAAACACAAAAATAATATTTAATTATATTTATTTAATTAAGAGGTTATATAAAGATTATCTGAAATGTTTTGTAGGTTCATGCAATGTTATCAATTCTATAAATAGGTCAAACCTAACCCAAATTGACATTTTTTATGCCAGAGCTACTACCTGAATCCCCAGCGGGAAATTTAAATTCCAGTTAGTCAGCATGACGCCGAATATGTCCATGGTTGGCAACAATGAATTTAAAAATCGCGCCCTCTATTACGTAACTTAAGTTTAATTGGTATTGAATATAGTTTTACAAATATCTTTTAATTGAAAATTGAATTTATTAAAAAATGTATTAATACATTTACTACTATTAAGTCACTATTAAATGTATAAATTCCATTTACTTTCGTAAAATTTAACGAATCTTTTTTTATACAAAGTGAGTTTCCTACGATGTTCTCTATGGGTATCTCGGAAACTACTGGAGATAGAAGGTTCGTTCCAACCATGAATCATAAACAGATTTGAAACAATTTGCAAATCTTGTCCAATGCGCATGTCTGTAAAATAAATTGTTTTCTAGCCAATTTGAAACTACGGTTGGAACACCTGACACATTTTAATATTTCCGGTGACAAATTCAAATTACTTAAAAACATAGAAACTCGATAAATAATCCTATTTATTGAACTAATTTTCACATTAAATCTATCGGCAACATCTCGAAAACTTGTAGTCTGGTGTCCCGTATACCACAATAGATGAGAACCTGAAATTAAGTTACATCTTTAAAGAAAATACCAATTTCAGCAAATGATTATTTTATATTTTACTTGATGCAAAGCAGGAATATTGCCATATTGGCCAACTTGGCTATTAAATTGGAATTGGAAATTAATTGGAATCTTGAGGCACAGTTTCCTCTGAAAATATTAACACAATAAGATATTAGATAAATTTATGTGCAAAAATGTCGATTTTACCTCAATAATTTTGATTATTAATTCTGTGCTCATCTAGTAGTAATTCTAAATCCTCCTCATCACTACTTTCCATGGACGACACGTCACTAATCTCACTACTATACTCTTCGTCACTCATTGCGATTTAATTATGATATCTGTTTACAAGTCTTTAATTAGTTGAACAGTCCGTTTAAATTATTCAAACAGATACGAGTATAATCAAATTTGCTATTATTTTATTGGTTATGACGTGGTTATAGGTTATAACGGTAATACGCATGCGTCGGATAAATGATAGGAGAAAATTTTGCAAACCGTTCTGACAGTTTTCAAACAGTTTTCAATTTAAGTTGGAACAGAAAACAAATGATTTACTAACCGTCAGTAAATCCGGTTGGAACGCTTTTCAACTTCTGCGCAAACTCCTTACTGTAAGAAACCGTTTCTTACGCGGGTTGGAACGAACCTAGAGAGTAAGTTAAATGGGGAAAGAATTGCCGTTTTATGGGGTCGTAAATATGCGCCTTTCAGATTTTTGAAAAAGTTCATGGCTTACTAGATATTTCGAAAAAAAAACAAATTTTGGCTATTTTAAAAATTTTCCCAATTCCATTATAATCTATTTTAGACAAAAAGTTTTCAGATAAAAGTTGTAGATAATCACATCCCCAATGAGTTTGTGTTCTCCGATTTTTTTCTAAAGCCTGTCAATTGTGACAAATGACACCAACATATGTTTTTTTAAATGGAAACCATAGCTGGCCAGGACTTCATAAAAAGCGCCATTTTTTCAGCTTTTCAACGATATAAGCTATAATATCTTTTTTTCGAAAAATTACTGAGTTATGGCCAATTTTTATCATTTTTAAACAATTTCACTTAGTTAAAACAAGTTCAATTGTCGTTGCTCTGAGAAATGTTAAACTGTCACATCCAAACTTCGGAAATTAAAATAAACAAAAATTGTAAATATGACTTTTTCAAATGAAGAAAAGCGTGTAGGATTATTGGTTCAACTTTTCTTGGCCATACATTTTCGAGGATACGTTGACCGGTGAACGTTACTTACGTTTTTTAGAGAACAGGTTTTAAGACATATTAGAAAAGTTAAATTTAGATACTCGCGCATCAGTAGAGTGGTTCTAACTTCCAACAAGACTTTGATGATGACACCCTCCTCCCCCCCTCCCATAATGAAAGAAATGTTAAAAATGATTTTTATCATAATTATGCAAACTCGGGGATAGGTAAGAAAGTGGGACCAATTGCATAGGCCTCCTCGATCACCTGACCATTCATTTTAGATTTTTTTATACGGTATGGTTAATAACAAGGTTTACTAAAGAACTTATGAACTAAGAGAGGCACTCGAAGAGGCGGTACGGGAGAAGTTTAATTAAGTAGACCGGTCGTTCTGTGAGAATAGCTAGTAATTCAGTTTTAAACAGATGCATTTACTTATATGTACTCAAAACAATGCGAATTTTTAAAAAAATTTCTAAAATAACATAAAGTGCATGTAGTGATATTATTTTTTTAAGTTTTAGTTTGTATCGTATGTCAAAAATGACAGGTTTTAGAAAAAATCGGAGAGCACAAACTCATTAGGGATGTGATTATCCACAAATTTTATCTGAAAACTTTTTGTCTAAAATAGATTATAATGGAATTAGGGACAATTTTTAAAATAGCCAAAACTTGCTTTTTTCGAAATATCTATACAGGGTGGCCCATCGAAAACGTTCCGCAAGGCATAACGGCCAGGGTATTTTTTTTTTTCAAAAAATCCGAAAACGCTTCAATTTTGTTTGTGAGGGGGACAACTTTTGCCCCAAAAATGATTGCAAAATCTTCAACCGTCCAAGCGGGGCTGTCCTCCCCCAACTTTTTTCAAATGGGAAGGGGGTCATGTGGCGCCGCAATGAAAAGAGCTTTCTATTCTCTATATTTCCCCGCTTCGTTTTTGAAAATTGGTCGAGTCATTGAGAAAATATTAAGGATTGAAATTTGAAAATTTTATTTAAACATTTATCAGAGTAAATGATAAAGATAAATCCTTCTACCAATTTGCTGTTTTTTCTTATTATTTCTAGATTTTTACGCATTTTTTCACTTGCCACAAGGTTTTGTTTCACTTGCCACAAGGGTTTAACCATCTATGTCTAAAATGTTCAAAGGTAATCTTTTTTTTATATATTTCGAAACATGACTTTGTTGGCTTTAGCAAAGAACTAAGATACACCTTTCCCCTAATTTAATAATCCTTGAAACTTCTCGTTTACGACATTCCTGTAGTGTACGTTCTTATATGGAACGCCGAGTAAACCTGAAATTCAATATAGGTATGTGACTGCAGCTTTAGATCAAAGCATGACATGTCCAGAGCTGGTTTAGGGCAATAACGACCTATATCTCTCAGTAATCGGTTTTGGATTATTAATAATACGGACCCCACATGACAGTCCAATCGATATTTCGAGGTTTCCGTTGAGGTTAGTCCCGACCCTTTGGACTCTCTACGGCTTCGCAGAAGTATTAAATTACTGCTATGTTTATTCTTGTGTACGGTAAATTCAGGGTTAAAACGTCTGTAATGCGAATTAAAGCTGAGGTATTATGCTTTGGGCCCGATATATATAGTTCGGTCTGGCATATTTACCGCCATAATATTATTCCAAGTTAGGTCTGGAGTAATAATAATAAATCAGATATACCTAGGAGGGTAATTTCGTCTGTAAAAATATACATAGGAAATTCATGGTTTGAAGATGGGCATTGAGATCAGCGAAATTACAAGAACATACATTTAATTATGGTTAAGTTATTAAATTGGTGCGTAAACAGTGTCAAAAAACGTTTTCTTCTCTTATTGTTATATATACCGTCTACGGCATTCAGTCTTACGATGATATCTCTTCAGTTCGTCTTCAGTTCTTACGATAATATTCTTTGCAATGAGGAAAATGCACGTTTTTAAATAATGGTTTTAAAAAACAGTTCATATAATTACAAATTGAACAAAAATAAATCGTTGATATCGGTTAAGAAATGCCTCTAATATAAAATAATTAAATACTGTTAATTTAAATGGCCGGGCAAACGCTCTCTACCGCGCTTTGCCGCTGTGACGTCACCCGCCGTTCTTCTGGTTGAGTGGAGCCAGACGCGTGTTTATTATACACAGGTTGCTTTTAAACACTGTTGAATCCGAGTCAAAATTTTAGTTATTTGTGTTAATTAATACATAATTAGTAATTAGTGATATTTATAAATAGAAATGGATGAGCGAAAACAGAAAAAAATAGTCCAAGGCCATGAGAAGAGATGAAAAGAAAAACGTTAAATTATCCTCTATTTTTACGATTTATTGTTGTGAAGATCATTTTGATGTAAGTTCATTTTGATGTAAGTTATATTTATGTATATTGTCTTACATAGGTATATGAAATTTGAATGTACAGGGTTATTCATTATATTTTGACACCCACATAAGCCTTAACTGCAAGTTTTAGAAGAAAACATTAAATAAAAAAGTTGCATGGTTTTTCATATACTCTCTTTTAAAATTAATTCTAGTTATACAGGGTGTCTCAAAAAAGGTGATCCAGAAAATTGTAGGTATTTTTCGCTTTTCGACTGTCAATATTTCGTAAACATTTGAAGATAGGTATAGGATATTATACATGAAATATAGAGAATATCTAGAAATTTCCGAAGAATCCAAAAATATATAGAGTGTTTCACTTAAAAAAGTAATTTAATTTTGGCGTTTGCTTATGGGACACCTTGTATAATATTTTCATTACTGATAAACAATTTATTTCCTATAATTTCGTAAAAAAACAATCTTTAAAAATAACAAGGGTAAGGGGGTGTCAATATATAAAAAAACTTTCTTTTTCACGCTATGCTCTGGAGTTATTTTTCCACGTACTAAACAAATATTTTTGTCTCTTTTCACTTCTACATAACCTACAGCATTATCTCCATACGTCTCCCTACCTGATCTGAAAAATAAGTTTATAACATTAATATTTATTACTATATAAAAGTTCGTAACAGTAGGTACCTACTTATAGTTAAATATGCCTCAGTACTACAAAGAATAAATGTTACATACCTCTCTGTTTTTTTCCTCGTAATTCAGCACCAATAAATTGGGAATTTGAATTTATAAAAGCAGCCAACATAAAAGCATCGACTTTTGGCAAGTTATCTGATTGTGCTTTTACAAACCCGGAATCTGCCATTACTTAAAAAATTCTCAGAACACACAAAACATACAAATAATAACTGCACAAAAAAGCATAAAAAGCTCCTTCAATCAACGCTAAAAGCAACAAAAATGTCTTAGTACGCCACCTAAATACGTACATAAACGGAACACGTCTGGCTGCTGCTGGCCATCGCGCGTCGACGAGAACGGCGGATGACGTCAGACCAATAGAATATCGTTTCAATCCGCGAAGCGTCGTTTGCGTTATCCATAGTATTTTAATGGCCCGTTTTATAAAATTGTGGTACTGCTTTCAAGAAAAAAGTTTTTTTTGCATTTACACATATTTATTCTAATAAATTGAACAGTTTCTGGCGAAAAATAAAATATATGCATCTTCCTCATTTAGAAGAACGTATATACATATTTGTAAATTCAACATTGAATTTACAAATTATTAGACTAATTGATTGAAACGTCATACAACTTTAGTGATGAGCCGGACTGGTCTTGGTCTTGGCAAAAGACGCGTTAGATTTGAGTAGAGAGCTGTGTAGAAATTTCGAAATAGTCATCTGTCAACAACGCCAATCAAAACTTCTGGTCAAATTAACTAAAACATTTTTATTTTCTTATAACACAATTAAAACATGTATTCTTTTGTGGAAAAAAAACGAGAAAAAAACGTTTGCTGGTAACATTTTTCTTCGGCCTCCTGTTGGGTATGGTTAGTGGCTGTTATTACATTATTTATTCCTAAAACAAATCATCTCTGTAACGCGTATAAATAATTATAAAATCGCATAAGAAAAATATCTGTACTTGTACTCACTATATGTGATTTCTTCTGCTTTTTTTATTACAGTATTATAAAAACTTGAAGAATGCTTAAATTGTTAAGTTTTCCCCATTTTGTAAAAACTGCAGAACAAAATCCAAACAGTAAAGTAAGGTTATGTTCTCATATTTGACCGAATATTAAATAAATTATGGAAACTTTTCAGGCACAAAACGGGTTCGAAATCTTTGTAAATGTAAGCCACATCTGTTTCTTAAAAGTTTCGAAAAATTTGTGACACTAAGATCTTTATTGTTATAGCTTATGTAGCGAAATCATATTTTGGTAAAATGCTTCGAAACAAAAAGCGATTTATGTTACGAAACATATGTATCAAAAATATATCAAATTCCAGAACTTTTGTGTGTTGACACAAACACCATCATTGTTTCGAACCTATCGCAATGTTTCTCAGTAGAGATTTTGTTTCGATTTTGTGTCTAAAAATGCTACTTGGGTCATTAGGAAGCATTGAGCACATTAAGCCACATGTTTCTCAACCTACCAATATGTTGACCAACCAAAACACACACTAGGAAACTTGTAACGATAGCTGCATTTGTAAATAACTTTAATTGTTTCTTTTTTCTTTAACCATTAGTTTACATCCATATAGTTTTTTTTCTTTCTCAGGTATGAGGTTTTATAATTGAATGATGAAAAAAATTTTTTATGCACCGCGCCGTTTCGCTCCAATGTAGTGGGCTTTTTCAAGCACTTTATTCTAAAACTTGGAGTAGTCTTGTTAAATGCGTGAAAGTCGGGCATTGTGCGGCGTTATGATTCGCTCGAAATTCGCTCAAGTACTCGATTATTGAAATAACCGACATCGCTCGATTATGAACGAGCGATGCAAGTGACGAGTTACGAGCGACGAACGCAAGCGATCCTAGAACGAAATAAATTGAAATCCGATTTTAATGCGACATCCTCGATAAAAAGCCGAGCGAATTTTCTACATACATTGCAGGTAGCAAATTTATAAGACGCCGAATATATATATTTATCCGTTGAGTATCTGGGGGACTAAATTTTACGACCTACATCGACAATGCTTTGAAATAAACTAAATCAAGCGAATCGCTCGTCGTCTGCTACTTGCCATTCAGCACGGAAAGAATATGTGCCCTGCGCACGCAACTTACTGCTTGGCGCTTGGCGTTAACGAATACTTACAACAACCGACGGACGAAAAACCGTATTTTTGAATACGAGCGATATTTGGCTCGAGCGATCGCTCGATTATTGCAATCGCTTGAAACTCGAGTACTCGATTATTGAAATTAATCGGTTTTTCCCATCACTAGTTATGATGTTCATATTGAACAAGCGCTACTTTGCTTTGTCTAAATTGTTTCTTAGACATTACAAGTTACAAGACAATTACGTTGGTAAGGAAGCATTTGTTCAGAGAACATTTACGCTTAAAAAGGCTTAAGCTTGACTTTCATGCATCCGTTATACGTTGGTCCGACGGTGCTCTGATTGGTCATAGCGTTATCGCGCTACTGTTCATCCGTAAATATTTTACTTCAGCCCGTCAACGGACCCGTTCATACGATAACGGACGTTTTGACACTTTTTTGACAAATTTAATCTAACCTTAATAAAAATATAAGTAAAATAGCAAAATCGTTATGGAAACGAAAATATAAAATGACACCAACGTATATCCGATAAACGGAGGCAATGCCGTCTCTAATAGAACAGCCTCGGGGCGAGATTTATGACGTCACGCTAGTTAGATACTACGGATTAATAAATATGTTGTAGAATACATGGAAAACATAATTATTCCTCAGATTTTTGGTTTGTATTTTAAAAATTATATAGTTCACATGAAATATACATAATATACAGTTAATAACTACAACATATATACCTATTTATAGTAATAAATACTTTGGCAAATAAACTATGAACCATACAAATGCAGCAAATGTTTTACAATATACAAATAATGTATTACATAAGATATTGGGTAAAATGTAAATATATTTTAAATTTTGGGGTTTGAAAATCGATCGAAAATTTAACAAAAAACATTCAATATCTACTAATAGTGATGTATTATTATTTGCATTCACAAAATTTATATGTATATTTTGCAAGTATCAATGTTCGAAAAATTATATTTACAAATAATACAATATCATCTAAAAAAAGGCGTCAGCGATGGCTATGAAATGAAGATCGCTGGCATTTATATATAAAATTATTCTAAAATTTTTGATTTTCTTGATTTTAGGTTCGGGAAAAACGCTGATTTAAGTTTTCATTTGTTTCATTATTTTTATTTGGTTTAAAAAAAACGTTTTGGCTAACTATAGCCTTCATCAGTGTTGTCATATGAAAATAGTGTCGAATATAATCCAAAAAATTACATATGAAATATTCAAACCACATAATGTTTACTGCAATTAATAAACTAATATAAACTTATCAAAAGATGACCACATATTTTTTAGAATTATTATTCTTAACAGTAAAACTATCTACATTGACTATGGAGACTATGGAGTACCCAGTAAACATTATGTGGTGCGTGGTGTGAATATTTTATATGTAATTTTTTGGATTATATTCGACACTATTTTTTTCATATGACACAACACTGATGAAGGCTATAATGTTAGCCGAAACGTTTTTTTTAAACCAAATAAAATAATGAAAACCAAATGAAAACTTAATCAGCGTTTTTCCCGAACCTAAATCCCAAGAAAATCAAAAAATTTAGAATATTTAGAAACAAGGTTCAAGAATATCAAATTTTCCAAGATTGTAAAATTCTAGTTAATTTTTTTATGTGTACAATTATTTAGGGAATGTCATCGATGTTCATTTCCAAGCCAACTAGACGCCGATTTTTTTTCGATGATACGGTATAATTCTTAAATAAAATGTAAATAACATTCGACCAATTAAAACAAAGAAATATGAATTTCTTAGTATTTTTAGTAACACCTTTATTCTTAAAACTTAATTTTGTATTGCAAATATACCAATTTTATTGTTATTTTATTCATATTGTATTCAGCCATCACTTAAATATTTGATATTAATTTGGTATTATAAATAATCGACACTATTCAGTAAAAATTACTGAACAAATAGGTATATTGTCGTGATCCTGGATTGGACCACCGTCGTCACCAATCTTGTAGTCGCTGCCACCAAATGTTGTAGTTCTCTATTTGACTCGTATCACCACTTGTTGGGAATGTTATTCTTTATTTTTTTATAATTAAATTCTTACTAAGTTGTTATTACTTTTTATTTTTAAACTTTTAATACAAAATATAAATTTAGCAGTATTACGTCTATGAAAAATTTTTATGAATGTCTCTGGTCCCTTCTGTGACCGTGCTTTTATGAGAATGCCCTCTCCGAAAATCCACGGGCGTACCTACTATTTCTTAATAATATTTTCAGGTAGGTTTGCAAAGGGACAAACATGACCATTTCTTAAGTAAATAGAAACCAGACATCGCGTCTGAAAGTAAACGAATTACAAAGGAAAACTAAAATGATGCAACTATTTATGACTATTTCTTCCAAATTTCATCTTAAGGTAATGGTTCTGTTTATTTGCATCACCCATCTTTCTGAGAAGAATAATAATGTTGATGGTATTTTTCGTACCTTAAATTCTTTAGGCATAGCCGTAGAATAAGGGTAAAAATAATATTTTATACAATTTGTCGAATATACATATACATATAACCATATTAAATGTATGTTCACAACACCTCCCCCCTTAATGAGAGATTTCATGAGGTGAAAGTGATATGAAATCTCAAAACAAATGTTTATATAATTAATTAGTATAACTCAGATGGAAATGAATAAAAGTACATATATAAAAGTATTATACAAGTCTTAACTACTAATTATAACTAACTTACATTCTAACTTAACTAACATTTTTTTTTATAACTATTGCAGATTTAAAAATGTATCAAATGCGGAAATTATTTTTCTTTTAATGGTCGCCTTGATGGTACATACCCAATGGGTCTGCGCGAGGGCGCCTGTAAATTAACATTCTCTTCTTCGGAGTTTTCATAGTTACCTACATTTTCAGAGTTTTGGCTAATATTACGATTATAATGAGCAACATATCTATCACTATTTCTAGAAGATGGTTCCACAGACTGATTAACTCTAATGCATAAGTTTGGAATAATTCCGCAACAGGCTGTCTTGTTAGTACATTTTGTATACAATTTATAAATAATAAAAATAATAGCAAGAAGAGCTAAGATATAGGCAATTACAGATGCTGGAAATGTATAATTGTTTACAAGTTTCCTTTTTAGAATTTCATCACCTAACTTTTCAATATCTTCTAGCTTATGGCTCGCTACATTAAGTTCGGGGATGTGCTTTGTTAATTTCCTATAATGTTCGTTGAGAAATATTTCACTAATGTTTATTTTTTCTTCCTTTATCCTTTCGCAACAATTATCACTAATGTCGAATGGTGGAATAAAATCACTTGAAATATTGGACTGGACTGTATTTCCATGAGGGATTAGCATTGATGATGCGCTATAAGCTTTACATTGTTTACCTATAGTGACACTACCGCAATTTTTTAGTATTACATCTACGTGATTTTTTTTATTATTACATGATATCGTAAGAGTTTCTGGATGAGGAACTGCAAATAACCAAGTGTTACTGGTTTGTAGTTGAATAAAAATTGCTCTATCTGACTGAATTATACGTTTGTCACAGATATCAGGTATGATATTTGTGAATTGCAATAATTTAACTTCGCAATTATCTGCCAAATGAGCAAGAGAAACTGGTTTTTGTTGCTTGCAAATAAATTTATTTTCTATAATTTTTAAACAAGTATTAAATTCTATTTCCGACAGTGTAATAAACTGCTGTTTGCTTTCGTCAATTGCTATATATTTAGATGAGGGTTGAATTAATATAAACTGGTTATTTGACATTAATTTTGGAAAGGGTGATATTTTATAAATATAGAATAAATTTGTTTCAATTAAAGGGATGTTTATAATATATATTAATCGTTTGTTTTCGAAATAAACTTGCAACTCGATAACATTTAGAATGAGATTTGCATTGAGCGGATCTAATGGTACAGGAAATTCTAATCCATGAGGTAGAGATTCGGACACATCTTTTAATTCGTTAATTAACCTTAATGGCGTTAATATTGAGGGGTGTAAAACTCCCTTTCTTGCTACTAAAATAGCATTCGTAATCGTCATGATTTCTAATTGTAATTGATTTAGCATCATATTTAAAATAGTGACGTGTTCTTCTATGCCGGTTTTTATATATAGAAAATGAAAATTTTCTTTGACTTTGCTTAATTCATCGCTAATCTTTTTTATATTATTTTTTAATAAATTTTCGTTAAAATCTAAAGTTCCAATAGTATTATTGAAATTAATTATTGTTGATTGAACAATTTTTGTTTGTTCTTTTAAAAGTTGAAGGACTGAAGTTTCGTCTTTATTCATTTGTGAAATTTTATCATTATAGTATTTAGCATCTTCTTCATCTAAAACGCCGAATAAAACTTTAGTTGCTTTTCCTACAATATTGAACCAACCTCGTTTTTGTCTACTTTCTGATAAATGACTATGACCGATCAATTCGTGTAAGACTTCTAGTTCTTTTTCAATTTTTTCGAAAGTGTATTTAGAACTTTTCAAAAATAACTGACAAATATAATAGTGATATTGAGCATTCTCATTATTGCATAAATCTGTAGTATACTTACGGTAATTCTTTAATGATAATAACTTATTACTAATATTTTCTAATTCTACAAAAGTTACTAGTTTCCATTTGTTATTAAAAAACCTTAGTTCGCCCAGGTGCTCAAAGTGTATTCCAGGGTTCAAGTCATAAGTGGTTATATTGTATTCTGAGTGGACTACTGCTAGGATACTGGTAATTATTATAAATAAATTAACCCTAAAACAAAATATATATACTAATAATAAGCTAATTAAAATTTATTAATTCTAGTTTTTATAATCTATATATACTGATTATGTTTAGTTTTAATAATAAAAATATTTTAATCTATTTGCATGAATAGTTTGTTTATTTTTTCCTTTTTGAATTGTATAATTTACATCTGATATTTTTTTTATAATGGTATATGGACCAATCCATAAGGCGGAAAGTTTTTTACTTCTGCCACGTCGAACTGATTCGTCGTAAAGTAACACTTTGTCACCAATTTCGAATATTCTGGTATAACTGTTTTTATCGTAATTATTTTTTGATATGTTTTTACATTTTAATAAGTTTTCTTTAGCTAATTGATTAGAATGTTGCATTTTTTGTTTAAGATTGTTTATGAAATCATCATAAGTATAATTGACTTTAGGTGGTTGTTTAACTGATGTTGGTAATGTAGGAATATGTCCGAATAAAAGTTCAAATGGAGAAAATTGTGTAGCAGTGTGAGGTGTAGTATTATATGTAAATGTTGCATAGGGAATCCAATTATCCCAGTCTGTTTGAGATGTCTTAATGAAGTGTCTTAAATATTCTTCTAGAACTTTATGAGAGCGTTCTAGTGCTCCGTTTGACTCTGGGTGATAACTTGTTGTTTGGATCTTTTTTATCTTTAAAAACTTGCAAGTACTTTTAAAAATATCACTTAAAAAATTTGACCCCTGATCTGTGACTAGCATGTCAGGTATTCCGTAAATGCATATAATATTCGTTACAAAATGATGCGCTACAGTTACAGCTTCTTGATTTCTCATAGGTATATTAATTATATATTTTGTTAAATCATCCTGAAAGGTTAATATGTATTTGTGACCATTTTCGGTTTCTGGTAGTGGTCCAACTATATCTAAAAAACATTTTTCGAACGGTTTTGATGCCGTGGTCGTAATTACCATAGGCATTTTTGTTTTTCGAGACTGTTTATTTTTTTGACAAAGTTCACATTTTTTTATAAACTCTTTTATGTCTTTTTTCATACCTTTCCATGTATATAATTGAGATAATTTTTTATATGTGCGGGATGACCCTTGATGACCTCCTAATGGACAATTGTGATTTTCATTTAATAATACAACTTTTTCAGCATCTGAGGGGTTGATAAGACTGTTGTTAAATATTGTAATTTCTGAATAGAGGTCTTTAAAAATATATCTTATCATAGGAAGAACGATTTCCCATTTGACTAATGAGTTGTAATGATATTTTATAAATGATAGTTCGGTTTTTTCGTTGGATATAATATTTCGTAAAGTTAGTAAGCAAGACCAAATATTTTCATAATTAATATCACTGAATGTATTTTCGTTGTCTGTTAATAGAAATATATTACAATTATTTTGTTGATACTGAAAAACTGACGGCATGTCTAAAGGATTTGTGTTATCGTAATGTTCTAAAAATGTATTAATTTGTTTATTTTTTTCTAGAATTTTAAAGTCGTTTTTGTTGAATAATTTTGGCAAAAATAAAACTATAGGTATAAGTTGTGGTGTTTCAAACAGATTTGTGTTTTTTTCTTTGACTTTGGAATTAATAATTATATGGCTTTCGAGATGTGTTTTAAAATTATCATAATTGGTAATAATAGAATTGACATTTGTTGTGCTAACTATTCTACTCAATGCATCAGCATTTGTATTAATCTTTCCAGCTTTATAAATTATTTCATAGTCATATTCTTCAAGTTTTATTCTAAAACGCGTCAAACGAGAACCAGGGTCTTTGATATTAAATATATAGAGTAGGGGTTTGTGATCTGTAACAATTTTAAATCTTGTGCCAAAAATATATGGACGGAAATGTTTTACTGCCCAGACGATTGCAGTTAGCTCTTTTTCTGAAGTTGAATAATTTTGTTCTGCTTTATTTAGAGTTCTACTAGCAAACGCTATTGGACGATCATGATTAACCTTACCCTGCGATAAAATTGCTCCTACTGCGAAATTACTCGCATCTGTTGTTATAATAAATTCTTTGGTAAAATCTGGGTATTGGAGAACAGGTGGAAAAGTTATACTATCTTTAAGAATTTGGAAAGAATTTTCGCATTTTATACCCCAATTAAAAACAGAATCTTTTTTTAATAATTCGGTTAAAGGTTTAGCAATTTTAGCGAAATTTTTGATAAATTTCCTATAATATCCTACAAGCCCTAAAAAAGATTTTATATCTTTAGGATTTTTAGGTTGCGGAAAGTTTGTTACACATTGAATTTTTGATGGATCTGGTTTAATGCCGTTTTCTGTAATAATGTGACCTAAGTATAAACATTCTTTTCGTAAAAACTGACACTTCGAAGGTTGAAGTTTTAAATTATGTTGTCTAAATCTTTGAAAAACTTCAATTAATCTATCGTTATGTTCATTTAAGTTGTTTGCATAAATTACTATATCATCTAAATAAATAAAGCATTTCATACCATTAAGACCGCTTAAAACTGTGTTCATGAGTCTTTGAAATGTGGCGGGAGCTCCTTTTAAACCGAAAGGCATTCTGTTATAAACGTAATGTCCTGTATTAGTGCTAAAAGCGGTTTTATTTTTATCTTTTTCGTCCATTTCTACCTGATGAAATCCACTAGTAAGATCTAAGGTAGTAAAATAATGAGATTTTCCTAACTGGTCTAAAATTTCTGCTATATTAGGTAGAGGATATGCGTTTCCAATGGTAATTTCATTTAACTTTCGAAAATCAACGCATACTCTAAATTTAGGTGATAATGGGTCGCTTTTCTTAGGAACAACTAGTAAAGGACTATTCCAAGGACTGTCCGAAGCGGAAATTACCCCGTCTTTTAACATTTGCTCAGTTTGTTCATTAATTATTTCTTTATGTTTGAAAGGCAATCTATAAGGTTTTACGTTAATAGGACCTTTATTACTTTCTGTCGGTATAGTGTGTTTTATTGTGTTGGTGCTTGTTAGTTTATCGCCTTCTAAGTAAAAAATATCGTTAAAATCTCTACAAATATCTAATACTGAATTAGTTTCTTCTTCATTTAATTGGTCTAGATTAATTTCTTTTCTTATTTTAGCAAAACGATCGATAATGTCATAATTATATGTTTCTATAAATTCGTACTCATTAAAAGAAATAGGTTCGACATTCACTCTAGGTGTATGGATAGTTTGAGCTTCATTAGAAATATTTAATATGCTAACTAAACATTTATAGTTCTGGACTTTTGTTAGGCTTGACCCTAGATATAAATGTTCGGATAATTGTTTTGAAACTACTATGCCTTCGGACGAAGATAAATTAGCTAGAGCAGGTACAATAATTTGACATCTCGCGGGAATTATTGTAGTTGCTTCTGACGGCAAAATTTTAAAAAAATTGTCTTCAAAATTAATGACTCCGTCTTCGTAATTTATTTTGGCTTTATACTTTTGCAAAAAATCGCGTCCTAATAGTCCATCACTTTTAATCGGTATACTATCTGGCACAATGTGAAAAGGATGAGTTATTGCTTTGTTATTGTTTAATTTAATTGGGATGTTACAAACACCTTTAGTAAATACAGGTTCTTTACTTATACCTTTTAATTCTATAATGCAAGTTTTATTTAATTTTAGATTATTTTGTAATAAGATACATTCTTTCAATAAAGATATATCTGCCCCTGTATCTAATAAAAGATGTAATTCTTTATCTTTTATATCTAAAGAAGGGATTTTAATTATCTCTAATTGTTGGTAACTATCGGAAAATAATACTGATTTATGCGGTATGTCAATTAAGTTTTGCTCAATTTTAATTTTATTTTTATGCTCAGGTAGTGTGTAATTCATAGAACAGCTATTATCTAATTTTAAGAAGCGCTTAATCGGCTGCTCGCGACCAAGGCTTCGCTCTCGTTTCCCGAAAAATTTTGAGATGTGCTCGGTTCTGAAAAATAATTATCTGCTGAATTGATTAACGACTGAGAATTTATAGTTTGAATTTGTTGTGGTGATCTATTATTTGAACTATTAAAATTGGTAGTACTGGATTCATTATTGTAATTAGAAAAATTTTGAGATTGTTGAGGTATCGAAACATTTTGCTGCCGTTGAGGAACTTGTGAGTTATTAAAATTTCTTGGATTCTGAGAATATCTATTATTGTAATTTGAACGAGGATTATTACTGTTATAATTGTTACCATAATTACGATTATAATTACGCACGTCGTTGTTCTGATTAAAATTTTGATTGTTGTAGTTTCGATTAGTGAAACGTCCTTGATTATATTGTACTGTATTTACGTCTTGTCTATTTGAAAAATTATTATTGCTATTAAAATTTTGCGGTGGGCGTGTCTGATTATTGCTAGGTACATTTCTATTATATGAGTTACTATTTTGTTCGTATTGCCTAAGCTGTCTACACTGTGATGTTAAATGATTATTTTTAAAACAAAATAAACAGGAATTATTAGAAGAATGATTATTTAATTGTCTATTTCCACGCTCTACAAAACCTATATTTTTAAAATGCGAGTTTTTAAACCTGTCATTATTCTCAAGTTCCATTTCAATTGCTAATGATAAAGCTTTATCTAAATATGTAGTATTTTCGGCAATAATACGCATTTGAATTTTTTCATCGTTGAGTCCTTTTCTAAAAGTATTGACTAAAATGGAGTTTAAATTTTCTATTAAAACAGTAGCTTCGTTATTTGCATAATTTAAGTGACACGTTTCTTTATATTTATTAAAGAGAATTTGTAATCTATCGCCATATTCTTTTACAGTTTCCTAAAATGTTGCTTTATATTCATTATTTGTGTTAGAAAATGCGATGGTGGTGTTTTATCAGTAAAGTGCTCTAATAAGAAATCTTTTAGTTCTTCCCAATTTTGAAACTGTTTATATTGTGTTACCTCTTGTGCCTTCCTTTTAATTTAGTACCAAAATTAAATCTACTAGTAATTCTTTTTGATCCACTTTGACAATTTTTAATATTGAATCACAATTTTTTAAGAAAAATTGGAGTGAATTTGCGTCACCCTGACCATCAAATGAATTTATTAAATTCAGAACATCAGTTGCGTCTTTACCTCCTGCCATTATTATATTTTATTAATGATTTATTACTTTAGTTTAAGAATTATTATTTATTTTTATAGATGTATTTTTAGTTTGAAGAGAGAAAAAAAAATATTTACGAATTTTAAGCAATATTTTTTTTTTTTTTTTTTTATTTGCAGCCCAGAATTATTATTGTCTTAACTTAAATCTAACTAACTAAAATCAGAAGAAAAACAGTAGCGTCACAATACAGTAAACAAATGAAAGACTTACCCCGTCATCATCTGGTGAAAACAAAAGCTTCCCTGGAGACTTGCTGCTGCGTCTGGCGCTCCTTCAGTGTCCCCAATGTCTACGTCTCGTGTCGGGCTTCTTGCTGCTTCTTGGTGCACCTTCAAGAACTGCCCGTTGCCTCTATCTTCTTCCAAAAACTGGTAGGTTTTCTGCTGCGTCTGGCGCACCTTCAGGAAACCTTGGTAGTATCCCACCGCTGCCACCAATGTCGTGATCCTGGATTGGACCACCGTCGTCACCAATCTTGTAGTCGCTGCCACCAAATGTTGTAGTTCTCTATTTGACTCGTATCACCACTTGTTGGGAATGTTATTCTTTATTTTTTTTTATAATTAAATTCTTACTAAGTTGTTATTACTTTTATTTTTAAACTTTTAATACAAAATATAAATTTAGCAGTATTACGTCTATGAAAAATTTTTATGAATGTCCCCGGTCCCTTCTGTGACCGTGCTTTTATGAGAATGCCCTCTCCGAAAATCCACGGGCGTACCTACTATTTCTTAATAATATTTTCAGGTAGGTTTGCAAAGGGACAAACATGACCATTTCTTAAGTAAATAGAAACCAGACATCGCGTCTGAAAGTAAACGAATTACAAAGGAAAACTAAAAATGATGCAACTATTTATGACTATTTCTTCCAAATTTCATCTTAAGGTAATGGTTCTGTTTATTTGCATCACCCATCTTTCTGAGAAGAATAATAATGTTGATGGTATTTTTCGTACCTTAAATTCTTTAGGCATAGCCGTAGAATAAGGGTAAAAATAATATTTTATACAATTTGTCGAATATACATATACATATAACCATATTAAATGTATGTTCACAACAATATGTTATGCTTTACATACATTATATTATCAAACAAAAACACATTCTTCTTTTAAGCTTTATCATTCTTGTCTTTACAAAAATCTTTTTTAATTTTGAACTCAAAATAATAATCTTTTTCATGATCTTTAATACACATATTCCTTATTTTTCCCTAGATCATAATACCTACTTACGTGTTTGAATCTATCGAAGCTGAACCAACAACACTTTGAGTGGAGATTCCACAATATGAATAAAATAAACATAATTGTCCAGTTTTCTTTAATACCATTCTGGGAGAATATTATTTTTAAATTTATTAAAGATATTTTCAATAGAATTGTCTTGATTTATAACTCGTACCCACTTTTCTTGCTCTTCCGGATACTTTAAGCTGCCTAGTATAACTATCCTTTCCACCAGGAACACAACAAAGATGAGGCATAGCACCAAAAACACACTTCACTTAAGCTTTATTGATGAATTGTTGAGTCTTAAAAAACACACACAAAAATCACGATAAATAAAAATTTATGGGCACTTTAGGTTAAAGCACTTAACAAAACGTGTAATATTTCGTGTTTTTATGAGAAACAGATTGACCATCATAGTAACCATATATCTGGTAGTACTTTATGTCACTTAAACACCAAAATAATTAGTTTTTTGCACTACAATAACAAATAATACCAAAAATCAACCGACAAAATATGAATACAGAATCTAACCCAATATCTAAGTATGTACAACTGATGAAGTAAACAAAAGTCCGCCCGTAGGCTGATCTTTTATAGAGGGCATTGACGGAGGCATGAAAATGCAATAAATTTAAAAACTGCGTTATTTTCTAACCAATCAAAGTCTTTAAATTCTACCAATAAAATTAATATCGTATCAACGTATCGTCGGACAACATGAAATGCATGAAAATCAAGCTTTATTCCTAGAAATACGAAAAAATCGAGACAATATATTCATGAAATGAATAAAAATCGTTTTATTTATGGAGAATTTGGTGCTATGAGAAATAACTGCTGTACCCTAGGCTGTACTCTAAACTTGTAATCTTCATTATTTGTTATTGAAGATGTCGTTTTTCGCGGCAAGTATTGTACGTTACTTCTGTGACACGTCTACAACCATTAAAATTTCAAAACACTCGAGCTCGGTGCACCGCGCAGCAACGCTCGTACCTTTTCGGCAATCACACACTCTCATTTGAAATCTACAGCTTAAATTATTTAGCGGCGCCGCTCAAGCGTCCACTCGGTCCAAAACTGTTTTGACCATCAGAACTGTCAAAACCTGGTTAAAAGCACTGGTTTCAACTACTATGTCCATAACTTGTCAACGCTGCTCGGAGATGCAAGTGGTCAAGAATAGATACCCAAGGGGGGCTTAGACCCCCTGCCTCAAAATAAGCCCCCTGGTGATCGGTGCGGGTCGTTTAAAATTAGTCTTAACCTCAAATCAATATTATTTTTAAGTGAGCTGAGCTCCCTTAAAATTCGGTGTCGTCATTGCGTATGATACAGAAAAAAATTCACAATCCTTTACAAAGATGCAACCGGGGGGCATTGAAAATGATGAATAAAAACGTAAAAATATGATTAGTGTTAATATGAGTGTATTACATACATATGTTTAAATAATGAACTTAACAAAAAACAACAGATTTAAAGATTCACTGAAAAAGTAGTAATGTTAACATTAAATATAACATTATCAATAATAATTATGCGATCGCACCTATCCGTAAAACAAGCAAGCAAAAAAACCTCGAAAAAAACAAAATAACATACAAAACATCAGGTTAACATGATGACAGATCATGATCAATGACAGATAAAGAATTCTTACGGAAAGTTACACTTTACGATATAACTTTACCTGTTAAAGGCAAACCCCATTTAAACACAAAACTTTTAATACCTACTACTGTATCTAAAAGACTTTTTTTAAATTACTAAATTCTTAGCCACGCTTCTGTTTTTCTTGGCTGTTGTGCGTCACGTCACAGATTAACAGGCCCACGTTTGCACCACAAGGCGATGCTGCAGACCACTAGGTAGACCGGTCGTAGAAATTTATGTTATACAACTTGTAGTCAATCTACACAAATATTATCAAAATTTTTTTTTTCTTTTAAAATGTGTTCAGATTTTGTAAAAAGTATAAGTCAAAATCGCAAAACTTAAATTTGATATGAGTTTCTTAGTTTTTAACTAATATAGTGGCGAATTACAAAAATTCCTTTTCAGTGAAAATTAATGAGTTAAATAAAATAATTTAATAAATTACTAGCTTTTTCTCGCGACTACGTTCGCGTTACACCTCGAATCGTTTATGCATTGATTTAAATGATTTTTTACTTCTTTATAGAGAGCTAGTGAGTTACTTCTTTATAGAGAACATCTATATGTGTTTTTTATTTTTCATCTTTTTTTTATTTATTAAGAGCACTAATACTCTCTTTATAGGTTATTTTTTATTCTTTGAAGGATAATTGACGAAGATATATTTCGTTATGATGTCACTAAATAAACCCTTGTATAAAATTTTATACTGTCTGGTTTATAATGTTATAGTATTGCATTTTCGTACAGCAAACTTTCATTCCCTATTCTACTCCCTAAGGGTATAAATTTCATAAATTCGCTTTACCTTTGTGCCAATTTTTATGTGTATAATCCAGAGGTCAAGACGCTGGGTAATTAAAACATTGACTAATAAACCTTGTCCACTTTAAATAAGGGGTCACGAAATATCCTCCTTGGAGTGTTTGGGTTAAGGGGTGTATAATAAATTAATCGTTGTTTTATAATAAAAACCATAAAACATTTATTTGTGAGTAAAATAATGCAATGGTTGGATATCTCTCCTTTATAATTAATTGACTAAAAATACACTAAAATAATTAGAAAAAAAAATCTTGTACTTATTTAGTAATTACGTCAATATTAATTAATTGACTTTCTAGTCTATTTTATTTTATGTACAAATATATTATTAAATTTTAAGCATTAAGTAATAAAACACTTAGTGGGGGGGGGGCCCTCTTATATCGTAAGAGGTTACGAAATATACTCCTGGTTACACCCCTTACAGAAAACAGTGTAAGTGGTGTAAATAAATTGTATAATCACTGTTTTTTATAATAAAAACTATAAGACCATTTCTTATTTGTGAGATTAAAAAACAAAACAATGCATTGGTTAAAATAAGTACATTCAATACATATGTATGTGTTATAACATAATATAGCCATTACTATTATACTATTATTATTAAAATAATATGTGTGTAACATATTTCTTTAATGAATTAACCTGTAACAGACATTTATATGCCCAGTGTATTTTTGTTTAACAAACCAATCAGGAAAAATCCAAAACCTACCGTTATAGGAGGTATAAGATGATTAAACTTATATAATGACAAGTACTTATGGGATAACAAATTAATTACTACTGTCAGCTACTGTCTAGGTAGAATTTACCTAGAGTACCTACACCTACCTATGATGTAGGTAGATTAAAGCTTATTTTGACTTTACGTCTCACTTCGGTGTCACAAGCTGAATTTTTCAGGGATGGAAGTACAGTATATCACAGTACATGATACGGGGACCCTTATTCCGAAAGTAGTACAAAATTAGACCGGGTAAAAAGACACTATCATCAAAAATCGATATATTAATACCACCATATAGAGAAAACAAATACTTATTTTTTGATCCAGTACACAATAAAGTCTTCGTAGGAAGTAATTTTTTATAATTATTTACAAAAAAGCATTTCCATTAGCGCTTATGACCAAAAAAAACTTTAAACATGAATAATCATTTCAATCATGCGAAAATTTGGTTTAAAAATAGATTTTTTTTAATATAACTTTCATTTAACGAAAAACGAAGGCCTAAATGAAAAAGAAACAATTTAAAAGTTTCGCTTATGTCTTGACAAGGTATCAAACAAACCCCATATTTTTTGCTTTTAAACTAATAAAGATATATCAATAAACAATTAGCGATGTAATGGTTTTTGCGCGCGCTGGCCGACTGCCGCCGCTGCGCCGAAATTTCCTATACCCTTGTATATATGACGTCATGGTGTGGCAAATGTAGCATTTTAATTCGATTTGGGCTCCCTTATATAGGATAACAGAAACATTTTCAATGTTAAAAACGGCGTCAAAAACGGCTGGGGAATGACATTCGATAATAATTTTGGCGAGGTCAATCTCTAGACTTTACTAAAAATTGACATAGAAGTTGTAAAAATTAATTTGTGCCTGTAGTTCTTCAGGACTTTTGGCAGATTCACTACTATGTCATCAGCGAATCTTAGATGGTTAAGATATTCTCCATCTATTTTTAATCTTTGTTGGTCCAGTCCAGATTTCTTCTAATGTTGCTGTAAACAGCTTTGGGGATATCGCGTTTCGCTGTCTGCACCAATTGGCAGTAAGCGCCATTAAATAATAAAGAATACGGGCCAACTAAATTACATCTAGGGCTTGACTTCGTCAAAATTATCATCGATTGTCATTCCCCAGCCGTAAATAATCTAAAAGAGACCATTGTATTTAATTTAGATAGAGAAGAGGTCTTCATACTATTTCCTTATACTACAAGAAAAGAAAAAGTTTAAGAGCGTATCCTGACCTTTCTAAACTGAGAAATGTTTTACCCGTAGAAAATTTAATACCAAAACATAACCTTTAAACAAGCTCACCGCTTTATTTCCCTGTCGAAAAATAAACGATAAAAATGCATATTATTAAGGCAAACAGCTTGTTTGCGTTTAATTCCAATTTTAATTTTCTATCGGATATTATCTAAACCACGCTGCATTGGAATAACATGCCGTGTAATGCATATTGTGAAAATTGGAAAATAATACTGCCACTTTGAAATTTTAATTTTATTCTATTGCGGCTACGTCGTTTTACGCTATATTTTGGATATTTAAATTTATAATAAAATAATTGAGGAACAGTTGAGGCTTCTATTTTTTATAATTTTATATTTAAAATTTACCCAAGTAGATATTGCAATGTCAAAAATATAATAAAGGTTTATCTCATATACAGTCTGTTGCATCGTCGATCTGAACATGAACATAATTTTTTTAATGATAAATGAAAAAATTATAATAGTTTCGTTCCAACGACGGAGAGAACTGTACTCGGTACGGTAATGTTTCTGCACAGTGGATAAAATGCGTTCCAACCACGAGAGAATCATTTAGTGAACGATAACTTTTCCGTTCCAACAAGAGTTGTCGCCGTTAGTGAATCGATTCCGGAACCGTAATTTCGATACCAGCCTGAAAGCAAGAATCATAGGGACTGACCTGCGCATTAAGAGTGTGTGAGCAGATTATTGATTTTTTCTGGACTTTAAATCCTTTAGACATTTCTCTTTTTAATTTTGAGAGTTTATTTATCTGTTGTTTTAATTTAGAAAATAGCGACGCCGTTTTGAAGCTTAAAGTCTTATTTGATGTTTATCGTGCATTTATTTTAAACATTTCTCTATTTTTGAACTATGATGAGTGCCGAAGGGGACAATGGCAGGGGAAATTATACAACTGAAGAAAAAAATAATAGTTTTGTGTTATTATGAAGGAAATAGACAAATAAATCCTTTACAAGCTGTAAAGGATTTATTTTCTATACATTTTCCATACATACATACATACTGCCATTACTAGCTGACGTATTTGACCGTAACCACCGTAATAACAAGGCCATCCAGCTGTGACGTAAAAATCTCGTGACGTCACCAACTGGAGGCGTAACTCTATTTAGCAGCGTTGATAATTACCCGATAAAAGTTCAAATTGTGGATCTTTTTTCACTCAGTAGATATATTTCGAAGTTTTAAAATGTCTATCTGAGTTTTTAAAAATATTATAGTATATAAAAATAGTTTTAATAGAATACCGAAAAAATCATACCAGTCAATAAATGTTTATCTCTCACTTTTTATCAATCAAATTTAATAAAGGAATATTTTATAGGACATTTAGATCTGAAATTAGAAACCTATTTATATGGCCAAAATACTACAGTCCAGGTAAATGAACTAAAAACATCATTTGAATGATTTATTATAAATGAAATTGATAGTTTATTCACTAGTTTTACAAAGCTAATAGTAATAGTAATACTGATCAAATTATTAGTCATGCTTGGGTTATTTACTAAATTCTTTAAAATGCGATGAAAATAATAAATTCCTAACTTTTATCTGTGTTCAATATTAAAGTTATTAACTTGAGTTGAGTAACAGGTTGAGCTTGAAGTAATAAAATATTGTTTTAATGGGTAAAATATGAGGTATGTTTGACTAGAGAACTTGCAAACTGATCCTCTTGAAAGTAGGTTTGGAAAATATAGACAGTTAGCGAGTCAGTACAATATTTGTGCTCGACATTTATATGAAGGCGAAAAGAAACTTAGGATTCGGTCATTAATGTCCCTAAAATCTACTTGTTTTAGTTCTATAAAAATCGATACTTTTTATGATTTTATGATGACAATAGCTTGTCTAAAGAAATACCACGCGATACAAGTATCATCGAATCAGATTGGTTTAACATCTACATTACTATTTCTGAACAAGATATCGAAAGTGTGAAGGAAGAAAGGCCTGTTATTGCTTATTTAGGAGGATATTGCTGTTATATTGTCTTAAAGGAAATTAAATGCGATACATGTAAGAATAATTTAACCTTCTTCAGACAACATTAATATTGAACAAAATTCACTTATAAAAAATCTTACTAAAGGCAGTCTTGGGCTTCCAAAAGATGAATAACTAATATAGTTTTATTTGAATATATAATTTTTAACAAAGTTTTGCAAAGCCATGAGGAGTTTCTCACAATTCACAATAAAAAAATATTTTTATCAAAAATATCTTTGGATTACATTAAAAGTAATAACACCATTATTAAAATTTCCACAATGTACTATTAACATTGAAAATGTTTCTGTTATCCTATATAAGGGAGTCCAAATCGAATTAAAATGCTACATTTGCCACACCATGACGTCATATATACAAGGGTATAGGAAATCTCGGCGCAGCGGCGGCAGTCGGCCAGCGCGCGCAAAAACCATTACATCGCTAATTGTTTATTGATATATCTTTATTAGTTTAAAAGCAAAAAATATGGGGTTTGCTTTGATACCTTGTCAAGACATAAGCGAAACTTTTAAATTGTTTCTTTTTTTCATTTAGGTCTTCGTTTTTCGTCAAATGAAAGTTATATTAAAAAAAGTCTATTTTTAAACCAAATTTTCGCATGATTGAAAGAGTTATTCATGTTTAAAGTTTTTTTTGGTAATAAGCGCTAATGGAAATGTTTTTTTGTAAATAATTATAAAAAATTACTCCCTACTAAGACTTTATTGTGTACTGGATCAAAAAATAAGTATTTGTTTTCTCTATACGGTGGTATTAATATATCGATTTTTGATGACAGTGCCCTTTTACCCGGTCTAATTTTGTACTACTTTCGGAATAAGGGTCCCCATATCATGCACTGTACTTCCATCCCTGAAAAATTCAGCTTGTGACACCGAAGTGAGACGGAAAGTCAAAATAAGCTTTAATCTACCTACATCATAGGTAGGTGTAGGTACTCTAGGTATATTCTACCTAGACAGTAGCTGCCAGCAGTAATTAATTTGTTATCCGATAAGTAGTTATCATTATATAAGTTTAATCATCTTATACCTCCTATAACGGTAGGTTTTGGATTTTTTCCTGATTGGGTTCTCTTGATTGGTTTGGATTAATTTATTATACACCCCTTAACCCAAACACTCCAAGGAGGATATTTCGTGATCCCTTATTTAAAGTGGACAAGCTTTATTAGTCAATGTTTTAATTACCCAGCGTCTTTAATAAAAATCTAATGTAATTTTTCATAGAAATGATCTGACATAAAAAGCAAATTTTATCTAAAAACTTTTTGATTATCTACAAGGAGTAAACCGCTGACAAATGTCTGTATACTAATGCCAAAGTAATGCCAAAAATACAAATTAAATACCAAAATTTCTCATATAATGCCCCACTAATGCCAAGCTGATTCCAATATAATACCACTAATACCACGAATAATATGTAACACATTTGTTTAACGAATTAACCTGTAACAATAGTGGTAGGTACGTGCACAGATTTTTTCCTAGGTAACTTAAAAGTCGTTAAAATTATATTTAAAGAAGAAATAATTCCAACTAATTGCATTATAAGGCCAATAATGCACAAGTAATACCATTAAAATTTTAGCGTTTTTAATTTGTGTAACATATTTCTTTAAAAAATTAACCTGTAGCAAGTTATTGAATAAAGTTTATACAAATCACTTTACCGTAACAAAAAAGTAAAAACATGTCATGGCGGAAGATATTCAGGTGGCATTTCACATATTTATCTATTAAAATCGAGATTAAAATAATAAACTTGCGTAACATGTTATACATGAGATAGAAAGTTTCAGAATCGATTAATACGCAATACGCTACGCAGTCAACTTGTTCCTATGCGCGGATGAGCGTCTTCAAGACTCTTCCATTGGCCAGGGTCACGACGCCGCGCGCCGCCGAAGAGGCATCGGCCTACGTTTGGCTAAACAGGCTGGACACGGTGGACTACGATATTGGCGAGTCTGAATATTTATAAAAATTTGCAAAGTAAAATATGTTGGAAAAATAATTAATCCATACATATATAAAAGCTCAAAGGGTTTTTTTGTTGCATCCATCCCGCCGAAACCGCTTCACCAATCTTGATAATTCTTTTTTAAATGAAAGGTATATATGTGTAGATTTGTTATGAAGTATTTTTATAGTGCTTAATGGCTATTTCTTTGTGTAAAACGACTAAATACTACCTGAAAAACACCTACACACAATACCTCCAGAAATAAATTATTTGTCATTGTCAGTGATGTGTCATTGTCAAGGGTGTGATTAGCACAAATGTTCGTTTAAACGACATTAGTGAATGAGCTACACAAAGCGATTTTAGGAAATTCATCCACTTAGAGAGTAAAATTATGTCGGCACAGTTTGTTGTATGAAAATTCCTTACTATTTGGTCTAGAAGAATGAAATCCTAGAAAAAGAATTAGAAGAAATTTTTGAAATTCATCAACCAAATGGGTAAAGTTAGTAAAAATTTATATAAAACTTGGTGACCTCTGGATTATACACATAAAAATTGGCACAAAGATAAAGCGAATTTATGAAATTTATACACTTAGGGAGTAGAATAGGGAATGAAAGTTTGCTGTACGAAAATGCAATACTATAACATTATAAACCAGACAGTATAAAATTTTATACATGGGTTTATTTAGTGACATCATAACGAAATATATCTTTCTCAATTATCCTTCAAAGAATAAAAAATAACCTATAAAGAGAGTATTAGTGCTCTTAATAAATAAAAAAAAAGATGAAAAATAAAAAACATCTTTGCTCACTAGCTCTCTATAAAGAAGTAAAAAATTATTTAAATCAATGCATGAACGATACGAGGTGTAACGCGACCGTAGTCGCGGGAAAAAGCTAGTAATTTATTAAATTATTTTATTTAACTCATTAATTTTCATTGAAAAGGAATTTTTGTACCTCGCCACTATATTAGTTAAAAACTAAGAAACTCATATCAAATTTAAGATTTGCGATTTTGACTTTTTTTTACAAAATCTGAACACATTTTAAAAGAAAAAAAGCTAGATAGTGTAGATTGACTACAAGTTGTATAACATAAATTGTCTACCTAGTGGTCTGCAACATCGCTTTGTGGTGCAAACGTGGGAATGTTAATCTGTGACGTGACGCACAACAGCCAAGAAAAACAGAAGCGTGGCTAAGAATTTAGTAATTTAAAAAAAATATCTTTTAGATACAGTAGTAGGTATTAAAAAGTTTTGTGTTTAAATGGGGTTTGCCTTTAACAGTTAAAAAATTATATCGTAAAGTGGAACTTTCCGTAACAATTCTTTATCTGTCATCGATCATGATCTGTCATCATGTTAACCTGATGTTTTGTATGTTATTTTGTTTTTTTGCTTGTTTGTTTTACGGATAGATGCGATCGCATAATTATTATTGATAATGTTTTATTTAATGTTAACATTACTACTTTTTCAGTGAATCTTTAAATCTGTTGTTTTTTGTTAAGTTCGTTATTTAAACATATGTATGTAATACACTCATATTAACACTAATCATAATTTTACGTTTTTATTCATCATTTTCAATGCCCCCTGGTTGCATCTTTGTAAAGGACTGTGAATTTTTATAATGATAAGTTATTGTAAAAATTGTCATAAATTCTATTAGAAATACACGTCTGAAAAACTACTGTTGTAAAAAAATGATAGACTTGGAAAAGGAAATAAAAGAAACTTAGACACACTTACAGCATAAATAAATACAATGACGATAGATAATGTGAGATGGGATATCAATCTGATGTTTTTTAAATTTTATGTTTAATTATTATTTAATAAAAATTCGGTGCAATAATTAAAGTTTATATCCATTAGATACGTATAAAGTGTATCAATTGCAATCAAAGTTTAGGCCTCCAGTTGATGACGTCACGAATAAGCTGTCCGGCCTTGTTATTACGGTGGTTACGATTTGACACGCATCAGAAGATGGTCATGCAAGGCGTTTTCTTTCATGAGCTCTGTGACGGAACATTTTGCCCAAATGTTTGGAATTTACCAAATAGTGATGTCAATGGTATGCGATTGTTGGTCCTTCTTACTTTCTTATTAAAAACTTGTTAAAATAACACAAACCATTTTCAACAAAACTTTTTTTTCAAAACATGAACCAACAATAAATAAACATAAAATAGTTAAATATGTTTATCGCTTCCACAAATATTTCTTTTACATTAATATTTCTTCAACTTCTTTTCTGTACTAACGAGCGGGAGTATAGCGAAAGACGCAGATTAACAATTTTTTAAAGCATTGTGGCGATACACAAACATTTTTTTAGATTTTTAGAGTTTGGTATGTAAAAAAGAGGACTTTTTCAATACGCGAGAGAAAAGAGGACAGTGAGATCAAAAAGAGGACGGTTCTCTGGAATAGAGGACGGTTGGCAACCCTTAAGACAACTTAAGGTATATTGACATTTACCTGGTTTTGCATTGTTACTTGTTCAGTTTTAATTTAAAAATAGATGCAGTTTTTCTTAATTTAATTAAAATCGGCTTGTATAAAATGGTTCAAATTTGGCATGTGTATTCATTATATAAATTCATCATCAAAATTAACTAGGGATCCATATATATCTTGACAGTTCAAATTCTGCATATTTTCTATGTTTCCAACGACGATGTACCGCCACCCGGTATATTATTACAGTGAAAGTCGGAAATTCAGTGATTGTTAACATTCACTAGGAAATGCTAACAATTACGCATTGGACCAGTGAATTGTGGTCCAATTGCGCATTGGACCACAACACGTGGCAACCACGTTAACTGAATCTTTCAAACTCACTGCCATCGTCCAGGGAATGTGAGCATTCACTAGTAAAAGTTGGTTTCAAAAATAACTGTTGATCTTTTACTAGAGTAGTCTTAGCAAATCAGTAAATATGAGCTTTGACTAGTAATATTGTTAACAATCACTGATTTCCAACTTTTACTGTAACATATACATTAACTTCTCAGGCTTTTTCCAAAAAAAAAAACAATATAGCACAAAATCTCATGTCAAAATTAAATTTTAGTTTTTAATTCGCTTGCTCCCATGTTCGAATATTTGTTGCCTCAATTTTATTCAGCGCTGTTATTAAATTACGATATTAATTATAAATTTATATCGAACTGAGGATATTACAAAATATAAAGCGGCTTTTATGTGTCATGTTGCATTAAGCCGAATTTTAAAATGCTTTGTGTTCCTTAACTTGATTTGGCATGAATGGAACATGAATGGGGGTTGAATATACCGTTGTTTCTTTTCATAATGCTGTAGACGCATTTAACTTCCTGGTGTATCGATGTCAGGTAATGAGGCTATTGGGAACCTTAATTGGAAATTTTCTTATTGTTCTGTTATTAGACGTATGGCATATTAGTTAACGACTTATTTTATTAACTTTAAGTAATTATACGCCTAAATTAATTATTTGGAAATGATATACAAGGTGGTTCGAATTGTATTCGGGACTTCGGGAAACTTCGGCCGTATATAGATAAAAATAAATAAAAAAGTTCGTAAAAATTCTTCGTTTTTGATATATTTACAAAGTGTACACTGAAAAAATAAATTTGTGAATTTAATAACAATATTGAGGGTTATTTGCCACAGATTATTGTAATAACAAATCGTTAGTAAATATTTCTAACGATGGAGTCCTCTACTTCGATCCTCTATTAAATTTGTCCTCCCAAACACAGTCTGAAAGTATAAATAATACTTAGAGATATGTCGATATAGATTTATTTATTTAATAAAATGATATAAGGATTCTTGCCACTTAACTGCTAATATAGAAATTTAATTCTTAGCAGTTAAGTGGCAAGAATCCTTATATAATTTTATTATATACCTCTACTGCAAGAAATTTGTTTTCTATTTTAGTTATTTATATATTATTTATACTCCCAATAAACACAATATTAATTATTGTAATTAGGCTATTACCAATGGGACTCTTTAAGCCCCCTATGGTTCTGTTTAGCTTTAAACCCCTTAAGTCATCTGCTAAATTCTAGCCCTTATGCGTACAAAAAAATAATTAAAGAAGAAGATATCTCACACCAGTTTTATGTGGACGACCTCAAACTATATGCTAAAGGAAGACAACAATTGCATAGTCTCTTACTTTTAGCAAGAAATAAAAATGGAATTCGGTTTGAGTAAGTATGCTGCCATTCACGTTGTGCGCGGAAAGGTAGAAAAACAAGAACATATTGAACTAACAGATGGAAGTGTTATCAACAATTTAGAAGGGGAATATGAGTACTTTGGATTTGCCGAGTCGTTTGCTATAAGCCAGAAAATAAATAAAGAACTCCGAGAAAATGACCCACAGATTGAAAACAATATTAAAAAAACAATTAACAGCCAAAAACAAAATCAACGCTATAAACACATGGGTTATGCCTACTATCACTTACACCTTCGGAGTTCTTTCCTGGACTCCTACAAACATACAAGCTCTAGATCGGAAAACAAGAACTCTTCTAACAAAGTATATCATACATCACCCAAAATCTGCAATAGAAAGACTATATTTACTGAGATGTGAGGGCGGTAGAGGACTAACCAATTTGGAGCTAGCTTTAAAACAAGAAAAAAACAGCTTATGCAAATATTTCAATAGACAAAACCATCCATTAATTAGAGCAATAATCCAAATAGATAAGCAGTTATCACCACTATCACTTTCAGATGTTAGAGAAGACCAAACCATACCGCAAACTTTTAAAGAAACATGGCCAAAGAAGTCTGTGCAAGGTAGGTTCTATAACAGTTTGCAAAATCCTGAAGTAGCAAAAGAAGAATCATTTCTTTATCTGACACAGGGATATTTGTTTACTGAAACTGAAGGGATATTGGGAGCAATACAGAACCAAGTAATTCCAACTAAAACTATAGGAAGTTCATATTAAAAGGAACTTACCTGATACATCATGCCGCATGGGGTGCAAACAAAAGGAAACAATCCAGCACATAGTGTCAAGTTGCACTCATTTGGCTCCTACAGAATACCTCAACCGACACAATGAAGTAGCCAAAATCATCCACCAAGGACTGGGGCTGAAACACAAAATAGTCCAAAATAAAGAGGCATATTATAAATACCAGCCTAAAGCAATAATCCAAAATGATTCTGCTAAGCTTTATTGGGATATGAGCATAATTACGGATCAACTAGTACCCAATAATAGGCCTGATATCATGCTGTTGGAAAAGGAAAATAAAGAACTTACCATTATAGAAGTGTCAATTCCTGTAGATGATAACATAGACAGGGGAAGAAAGGATGGATAAATATGAGGCTTTAAGCGTTGAGTTGAAGAGAGTTTGGAATCTAAAAACCGTAAAAATTTTATCAATAATCATTATTGCCAACGGTTTGATACATAAAAACTTACCTGATATTCCGAGGCGTTTAGGATTACGGAGATCAGTCCTGGTTCTAATTGCAAAAAGCTGCAATTCTGGGTACTACATCAATTGTGAGACGGTTTCTATCCAGGTGATGTGGAAATGTGATAGCCTTGGCTATCACATGTGGAATCAATGTGACAGCCTTGGCTATCATGATGTGGAAATGTGATAGCCTTGGCCTGGACCCCGTCTAGCGCATATGAAAAACCTGTGGAATGAAAAAACCTGTGGAGAAAAAAAATGTAATTACATATAGAGAGTGGAACACACTTAAACTTAAGATTTACAAAAGAAGGAAAATAAACAGACATAAACAGATTTAAAAGACAACTAGTTAATAAACAAAAATATAACATGAAGAGGAGATAGGAACGTTACTAAAAATTAAAATGCCCCCTCAACTAGGGTGGTAAAGGCCGATTTTATAATACCTAGATGTCTACAATCAAAGGGATTCACTAGATTATCACATTTACTTAGAAAACTATTGCACTGGTCCAACATAATTCCAAATGGTGAACAATCTCCACACTCAGTAAAAAAGGGTTTAACATGATTCACGCTCAGTCTCACCTAAGGAACACATATGCTTATATAATTAATTAAGAACAAATCATTATATTTAAAGTTGTTAGTTATATACAAAATAAATAAGATTGCCTGTTTTATTCTTCTATTTTCTAGTGACACAAATCCAAAAGATAATGGAACAATTAATTATGTTTACATAAAAAAATCGCTAAAATTAAAAATGTTGATTGTGTTTTCTACGAGAGCTGGCTTTATATTTACAGAAACTACTTATAAACATAATTAACATAATATACTTACCCTTAAATTATAAAAAACACTAATCACCCACGCACTGACCCTTCCACCTGTTCAAAAACCTGCTTAGATTAAAATGTTCTTCGTCTTTTCTCTAACTACGTTTTCAATCGATTACTTAATACGCATCAGCTTCACAAGAAGTCACGTGATGTGGCGTCATTTTTACTAAATATGTTATGCTAAATTCACACAAGTTTTGTGAACATGTCTAGAGACATGCAATTTTATTACAAGATAGTATTTTTGACTTAAATTTAATTTGCGAACAAAACTCATTGTGAAGATAATATCGTTTACTAATAATCATTAAATATTAATAAACTGTTTAGCAAAATTACATTTTTTTGTGAAACTATGCAAAAATATCTTATTTTTACAAGTTTCTTATTAAAAATACTATAATGTATCAATATTTTTTTGTAAAATTACTTTTATTTTTTTCAGTGCAGAAGTTTCATTTTTATTTCTATTTTTTCCAAATAATTTTTGAACTAACGCCGATATTTGTATGAAAATTGGTGTCTGGGTGTTTTTTGCCATGAGAAATTTTATTTCGATGTCAATTTAACTCTTACTAGTACCACAGATTAGGTATCCTATAAGTATACAGATGAAAATCTGGTCCCTAATTCGTGGTACGAAAATTGTTTTTTATGACGATGAGCAAACGAGTAAATTTTCTTGTGCGCAAAAATAAACTCCCGTTTAAACAGCATAATAACTGGGCCGGTCACAAAGCCGGTCAGGCGCTGTGCACAATTTTAGAGGCCATAAGTGGGCGTACTTGTGCGCAAACTAGGAACCTAACTAGTGCGCGACTCCAAAAATTGGAACCATGAAAAACGATGCTTTTGACGATAACTTTATAATCTGTATGATCTGTGCTAGTACGGAGCGCCACCTAGATATTTTTAGCTGTTTTGAAGAGTAATAACTTTTCTTTCGTACCTGTATTACACTACTGAGTGAAAAAAAAAACATTTCCGTCATTTCTATATTCTTTTTAATTATATGTTTTTTGTGAAATTAAAGAAACAGTATCTACGAAAATATTCAGTCTAATGATTTTCCCGTTAACCAATGATTAAAAAAAAGTTAAATATCAATTAATATGTTTCATTACTTCATAATAAAACTGAAGTTCTAGGTGTGTTTATCGTATCACTATAATATACTGTAATAAATAAAATAAAACGGTAATATGCAATGTTATGACCAAATTGTGTCACTTTACAAAAAACGTGAATGAAATCCATTTGAGATATAAAGTGGATGAGAAAAGGTTTAATGGAATTGTAATGTTATTCGTTTTTTTTTATTTTCAGGTAAGAATATAAAGAAGATATATCGATAAGAATCTTGACAAAGGAATCTTGACAAACACATTCTTACATAGTAGATATTTTATGGTAAGTTATTTTAAGTTGATAATTTTGATGGGGACGAGTTTAGTTTCTAAAAAATATTATAGAGAATAGTTAAAATGAAATAAAATAATTAAACTATGTTAAATTCTTCTTCAAAGTAGAAAAAAATTTGGGACATTAAGACTACAACCTTTGTGTTATTGGATTTTGGATTTGTATCACTAGCCGTGTTAGAATGTACAGGGTGGTGCCTCTCATACGACGTGCAGTGTGCAGTCTCCAAGGAGAACCACAGTTTGTATTGAAATGAAATTGTGAGCATATGTAGGTTAATTCAGGGCACTTTTTGCAAATATAGAGAGTTTTACAGGGTGTCAAACCAAAAAAAATTGTACATCAAACTTGTGTTTTTTGTAATGAAACACTCTATATATGTATTTATTTTCAAATTCAAAGAGAAAAATAAAGGTGAGTTTTATTAGAGAAGTATATGACTAAAATGTAAGGTTTTTGACGTATTTACCATTTTCTAAAAATGAGAAGAATAATTTTTGAATTTTAATAAAAGCTTCTGAAATTGGAATTTAACCGGTATAATAATATGTAGCTAAAATGACGATTGTACTTTAAATGGCATTAAAACTTGATGCAAAAAGTTATACAGGTTGAGACAAAATTAATATTGAACATTGGTCATTTTTAAAAGCAAGTTACTCTTTTATTTTAAATGGAATACCCATTATATTATTCCTATACTCAGTGGGGAATTCATGTCTCTTCAAAGTACTATTTAGGTTTGCTACCCCTCAAACGAAGATTTTCCTAGATATTTTAATTTTTATGATTTAATGTGAGTAGATCTTTTTATTTGATAAAATCTCGGGTGGCTTTGATATGTCTGACGTTACTTCAACATAGCTGTCTAATTAGTTCAACTTTAACAACTAGTTATCATTTTGTGTCAGTTAAAACACACAAAAAAAAATCTCAGAAATTTGCCGAAAATGGAAACTTTCCGGATGGAAAATGGAAATCCAAAATCAGAGAGCATGGATATGATTCTATTAGTTGGTGAATGCAGTGTACTAATTAATAAAATTAGTGATGTGTTGTTATTTAGCTATCTGTTATTTTATAACAATTATTTAGAAATAACATAACGCAACCGTTACTACTTTTAAAAAATAACAGATATAAAATGACGCAGAGATCGACTGTTCGTGAAACGAAGTCGGCGCTCTGCACCGCCACGAAATTCGATGCTGCTCGAAGCAATTCCAACAAACAACTAGTATGGATGGAAAACATGTTATTTCGACAACCATCGATACAGGCGGCGAGATACAACGGACAACGGAGTCGGATATGCGCTACGGCGCGGCGCGGCGTGTTGGGCTTACAACAGCTTAAAAATAATAGGATATAAAAGAAGCAGCTTTTTTGAAACAGTTGCGGGCATAACGCCTGGCGGTCGCGATAACAGGAGTGGGAAAAGAACGCTGCTGCATCGGTCGATTGTCGATGGAGGCTCGCAACGGGCTGGAGAATAACATCTGTTGTTTTAGCTACGTTGTTTTTTAACCTGTTACGAGCATAACAGAGCGGCGGTCGAGATAATAGGAGTGGGAAAGTAAGGCTGCTGCATCGGTCGATTGTCGATGGAGGTTCGAAACAGGTTGGAGAATAACGCATCAGTTGTTTTAGATACATTGTTTTTCAACCTGTTACGAGCATAACGGGCGGAGGTCGAGATATTATGGCGCTGTATGTTTCAGTACGTTATTAAGTTTCAATATTTAGGTATTTATTTATTCTGAAAAATTTTCAGAATATTATTTTAAGATTTTTTAAAAATGTATACAGGGTGTTTTGAAAAATCTGGTCATTGATTGATTAATCACGATCCTGCTTGACGTAAAAAGCTGATTTTTGGAAAACGGATTGACTTTAGGGTGTAGAGGTTCGATAATAACGGATTTTTCGAAACTCGAATACTAAGGAGGTGAAACCACCCTCAAAACCGGTGAGTTATTCGGAAAAAACTCTTAAACACGTATATTTTATTTTGTTGTTTTACATATTTTAAGATTTTTAAAAATATATACAGGGTGTTTCACAAAATATGACCATTAAGTAATTACGATTCTGCTTAAACTGCTTGACGTTTAAAGCTGATTTTTGGCAAACGGATTGAATGTGGGGTGTAGAGGTTCGATAAGGAGGCGTTTCTCGAATCTCAAATTCCAAGAGGGTAAAAACGCCCCTCAAATATTACATTAAATATATTTATTATTTAAAAAACGGTTAGTCTTTCGGGAAAACGCTTGGACACGCATAATTTATTTTGTTTTTTTTTACATATTTTGAAATTTTTTAAAAAATCATACAAGGTGTTCCAAAAAGTTGAGTAATTGATTAACCACGATTTTGCTTAAACTGCTCGACGTTTAAAGCTTATTTTTGGCAAATGTGAGAAAATTTTATCCAGTTTGTATGTTAATGGAAATTCTTGCTTTGCTTTATCTTTATCATCACCATTACAACTTATTAATTCGACGCGAACGAAGTTGCGGGTACACGCTAGTTTAAGTACAAAATTAATTCGAACTCTAGTGTGTAGTTGGTTTACTTATGAAGAATATACTACAAGCTGTTTTGACCAAGCTACATTTTTTGACCGCAAATGTTAAATCATAACTAAGAGCTTCTCGCCCGTCGAGTGCGATGCACCCTGTACACTGCTACGCGATTCAGGATCTACGCGGATCGAGGGACAGGGCGTTCTGCTGTTATGTTAGCTGTTTTTTTATAAATAACTATAACAGCTTCAACTGTTATCTAAAAATAACAGTTTTGCCCATCACTACTAAGGACCATTGAACATTGAGTAATATACTGGGCGTTCTATTTAAAATAAAGGAGTAACTTACTTTTAAAAGTGACCAATGTTCAGTATTATTTTTACCCTGTATAACTTTTCGGGTCAAGTTTTAATTTAGTTTAACATACAATATACAAATATACAGTTTAGGTAGCTGTTAGCCAAAATGTGAAGTATTTCAAAATCCTTACATTTTTATTGCTTCTTTAATGAAACTCATCTTTATTTTTTTCCTAGAATCCGAAAATCAATTGATATATAGTGTTCCATTACAAAAAACACAACTTTCATATGTAACTTTTTTTTGGGGACACTCTGTATAACTCTATATATTTTTATAGAATGCTTTTAATTAATCTTGATACGTTTCCACAATTTCACTTGGATGTAATACCCCTGCCTCCCGCGTACAAAATGGGATACGATTTCCTTAAGTTCCGATTCATGAATAACCGATTGTATCAACGAAGTTGAGTTGCCCAAGGGGCGTCCGCTGGCTAGGTAGCGGTGGAGAGGATTCCCAGGGGGTTCCAAAGTCCGTAAAAAAACCGAAATCCGGAACGATTTCATTACAAAATCTTTTTAAAAACAAGCATTTACGTATTTAAAAGCCCTAAAAAGAAGAAAAACATTTTTTTTAATTATTTTATTTCATAATATTGAGAAAAAAAAAATTGACATAAATTTTTATCAAAATTTTGGGACTTGAATACTAATATTAATATCCTTGGTAATTTTAAAGGATACGCTGAATGACCCAAATGATGTCATTAAGAGTTATTATTCAGGACTGTGTCAAGATAGGGCTTTTGTGTGGAAAATAAACGATTCAACTCTTTAAAAGTTATTTTACAGCCATTCATTTAATATTTAAAGGTCCGAGATTATATCGATCTCCGTCAAAATTATTATCACATTGTCCGAAGAATAATAAAAGGAACGAAGGTTTTGAAATGCCTCGATTAAAATTTTCTAGCAATCAAAATGGAATAAAATCGTTTTTGTTCTGGAATAAGTGGCTGGCAATTTCTTATTACGGCAAATAATAAAGAATGATAATTGCTTTAGAATAGGAGAGAGAACTAAATTAATGATAACGAAATTATTCGCTTTTGTTCGGTGTAATATTTCTAAAATTCTATTATAGATTTCGTTTATTCAGTTAATTATTTATGTTCAATTGTAGACTTCAATTTTTTTTTCATAAACCGGGTGGTTCTCAAAACTCACCTCTATGACACTTTTGACTTTTTCAGATAAAACAAACGAGATTTGGTACGTTAATATATGACATAAATTAGGATTCATTGACGTATTCAGCATTGTTTTCGGTCACTTCCTGTTTCATCGGAAATGACTACAACTTTTAATTTTTTAATCTACGACAATGTCATTATAACACATTTAACATTGTCATTTGGATGTCATTATGGCTTTGAATTATTACGATGAATTCATAATAACACGCAAATTTTAAAATAAGAAACAAGCAAAAAAGGTACCTAAATACGTTTATTCATTGTAAACATTAATTATAATATCAGTACAATTGGTTAAATTAATTCCAGACGATGACAGGTGAGTTGAATTTTAAAAATTAAATTTATTTCCTAAGTGCTTGAACATGTTGAAGACCCATCATTGCCAGAAATGTTACCCAAAATATTACATGACACTTTTCTTATTTTCTTTGGAATTTTCTATATAGCTCTCTGCCACTGTGTTAGAGCGCTAACCACATGTCTTTTAACAGTTAATAAATCCACTCCTGAATCTGCAAGCAACGACGCAGACGATCTACGGAAACAGTGTCCAGTGTATTGTTGTGGATTTGGAAGACTTAGGAACAATGCTATTTTATACGGCATTTTCCCTAAAGTATTAATGCCAACGGGTTGCTTAATACATTTTCCATTTCTGTACCCCACAAAAAATCGAGTATGCTCTGTGTTGCTTGGCCGCATAGCTATATCTTCGAACCATTTCCACCATATTTATTCCTTCAACATTCCCTTTCGTTATAAAAAAATCTTGTGATATCTTTGTTTTCGTAAATGGAATAATGACATGAATGCATTGTCCTTCATCTTTAACATTTTGCAGCTGCAGATTTGTCAACTCGATACGCGCCGGCAGGCTCCCGCAAGTCCCACTATCAATGAAACTTTTGTCAGGAAATAAGTTTTATCATCGGCTTCCAACAAAAAACAAGTTATGGCTTCTTTTCTTAAAAATCTCGATTTTTTTGACCGAAATCCTTCCGATTTTCTTTTTAGAAATGCAATTAAATGGACGTACTTACCAATATCTGTATTTTTCTTCACTGATATAACTGAACATAGCATGGAATAATATACCCAAAGTGATAAAGTCTTCCTATGTTTTGAAAGATGTTCAAAATATGCCAGGAGAACCTTTTCGTTACTACTATTCTTGATTCCTTTCTTTTTATACCAATCTTCAAGTTTAACATAGGCTTGCTCGTACGTTTGTCTTGATTTTTCGGGAAGTAGGGAATCGACAACGTTTTGCGCAATGCCTTCAATATCCGAAGGTACACTTTCAGAATCAGAATCACCCATATTAATATTATTTTTCGCTTTTTGCTAACACTGAACGTTTAACACAAAATTGAACATCAATAATTGAGTTGTCAAAGTCAAAATGGAAACAATCAACAAGCACGGTTACCACGGCGCGGCGTCGACTAATATGGGCACATGATAATTTTGAATTTTAATTTTTATGAGGATATCTCTGATATTTTAAATTAAATCAAATCTTTTTGGATCGTCCCTCGTGTCGCGTCGTAGATTAAATTTGAATGATACACGTTCGGTACGAACATTTTAATGAAACTTGTGTAACTAAGCCACTCGCACGGAAAAAAAGCTAAACTGGCTTAAAGATTATTAATCTTGAACCAACGATATGCTAGTTTCCCCATTCCGCAAATCTAGTTATACTTCTTTTCAAGAAAACCTTATCCTTAAAAGCTAAGAAAATTTATCTTTTATTTAAGATTTACCTAGTATTGAAATTAAGATTATAACTACACTCCAGACAATTCGAGATAAAATCTTGTTTCTAGTACTACTTAAACTTATTTGTAAATTAGCAAACTATTGCATTAAGTATAGAAATTCTTTGTGTACATGCAATAATTACTTTATTCAATTCATATTACTATAAAATAAAGCCTCTTCTTACTTTTAGGTTAGTTACTAGACGCGCCGACTAGATAGTTTATAAAATTATAAAGTTTTTTTGTTATCCTTTGTGCTTGTGATATGTGAAAATGGAGGACCTTCTTCAGGCATGGGAGATGACGATTTGATCCCAAAATTTCAAGGTAAGTTTAGCAATAATCCTACATTATTTAATGACATTGGTTGGAGGTTAGGGGGACTCCATTTTAATATGCATTATTTCTTATACACTGGTGGTAAACTATACCGCGCTGGCAAAAAAACATTAGCAATAGGAGGTTTTCAATGCGATAAAAAAAGATGTTAAGGCTGCAAAATATACTGCAGTGCAACAGAGATGGATAAAGAGTCTATTCCCTACCATCGTTTAGGGGAAGTAATACGACGAGCGAGCCTCTGCGAGAGGGGGCGGGGCTTTAAGACGTTTGTGTGGGGACTATTAGTAATAGAACAGAATAGAAAATAGAATCAGTATTCAGTATCAGTCAGATGTCGGTGATTATTAACCGTGATTATTAACCGCATTTTTCAGTTAATAATATGTTTTACGATCATGTTACTCCCTGTTGTATTTAATGCAACAGTGCTTTAAACTTAGTTGAATTTTTATCATCCTTAAGCCTAAAATTGAAATTAAAAACAAGTATTCTAAAAAAAGTAAACTCAAACATTTTTAAAAATAAATAAAAAGGATTTCTTATAATAAATAAACTATAAACAAAATTAAAAATAACTATGAACAAAATTTATTTAAACAAATGTTCGAAAACATTTCCCTGTTGGGCTTCGCAGTACCCGAGCCGATTATAAAACTCCGTCCTAACATTCGATAGTACTTCCGGTGTTATGGAGTTAGTACTATCAAATATTTTGGCCCTTAATTCAACTAAATTTGGTTTTTTTTTGGTCTCTCATGTGGATACCTATAAATTTGTTGCTTTAAGTGACCCCAGAAAAAAAAGTCCAGAGGGGTCAAATCCGGTGATCTTGCCGGCCATGGTATGTTGCCTCTGCCACAAATAAGCCGTTCAGGAAAAGTCCTTGTCAGGAATTCCTGAACTGGTCTTGCATTGTGAGCAGGACAGCCATCCTGCTGAAACCAAATTTCATCAAAATTGACATTAAGGGTCCGCACAGCTGGTATAATTTGATTCTGCAGCATCTGCAAGTATTTTGCAGCATTTAAATACCCATCGATCACAAAAGGCCCAACAATATGGTCGCCCAAAATACCGGCCCACATATTAATTTTTTGGGGATATTGGGTACGTAATGGCACAGTCAGATGTTTATTTTCCCGTGACCAATATCTAACGGCTGAAGGATTGTGATGACCATGAAGAGAAAATGATGATTCGTCTGTAAATAAAATGTTTTTTAAAAATTGTTCGTTTTCATCAATTTTCTGCCTCATGGTCTCACAAAACTCCATTCGTGCGATACAGTCACGTGGGAAAATTTCTTGGGTAGTTTTAATTTTGTACGATTTGTAACCATGTTTTTTCAAAACATACCGAACTGTGCGGTCCGGAACGTCAATTTCATGTGAAATTTGGCTGCTGGAGCATGGCTCACTTGCTTCTACAAAGGCATATACATTTTGATCCCTCTCGACTCTTTCTTCAGGAATAGGACGGGGTTCTTGATCCTCGTGGTAGCATTTACCACACTGGTTAATGCAGCCAGATTGTTTAAAACGATTAAAAATATTAAAAATCGTTTGGCGCGATGGGACCTGTTGACCCGGGTACGCAAATATAAATTGCCCAACAACTTCCTCGGCACTTTCAGCTTTGCTGTACCATATCACAATATTTATTTTTTGCTCACGAGAATACATTTTTTAAAAAATAACTATTAAATACTTCTAAGGCAAAAGGCTATGTGAGAATGTGAAAATGAACATGGAATAGGGAGAAGAGGAATGAGCTAGAGCCAGAGTGGGAGATCCAGTTAGTGGGGACAGTAAAGACGATAGACAGTGTTGCCATTCTATTAAATAGAATTATGTTGGCTTATCCCAAATCCCAAATCTTAAATCTTATTTTGCCTACTTAATAAAATATTAAATAAAGTACAAAAGAATTTTAAGAATGTTTTCTCTGGGCACATAACTTCTATCTAAAACGAAAAGTAACATGCAAAATGTTGAAATCACTTCTGAAATAGCAATTGATAGTAGTGATGTAAAAATTCTAAGTAATCGTTACAAAGTAACAGTTACTTTACGAGGACACGAAGTAACGCTTACTATTTGAATTTAGGACTCGTTACTCGTTACTAAGCTAATTCGTTACTTTTGCGCCGCAAGTAATCGTAATCCCTGGAAATGCACGAACCGAGAACTCGAAACTCGATACTGAAATATTCCTTACTTCGACGTAGGTCTAGTTGTTATCAATATGCTTATGTTTAAAATGTTGACTTGACGCCGGCCGATGTTTTGGATGGCAAATGTGTGATATTTTTATTACAATTATTATGGGGATGGGCTCATGCCGACCCGGAGGCGGTCTATCCCTTTGCCGTTTGTTGTCGCTTTTTATTTATAGGATAGAATCGTTTAGTTAGATTAACATGTCTTAGATATTAATTAAATATGGATTCACGTTAGTCACAAAAAATGTTAACATCTGAAAAAGCAGAGCAAATATTTTTCTTCTTCAAAAGAGAATAGATATTTCGCCACTTACACTAAAAAAATCTACAAAATAAAAATAGTAATTTTTAGTAAACACTGGGGCTGCGTTAATCCAAAGAACTTTTTTGAAGAGATGAATCCGCCACAGAGGAATATACATTTTTTTAATATTTTTACATTTTAACAAAAATATATACATTTTTTTTTATTTTTACTCTTTAATGTTTGCCTATTTATTAATGTATTACAAAGAGAGAGAGAGAGAGAGAATAAAAAAATACTTTATATTTATTATACACATATTTTCTTTGTTTGATTTGTTTTCTTTTATTTTTAATTTTATTAATAGTACATATTTTTATTTAACATCATTATAAAAATATTATACATATTATTAAAAACATATTATTCAGTACTTGAATACCGAGTATTGAAATTATCCTATTAAGCCCTTACACTAGAAGAAAGTAGAAACCCCTTATAGGTTAAACCGAGCATGCAACGAAGATCGCGGCGCACAATAAGTAACGAAGTTCCACGTCAAGCCCAAGTCTTCCAACCTGTACACAGAACAACGATTATAAAGTAACGATACTAAGTACCAAAGTAACGAGTAACTAAAGTAACGAGTCCAAAGTAACAAGTCCTATTACCAAAAGTAACTAGTAGTTACGAGTCCATAAAAGTAACTAAAGACTAAAGTTTACATCACTAAAGGCGGGCGGCCACTGCGAGCGAAACTAAACTAAGCGAAGATAAGATTTGTAAAAATCAGCTTACATACTTTTTAATGCGTCAGCGGCTACTTGACCGAAACAAACGAAAATATATGAACGAAGATTCGAATGGTAGTTTAGTTTCGCTCGTTTTAGTTCGTGACAGGTTCCAGCGAATTTTAGGCAGCGATTAGTTCTATGATAGCAGGGATACAATACGAAAACTTAGCTGACTACTGAGCGAAAATCGTTCCCAGTGGAGTTCCCATTTAATTACCTTTAAGGCGAGCGGCCACTGCGAGCGTAACTAAACTAAGCTAAGAATATGAAAACAAACATCTTCGCTTAGTTTAGTTTCGCTCGCAGTGGCCGCTCGCCTTAATTGATAGCAAGTGCAATTCTATGAAATGGCAACACTGTCCAACACATGACCTTCCGACCAGTCGCAGTCGCCCCGGCATCGACGGGTCGGTCGGCGGCGGCGGTGTCAAAAGAAAAAAAACTTTCTAAGGAGTAGCCGAACAGGGTTGCCGGGTTGTTAGGTTATAATTCTATACGAGAACAAAATTCTCCGTAGATCTTCAAACAAAATAGATCAAACAAAATAGTAGATCTTCAACAAAAATCAAAAGTACAGAAACACAAAATAAAATATAATATTTAAGTCCAAAATTAGCATTCCTATGTGTTGTAATAATAGAGCACTCAAATAAAACACAAATAAAATAAATATAACAAGAATTAGAAATAGCTAGGGGTATTATCTAATATTAAAAAATATACCGGGTGCGTCTCAAAAGTGGCTCACCCCTATAACTTTTTTTTTTTTTCAGTTAAAAAACGAGATTTGGTATGTTAGTATATGACATAAATTAGATTGATTGACGTATTCATTGTTTTTGGTCACTTCCTATTTCACCGAAGGAAATAACTACAACTTTTGATTTTTAAATGGCACCCTCGGTATTTTTTTTACTTTATTCGATAGCAATGACATTTTGAATAGAATGACATATCATATGTCAACTTTGACATTTTCGCATATGGTTTATTTGAAATTATAACTTGAGGTTTGTAACGAAAATTTTTTACTCAAAATACCTTAATACGAATAAGTATGTGGTATCAAATTATTCGTAAAGAAATGCTTTTTCCAAATATGCTAATCAGCCACCCTCGTTCCATTTGAAATAATTAAGATATGATTAAAAATACGATTTGAGCGTTTTCTAACTAGCCAGGACAAGACACTAAAAACATTAGACGATCAAATCTATTTTTTTCCAAGGCTCCTTGATTAAGAATTAGTGTTTTTAACATAGCCATGGTACTCTAGATTGAATTTTAAAATACGATTTTTTATTAAGCGAGATGTCAAAAGTTGACATATGATATGTCATTCTATTAAGAATGTCATTTTCTATCGAATAAAGTAAAAAAATTCCGAGGGTGCCATTAAAAATTCAAATTTTGTAGTAATTTCCGGTGAAACAGGAAGTGACCAAAAACAATTGAATACCTACGTCAATCAATCCTAATTTTTGTCATATACTAACATACCAAATATTTTATCTCAAAAAATAACAAAGTTATAGGGGTGAGCCGCTTTTCAGACCGCACCCGGTATATTAAATTAAATAATATTTATATATTTATATAAACATATAAAACTATAAGAAGTAGGGATAGCAGTCACTTTTTACTTTTGTACAAATTTTGATCAGTGATATCTAAAATTAATTTCACTTCAATGGGAAAGCTGTAGCAACTCTCAACTCTTTTTTTATATTAATATATTTTTTAGACAGGAAAAGCACTAAAATATTTGTCCGTATTTAGTTTGTTTCTTAACTTAGATTTTGTTTTTGTTTACATTTTTTGGGGAGAAATGCGGGTTCAACTTTAGCAGATGAATGAAACAAAATATTTTCTAAAGATATCATCTTCGGGCATGTACCAATACTGCGCCTAATGAGGAGTAATAAGGATTTGTGGAATATCTCTGTAACTCTGCAAGTAGACAGATTCCAACGCGTTGGTCGCTTAATTTTTAGTCCAAATATGTCAAATTTTTTAAAAAGTGCTTGTATTGTAAAAGACTGAAGATGCAGTGGATCATATCGATAGATTTTTATTTAAATCGGTAGATCGGTTCGGTAGTTTACACGGAACTCGGTATTACCTGGGCAACACTGTGATGGACTGGCGAGATTGCCTCTTGCGGGGGGGCGCGGGAAGGAAATAAAAATAATGGCGATAAAAAGGCAGGTGGATGAGTATCATGAGTGAATGGGAGGCGGTGCCATTTGCAAAATTTTGTTGTCTTATTGAGTTTGTCTAACTTTCGACAATCGTAGTGGAAGTGGAAACGGGAAGTTGTTATCCATCTCTGTTTAAGCTTAGACTTTTTATAGCGTTTCATTCCAATGCATGTAATTCCTATGCCTAGATTCAACATTACCGGACGTGTATAGGTATGTACCGCAAGTTGGAATGACTTTAATTATGTTTTAACAACTTTTATTACTGTCTTGTTTTTAATTACCGATGCTGCTGTCCAATATCTACCTATATTGGAAATTGCACAGTTTTTTTATTGTATTTTCTTATTACTGAAAGCATATAATTTGGTAGGTGATGTTTGGCTAATCTAATTTAAAATGTATTAACCATATTCGGGGTTATTCTGGTGATATTTCAAAATTCCATACCTATTGTAAATGGAAATTAAGGAAAGATTTTACCAAAACAAGAGTTTCTAACAAGATCGAACCCGAACCTCCGAAAGCCGGATTTTGTGATCCTTACCGAATTTTGTGAGAACTATATAGTTTTTCGATCCCGGTTAATATTCGTCCTAACTAGAAAGACTAAGAAAAACTAGTTTATCCTAAAATCGGGTTTGCCCGGTAACATACATGAATATAATAGAGTTGGGACATGCTAAAAATTTTAATTTCCATTTTCAATAGGTATGGAATATTGAAATATCACCAGAATAACCCCGAATATGGTTAATACTTTTTAAATTAGATTAGCCAAACATCACCTACCAAATTATTTGCTTTTCGTAATAAGAAAATACAATAAAACTGTGTAATTTCCCAATATAGGTAGATATTGAACAGCGGCATTGTTAAAACATAATTGAATCATTCCAAACGCGTACATACCTAGTTTACCACCAATGTATAAAAAATAATGCATATTAAAATGGTGTCCCCTAACCTCAAACCAATGTCATCAAATAATGTAGGATTATTGCTAAAATTACCTTGAAATTTTGGGATCAAATCCGTCATCTCCCATGCCTGAAGAAGGTCCTCCATTTTAACATATCACAAGCACAAACGATAACAAAAAACGCGTCTTTATTAGAATAAACGGCGCGTCTCATGGCGCAGAGGAGAAACAGAAACCAAATGAAGTTAGGAATCAGGAATGCACTGCTGCGTTGTTGCTGTTGGGGATGGTCACTTAATATAAGAATAGTAACTCTTGGAAATTAGGGTGTTATTCTCGCGCCGAGAATAATATACTTATTTAAAATCTTAATACACCGATTTCAAGTAAAAGTTTTAAAAAAATTAAGAATACTACTTATTATTATATAAAAGAATTTATACTTCATTTAACAATAGTTTCTTCGTTGCTAAAGGATTTATTCACTTGATAGTAATATAAGTTTTTCTTAAATATAAGTCATTTTATTCTTTTTTTAGATTCAAAATTACTTAAAGTGACTATAACTATATTTAAAAAGCAAGTGTAAAAGTAAAATATTCCAAATATTTGTTGTTGTACTCATGGAAAGAATACTATCTTTAAAGAAAGTGTAAAATTTGGGGCGTATGTATGATTGTTCTTGAATATAGAAATTATTTTTTTTCCGTGCGGCTAACGCCTCGTATTTTAACTTACACCACGTTTTCATTATGATGTTCGTATCGAACTTTTATCATTAATAACTAAAATAACACCCTCGGTATTTTTTACGTTACTCTATAGAAAATAACACTCTAAATAGAATGACATAATCATGTCAACTTTTGACATATGGTTTTCTCATATGGTTTATTTGAAATTGTAATATGCGGTTCATAACGACAATTTGATTCACAATACCGAGTATGGCATACCAAATTATTCGTAAAAAACCTTTTTCCAAACAGTCCAAAGTAACAAGTCCTATTACCAAAAGTAACTAGTAGTTACGAGTCCATAAAAAGTAACTAAAGACTAAAGTTTTTCTCTACATCACTAAAGGCGGGCGGCCACCTGCGAGCGAAACTAAACTAAGCGAAGATAAGATTTGTAAAAATCAGCTTTGCATACTTTTTTAATGCGTCAGCGGGCTACTTGACCGAAACAAACGAAAATATATGAACGTGAAGATTCGAATGGTAGTTTAGTTTTCGCTTCTTCGTTTTAGTTCGTGACAGGTTCCAGCGAATTTTAGGCAGCGATTAGTTCTATGATACAGGGATACAATACGAAAACTTAGCTGACTACTGAGCGAAAATCGTTTCCAGTGGAGTTCCCATTTAATTATTTTGAGACGAGGGCCATCCGAGGTATCAACTGGAAGCTTTAAGAATATGAAAAACAAACATCTCGCTTGTTTAGTTTCGCTCGCAGTGGCCGCTCGCCTTTAATTGATAGCAAGTGCAATCCTATGAAATGGCAACACTGTCCAACGCATGACCTTCCGAACAGTCGCAGTCGCCTCGGCATCGACGCGTCGGTAGGCGGCGGCGGTGTCAAAAGAAATGGGCCCAAAAACTTTCTAAGGAGTAGCCGAACAGGGTTGTTGGGTTGTTAGGTTATAATTCTATACGAGAACAAAATTCTCCGTAGATCTTAAACAAAATCAAAAAGTACAGAAACACAAAAATAAAAATATAATATTTAAGTCCAAAATTAGCATTCCTATGTGTTGTAATAATAGAGCACTCAAATAAAACACAAATAAAATAAATATAACAAGAATTAGAAATAGCTAGTAGGTATTATCTAATATTAAAAAATATACTGGTGCGTCTCAAAGTGGCTCACCCTCATAACTTTATATTTTTTCAGTTAAAAAACGAGATTTGGTATGTTAGTATATGACATAAATTAGGATTGATGATTGATTTATTCACTGTTTTTGGTCACTTCCCTATTTCACCGGAAATGACTACAACTTTTGATTTTTAAATGGCACCCTCGGTATTTTCTTTTTACTTTATTCGATAGCAAATGACATTTTGAATAGAATGACATATCATATGTCAACTTTTGACATTTTCGCATATGGTTTATTTGGAAATTATAACTTGAGGTTTGTAACGAAAAAAATTTTTTACTCAAAATACCTTTAATACGAATAAGTATGTGGTATCAAATTATTCAAAGAAATGCTTTTTCCAAATATGCTAATCAGCCACCCTCGTTCCATTTGAAATAATTAAGATAGATTAAAATACGTGATTTTTGAGCGTTTTCTAACTAGCCAGGACAAGACACTAAAAACATTAGACGATCAAATCTATTTTTTTCCAAGGCTCCTTTGATTAAGAATTAGTGTTTTTAACATAGCTATTATGGTACTCTAGATTGAATTTTTAAAATACGATTTTTTATTGCTGAGATGTCAAAGTTGGATATGCATGCCTCATTCCTTATTAAGAATGTCATTTTCTATCGAATAAAGTAAAAAAATTCCGGAGGGTGCCATTAAAAATTAAATTTTGTAGTAATTTCCGGTGAAACAGGAAGTACCAAAAACAATTGAATACCTACGCTCAATCAATCCTAATTTTTGTCATATACTTAACATACCAAATATTTTATCTCAAAAAAATAAACAAAGTTATAGTGGGGTGAGCCGCTTTTTCAGACCGCACCCGGTATATTAAATTAAATAATATTTATATATTTATATAAACATATAAACTATAAGAAGTAGGGATAGCAGTCACTCTTTTACTTTTGTACAAATTTTGATCAGTGATATCTAAAATTAATTTCACTTCAATGGGAAAGCCGTAGCAATCCCTCAACTCTTTTTATATTAATATATTTTTTTAGACAGGAAAGCACTAAAAATATTTGTCCGTATTTAGTTTGTTTCTTAACTTAGATTTTTAAGTTTTTGCTTTTACATTTTTTGGGGGAGAAATGCGGGTTCAACTTTAGCAGATGAATGAAACAAAATATTTTCTAAAGATATCATCTTCGGGCATGTCACCAATACCGCGCCTAATGAGGAGTAATAAGGATTTGTGGGAATATCTCTGTAACTCTGCAAGTAGACAGATTCCAACGCGTTGGTCGCTTAATTTTTAGTCCAAATATGTCAAATTTTTAAAAGTGCTTGTATTGTAAAGACTGAAGATGCAGTGGATCATATCGATAGATTTTTATTTAAATCGGTAGATCGGTTCGGTAGTTTACACGGAACTCGGTATACCTGGCAACACTGTGATGGACTGCGAGATTGGGCCTTGCGGGGGCGCGGGAAGGGAAATAAAATAATGGCGATAAAAGGCAGGTGGATGAGTATCATGAGTGAATGGGAGGCGGTGCCATTTGCAAAATTTGTTGTCTTATTGGAGTTTGTCTAACTCGACAATCGTAGTGGAAGTGGAAACGGGGAAGTTGTTATCCATCTCTGTTTAAGCTTAGACTTTTTATAGGCGTTTCATTCCAATGCATGTAATTCCTATGCCTAGATTCAACATTACCGGACGTGTATAGGTATGTACGCGTTGGAATGATTCAATTATGTTTTAACAATTTTTATTACTGTCTCTTGTTTTTAATTACCGATGCCGCTGTCCAATATCTACCTATATTGGGAAATTGCACAGTTTTATTGTATTTTCTTATTACGAAAAGCATATAATTTGGTAGGTGATGTTTGGCTAATCTAATTTAAAAAGTATTAACCATATTCGGGGTTATTCTGGTGATATTTCAAAATTCCATACCTATTGTAAATGGAAATTAGGAAAATATTTTACCAAAACAAGAGTTTCTAACAAGATCGAACCCGAACCTCCGAAAGCATAGGGAACACGTTACCGAATTTTGTGAGAACTATATAGTTTTTCGATCCCGGTTAATATTCGTCCTAAGAAGAACTAGTTTATCCTAAAATCGGGTTTGCCCGGTAACATACATGAATATAATAGAGTTGGGACATGCTAAAAATTTTAATTTCCATTTCCAATAGGTATGGAATATTGAAATATCACCAGAATAACCCCGAATATGGTTAATACTTTTTAAATTAGATTAGCCAAACATCATCTACCAAATTATTTGCTTTTCGTAATAAGAAAATACAATAAAACTGTGTAATTTCCCAATATAGGTAGATAATGAACAGCGGCATCGCTAATTGAAAACAAGAAACGATAATAAAAATTGTTAAAACATAATTAAATCATTCCAAACGCGTACATACCTAGTTTACCACCAATGTATAAGAAATAATGCATATTAAAATGGAGTCCCCCTAACCTCAAACCAATGTCATCAAATAATGTAGGACCATTTCTAAAATTACCTTGAAATTTTGGAATCAAATCCGTCATCTCCCATACCTGAAGAAAGTCCTCAATTTTAACATATCACAAGCACAAACGATAACAAAAAACTTTATATAAAGTACCCGGCGCATCTCGTGTCGCAGAGGAGAAAGAGAAACCAAATGAAGATAGGAATCAGGAATGCACTGTTGCGTTGTTGCTGTTGGGGATGGTCACTTAATCTAAGAATATGGGGTGTTATTCTCGCGCCGAGAATAATATACTTATTTAAAGTCTTAATACGCCGATTTCAAGTAAAAGTTTTAAAAAAGTTAAGAATACTACTTATTATTATATAAAAGCATTTATACTTCATTTAATAATGTTTCTTCGTTGCTAAAGGATTTATTCACTTGATAGTAATATAAGTTTTTCTTAAATATAAGTCATTTTATTCTTTTTTTTAGATTCAAAATTACTTAAAGTGACTATAGCTATAGGTATTTAAAAAGCAAGTGTAAAAGTAAAATAGTTCCAAATATTTGTTGTACTCATGGAAAGAATACTAGCCTTGAAGAAAGTGTAAAATTTTAAGTGTATATTGTTCTTGAATATAGAAATTATTTTTTTTCCGTGCGGCTAACGCCTCGTGGCTTACTTTACACACGTTTCATTATGATGTCTGTATCGAACTTTTATCATTAATAACTAAAAAATACCCCGGTATTTTTTACGTTACTCTATAGAAAATAACACTCTAAATAGAATGACATAATCATGTCAACTTTTGACATATGGTTTTCATATGGTTTATTTGAAATTGTAATATGCGGTTCATAACGACAATTTGATTCACAATACCGAGTATGGCATACCAAATTATTCGTAAAAAACCTTTTTCCAAACAGTCCAAAGTAACAAGTCCTATTACCAAAAGTAACTAGTAGTTACGAGTCCATAAAAGTAACTAAAGACTAAAGTTTACATCACTAAAGGCGGGCGGCCACTGCGAGCGAAACTAAACTAAGCGAAGATAAGATTTGTAAAAAATCAGCTATTATACCTCTTTGCACGCGTCAGCGGCTACTGACTGAAACAAACGAAAATATATGAACGAAGATTCGAATGGTAGTTTAGTTTCGCCTGTTTTAGTTCGTGACAGGTTCCAGCGAATTTTAGGCAAAGCGATTAGTTCTATGATAGCAGGGATACAATACGAAAACTTAGCTGACTACTGAGCGAAAATCGTTTCCAGTGGAGTTCTGTTTAATTACCTTTAAGACGAGCGGTTACTGCGAGTGTAACTAAATCCAAGAATATGAAAAACAAACATCTTCGCTTGTTTAGTTTCGCTCGCAGTGGCCGCTCGCCTTAATTGGATAGCAAGTGCAATTCTATGAAATGGCAACACTGTCCAACGCATGACCTTCCGAACAGTCGTGCAGTCGCTCGGGCATCGACGCGCGTCGGTAGGCGGCGGCGGTGTCAAAAGAAATGGGCCCAAAAAAACTTTCTAAGGAGTAGTAGCCGAACAGGGTTGCCGGGTTGTTAGGTTATAATTCTATACGAGAACAAAATCTCCGTAGATCTTAAACAAAATCAAAAGTATTGAAAGAAACACAAATAAAATATAATATTTATCCAAAATAGTATCTATGTGTGTGTTGTGGGTCAATAGAGCACTCAAATAAACACAAATAAATAAATATAACAAGAATTAGAAATAGCTATAGGTATTATCTATTAAAAATATACTGGTGCGTCTCAAAAAGTGGCTCACCCCTATAACTTTTTTATTTCTTCAGTTAAAAAACGAGATTTGGTATGTTAGTATATGACATAAATTAGATTGATTATTTATTCAATTGTTTTGGTCACTCATTTCACCGGAAATGAATTTCACAACTTTTGATTTTTAAATGGCACCTCGGTATATTTTATTATTCGATAGCAAATGACATTTCAATGAATGACATATCATATGTCAAACTTTTTGACATTTTCTGCATATGGTTTACTTTCCAGAAATTATAACTTGAGGTTTGTAACGAAAATTTTTACTCAAATACCTTAATACGAATAAGTATGTGGTATCAAATTATTCGTAAAGAAAATGCTTTTTTCCAAATATGCTAATCAGCCACCCTCGTTCCATTTGAAATAATTAAGATAGATTAAAATACGATTTGAGCTGCTTAACCAGCCAGGACAAGACACTAAAAACATTAGACGATCAAATCTATTTCTTCTTTTTTTCCGCGCTCCTTTGATTAAGAATTAGTGTTTTTAACATAGCCATGGTACCCCTTAGATTGAATTTTTTAAAATACGATTTTTTATTAAGTTTATTGTCAAAAAGTTGACATATGATATGTCAATATTTCATTAAGAATGTCATTTTCTATCGAATAAAGTAAAAAAATTCGAGGGTGCCATTAAAAAATTCAAATTTTGTAGTAATTTCCGGTGAAATGTGAAAGGACCAAAACAATTGAATACCTACGTCAATCAATCCTAATTTTTGTCATATACTAACATACCAAATAATATTTTATCTCAAAAAATAACAAAGTTATAGTGAGCCGCTTTTCAGACCGCACCCGGTATATTAAATTAAATAATATTTTATATATTTATATAAACATATAAAACTATAAGAAGTAGGGATAGCAGTCACTTTTACTTTTTGTACAAATTTTTGATCAGTGATATCTAAAATTAATTTCAATTTCAATGGGAAAGCTGTAGCAACTCTCAACTTTTTTTTATATTAATATATTTTTAGACAGGAAAAGCACTAAAATATTTGTCCGCATTTAGTTTGTTTCTTAACTTAGATTTTGTTTTGCTTACATTTTTTGGGGGAGAAAATGTGGGTTCAATCTTTGCGATGAATGAAACAAAATATTTTCTAAAGATATCATCTTCGGGCATGTCACCAATACCGCGCCTAATGAGGAGTAATATGATTTGTGGGAATATCTCTGTAACTCTGCAAGTAGACAGATTCCAACGCGTTGGTCGCTTAATTCTTTAGTCCTCAAATATGTCAAATTTCTCTTTTAAAAGTGCTTGTATTGTAAAGACTGAAGATGCAGTGGATCATATCGATAGATTTTTATTTAAATCGGTAGATCGGTTCGGTAGTTTACCGGAACTCGGTATACCTCGCAACACTGTGATGGACTGCGATTTACCTGCAAGGTGGAAGGAACAAATACATAAAAGGCAGGTGGATGAGTATCATGAGTGAATGAGGCGGTGCCATTTGCAAAATTTGTTGTCTTATTGGAGTTTGTCTAACTCGACAATCGTAGTGGAAGCGGAAACGGGGAAGTTGTTATCCATCTCTGTTTAAGCTTAGACTTTTTTATAGGCGTTTCATTCAATGCATGTAATTCCTCATGCCTAGATTCACCATTACCGGACGTGTATAGGTATGTACGCGTTGGAATGATTCAATTATGTTAACAATTTTATTACTGTCTCTTGTTTTTAATTATCGATGCCGCTGTCCAATATCTACTCATATATTAAAATTGCACAGTTTTATTGTATTTTCTTATTACGAAAAGCATATAATTTGGTAGGTGATGTTTGGCTAATCTAATTTAAAAAATGCATAACCATATTCGGGGTTATTCTGGTGATATTTCAAAATTCCATACCTATTGTAAAATGGAAATTAAGGAAAGATTTTACCAAAAACAAGAGTTTCTAACAAGATCGAACCCGAACCTCCGGAAAGCCGGATTTTGTGATCCTTACCGAATTTTAGAGAACTATATAGTTTTTCGATCCCGGTTAATAATATCTTGTCCTAACTAGAAAGACTAAGAAAACTAGTTTATCCTAAAATCTTCTGTCTTGGTAACATACATGAATATAATAGAGTTGGGACATGCTAAAAATTTTAATTTCCATTTTCAATAGGTATGGAATATTGAAATATCACCAGAATAACCCCGAATATGGTTAATACTTTTTAAATTAGATTAGCCAAACATCACCTACCAAATTATTTGCTTTTCGTAATAAGAAAATACAATAAAACTGTGTAATTTCCCAATATAGGTAGATATTGAACAGCGGCATCGCTAATTGAAAACGAAAAACGATAATAAAAATTGTTAAAACATAATTGAATCATTCCAAACGCGTACATACCTAGTTTACCACCAATGTATAAGAAATAATGCATATTAAAATGGAGTCCCCCTAACCTAAAACCAATATCATCAAATAATGTAGGATTATTGCTAAAATTACCTTGAAATTTTGGGATCAAATCCGTCATCTCCCATGCCTGAAGAAGGTCCTCCATTTTAACATATCACAAGCACAAACGATAACAAAAAAACTTTATATAAAGTACCCGGCGGCGTCTCGTGTCGCAGAGGAGAAACGGAAACCAAATGAAGATAGGAATCAGGAATGCACTGTTGCGTTGTTACTGTTGGGGATGGTCACTTAATATAAGAATAGTAACTCTTGGAAATGGGGTGTTATTCTCGCGCCGAGAATAATATACTTATGTAAAGTCTTAATACACCGATTTCAAGTAAAAGTTTTAAAAACGTTAAGAATACTACTTATTATTATATAAAAGCATTTATACTTCATTTAATAATAGTTTCTTCGTTGCTAAAGGATTTATTCACTTGATAGTAACTTCTTAAATATAAGTCATTTTATTCTTTTTTTTTAGATTCAAAATTACTTAAAGTGACTATAACTATATTTAAAAAGCAAGTGTAAAAGTAAAATAGTTCCAAATATTTGTTGTACTCATGGAAAGAATACTATCTTTAAAGAAAGTGTAAAATTTTAAGTGTATGATTGTTCTTGAATATAGAAATTATTTTTTTCCGTGCGGCTAACGCCTCGTGGCTTAACTTTACACACGTTTCATTATGATGTTCGTATCGAACTTTTATCATTAATAACTAAAATAACACCCTCGGTATTTTTTACGTTACTCTATAGAAAATAACACTCTAAATAGAATGACATAATCATGTCAACTTTTGACATATGGTTTTCTCATATGGTTTATTTGAAATTGTAATATGCGGTTCATAACGACAATTTGATTCACAATACCGAGTATGGCATACCAAATTATTCGTAAAAAACCTTTTTCCAAACATGCTAACGAATCACCGTCGCTCCATTTGAAAAAATTGAGATATGATTAAAAATATCTTTTCTGCATCTTTTAACCGGCTCGAACAAGACTCGAAAAACATTAGACGCTCAAATCTATTTTTTCAAGGTTCCTTGATTTTATAAATTGGTGTTTTTAACACAACCACGGCAACCTAGATTGAAATTTAAAATACGATATTTTTTAAGCGAAAAATCATAATATGATATGTCATTCTATTCGGAGTATCATTTTCTATCGAATAAGGAAAAAAATATCGAGGGTGCCATTTAAAAATGAAAATTTGTAGTCATTTTCGGTGAAACAGGAAGTGACAGATTTGTGTCATATACTAACGTACCAAATCTCGTTTTTTATCTGAAAAAATAACAACGTTATAGGGGTTAGCCACTTTTGACAAACACCCTGTATACAGTGTGTCCCAAATTCAAGGGTGGTCATTGGGATCTCGAAACTACAAGAGAAACAGCTAAGATTATATTGTTGCAAAATTTCGCCATTTGGTTCCTAGTAGTCATTTAAAAATGTTAACTTGGCCACTATATTTTGCCATGTTTTTTAATTGATATATTAGGTATTTTCTTTCAAATAGTCATAATCGTAAAAAATGTTAAATTTGTAATTATAACAGCTTAACAGTCAATATCAGTACACCGATCCTAATAAGGGGTTCTTATTAGGATCCTTGTTTGATTAAAATTAATTAAACTAATTTATTATTTACATAAGTTATCATGATGTTCTAAAAAAAATTAAACTAAATTTTGAATATTATTAACTGCGTAATAATTTTCACATATTAATAAATTAACATTATTTTATAAGAATTCAGAAATACATCCCTTAAATTTTTATACTTATACCTAGATACGTGGATGGAAAACCGCATATTACACATAGACTTGATATTTTACCGAGTATGTTTCTAAAAGTTGATTGTTTAAATTATTATGCATTATAAACATTTATAATTTGTAGTTTTAATCAATAGTGATAAGAACTCAATCATACGAGGGTTGTCGTTTATTTTGCATATCGAAACTTGGTAGACGCCGGTGAAAATGAACCCGTCATCTTTAGTTAACTTAACGCTAGTTTTAGACCGCTTCGTTTAAAGCTGTATATTAACTAAACCGAATTTTTGAAGTTCGAAAAGCGAGTCAATTCAAAAATGGAATTAAGCCGAGGAAATTGTCGCGCAATAATTTTTTAGAATTTTCGAAGACAGTTGTCTCAACAAGAATGCTTTTGCGTGTTGGTTTCTGTTTTTGGCACCACATCAGTCGACAATTCCTCATTGGTATGGAGAATTTAAAAATGGACGGATGAGTCTTAGTGACGATCCAAGACATGTATCGTAAAATTAAAGCATCATTGGGCATTTCAAAAACCTCAAAAAATTTTATATGAAAAATTATCTGTAAAAAATAGGTTTCTTATTAGATACCGCATCTGTTGACGGAAGAATAGAAAACAATTAGAGTTCAATTGGTGTTAAAAAACTCTACACCAGTTTAGTGATGTTAATATTTCAGAAATTTTTGATTGTTGCAGGAACTTTCCGAAACTTTCAGAAATTAATGAAATTTTAGTAAATTTTACAATTTCACATATTTTTTGTTGATACAATAAAGGAATAAATTAGATAGACATTTAATACCAACATGTAAGTGGAAAAAAAACAACAAATATAATATTAGTTGTTCTATTTCTAATAAACAATACATAACTCATAAAAGTCATAAACATAACACATAACAAAAATCATTTGGTAACATGTGTACTTTGTACATAAACCAATGAACTATGACTATGAACTTAAAAAAAACAAAAAAGCACGAAATATAAATTTAAAAAACGTAAAACACAAATAACTGAATTATTCTATTCCGGAATACTTTCAGGCGCCGAGCTGGTCCCATCTTCATAGGGTATTATAGTAGTAGTAGTACTGTCTTCGTCAGTTTCTATTTCCAAATCAGATATATTTGATGTATCATCTGGTTCTGATTCTGAAGGATGGACCTCTACCTCTACAGGTTCTAATGGTTCTGGAGGAGTTTCATGTTGTGCTTATCATGTTTTTGTAGTAATAATTTATTGTTATGAGCTACGAACATTATTTTGCCGGCTCTTTGTGCAGTTAGGCGATTCCTTTTTTAGTATGGATAAAACTGCAAGTACTGAAACTTCTCTCAGTGGCTGAGATCTCAGATGACGTTGGTAAAGACACCAGGGCAACAGCTAAATACTTCAACTGAGTATTTTTACACATTGCTTGCCACCAACTTAGACAGTCTACATTGTTAACTAACATCCAAACGTAGTCGAGAGCCCATAAACCCGATTTGGCGCAATAATTTGTTACATCTGTTAAAATGGCTTCTTTATTATTGACAAACTGAGGATGTTTGTTGGTGATATTGTTGATAAATTCCATAGCAGCTATGTGTTCTTCATTGTTAAGTTACTCTCCCAGGAAACAGAGGGTTCCAAGAGATTCGCGGCAAAATACATTGATTTAAGAGCCATACGTTTTCTATTTTGTAAGACGGAGAGGCATTCTTTTTCTTCTGATTTAAGAATAGGCATACTTGATACACTTTCGTTAAATTTTTAATCAATGTCTTGAATTTTGAAAAGAAATGTCTTGCAAAATTCGGATTTTTGCGAATATTCGCGATTTTGGGACCGAATATTTCGGAAATTTCTGCAATTTCCTGCAAAATTCGAATGGAAATATTCGCTACCAACATCACTACACCAGTTTAACGCAGGCATGATGAATCCTAAATTTACTCTTATATGAACCCGAAAATAAACTACAATATGCTGTTTGGATGTTCCGAGATGAACCAAAACCGACGAAAGTTATCCGTTCTCGGGTTTTCCAAAAATATGATGGCGACATTTGCCTCATAAACGGGTCATGTAGCAACATTTCAAACAAGATCAAAACTGTTACTGCTGATTGGTACATGTCTATTTGTTTGCCTATTTTTCGAGTAACGAGAGAAGTTTCGAAAAACCAACTCTCAACGACGAATGCAATCTTCCGCCAAGACAATACATATTCCCCCACACGTCGAAAAACAATTTTTAAAGCAAGATAACATCGAATTATTGGACCATCCTCCATATAGTCCCGGCCTAAGCCCTAGCGACTTTTTTAATTTTTCAAAAATTAAGAATAAGCTGCGTGATCAAAGATTCCAATCCCCAGAAGATGCAGTGAACGCAATTTTAAAGGTACCAACTAGTGAATGGAATAACTGCTTTCAGAATTGGTTTCAGCGGATGCAAAAATGCATTTCTCTTCGTGGAGAATAATTCGAGAGAGAATAATTCTACCTCTATATGCAAAATAGAAAAGACAGCCCTCGTACATACATGAATATGTTCCTATTTAAGTATTAAACATCAACAATATTTCACCATATAGTTCAAAATATCTATTATATTCATATTATTACCTATTATATAAAGACTTTAACCTTTGTTAAAGACATAAAACAAGAAGTAAATAGGTGTGTGCGGCTATGTCGGCGTAATGTGTAGGGCTAGAGAGTATAATGGAAAATCTATAAAGTAGCAAGCAATTCTAACCACTTACTCTTTGGAGTGGAATGCTTAGCTTACCAATCACGTTGAATGAAATTATCTTTGATCACAGTAATTGATGGTATTACGAGAATTATGGGAGATTTCAACTATGTAATAAGATAGGTGATTGGTATAATGGGCATTAAAATTTAATTGTTTTGCTGTGGATTTAGTTTTTGGTCATTTTTATAATTGATACAGAAGAGATATTTCATCAAATTTCAATATAAAATGAAAATAATGTTATTCTTTTATCTCAAAAACTGCGACTTTAACTGATTTTGATGTTATTACAAATTTTGTTGCAAATATTATTCCTAATCTTAAATTGAAAACCGCGTTTCGTACTACTGTAATTTTGTAGTTACGACTTTTCAAAATGTTTAACCCCCTCCCATACCCCCTTACCAACCCCCCACCCCCACCAAAAACTAATGGCCAGATTCTCGGGTGCCACAGTATTTTTGTACCAAATTTGGTTAAAATCGGTTTAGCGGTTTTTGAGTTATCGTGTTACAGACAGACGGACAGACAGACAGACGACACCATGAAAATATCTTGTATTTATATAGGTCATTTATGACCCAAATAACTCATTTTGAGAGAAATTAAAAAAGATGGCTCTCGTTTATTATATGTTTCTTTTATCGAGATCTACCACCCCTTAAAATACTTGCACTTATTTCCGGGACACCCTGTATAGTAATTAACAAGAAATACGAAACTTTTTTCTAGGAATATTATGAAACCCCATTTTATTGACATTAGACCATTATATTGGTCTAATATCAATTCATAATAATGTTATGAAATATTAGAGATTATTAAATATAATAATTAAATTAACAGTTATTAAAATTTTTACAAGAAAAAAATAATTTTTCTATAACTGACCATAATGTTAGTGTATTTAATGGACCCGAGACAGAAAGTGTATTTTTTTGGCAATGATGATGGTGATTTTGTTTGCCGCATTTCCAAAACACGCGTCGTTTTTTCCCGTATTTCCAAAATAAACTTTTACAAGACCTAAAACGGACCACAAACTTTTATGATGATGTATTGAAAGAGTTTTTGAAAAAAAAACGCCGTTTCGAATTAATCTATAAATAATTAAATTTATTTGCTGTTATTTGAATTTTCTTTTGTTATAAATATCTTTTGTTATAATTTTGTTTAAAATACGTTAGACAGTAAATTTTATATACGTACATTGTACATATATTATGTAATACATACTTTTTTTTAGTTTTTTCATATTTTTGATTCTGTTGCCTACTCTGCTGTAAATGGTACTGCGCGCCACTGTCATTGACACATTACTAATGTCAATTATTCTTTAAGCCTTCTAAAATAAATAACACTTTTTCCACGTTATATTTTTAAATTAAAATTTATTTTATTTCGATATGTCAATTTATCTAACATTTATAACTCACAATTTTAAATATGGCTTCAAACCGATTCGTGCCGATTAGCCATAATCTGCCTGATCTATATTTCAGAGTTTTTATTTAAAAATCGATTTATATAAATAAAACAATATAAATATTTCCCCGGAGAAAACCATGCCAGAAACGTTCAATATTGTCTAGAGATAGACGGCGAAATTAACACATTGTCTGACCTTAGTTATTCACTATCGTGTCAGACCTTTATTAACCTAGCTCCGACCTATTAACTAGACGAGGGCATTGACTTTAACAAATGTTTATTAGGGAAATTATTCTCCTTGGAGTTGGTTGGTTGGCTGGCAGGCAAGTACATACTTTTTGATCTCGCCTTCTATCATCGTGTTTACCTGTTTCGGCTTGGCTCGGTCTAATTTGTACGTTGCCAGCGGTAGTTTGTATGCGACAAGAAAATTGCAGTAGTACGTTCTTTTTCATTAGTACTTTTTTGAGAATTTTAGAAGAAGATCTGTAAATTTAAAGCTTCTTCTACACAAAACGTTTTACATTACAGTTTTGCCTGTTATTTAAAACGCAGAACCTTCTACACGGAAAAAAATACTTGGTTTAATGTTATTAATTTTAATGTGAGCATATGTTAGATTTGTATATACTCAAGCAGATATCTTTTTAAATGTAGAATATGGAATTCTTGATCAGAATTGCTTAAATTGATGAAATAGGTAAGTGTACCAGTAATCGGCACTATACCAGTGTTTGTCACTTTCTTTGTCAGTATCGCCTAGCTACGTCGAAACACCGGTTCCCATTAGAACACCGAAGTTAAGCGACGTAAGGCGATACTAGTGGATGGACGGGTGACCGGTTCGAAAATCTGTATCGTGCTGTTGTCCAAAAAAAAAGCAAAAGTGTAAAATCTATTGACACACACTGCTCATTCACGCCGCGCCGGTTCGAGGCCGGATGAGATCGAATATCTCGTGAGTAAGTTGGTTGGGAAATGACGATCGATAACATTTCCCATATAAATTTACATATAAAATGACAGCGATCTTCATTTCATAGCCATCGTTGACGCCGTTTTTTCTCGATCATACGGATAATAGATAAATTTCATGCCTCTCATTATATCTTTACAGAACTTAAATAATTATTGAAGCCTTCGAAAAAGGAGATTCCAGAAAAACTAATATTTAACTTAAAATGAAACTGCAAAGAAAAATAAAATTTCTACAGCACAAACAACTTTAACAATCAGAAAACAAACTTTCAAGAATATTCTCAAGAGGGCATGATCCAGTGCATGAAATGTATGAGCTGGGTACACGAAAAATGTACTGGAATAAAAAATTCTTGAAAATAATAATTATTCATATTAAGTAAATATTAATTTCATGTTTACTATAAATACAGTATTTAATTTCAATATGACGATTACTCGGACAAAATAATGACGATAAATGGGACAATTGCATTTAAGGGGTGACGAATACTGAGACAATGGTACTTAAAAGAAAACATATTTATAGAAATAATTAAAAAAAACATAATACATACTTTATTTTGTATAAAGTATTTCTTAATTTCGCGTCAGCTAATAGGAAATAGACCCATTATACACAATGTCATTATGACACATTTAACATTGTCATTTGGATGTCATTATGGCTTTCATAATTATGAATTCATAATAACACGCAAGTTTTAAAATAAGAAACAAGCAAAAAAAGGTACCTAAATACGTTTATTTATTGTAAACATTAATTATGATATCAGTACAATTGGATAAATTAATTCCAGACGTTGACAGGTGAGTTGAATTTTTAGAAACTAAATTTATTTCCTGAGTGCTTGAACTTGTTGAAGACCCATCATTGCCAGAAATGTTGCCCAAAATATTACATGACACTTTGTTCTTATTTTCTTTGGAATTTTCTATATAGCTCTCTGCCACTGTGTTAGAGCGCCAACCACCATGTCTTTTAACAGTTAATAAATCCACTCCTGAATCTGCAAGCAACGACGCAGACGATCTACGGAAACAATGACCAGTGTATTGTTGTGGATTTGGAAGACTTAGGAACAATGCTATATGATACGGCATTTTCCCTAAAGTATTAATGCCAACGGGTTGTTTAATACATTTTCCATTTCTGTACCCCACAAAAAATCGAGTATGCTCTGTGTTGTTTGGTCGCATAGCTATCAATATATCTTCGAACCATTTCCACCATATTTATTCTTTCAACATTCCCTTTCATTATAAAAAATCTCGTGATATCTTTGTTTTCGTAAATGCAATAATGACATGAATGCATTGTCCTTCATCTTTAACATTTTGCAGCTGCAGATTTGTCAACTCGATACAACTCGCAGGCTCCGCTTTATGAGGATGTAAAAATTTGTTTAGGGTCATTTAAATGATTACTCGATTGTTGCCATACTAATACTAATTTATTCTACCTTCGTTTAATATAAATTCATAATGTTCGATGGATTATTGCTATGGTTGTCAAATATTAAAACTAGGTAACCTTAATAAAAATTATTGTTAATAGCAGAGTTTACTGAATAAGCATTTGATTCGGTTGCACCACAAGGATATCTCTGATACTGTAAATTGAATCAAATCTCTTTGGATCGTCCCTCGTGTCGCGTCGTAGATTAAATTTTGAATGATACACGTTCGATACGAACTTTTTAATGAAATTTGGTGTAACTAAGCCTTAACGTTACACGCGTATCGAACTTGTATCATTAATAACTATAATAATATTTTGAGAACAATCCCATTCTTTGAAGGTACTATTTAATTCATCAACCCCGTAATTTATTTAGAAGGATCACAACCTCAATATAACCCAAGCTATCTTCAGTGACCCTATCTCTGCCCTTACACTCACTAATACCAACAACTAAAGATCTTTGCACGTGTTTTGCATCCAGCAAATGTCTTTTTCAAATTCCAATACGTAAATAAATCGTTTACGTTTACGTTTGAATATGTACTCTAAATTCAAGCAAATAAGTTTGAAGATATTTGTATACTCAATCTATGACATTATTTTTTTCTGTGTATTAACCTGATTGAAGCACTGACTAGATGAGAGCATTGGCTTTTACAAATATTTATTTTATATTACAAACTATTTTCTTTGCGTTTTGTCTGGTAGGTAAGGTTTTTAATCTCTTCCCCATCGAATTGATATTTACCTGCTTCGCCCATCATCCGGTTTCGTTTCTGTCGTGTTTGTCGAGCGATTATTTGTGTTGTCTGTACGTGATTCTTTTCGACGATTATGGTAACGTCTAAAAATTACACAGAATTACAAAAAGATACTTATTGGTTCGAAATTATTGTTTTAATTTATTGGAAATTGTGTTTTCAATACTTTACATTTACAATTAAAAAAATTGGGACCGGGAGGCACGTATAGCCGCCCATACTAAAATATGTTAATAAAAAGTTGGTAGGCAGTTCTTTTAGTTTCAAAGTAAAGGAATTTTTTTTTTCTCAAAAACTGTGACTTTGACTGATTTTGATGTTATTACAAATTTTGTAGCAAATATTATTCCTATAAGGGTACGTTTATGCTGGAGCTGCGATAAACGATAAAAGCAGTGAATTAGCGCTGCTCTTATCGTTGCTCAACTACCAACCGTGTCTCGACGCGTTGCTCCAATATAAACACCTACATATAAATTAATATAATAATATTCTTTGGTTCGCCACTATCGCTGATCTTATCGTTTATCGCCGCTCCAACATAAACGCACCCTAATCTTAAATTGAGAACCACGTTTCGCTAGCTACTGTAATTTTGGAGTTACGATTTTTTTTTTAAATTTTTAACTCCCTCCCATACTCCCTTACCACGAATGCAAAGGGCCTTGAAGATTGTGGAATTATGGGTGACACGGGAGGGACTAAATATTAGTCCTACAAAGACCGTAATAATCCCCTTCACCAAGCGCAGAATACTTGAGGGACTAGGCCCTCTAAGACTCTGCGGTGATGAGATTCCTCTCTCGGGGGAGGTCAAGTATCTAGGAATCACGCTTGATACCAAACTGACCTGGAACCGACATTTGGAAAATGTCACAAGGAGGGCGGTGACTACACTAGCGGTAGTCAGACGCCTTCATGGAAAAATCTGGGGCCTTAGACCACAGATGGTGCACTGGCTGTACACTGGAGTGGTGAGGCCTTCAGTAACATATGCATCCTTGGTATGGTGGCCTAAGGCAGCGGTCGCCAACCTCTTCAATGTGTTGAGCTACTATGTTAATTTTGGAATAAACAGTGAGCTACCCACACGGAAGCCACGTAACGCAACGTAAATGAAATAATCCAGAGTTAATTTATCATTATATGTATTTATTTTACTATTTAACTGGTAATACATAATACATGTCATAGGTACTAATAATAAACTAATAACAAAACAACTAATATTACTAGTACGTACTTGTTCATAGCTACATTCCTACCTACCAAACGAAGGTGTTTGAAAAATAAACACAAACTTTTATCCAGCCACAACGGCATGTCACGTAAGATTTAAAAATTGTTATTAATATCAACAAAAAAGTAACGCACTATCATAAACATAAACATTGAGAAATAAAAAAGCACGTTCAATGGGAAGGCTGACACTCAGACTCATCGATAATTTTTTTAATGTTTGCAGTATAATTTGATACAGCCATTCGAATACAATTATCCAAATGTTCATCTGTAAGTCGATTGCGATATTTGTTCTTAATAAACTTCATATTGGAAAAAGAAGATTCACACAAATAGGTTGAACTGAATAATGCTTTCACTTTCAAGGCAACACGGCATAGAACTGAATATTTGTCTTTGCTTACAATAGACCAGATACATTTGGTACTTGAGACTAACGATTTTAAGGCTAAATCATTTTGAAACTCAATTACTTCCATTTCTGTTGCAGCGATGTCTTCGCCAAAGTTCTGCATAACACAAGTTGCAAACTGTTGGATATCAATTTCCATAAAGGGTGAACCAACAAACTGCGCTACTAAAGCCATTTCGTCGAAGTCCTTAAAACGATTTTTGAAGTTATTCTTCAAGGTAGAAACTATTTCTACATGATATTTGCTGTCATAGGGTTCTAATGGATTTTGAGATATCTTTTCTGAAAGAATAGGAAAATGCTTGGCATCGCTGTTAATTAGGTTTTGTTCCCAAAACTCCAGCTTTCTGATAAATGCTTTTATATCAGAAATCATTTCCGCTAGTTCTTTGTCTCTCCCCTGAAGCTGCAAATTAAGTTCGTTTAATTTCTCTGTAATGTCCACGAGAAAACCAAAATCCCGAAGCCAGATTGAATTTTCTAGTTCCGGAATCGGTTCATCGCGTTGTTTGAAAAATTGAACTATGCCAGATAGGACATCATTAAAACGTTTCAGCACTCGTCCTCTACTTAGCCATCGGACTCCAGAGTGAAGGAGTAGGTCCCCGTATTGACAGTCGACTTCATCGGCCAAAGTTTTGAATAATCTTCTTTGTAATGCTTGAGCTCTAATCTTGTTCACAATTTTTACCACCAGTTTCATAACGTTGTTTAGTTTCAGAAAATTTCCACATAATGCTTGCTGATGGATAATGCAGTGGTAAGAGAGAAATTGCGGAAAAGTTTCATCTTTACGACATAACGCCACCAGACCCTTATCACAACCCACCATAGCTGGAGCGCCATCGGTTGTCAAGCCTACCATTTTCGATATTGGAATTTTCTCGGAAGAAATAATATTTTTTAAATGAGAAAACAACTCCTGTCCAGTAGTGTATCCTTTCAGTGGAATAAACTTCAAAAGATCTTCTTTAATCGTAAAATCACTAAAAACCATCCTGACGAACACGGCCATCTGGGCAGTCTCAACCACATCTGTTGATTCATCCAGTTGAAGTGAAAAATAAACACAGTTATCTAAGTCAGTTCTTAACTGTAAAAAAATATCATTGCTCATTACTTCTACACGTCTCATCACTGTATTAGCAGAAAGTTGCATAGATTTTATAGCTGAAAGTATCTCGTCTTTATTTCTAAAGTTGGCAAATAACGAATCAGCAGCTTCTAAAAACGCCTGTTTTATCATTTCCCCGTCTTCATAAGGTTTCTTTTTTTGTGCAATTATCTGGGACACACGGTACGATGCTTCAGTTGCAGCCTTATTTTTGTCGACTGTTCTTAAAAATATTGATTGTTGTCCGATTAACTGATTTTTTAACTGTTTCAGTTTCTCCTTTCTGGCGACAGAATGTAGTGGGAATGATTTTTCAAAATTAGAATGTACAGTTGTATGATGTCTCTCAATATTTCCTTTTTTAGCAACGGAGACCGAAGTATTACATAACAAACACACATTTTTACCTTTAACTTCTGTAAAAAAGTACTGTTCTTCCCATTCCGAATGAAAGTGGTATGTCTTTACCTTCTTACTACTGCTTGCCATAATATTCTTTTTTGTTGTTCTCTACTAACCCAACCGCTGGACGTTGGTTATGCGTTCAGGTTCAGTTTTAAACTAAGCGCAATGTCGCCGCACCGTGCGTATTTATACCGTTCAAAGCAATCCAGACCGTTCTCTCTCGAACACTAACGCGCTGGTCCGGCCGGTCGGTTCTAGCCGCTTCTAGCTTGATGGCGTCAGCGGCATCGCTCACCGCAACGTTGCCGCTGTTTATGTTTAATATTATGACAATTACATTTTTTTGTGGAATTTTCGGAAGCTTCTCTGATTTTTGCAGTTTGTGTTTTTAAAATTGTGAGAGCTACCAGAATTGCATCCGCGAGCTACCGGTAGCTCGCGATCGACAGGTTGGCGACCGCTGGCCTAAGGTAATGCAACAAACAACAATGCTCAGCCTCAGCATTGTGCAAAGACTTGCTTGTCTGAGCATAACAGGGGCGATGAAATCAACGCCCACTGCATCAATGGAGGCGCTTCTGGACCTTCCGCCTCTTCACATAGTGATCCAGGCGGAGGCAAGAATGGGACTCTATCGACAACAAAGTGTCTTGTCTCTGGGAAATAGGACAGAAACAGGACACTCAAAGATGGGAAATCCTATCGGGGGACCTCTACTCCAAATGAGATCGGACCAGATGACCCCTCTTTATCACTACCACAAACCATTCGAGGTGAACAAAATGGATCGAGGAATGTGGACAGATATAACATTCCTTCAGGATGGACTAACCTGGTATACAGACGGGTCAAAGACCGCTGAAGGAACAGGAGCCAAGGACCTAGTATTTGGGGAAAGACCAAGGGTAAGTTTATCCTTTTCCTTGGGTAAACACTCAACCGTATTCCAGACAGAAATCTTCGCCATTCTACAATGTGCGAGAGAAAACAATAGAAGAGCTTATTCAGATAAGCTCATCAATATATGCTCAGACAGTCAGGCGGCACTTGGGGCGCTTATGAGCCCAAAGGTATCGTCGAGACTCGTCTGGGAATGCCTAGGTGAACTGGAAGCTCTGGCTCGACGGAACAGAATTAAATTATTCTGGGTGCCGGGCCACAGCGACATCCAAGGCAACGAAAAAGCCAATGAGCTAGCTAGGCAAGGATCATCGGCACTTATCTTGGTCCAGAGCCAGTACTGGGAATACCCAAATGTATGGCCCGTAGTGCATTAAAACTCTGGATCAGGGAAAAGCAGAATGTCCACTGGAGAAACAGACAGGGGCACAGGCACAGCAAGGCTTTTATCCAAGGACCTAGCTCCAAAACTGCAAAAGAACTGCTAATGCTTAGCAGGAATAAATTGCGGATTACAACAGGCCTCTTGACAGGACATATGGCTGTCAAGTGTTACCTGAACAAGCTCAATCTGTATCAAGGAAGTCTTTGCTGCAGACTCTGCGATAAAGATCCTGAAACAGCGGAGCACATAATATGTCACTGCGAGGCTCTGGATCGCAAGCGACACTTTTTATTTGGGAAAGCTAGGCTAGAACCGGAGGAACTATGCTCCCATCCTATCAAGGACCTGCATAAGTTAGCGCAGGGCACAGGGATAGGAGAATGGGTGCAGATATAGAAAGGGGACAAACACAATAGGCCTCACAGGTCGCAGTGTTTCCGGCAGAGGACGGCCCCTTATTGTGGAAAAAAAATACCCCCTTACCAACCCCCCACCCCCACCAAAAACTAATGTCCAGATTCTCGGGTGCCACAGTATTTTTGTGCCAAATTTGGTTAAAATCGGTTTGGCGGTTTTTGAGTTCATTTTGCGTGACATTCAAAAAAAAACTTCAAAAAGTGTCATTTTTATTAAATTCCTTAAAATACTACTATTAATAATAAATATTTAAAGATAAGTGCTTCTATTAAAAAAATGCAAGAATCTTAACGAGGTCTTACAGCAAGACTAAGACCAAGAAAAATATATTGTATTTACGTATACTTTTAAATATCAGAAAACACATTACATCTGCTTCTTTATTTGTTAATGTGTGTAATTAAATCATTTTCAAATGTACGCTTGACCATAATATTTTAATTTAAAAGCAAATTCCTATGTTGTTATTTTCATATTTCGATTATTTCTTCGTATACTCCGTATATAGGTATACGACATAAAATACTCTAATATTAATTAGTTTTTTGGAGATTGACAGGATGCCAGAGCCTTTTATAAAGAATACAAATTTCTTTGTGTATTCTTTATTATAGAGGGTGGCGAACCTCATTCGCCTCGGTTGATTATACAAAAACGGAAAGATGTAGAAACAACATATTTTATGAGTATTATTATGTGGGGCGGCAATGTGCACAATTTAAAATTATTTTGAAATATACAGGGTGTTTCAGAACTAAGATACATACTAAAGTTATATTTTTTTCTTATGGAACATTATTTTGAAATATACAGGGTGTTTCAGAACTAAGATCCACACCAAAGTTATATTTTTTCTTATGGAACACCCGGTATTTTATTTCATTTTTGGATTCTTGGGCCCAAAAAAAGCATTTATTACCAGGGTTAAATATGTTTAAAATATTTGGTTTTTAAGATATTTAAAGATATTTAAATTTGCATGCTAAAATAGAATAGATTATTAACATCCTCTACACTACTTTTCAGAATTAATTCTTGTACTGAGTTTAAAGGTAGAAAAATAAACTTGACAGAAAAATGTTATTGCTTCCTTAAATTTATACAGGGGTATTGATATTTTTAAATATCTTTAAATATCTCAAAAACTAAAGATTTTAAACATATTTAACCCTAAAATAAGTCCCTTTTTTGGGCCCAAGATTCCAAAAATGAAATAAAATACCGGGTGTTCCATAAGAAAAAATATAACTTTGGTGTGGATCTTAGTTCTGAAACAACCTGTATATTTCAAAATAATTTTAAATTGTGCACATTGCCTCCCCACATATACCCATAAAATATTTTGTTTCTACATCTTTCCGTTTTCGTATAATCAACCGAAGCGAATGAGGTGCGCCACCCTGTATACATATATTTATTCCATTAGTTCCCAAACTTCTAGTACACATCATATACCTAATTTTTTGAAATAGCTTTAGTAAATATATGCTTAAATAATAAAAGTAAAAATTGTTAAAATTTATTATTTTTTATACAGATTGTTAATTGGACAGTTACTTATAGGGGAACAGAACGGCAACACTGCCTATTGAGAACGCATGCACTTATAGGGTTTTCTGCCGACTCGTCCCGTCGAGCTCCAACGAGCGGGTCGAGGTTGCCATATTTCAACCATAAAGCTCTTGCCGCGAGTAATTTACAACGCTACACATTAACAACCTGTATGTATTTGTATGAACTGGCTTGTTACTATTAAATGCTGCTTATTACTTACGGACTGTTGAACCGATGATCTTATTTTTTTCTTAAAATGTTTGTAATCGGCTGAAAGATAAATTGGAAATGTTACCCTAAAAATTTGCAAAAGTAGAAAGTTTTTTTTCTAGATGTTCGTATGGAATAAAAGACTGGAAGATAGATAGACATTTTTGGTTCTGTTTGTATCGCCCTTGAAAAAAAATTAGGAACAATTAAAGGGAAAAAATCTTCCGATCCAACTATATGAAATCATCAGTTTTATACATACCTATTCATTTTAGGTCATTTGTGATGAAGCATACTTGGTATGAACTTAACCTAGTAGATACTGCAATTTAGACATCAATACCGCATAGAGAAAAACGAAAATAAACAAAACCGAACCAATAATCCAAACCAAACCAAACCAAACTAAAGCAATCAAAACACCCTGTAAGTTATGGAGCTATAGCTGGACATTAACTTAAAAAAGAGCTCCTGTCTTGATATGAAAAAACATGTCTTTTTACGAATTCCAACTGCAAGTGCTTTTCAAATCTTGCTATATTTTACAATATTTTATCAATAAAGAAAAATGGTACACTGGTTTAGAAAAAACGTGTTTTCATATAACTGGTTTCAGCTATTCTAAAATTGAAAAACTTAAAATTATACATTCGTAGCGAACTATTTGGAAAGGCTTCCAAATAAAAAAAATCCAAAAATAAATAAATATTTCTTACACAACTGATTTCAGCTAAAAGAAAGTAGCCCTCCCAAGTAGCATCTATCTGACTTGAAGCGACGTCAGACTTTGTGCAAATTTAGGTCGGGTGCTCGTGATACGACCTGTGACGTCGCTTTTCTATTAAAAGCGACGTCGTTGGATCCGAGTCGGTAAATCCAACGATCTGTCGACATACAAGATAACAACGTGCCATTTTTATTAATTTCCCAACGTCGTTTCCACGTTGGCTTGCACGACGTACATATACTTGAACTAGCCCGACGTCTACCCGTTGTCCGAATAGGATACGTCTCACTGATAATCTCTAAACTAACGTCCAATTATATTTTGTTGTATTTTATGTTCATATTTATAACCTAATTTACGTATCTCTATTTATGTCCGTAAATACAACCCATTAAGTAGCATTTGCGACCTAATGAACATCATGAACATAACCTAATAAAAAGTTTTTGTAAACAAACTTAAATTTTTATTATGCCTAAAAAAACACTAAAAAGGCATTTAGACATTCATCTACATTTTACAGAAAGAGGTTGAGGCTTTTGCAAAATAATAATAGTAGTAGTGATGTCTTGCCTCCACCCGTAAATGCTTTTTATCCGGAAGAGATGCTGCATTACACTGGTGCATCTTAATTTCATTTTTTAGCTTAGGATACCAGCAGACCCCATCCTCCTCCGACATGTGAGGTTAAGCTTAAAAAAGTGGCTGCCCATTTTTTTAACGAGAAAACAAAAACTAAAATATAGTTGCACAAATCCACAAATCACTGATACGCAAAACGCAAAGTGAGGTTACGTGGCGTACGTTGGAATTATATACGTCATAATACGATTGCCGCTCGTCCGGTTTGATGACTTCGGTCGTGTGAGACGACTAATGTTGGAGACCCGGTCGGAATTGGTATATTGGTAGTTCATATTAAGTCGGACACAGAAATCCGCCATTCTTAACACGTATCCGATTGTCAGCCATTCTAAAATCGTTTTTTGTTTTTAAAATTTATATTCACATTTCGATTTCTAGTAGAATAATATTGATAAGGTTGAGTTTGGGGGGAACCACAGTACAGTTTTATGATTAAACCAGCTAGAAAATTAAAAAAATATTTTGGGAGTTACTTTTTTATAGATATTTTTATTTCATAAATCTACCTAATTTTGAAGGCGCTCGTTGTTTTCCGGAGTATTTTAATCAGATATATCAAGAAAGTGACTTCCGTTGACAAAACTGATGTCTGGATTAACGATTCAGAATTATTATAATATGAAATTAAATAGGCACTTATAGTTATATTCGAGGAGTGATTATGAATCCATTTGTAATTAGGTAGTTTGGTTAGGTTTTTATGTATTCTTGGTAGCGAATATGAAACCAAACGTAACCTAAGTGCTTAGCGACGAATTTTAAGTAACTAAAATCCAACGTAATATGACGTTGGTAAATGGTAGAATTACATTCCCTATTAGGTCAGATACCGACGTCGAGGCGACCCGAATCTGTATTCCCCATTTAGATGCAAATAAGGGTCGTTAGGCGGTCGAACCGATGTTGGTACCCGACGTCGGGTTTATTGAACGCGACGTATACCCGACGTTAGATAACGTCCAAATGCTACTTGGGCTGATTTCAGCTATTCTAGTTGAAAAACTCAAAAAGGGTGCATTTCCGCAGAAAAATGTTTATGACATACTATATTCGAAAAGGCTTCCAAATACTAAATAAACAAATATTTCTTACGTACTAACTGATTCCAGCTAAACGAAAGTTGTGCCTAAATCTCTTTCGTGGCATATTCTTAACATCGCGCTATGGTTTCTAGAAGCTAATTTTTTGGCCAAAATACATATTTTAGAGTCACTGTATATGGACTTTTTTTGTAAGTGGAATGCAAGCAGATATACAAATGAAGAAGACCACATACATATATTTTTGTTTAGTTTTCATTTTTATTCCTTATCAGCATTTATATTTAGACGTTCTAGTGAAGTATTTGTGCCTATTCAGTTGTTGTTTATTTTCGGAAGAGTTTTGGTCAATATTAGTGATATATTTCTGTGGGATATAAAAACGGTTTACGGTTATTTTTACACTTTATATATTTTTAGAAGTCACTAACAATTGCACATAAGAATCAGCGTCCATTATTTTTTAATTAATTAAAAATAATGAGTTTAAGACAGAACATAAATAAAAAGTTAAAAGTTTAGTTTGACTTAATTGAAAAATTCTCCATGTTTCTCCATGCTAGATGTTATTGTAAAATTTGAAACAATCCTTTCTGAACATATCAAAGAAAAAACTGGCTGCTACTAGCTGCAACTTTTTTTTTTAAGAATTTTTTTTTCAGCTATGTATCGATTTAAAAAAAATAGATCTTTTGGAAAAATGGCTACAAGGGGCAGATAAAGTTGAGAAAAACGGGTATGTTTCAAATTTTGTAAGACAGAAATTTCAGAATAATGAACAAGAACTATCTGGCACAATGGAAAAAAAGATAAATCGACTTTGTATAAATTTTGAAAGAAGATGGCAGGCGGCTTCGCGGCTTAAAGATTTATTTTTAAAACAAAATGAAGACTGGTTAAAGGAGGATTTTATCGTTGAGTTAAATGAACCCCTTCCATCCACATCATCTGCCGGCCGCCCACGATTAACTTTTTCGGAGCAATCTTCCAGAACCCAGAAAAGAACGGCCTCAAAAGTTTCCGAGGAACATAAGCAGGATTGGGCTTTACTTGTGCAGGCTGCAAAATACTTTACTTGTGCAGGCTGCTTTGTAAATTTAGTTATCCTGCCGATGTACTTAACCTATTTCGTGTACCAGACTTTATCGAAAAGAAGTTAAATGAAGAACAATTTGAAGAGAAGCATGGAAAAGAAGAGGAATACGAGGAGGAAGAGCAAGAAGAAGAAGAAATGCAAAAAGAAGAGCAAGATATTTTTAAAGAAGATTGTTTTTTGGACAGCAGTAATTCGATGATTGATCAACTTTCTTTTTTGGAACTAGATACAGAAGATGTTTCATAGGTAAACGTAGATCACACGTTGAATCAGAAGATTAAAAATAACTTCATTTTATTAGTCTTTTATTATTTTATTAAAAACATAAATTTACAGTCAATATTTTCCAGTAAATGTAAGTTGTTTAATTTTGGCCACAAAAGTAGCTTCTAGAAACCATAGTGCATCGCTAGAGGAGATAGTTGAAAATTAAAAGCAATTAACTGTAATTGGCCATATTCCATCCTCATTACGTAATTACTTTCAATCATGGTGTGGTTATGATATTTTCGGGTTTTCTGGTGGAATGTAAACAAAAGTAATATTAGCAAAATAGAATGAATTTGTTTTATCTGATATACTAATAACATTAAGTCCCACGCCTAAATGACATTACAATATTCTAGATATTGTAATCTAGAGTAATTGAGTAATTCATCATCCTACTATGAAATTAATTATTACACCGGCACTTTTCCTGAGAGATTATGACAGACAATGTTGTATATACATAGGCTTTTTTGTTAAAATAAATATTGTTTCGATAATTAATATGGAAGAATGGAAAATATACATTTTCTCAAAAAGTCTTCCGTAATAGTGACCAAAAATTTTTCCGTAATAGTAATTTATGTATTTTATCTACAACAAAACAATTACATTTTGTATCTGTATTTTCTATAATAGGTTTACTATAAAGTAGAATAGTAAACCAGTAAACAGTAACAAGACTATAGTATTTATTTCCAAATTCCATTTTACAATCCCTAGAATTTCTGATGCGAGAAATATCTATCGATGCGTGAATTTTTCACATGCAAATGTAAAACTCTTCGTCATTTTGAAATTGCCGATATATTATGCTTCGACGGACACGGAACGGAGGTTTTCTAATAATGTACCTTGTATTATTTTACTCGGAATATTTGCACCATTGGTACATGAAATATCACGATCATTTAAATATTTACGTATCCGTCATAGTTCTTAAATATTAGTATGAATTCGAATATGAATAATTTCCCTATAGTATATTTCCTATTTTTAGTTATATTTGGTTAATCTTACAGTGGCAATAAGTTTTGTAAATAAAAAAAATTGGTCAAGTGCGAGTCGTACTCGCGCACGAAGGGTTCCGTACCATTCATTATCTATACAACATTAGACACTATATTATTATAAACTTTTTTTCCGATTTGGCTAAAATTTTGAATGCGCGTATAAGTAATTTAAAAAAAAATTAAGAAACACATTACTAAAACTTTAAAATAATAAATATATAAAAAGTAAAAATAAATATGTAAAAATTAAAAAAAAACGATTAAAAAAAGTCGCCTTGACTAGGATTCGAACCTGCCTTACTACGTCTCCAACGTCATAGCAGCGTGAAGTCCTAACGCTTTAACCACGCGGCCACAGGACTTGCAAGATTCTATATACAATTCTTACTTAAAAGATAATGTTTAGTGAAAGTACTTTTTTATTTATAAACATTTATTTAATTCTGTTTTTAGTATTTGTTCTTATAGTGCGTGGCAACATAGATACATTAAAAAATTAAAGAAATGTCTATACCTGTGTGGCGGATAGTAATGTGTGGCAATCGCTTCTTTGATTTTAAAGAACAATAGATACAACAAGATAAATAAACATAACATACGTAAAATTTAAAAATAATCATACAGAAAGTTTGGGGCTTTTGGTTTTACCTTATTAAGTAATTGTTATCAGGTAGTAATTGTTAATTTTGAAGTTTAAATATATCAAGTTAAAAAAATGTCATTTTAACAGAACGTCAACGGTTTCTTGTAGACGTATCTGTTTTAAAAAAGTAAAGTGTTCTCGAATAGTTGAATTTAAATATTTTAAATAGTTTTTTTCTTTATTCTTTGTATTTTTTTGCTTCCGACGACGGAAAGAGATAACTTTCCGAAACGTTAAGCATTTTTTTTGCTTTGTTAGGCAAATTTGTATTACCGTAAACATTACTTCTGATAAGCAGCGTCCGTTTAGGTTTAACGCAGAAGTGTTTACAAATAATAACTATTTTATTTTGTAGATTTTCTTGCAGTGCAGTGGCGAAATACCCATACAGGATTTTTTTGGATAGATACATTATCTGTAAAAATTTCAACTGTCTAGCTATAACGGACTTTTGTGACGGACGGACGGACGGACAGCGAAATCTTAGTAATAGGGTTCCCGTTTTTACCCTTTTGGTACAGAACCCTAAAAGCGGTGTGTGCATTATGTCATATTTCAAGTGAAACTTCTTACTAACTATTAAATTGAAGGATTTGAAGGATATGTTTGAAAAAGTGACATATAATGCTGTTATAATATAAATATTAGTTTCCATTTATATCTGTACATTTTATGTTTCCTCGATAGCCTGAAAATGTTGTGGAATACCAAAATAGACACTTTTATTAGTCGTAGCGGTAGACAAAAAAACGTTTTAAATCGTGATAGAATAAAACCGCTTGGCAGAAAGTTTACTTACATATAGTAGGTTAATTTGGCCCGCAGCACCTTATCAGGAGTGGAGGCAGATTCCAAATGGCGGAATTTTTCAAAATGGCGCAGCTTAACTTATGTGACTAATGGGGTTGAAATTAATAGAATAGCAATTTTAACTTTTATAATTTATTAAAAGTACAGCGTTTTTAAGAAAAAAAAATAAAATGGCGTGATTTTTTACAAAATGGCGCCGGATACCATTCCTTAGTCTTCGGAATCTTAAAACTAAAATAAAAAATAAAAAGAATAAGTCTACTCAGAAACTTTTTGTTAGTCTAGCTCGGAAAAATATTGAAATATTTAAAAATACCAACTCTTGAATTACACTGTTTTTGCAGGAACTGCATTGCAGTGTACATGGAAGACCACTTCTTTTGCATTTACACCGACTACTGCTACATCCAGTTTTACAGGAGCATTTAGGAGCTAGCTCTTGGCATGTCTGCCATACATTTGGAAGAACAGACCATAGAGGAGTCCACTTGAATTCTTTTCAACCCAGCCCCATCCCTTAGGTGATGGCGTTACGTCATCCATATCGTAAGAACGACCCCAGACTTGACCAGCTTGGTAAGCAGCCCTTAGGATGGATATGTTGATACAGTGCTGCAGAAGTCGGAGGTATCAAATGAATTCGCTTGTTTTGAGAACAAAATAATTATTTTCTTGTGGTGTCAGTGTTGGTTACAGTGCTAAGTGGATTGTACATCTGAACAGTGAAGCTAGCAAGAACTTGGAAGACAGTGATGGGCTTGAAATCGCTTGAAAAGCTTTGGTTGTCTTATCGCTCTGCGAATTCCATGTTTTCCAGGCAGACTTTTTTTCTTTGTAAGAAAAGAAAGACACCGTGTCACATCCTGTAAAAGCATGAAACCCAGGAAGAGCGCTAGCCTTGTCGCCAAGAGCATCTAAAATATGATATTTTAGGCCAAGTGTGTTATTTGTGTGTGAAATATTATAAGGTCTGGTGCTAAATATCGTCCCTTTGCACCTGTATCAAAAAGAACCCATAAATTCTGGAGACCAAGAAATTTAAATTGTGCGTAAAAAGTTATACATAGCACTAGTACATCAGTATCAACTGTTCGCACTACCACGTTCTGAGACCCAGTTTGCCTTTGCTGATGAGTAAATTATGTCACCTATATTTGATACGTATACTATTTTTTTACGCGTTTAGTTTTTACTTAGTTTAAGTTTTTACGTTGTACAATAAAGTTCTGAATAATAGTTGAAATATTGTAAAATAATTGCGGATTTTTAATAAGTGGATTTAATAAAGTCAAGTCGTTGTTGTACTGAGTGTTTTGAATTATTGGTACCCACGGATAGAGTAAATTCGTAACAGTACTTAATGTAAAAGGTTTATATGCAGGTGGGGAAGGGGGCGGAAGGGGGCCTTCTCACAATTACTTTCTTGGTGCGCTGCTCCTTGTAATAAATTTTTGATTTGAACCAAAACTTATATCTCGCACGTAGGTGATAGAGAATTAGCTCGCAACTACTAATTAATACAGAACTAAATTCCGCCATTTTGAATTTTATATACTTAGTGTAGTATTAATCCTATTATTATTAGCATTTGAATTCAAAATACACTTAAAAAAAACAAAAAAAATGCAAAAAACAGTAATTCTTAAAAAAAACGCCGCCATTTTGAATTTGCCTCCACTTGCAATAAGTTGGGGCGGGTCAAATCGATTGTTTATGTGTATATATCACCTATACCAAGTGGTTTGCTTCTATCATTATTTGAAACGTTTTTCGTGTATTTGGGTTCTACCGCTACGACTATATGCAAACATGGTACAAAGAAAACAAGGTATGATCGATAGCGGCTCCAATTTCGTTAATTTTGCGCATACCACCTGTGACGTCATACGCCATACAAAAAAAATATTCATATTGTCCAATTGCCACTAATAAAAAAAGACCTAAAATAGGGAAGAATTAGGACATAACCCCAAAAGTTATGTCAAATCATCGAGCTTGACACTTGAAAAATTATTTTCACATTTATTATGTCATCTGTTTGACAATTTGAAATTGGCGCGCAGAGCTTGCCGACCAATGGTGCCGTTTATCACCTGTGACGTAGTGACCAACCTGCGCAATATCATACCTTGTATTCTTTGTATCATGATATGCAAATGCCTAATAATGTTAACGCCCACCCCTTAAAATTATTTTAAAAATAGAATTACCGGATAGTCCGAGTAGCGTATGCCTTTAAATTAATTAAAAAAAAGGAGAAGAAATTTTGAACCTAAACTACAATTTGTGTCGTCTCTTTTTGTTTACATGTTTTGTTCATTATTACTAGTGAGTTACAGTAATTTTGTTAAATTATACGAATATTCTCGTTGATTAATGGTTTGAAATAAATATGACAATGTCCTCTATTGAAAATGCCAGTTGCTTAACTATAACAATTCTAATTCTGAGCTCATTTGCTGAGCTAGATGCTTTACCTAGACCGTTATTCAGAAGCTACAAACCTATCGATGAAAATATGCATAAAAATTTACTTTCTAGCACACAGCCAGAGTGTGGCCAGAGCATATTGGTACACCATCAGGTACAGTATCAAGTTTTATTATTATTATATACTATACAAGCTTATTATTATATACTTTTAAAAACTTTGCGACAGTAAAAAATGGTTTCACTCGGAAAAATGCAAAAAGCTGCGTTTGAGTGACTTTGGCTCCCTCTCACTTTGTCTCCGTAGGTTTTAGGGGTTTGTTACTTAGAAATAAAAATGCAGAGAATATTACAGTTGAGGGTTGGAACCTTTGGTGTTACACAGCAAAATAAAAACACTAAATCACCACAATACACCAAAACACTTTTACTTTTACACTGGACGCGCGTTTCGCTAACCATGTTAGCATCATCATCAGATGATTATAAACTGTAGAGAATGTAATTCTCTTCATTTTTTATTACATAAAATTTTCTGTGGGACCTACGGTTCAGCTAGAAAATTGAATCCATTTTTTTTGGAGTTTCTCAAAAACGGTGGGGTAAGGGGATACGAATTTTCGATTTTAATCTTTTCCAGTGGACTACTTACGATTGGCAAAGTATGAGAGCGGGGGTAATTTGATGGGAGTCTAAACCTTTTTTGATGCCTGATTGACTGTACTATCCGTTTTATTTCCTTTTTTATTTCTGTTATCTTATTTTTGTAATAAAATAGAGATACAAGCAATAAATAATATTAAATACTCTCCGCCTCTTAACTTAACATGGCTAAAAATTGGCTTTATGTTTCACTAGAAAGGATCTATTACCGTTCCAGATATATATATATATTCCTCCTCTTTTCGGTCCTTACCCTAGAACCCCGACTCCCTAAGTCGAGCCGGCTGCGGTTTAAAGGAGGAGATATACGAGCTAATAGAATCATGTTGCGGTTTGCCCGCCGCAACCCAAGACACTCGTATGGATCCTGTTTACGCTGTTAATACGTCAAATTTGATGGTCATTTGTTAAGAGCCAATCTGGTATAACGATTTAGACGAGGGTGCTACCATGCGAAGGTTTGAAATTGTTGCAGAAGGTAGCTGGAATTTGGGGTTTAGGGCAGGAATTCTTTTGTAGATTTCGTAAATAAAGTTTCTTCACTAAAGTTTTGTTCATACAACTATATTTTTCATCTGTTTTCAACTACTAAATTTTCTTTTGTATAGTACATAATATTTTATTTGAAAGAACTAACGACTTTATTTCAAACACAAAAATGGTTATTAATTCTTAATAATTAATATTTTTTAAATTACACAATAGTGTTATTTATATTAGGATAGAAATTCTAGTCAAAATATTTAGATACAGTAAATGAGGTTTTGTCTGTCCCTATAGTGCTTAACTATTTTATCTAATCTAGACGAGTTTTTTTTCTGTGCACGAAGTATATATACAACCGGTATACCGGTTCCAACAGCTAGATCGGTGGGACCGATACTGAACCGGTATATCGACTGGACCGGAAGACCGAATGAACCAGAATATAGGAAAGACCGAAATAACAATTTCGGTTCTGTGCCAGTGAGCATATGCCTCATGATACCGTATTAAAAAATGTAAATAGAAAATTTTCGTACACGTTGTAATAAATCGGTCATAATAAATACGATATTTTGAGGGATAAATTAGATTCTCTGAATATATCGTAAATCTATCCGTTACCGATATAATGTTATTGATCTAACTTAAGATTCTCATTGTTTATGTTCACATTTCCGGCATATTCTTGATTTCTTGTCCAACATTCTCTTTACTTATGAAAAATGGAAGAAGTACTGGAAGCTGCTGTTCTTGGAGATATAGATGGAGCGGAAATAAGATGCTATTTTAAATATTTTAAATAATAGAGAAGACGCTATTGAATATCGGCCTGAGTTTTACGGACATTTTCATATTTATATAATATACATGAGTCATCCATGAGTAAGATGCTTTCCTTGAATTTTAGTTTTACTAAAAAAAAGAAGACTAGATTACTAGGCCAAACTAGACTAGCAATGCCTTAAACATACGTCAAAATAAATTACATTGCATGTTCCTGACCCTATTATACCGAATAATCGAAGAAAACGAAAATTGGCTTGGAAATGAACATCGATTACATTCCTTATACAAACCAGGTCTCTTTGAGAAGAATGGACGCCTTCTTTAAATTGCTTATACAATTTTACATATAAAATGACAGCGATCTTCGTTTCATAGCCATCGCTAACGCAGTTTTTTTCGATCATACGGTACCTAGAGTAAGAGAACATAATCAGTTTTGCACAAAAACCGGTACCAAAATCGTTTTATACAGGTTTTTTGATTTTCATATTATCATGAATCTATTTTTCTGACCGATTGAAACCGGTCTTTTTTCGGTACCAGTACCGAAACCGGTATACCGGTCTTGAAAAAGTCGATACCGATACTGGAATATTTAAAAAGTACCGGTCCTGGTACCGGTATAGCGGAAGAAGATCAAATGGTAAAAGCAAAGTAAAGATTTCAGTTAACGTCTCCTTTTTGCTGCCAGGGCTAATCTGGACGGGGCCTACTTTGTTTACGCGGAATCCGAACCGCGTTCCTCGGCCATATCATGGTCAATGGCTTACCGACTTGGCAAGTATCTAAATCGACTCTTACTCACGAAATATCCGATCTCATCCGGCCTCGAACCGGCGTGAATGAGCAGTGTGTGTCAATAGATTTTACACTTTTGCCTTTTTTTTGGACAACAGCACGATACATACTCCATCCACTAGTATCGCCTTACGTCGCTTAACTTCGGTGTTCTAATGGGAACCGGTGTTTTGACGTAGCTGGACCGTTACCCGATTAAATGATACGACCATGTCTCAAACGTATCAGTCCTTGAAAAAGCAAGCTGCGAGAACGCTGAAGTCATGATTACTAAATCTCGCTTAAGATGGGCTGGCCACGTATGCAGGATGCAAGAAAACCGCCTACCGAAATCTCTTCTTTACGGTGAACTTGTAGAGGGTAAGAGGAAACTGGGTGGACAACTCAAAAGATACAATGATATTTTTCATGAAAACTTAAAGGGGATAAGTATGCAGCATCAGTGGGAGGAAGCCGCGCACAATAGAACGCAATGGAGGAGAATTGTAAATTCAGTTAACAGCGACAACCAAAAAGTATAGAGGCAACAAAGTAATGAGATTTTTGAATGTCAGCGAGTAATGGCAGTAAGTAAGTAAGTATACCGGAAGACTGAACATATCAGTTCATATCGTTGGGTTGTTGATGAATTTAACGAAAAACATAATTTTCCTAATAAAGAGTATCTAAACGAAATATTATTAAAAAGTTTTTAGAGACTGATGAATTCAGGAAAAGGAATCGAATATATTTTTGTTGTTTTCATTTAATTAATTTTAGTAAGGCGTTTTACATTAATTTACTCTATTAGAATCAATTTAACTAATATGAATACATAATTCTAATAATTCCAATTAAAAAGAGAATTTTCTTCATCGCAAATAACATTACTCATAACTCATAACTTTATATCCTCCAATCTTGAAGAATTTTTGATGCATGTACATTTTTCAAATAAAGTGGCAAAACAAAGGTTGTTTGTGCCAGTCGGTGGAATTCAGATCGTAAACATATTTTTCATTCTAGTGTGGCATTCCTTTTATCTACAATAATATCGATTTAGGTCAAATTGGATTAGTAGTTGACAGTTGTTCAATTTAAATATCGCTCAATGCAGTGAAAAACTATTTAGTAATCTATGACTCTCTTTGTTCACATTGTTTATAAATTGATAATGTCGTTTATTTTTGTAAAGGATATTTTAATATACCTTTATACAGGGTGCTACAAATTCGGGGTACGAGCCAATCAGAAAATAAGGATTTTCTCAAAAATATGCAGGTGAACAGGCATTTTAAATATTACTATTGTAATCATCGAGAAATTTGTATTTTTTTATATAGAGTGTTTTTCTCTATCTCATAAAATCAAGTGGTGGGGGAAGGTTAAACTTGCTTTTATTAAAATAAATATAACTCTGGTTTGGATTAGCCGATTTAAACAAACTAGGGCTCGTTTAAAAGATCTTTTCTTCCTTGATGATTTTCAGTTAATAAGTTTTGTTTCCATAATTTTTTTAACCCGCAACTTTCTATCTTATATTTAACCGAAGATATTAAGAGAACAAATCATGTTAGGCTGCCGCTTAGGATTAGATTGGTCTAAAAGTTATAGTAGTAGGCTAGGAAACAAAAAGAGGTAAATTTGTTACATCAAAATATCAAAACATATATTTTAATTTCATTCTAATACTATTTAATTGTTATTTATCCATGTTCGTTCTTGATTCGATCCCATAAATTAAAACCCAGGTATATTGAATCCGATGACCTAGCTGGCCATGAAAATATGCCGTTCCAGCGTCTCTATCTACTAAAATAAATGGTATCCAAGAAGCCCCACGCATTCATAGCAAAATAAGCAGCACAACTGCACCAATTGCATTCATGCTGATCATTATGAATCCCCTAACAAAATCTCTTAGAAATTATGGATAGTTCATTTCATTCAGATAATTAAAAAAGTCCAATCATTCGCCATCCTAGAATTCCTGCCTGAACACATGTACCGATCGGCGGTCTTGTTGCTGAACTACTTGCATCAAGGGTAGATTTGGACCAGTAGTGCATATTGTTAACATTCGCTCCTTCGAGGCTATATGAAAAGTGACCCAAATGACATAAACTTTATAATATAATAATAAATAACACAAACAATTGGTAAAACACGAAAACAAACGAAATCAAGAACGAACTTGGATTAATATAACTAAAAGACGTTACATGAAATAAACCACTAGTATTCGTCCATACGAAATTTTGCCGTTTTCTGTTAAAAGCAATATGGCGGCACAAAATTTCTAGAAATTTTAATAAAATTATTGATTGTCCGACTTTCGGACGTTTTAATCTGATAACTACCTACGTATAATTAACCAAGAAATTCGTAAAAATTATATAGATGGACGATAATGTTACATAAACACGTTTAAAAATTTATGACGTCATTTTTTTTAAGAAAACGCCCGAAATTCGGATCCATGAAAACTGAATTTAAACGTTTTGATATTTTGACTTAACCAATTTACCTCTTTTTGTTTCCTAGCCTACTAGGTACTATAATTTTTAGACCATATAATATTATAATCCTAAGCGGCAGCCTAACATGATTCGTTCTCTTAATATCTCCAGTTCGAGATAAAATAGAAAGTTAAGCGGGTTAAAACAATTATGGAAACAAAAATTGTTAACTGAAAATCATTAAGGAAGAAAAGATCTTTTAAACGAGCACTAATTTGTTTAAATCGGCTAACCTAAACCAGAGTTATCCTTATTTTAATAAAAGAAAGTTTAACCTTCCCCCACCACTTTATTTTATGAGATAGAGCAAAACACTCTATATCATAAAAATTACAAATCTCTCAATGATTACAATAGTAATATTTAAAATACATGTTAGTAGGAGATATTAGCCGATTGGGCTCCTCCACATGCGCAGTTCGCTTGACCTTGACATATGTGGCTTTCAAACCTCCTTGAGTGATTCCAGAAAGAACCTTGTTGTGAGACCTTAAACGACCTTTAAGGTTGACTTTCAGATGTATTTGAAATGCGTTTGTGTACCCTTCACAAGGAGCTTGATGGTTACTTATTATAATTTTTTTCTTAAAATTATACGATAAGTAGTTCTGAGATACAGCCGGCGCCGGCGTCCATTCTTAGTTGGCCAACCGATACCTATTTAAAAACCGAGTATTGATGGTTAATATCAAAACATATAAACCAACATAAACTTGCACCGGAACTAAATTTATAAATAAACTGGTTTGCAAAGTTGGGGCGTTAATTTTCAGGGAACTCCTTTTATTAAAAATCTAATTAGGAGCTTAGTCTGAAAAAGTTTTAATCACTTTTTCCGAACATCTAAATATTAGATGTAGTACGACGAAAAATCTGAAATTAAAGTTAGAAAAACCGGGTTTAGTTTTAATGGAATTATCTATTCTAAAGCGCGGCGTAAAAAGTTTATATTGTTGAAACTTTGCTTCACATGTATACAATATACAATAATTTGCATTTTTTGAAATGGCACATGTATGTAATTTATTTTGTTAGCTAGGAGAAGCAAAGATAATAATTTATTAGTTTTTTCCCGCGACTACGTGCGCGTTAAGGTGCGTATTCATTATCCGAACGAACGAACGAATGTTCGCTAGTGGTATGGACGGGGACCGCACGAGAAGACCGGAGGCATTTGTTGGCGAACGCCTTTAGGTGCGTATTCATTATCCGCACGAACGAACGAACGAATGTTCGCTAGTGGTATGGACGGGGACCGCACAATAGGACCGCACGAGAAGACCGGAGGCATTTGTTGGCGAACGCCTTTGATGTACCGACTCGAAACGGATGGTCGAGCGAACGAACGGCCGCATGCGTTCGGTCCCCGTCTAAATATACCGCACTTTCATTCTTTCGTTCGTTCGTTCATTCGGATAATGAATACGCACCTTTACATCTCACATCGTTCATGCATTGATTTAAATGATTGTTTACCTCTTTATAGATAGAGGTAGTGTTGCCTCACAAATGCAATCTTTAAACTACGTTTTTAAGACTTTTAGAGCTAATGGTATTTCATATGAAAGTTAGCAATTGTCAATTTTCTGGATATTATACAGTGCGAGTCTTGAATAAGTGCAAAGAAACATATTTTCTCTTTACCGTTTTTCAAATAACTCCAAAATAACCGAGTTATTTTACTTTAAAAATTTCCAAAAAAAAAAAATATTTTTGCTTAAATGTTGACAACCACTGGAGCTTTTCGGGTTTTTCTGTCTGGTAAATTTAATCTACTACCTATGTTGCCATATTATCAAGAAATTATGGTTTTTAACAAAAAAATTAAAAAAAATCGTCAAAAAACTAAAAACAAAATCATCACATTTCAAAGAAGTTCAATTTTGGCCCCAAAATGATTTCGATATCTTGCTTTTTAACACTTTTTTTCAAATTTAAAGCTACTTCTATTGACTGAAACTAATTATGTATGGTTGGATAGAGGGTGGATATGGTTTTTTATTTCTTAATTATGTATAGGGTTTTAGAAATTGAACCAAAGTCGAAATTTTGCAAAATCTGAAAACAGAAAATCTCTCGAAAATAATAAATAGTGAAATTACTATTTACCCTCTATAGAATGAACCCTACCTATGGTCTCATATAAACTCTATTACTAAAATAAATAGTTTTGACATATAAAGTTTTCAAATGAATATTTGAAGTTTCCAATTGTCGCTTTTCTTGAATACTCCCCTGATTTGTTTTTATTTTTAAAGAGCATTAATACTCTATTTATACGTTATTTTTTATTCCGAGAAGGATGGTTTGAAGAAGAAATATTTCGTTCATAGTATTGATGTCACTAAATAAACCCTTGTATAAAATTTTATACTTCTAGATGTTATAGTAATGCTTTTCGTACAACAAACTCATTCCCTATTCTACTCCCTAAGGGTATAAATTTCAATTTTCTAACCAAACCAAATTATTAACTAATGTCTTTTAAATGATTATTTGTGCAAATTTTGATGTGTATAATCCAGAAGTCACGAAGGTTTATATAAATTTTTACTAACTTTACCCATTTGGTTGATTTCAATAATCTCTTCTAATTCTTTCTGTAGAATTTTATTCTTCTAGACCAGATAGTAATGAATTTTCATACAACAAATTATTCGACATAATTTTACACTCTAAGAAGATGAATTTCCTAAAATCGCTTTGCGTAGCTAATTCACTAATCACTAATGCCACTTAAACGAACCTTTGTGCTAATATTTATGTATCTAAAGCTGGCGGTATTAACTGACCCCTAAAATATCTAAAAACTTGATATAATCTAACTGACACACTACTGACAATGACAAATAATTTATTTCTGGAGGTATTGTGTATAGGTGTTTTTCAGGTATGTTTTAGTATTTAGTCGTATTACACAAAGAAATAGCCATTAAACAATAAAATACTTCATAACAAATCTAGACATCTAGACCTTTCATTTAAAAAAGAATCATCAAGATTGGTGAAGCGGTTTTAGCGGGATGGATGTAACAAAAAAACCCTTTAAGCTTTTATATATGTATGGATTATCTTTGCTATATTTTGGCTATTCGCCTGATCTTTTCTGCCGTTTCTTTTGCATGTAATATTATAATACAAAATATTTTTGAAGATATTTGCCCTTATTAAAGATTCACCTTGCACAGGGTAGCGTCTCTTATACGACGCGGAGGCTCCAAGGAGAACGATAGTTTGTATTGAAATGAAATTTGGTGAGCATATCGTACCTTCCACACAAAGTGCCATAACTGATTTTAAAAATTTTTCAGTAGAGCAAAAAAAAAACGTTTTTTTTTGCTCTATCTTTTTTTGGTGTGATGAACCTAACCTAACCTAACGGTCCCTACAGTGTCGTAACTGTAACAGGGAAACTTCCAATACTGTAGGGGAGAAAATAAATGGAATATCTAACAAAAGTTAATCTTTAGATCACACTAAAAGACGTTTTTTTCGCTCTACTGCAAAATTTTCAAAATGTCAGTTACGACACTTTGTGTGGAAGGCGACGGTATGTAGGTTAATTTAGAGCACTTTTTAAAAATATCGCGAGTTCTACAGGGTGTGCCCCAAAAATGGTACACATCAAAGTTTCGTTTTTTTATGTTACAATAAAAATTGGAAATCAGTGATTGTTTAACAATTACTAGTAAAAGCTCACGCCAGATTAAGATTACGCCAGCTAAGATTACGCCAGTAAAAGTTCAACAGTTATTTTGGTAACCAACTTTTACTAGTGAAGGCTAGCATTCCCTGGACGATAGCAGTGAGTTTGAAAAATATAGTTAGCGCGGTTGTCACATGTTGTAAAATATAAGAATAAATAAGGATAAGTTGAATAATAGGCAATATAAGGATAACATTAAATTGGATTAAACGTTGGCAACGTTGACACACACCTGGCGTAAATTCGCTGTATTTTTTGTGGTTATGTAAAATTGTTTTGGTATCGTTGTAAAAAATGCTGTGCGGTATTTTCCCTATGGAAATTTTCTGTGAAAAATTAATGTAAACTAGGCACTCGCAAGAGTGTAATAGTGCTTGTTTTTCATTTTTGCAATATAATGAAGTCATACCAAAAGTTAAACATGCAAAATAAAAATATATTTTAAGGAACCTAGTACTAAGAATGAAGACTGGAAGAAAATTCGGGGATACTTTATTTTGTCGACTTTGTTGTTATTAAAAATACTTTGTACCAATAAGTAAGCTTATGTTTATGAATGTTTGTTTTGTTTTGTACGCTTTAAAACGTTTACTATGTTTTCTTTTAATATTTAGAAGGTTATGTCGTTATTTTCTATAATTTTTAATAAATATACTAAAGAAGTAAATTGTAATTCTAAGATATGTGGATCACCTTGAATATTGAGGTGATCCAATATTCTTAAAATTTTTATTTGTTCTAACTTCCACCAACATTCTTCCTCGGCACACTCACCCTGCGCAATAGAATAACTTTTACTGGCAACTTTTAATAAATGTTACTTTTACTAGTGAATGTTAGAAATTATTAGGAAAAGTCGACAAATTTCTTTAAAATACCACATTCACTGGTCCAATGCGTAATTGTGATTTCATAGTGAATGTTAACAATCATTGAATTCCCGACTTTCACTGTAACATATACATATATTACATTACATATTATTAATTATTTTAACATTTTCTCTAAAAATGAAGGACAATTTTTAAATTTTAATAAAAGCTACCTAAATTGGAATTTACCCGGTTATTAATATGTAGTTAAAATAAATATTGTACTAAATCAAATTAAAACTTGACCCAAAAAGTTATACAGGGTGAGACAAAATTAATATTGAACATTCGTTACCTCTAAAAGCAAGTTACACTTTTATTTTAAATGGAACAGCTAGTATATTATTCCGATATTCAAAGGGGAATTCATGTCTCTTCAAAATACTATCAGGGTTGCATATCTCTAAAACAAAGATTTTCCTAAATATTTTTATTTTTATGATTTAGTGTCAGTAGATCTTTATTATATCTGATAAAATCTAGGTTGCTGTGATATGTCTGATGTTACTTCAACATACCGGTCTAATTAGATCAATTTTAATAACTAGTTATCATTTTGTGTTAGTTAAAACAAAAAATATTCTCTGAAACTTGCCGAAACTGGAAACTTATCCTACATCAGAGAGAATTGATATGATTCTATTAGTTGGTGAATGTAGTGTGCATTAAACAATTAATAGAATACTTAAATGCTCCTTACTGAAGATATATGAATTATCCATTGAACACCGGAATAATATTCTGGATGTTCTATTTAAAATAAAGGAGTAACTTGCTTTTAAATGTGATCATTGTTCAATATTACTTTTATGTAATTACCGTACGGTTGGCAACCCTGATCGCCAGACAAGTGATCTACATACTATGTTGCCAGAAGCAAATTTTCTCATTTTTCTGGTCACTTATTATTTGACGTTTAATTTTGTACCTTTAATACTTCGTTTTTCATTAAAAATAAACAAATTAAAGTACTTAATCTAAACTTTTGTGATCTTAGCGCAAGCCGAGGTACAAGAAGTTTTAAAATTTACCATGAACTTTTTATCGCTGTATCCGATTGTGATTTTACACGATTTCCGGTGCCGGTAACTATATTTTATGAATGAAACAAAGTTAAGGTTATTGAAAAAGTTGTTAAGCCGGTTACACACTGAACGAAGCCAAACTAATATTAAAGAAAACACTTTGTTCGTCGGAAAAGCAAACTCGGAGGAATTTACATTTCAATTGAACCGAAACGGCCACACAATATAAAACTTTGTTCTAAAAGAAAACTTGTACGTCTAGAACATCTATTTAATGTTTTATATACTGTGCTTGGTGAATATCGACTAACGATAACTTTAGATAAATTGCTTTATTGAAAAAGTAATCTTACGTATGTATATATGATATCAATTAAACTTTTAGTTACATAATCGAGGGCGCGATTTTTAAATTCATTATTGCAAACGATGGACATATTCAGGGCCGTACTGACTAACTGGAATTTAAATTTCCCGCTAGGTATTCAGGAGGTAGCTCTGCTGTAAAAAATGTCAAGTTGCCACATTTATTTATTTATTTCCTGACATTGTCATTCGTTTTGACACTATAGTTTTGTATTACGAGGTTTTGGTTTAAATAAATAGTGTTGTGGTACTTTAAGTTTAAAAATGTTTACTAGCAGACCTTGCAGTCGAACATTGTTCTTTTTAGAACCTCTTTTAGTGCGAAGTGATACAAGATAGCTTAATAGCCGTAAAAACTCATCGCAACTTATTAGAATATTTTGAACGGGCAAGCGGCAGAAATAACTCTTTATGTCCCTTAAGAGTCCATTTCACTAGTCCGAAAAAGTAGCAAAATAAGCGTTAGGCATTTAACGCTTTATGTAAAACTGGCTAGGTATTTTTACACAAATGAAGAAGGAAACAATACAGGGTTGTTCACCACATACGACACGAGTATTGTAGCTTAACGATTAGATTTTTACATATTGTAAGTTTTGGGTTCGTTGAAGGACTTCGATTAGAGCTACAATTTAAAAATATTTTTACAAGATACAGAGTGTCCCAAATAAGTAAAAATTATTATAGTTGTATTTTTTTAAATGGAACACCCTGTATATTATTCTATTTTTGGGTTCTACGATTGAAATAAAGGTAAATTTGATTAAGGTTTATCATACTTAAACCTTACCGTTTTTGAAATATTTTCAATTTTCTGAAATTGCAGTAAAAATTTTAAGGCTTCATTTCTCCAAGGGTATCAACGTTTTTAATACTAAATATTTACTGAAGATTATTTATTGATCAGATATTGTGTTGCAGTAATAAAAATTTTACTGCCTTATACAGAGTGTCCAAAAATGTATATTAAATAATTACTAGCTTTAAACCGCAATAACTTGTTTAATTTAAATGGAACACCCTATATATTTTACGTGAATCAGATGCACAATGTAATTGTCTATGAAATTGTATTATACCATTTTTTACCCATCCCTTCAAGTTTTCGTAGAAAATGCATTTTCTTATAATTTAGACCTCATTTATCACTATACCCATGGAATATTGACATTTCAGATTTTTTTATAGCACCATATATGTACAAAATGTACAGGTGGTAAATATTGCAAGCCCATTGGCATACAATAAAAATATTTAAATTGTAAAAGAGTACTTATACCAATTAAATAAACCACCATTATTTCCGGCCAAAAACACCAAAAATTAGTTAATTACATACTTTTAAATTGTTTTAATTAATAAATTATTCTAAATAAATGTGGATTTGGCTCAGAAATCAATATAATAATAAGTTATGAAAATGAACGTCTCTGTTTTTATAAATAAGCATTCGTCAAAAGATGAAATAAAATGTATAAGGTGTTACTTTTTCCTACACTGTCTAATACACACACAAAATTCAGTTTTATAGTATTTGGAGCAATTATTATTAATCAACGTAAACAGTCAATTAATGTAGTTTGAATACTGGTATCATATTAATTGGACCTCTTTGACAAAAATTATTTAATCAATTTTTTTATTTTTTAATTAAATAAGCGAACTATATCGACAATATTAGTATCTGTACCCTTTGAAAATTTGTAACATCTTTAAAAACTTGTTACATCTTTAAAAATAAGCTAAAATGTCAATATTCCATGGGTATAGTGATAAATGAGGTCTAAATTATAAGAAAATGCATTTTCTACAAAAACTTGAAGAGATGGGTAAAAAATGGTATAATACAATTTGATAGACAATTACATTGTGCATCTGATTCACGGAAAATATATAGGGCATTTAAATTAAACAAGTTATTGCAGTTTAAAGCTAGTAATTATTTAATATACATTTTTGGACACTCTGTATAAGGCAGTAAAATTTTTATTATTGCAACACAATATCTGATCAATAAATAAACTTCTGTAAATATTTAGTATTAAAAACTTTGATACCCTTGGAGAAATGAAGCCTTAAAATTTTCACCGCAATTTCAGAAAATTGAAAATATTTCAAAAACGGTAAAGTTTAATTGTGATAAACCTAAATCAAACTTACCTTTATTTCAATCGTAGAATCGAAAAATAGATTAATATACAGGGTGTTCCATTTAAAAAAATACAACTATAATATTTTTTACTTATTTGGGACACTCTGTATCTTGTAAAAATATTTTTAAATTGTAGTTCTAAGAGTCCTTCAACGAACCCAAAACTTACAATTTGTAAAAATCGAATCGGTTAGCTACAATACTCCGTGTCGTATGTGGTGAACAACCCTGTATAAAATATAAAGGATTATACTATATCTGTATTGTAGCACATTTTTAGACAACTCCTTTATTTTTAGAATTTTGATGGTCAATCATCAACAAAATATTTCTTGTATTTGGACTAAATTTTCTCGAAAATAAAGACATAATTTAAAATTCCGTTTCAATACGGAAGTAGATTGAAGTTTGGTTATTACAGTGATATAAGTATAAAAAAATATATGGTTTTGTAACAAATTACTCGCTATTTTATGGCAAACACGGAAAAAAAGCTGAACTGGCTTAAAGATTATTAATCTTGAACCAACGATATGCTAGTTTCCCCATTCCGCAAATCTAGTTATACTTCTTTTCAAGAAAACCTTATCCTTAGAAGCTAAGAAAATTTATCTTTTATTTAAGATTTCCCTAGTATTGAAATTAAGATTATAACTACACTCCACACAATTCTAGATAAAATCTTGTTTCGAGTACTACTTATACTTATTTGTAAATTAGCAAATTATTGCATTCAGTATAGAAATTCTTTGTGTACATGTAATAATTACTTTATTGAAGTGTAATATCACCTACTATAAAATAAAGCCTCTTCTTACTTTTAGGTTAGTTACTAGACGCGCCGACTAGGTAGTTTATAAAATTATAAAGTTTTTTGTTATCGTTTGTGCTTGTGATATGTGAAAATGGAGAACCTTCTTCAGGCATGGGAGATGACGATTTGATCCCAAAATTTCAAGGTAAATTTAGCAATAATCCTACATTATTTGATGACATTGGTTGGAGGTTAGGGGGAAATGGAAATTAAAATTTTTAGCATGTCCCAACTCTATTATATTCATGTATGTTACCGGGCAAACCCGATTTTAGGATAAATTAGTTTTCTTAGGACGAATATTAACCGGGATCGAAAAACTATATAGTTCTACACAAATTCGGTAACGTGTTCCCTATGCTTTCGGAGGTTCGGGTTCGATCTTGTTAGAAACTCTTGTTTTGGTAAAATCTTTTCTTAATTTCCATTTACAATAGGTATGGAATTTTGAAATATCACCAGAATAACCCGGAATGTGGTTAATACTTTATAAATTAGATTAGCCAAACATCACCTACCAAATTATATGGTTTTCGTAATAAGAAAATACAATAAAACTGTGTAATTTCCCAATATAGGTAGATATTGGACAGCGGCATCGCTAATTAAAAACGAGAAACAGTAATAAAAATTGTTAAAACATAATTGAATCATTCCAAAAGCGTACATACCTAGTTTACCTATTATTACCAGTGTATAAGAAATAATGCATATTAAAATTGAGTCCCCATAACCTCAAACCAATGTCATCAAATAATGTAGGATTATTGCTAAAATTACCTTGAAATTTTGGGATCAAATCCGTCATCTCCCATGCCTGAAGAAGGTCCTCCATTTTAACATATCACAAGCACAAACGATTTTATATAAAGTACCCGGCGCGTCTCGTGTTGCAGAAGAGAAACAGAAACCCAATGAAATGAAGATAGGAATCAGGAATGCACTGTTGCGTTGTTGCTGTTGGAGATGGTCACTTAATATAAGAATAGTAACTCTTGGAAATGGGGTGTTATTCTCGCGCCGAGAATAATATACTTATTTAAAGTTTTAATACACCGATTTCAAGTAAAAGTTTTAAAACAGTTAAGAATACCGACTTATTATTATATAAAAGCATTTATACTTCATTTAATAATAGTTTCTTCGTTGCTAAAGGATTTATTCACTGGATAGTAATATAAGTTTTTCTTAAATATAAGTCATTTTATTCTTTTTTTTTTAGATTTAAAATTACTTAAAGTGACTATAACTATATTTAAAAAGCAAGCGTAAAAGTAAAATAGTTCCAAATATTTGTTATACTCATGGAAAGAATACTATCCTTAAAGAAAGTGTAAAATTTTAAGTGTATGATTGTTCTTGAATATAGAAATGATTTTTTTCCGTGAATGCTGAAGCTCTGCAAACTAGTGATGGGTTTAACTTTAACTATCTGTTATTTTATAACAATTATTTAGAAATAACATAACGCAACCGTTACTACTTCTAAAAAATAACAGATATAAAATAACGGCACGTAGAGATCGACCGCTCGTGAAACGAAGTCGGCGCTCTGCACCGCCACGAATTTCTGTGCTGCTCGAAGCAGTTCCAAAAAACAACTAGTATGGATGGAAAACATGTTATTTCTACAACTATCGATACAGGCGGCGAGATACAACGGACAACGGAATGGGGAATGCGCTACGGCGAACGTAGCTGCATCGGTCGATGCCGTCGATGGTCGTGTTTGACGGACTTGCAACAGCTTAAAAATAATAGGATATAAAAGAAGCAGCTTTTTTGAAACAGTTGCGGGCATAACGCCTGACGCCTGGCGGTCGAGATAACAGGAGTGGGAAAGGAACGCTGCTGCATCGGTCGATTGTCGATGGAGGCTCGCAACGGGTTGGAGAATAACGTAGAGAAAATAAGCAATCGTTTTAGATACGTTGTTTTTTAACCTGTTACGAACAATACAATTAAATACAATTAGCGTTACAATTTTACTAAAATTTACTTTAAGAAATTGTGAATGGTGTTTAGAAATTTAGTGACTAATTTATTTATTATAAATTATACTAGTGAGAAGTACCTAATGAAAAATGGAAATAACAATTTAATTAATGATTTAGTAATACATATGTATATTTTTCTAAAGAAATGCTTTAAAAAAAAAGTTTTGAGTTTTTTTAAATTTTCCCAGTCTTAAATTATTACAATAGTTGCAAAGTAATAGTTTTGTATTTTTCACCACTGTCAACTATTACTGTTATAGATGGTGATAAGAATAAAAACACTGTGTTAAGAAAAGACTGTTCAAAAGGTAGCAAACACATTGAGTATAATATTAATTGTAAATAATGTATATTAGTTGGTTTTGCTGCGATTTAAAGCTCTTCAAAAAACAAATTTACTATTCAGAGATAATGATACAACAAACAATAGATACTAAAAATACTCTAAATAAAGATTCAACTACTAAAACAAGTAAAGGCTGAATTATACAGACTTCAAATTATTTGGAATCGCACTAAGAAAAATTAATCTCTTGAAATACTATAATTAGATATTACCCTTATTTATACAGTATGTCCCCGGATTGTCTTTATAAGACCTGTTATTTTTAAGCTGTTATTTTAAGCTGTTTTTTATAAATAACTATAACAGTTTCAACTGTTATCTAAAAATAACAGTTTTGCCCACCACTACTGCAAACATTAATCAAGCCTTAATCAAAGCACGTGTGTTTGGAATTTTGGGTGCGACTGAACACGACAGGATCGGGCTAAGCATTAAGCATATTTCTGAAATATAATATATATTTCCTTCGGCCACACACCCGCTTTACCCGACCCCTGAGAGCGACCCGAAAGTAGAGCGTAATAGACTTAGATAATTTTAATGCTGTTAAGAAGGTGAATTTTGTTGGTATAAAGTTAGATACGACGTTCCGTTTACATCTTCATCAGGGTGGGAAATGTAGAAAATTGAGGGAAAATATGGGTCGATTTCGGCATAATTGGGGATGGACTACAGGATGACGCCCTTGACGTTTCGAACCGATGCTCTAAATGGACGAAATAATCAGGATTTTCCTTAATTATGGGTCGATTGGAACCAAACTCGGCACGTGTATAGAGGTAACCGAAGGGAGTCCCCAAACGGACAGACGGACAGACCGACAGACGGTAAGAAGAAGTTCCACTTCAAATTGCTCACGTAGGCACACACATATTTTTTTATGTTGATAACAATATTTTACATAAGAGTGAAATTAAAAGATTATAAAGTAAAAATTTACATTAAAAAATATACTAATAAAAATCTTTTTATTCAGATCGAGCTTCATTTATTTTATATTTTTTAATTTACCTCTAAAAGTATTACACACTCCATAAAAGGAAACTAAGGAATTGTTTATTAATAGACTCGAAGTAATCGAAGTTACTTTATTCCTAAGCTTGCCTGACGGCAGACTTTATAATGGGTATTAAAGGAGGTGGAACTTAAAGTTATAGCTATTAAAATTTTAAGAGATTGTGAATTATTTATTAATAGCAAAAGGAAATTTCAGAATATTAATGAACGAACTACAACAAGATTAGCATTTCATTATTGATTTAATTGATTACAATCAACAAATTGAAAATATTTTTTTTAGTTTTTAGTTTTCACTTGATAAGTGAAATTGATAAGGTCAGTGTTGCTTCTAATCGGAATGTTGTGTTAATAAAAAAAATAAAGACAATGGTTCAAAATTCTTTTAGTTTCAAATTTAAAATATATCACATTAATTTGCAGCATTCCGAGATCAATAGTATTATCTATTATAAAAATAGTATATTGAGTAAGAGCTGAAACGCTGGCTAACGGCCAAGTCATGAAATGAAATGATAAGAAAAAATCAAGCGGTCGCAGCTTGGTCGCTGCGATCATTTTTTTTTGTAACATATACTTTGCTCGCCTACGTATACTCATTTCACTGTAACATAAACTTTGCTCACATATACTCATTTCACTGTAACATAATAAGCTAACTGCCCAAATAACAGAAAATATTTAATAAATATTATTAATATTAAACTGTCCATATTACGGTCTCCTTTTAAACGAATAAAAAGGTTTCTAATTTTATTGATGATCGTTTTATTTTTCTTCTACCCACGTCCGATAACATGAGATCTACTTGAAAAAAGAGGGCCATGTAGCCGGAAGTGGGCCATTCTTGAGGATCGCGTTACAGAAACGGATCTAATGTGGAAAAACTTGAGAAAGGAAATCGAGAAAAACAAACAGGGACACGGGACAACGGACGGTGCCATTACGTCAATTATTGTTCTTTCGGAATAGGTTTTGGGTTTATACCACCTTTCTTTTTTATTTGAGTGTGTACGAAAAAAAGGGATTAGGGTGAAATAAGACTAGAGAGGTGATAAAATCGTAGGAATGTTAGAAATGTAGAGAACAGAGATATCTAAAGGATAACCAAATATTGATTCTATTATTGAATTTACAGGACATGAATGGGTTTTGGATTTATACCACCTTTCCTTTTTTATTTGAGTGTGTACGAAGAGACGGGATTACAGTGAAATAAGACGAGAGAGGTAACTAAAATCGAAGGAAAAGTTACGAATGCTAGAAATGTAGAAACCGTAGATATCTAAAAGATAACAAAATATTAGTTCTTTAGAAATCTGAAAATAATAAAAATAGTTGATAGACATTGTTAGAATACTCCAGTTAAAGTTATATTTCATGTTTTCTCAAAACTACACACAAAATATTCAAACTGTATAAATAGCAGAACATAAAACTGTCGAGAATGTGGTCTCCTCTTTAAATGACTAAAATATATCGTAGTTTCTTTGTTCAGGATATTAAACCTCCCTGTTTTCCTTCTTTCCCGGTCCGATAACATGAGATTTACTTGAAAAAAGAGCGTCATGTCGCCGGAAGTGGGCCATTCCCGAGGATCGCATTGCAGAAACGGATCTAATGTGGAAAAACTTGAGAAAGGAAATCGAGAAAAACAAATAGGACACGGGACAACGGACGGTGCCATTACGTCTATTATTGTTCTTTCCGAATAGATTTTGGGTTTATACCACCTTTCTTTTTTATTTGAGTGTGTACGAAGGGCGGGGATTAGGGTGAAATAAGACGAGAGAGGTGATAAAATCGAAGGAAAAATTACGAACGCTGAAAATGTAGAAAACATAGATATCGAAAGGATAACAAAATATTAGTTCTTTAGAAATCTGAAAATAATAGAAATAGTTGGTAGACATTGTTATAATACTCCAGTTAAAGTGGTATGTTTCAGTTTTCTCAAAACACAACACAAAATATTTAAACTGTATAAATAGCCGAACATAAATCTGTGGAGAATGTAGTCTCCTCTTAACACGAATAAAAATATTTCGTATTTTCTTTATTCAGGATATTAAACCTCCCTGTTTTCCTTCTTTCCCGAACTGATAACATGAGATCTACTTGAAAAAAGAGCGTCATGTCGCCGGAAGTGGGCCATTCCCGAGGATCGCATTGCAGAAACGGATCTAATGTGGAAAATCTTGAGAAAGGAAATCGGGAAAAAACAAACAGGACACGGGACAACGGACGGTGCCATTACGTCTATTATTGTTCTTTCGGAATAGGTTTTGGGTTTATACCACCTTTTCTTTTTTATTTGAGTGTGTACGAAGGGCGGGGATTAGGGTGAAATAAGACGAGAGAGGTGATAAAATCGAAGGAAAAATTACGAACGCTGAAAATGTAGATAACATAGATATCGAAAGGATAACAAAATATTAGTTCTTTAGAAATCTGAAAATAATAGAAATAGTTGGTAGACATTGTTATAATACTCCAGTTAAAGTGGTATGTTTCAGTTTTCTCAAAACACAACACAAAATATTTAAACTGTATAAATAGCCGAACATAAATCTGTGGAGAATGTAGTCTCCTCTTAACACGAATAGAAATATTTCGTATTTTCTTTATTCAGGATATTAAACCTCCCTGTTTTCCTTCTTTACCGAACTGATAACATGAGATCTACTTGAAAAAAGAGCGTCATGTCGCCGGAAGTGGGCCATTCCCGAGGATCGCATTGCAGAAACGGATCTAATGTGGAAAATCTTGAGAAAGGAAATCGGGAAAAAACAAACAGGACACGGGACAACGGACGGTGCCATTACGTCTATTATTGTTCTTTAGGAATAGGTTTTGGGTTTATACCACCTTTTCTTTTATTTCAGTGTGTACGAAGGGCGGGGATTAGGTGAAATAAGACGAGAGAGGTGATAAAATCGAAGGAAAAATTACGAACGCTGAAAAATGTAGATAACATAGATATCGAAAGGATAACAAAATATTAGTTCTTTAGAAATCTGAAAATAATAGAAATAGTTGGTAGACATTGTTATAATACTCCAGTTAAAGTGGTATGTTTCAGTTTTCTCAAAACACAACACAAAATATTTAAACTGTATAAATAGCCGAACATAAATCTGTGGAGAATGTAGTCTCCTCTTAACACGAATAAAAATATTTCGTATTTTCTTTATTCAGAATATTAAACCTCCCTGTTTTCCTTCTTTCCCAAACTGATAACATGAGATCTACTTGAAAAAAGAGCGTCATGTCGCCGGAAGTGGGCCATTCCCGAGGATCGCATTGCAGAAACGGATCTAATGTGGAAAATCTTGAGAAAGGAAATCGGGAAAAAACAAACAGGACACGGGACAACGGACGGTGCCATTACGTCTATTATTGTTCTTTCGGAATAGGTTTTGGGTTTATACCACCTTTTCTTTTTTATTTCAGTGTGTACGAAGGGCGGGGATTAGGGTGAAATAAGACGAGAGAGGTGATAAAATCGAAGGAAAAATTACGAACGCTGAAAATGTAGAAAACATAGATATCGAAAGGATAACAAAATATTAGTTCTTTAGAAATCTGAAAATAATAGAAATAGTTGGTAGACATTGTTATAATACTCCAGTTAAAGTGGTATGTTTCAGTTTTCTCAAAACACAACACAAAATATTTAAACTGTATAAATAGCCGAACATAAAACTGTCGAGAATGTGGTCTCTTCTTTAAATGAATAAAAATATTTCGAATTTTCTTTACTCAGGATATTAAACCTCCCTGTTTTCGTTCGTTCCCGGCCCGATAACGTGAGATCTACTTGAAAAAAGAGCGTCATGTCGCCGGAAGTGGGCCATTCCCGAGGATCGCATTGCAGAACGGATCTAATGTGGAAAATCTTGAGAAAGGAAATCGAGAAAAAACAAACAGGACACGGGACAACGGACGGTGCCATTACGTCTATTATTGTTCTTTCGGAATAGGTTTTGGGTTTATACCACCTTTTCTTTTTTATTTCAGTGTGTACGAAGGGCGGGGATTAGGGTGAAATAAGACGAGAGAGGTGATAAAATCGAAGGAAAAATTACGAACGCTGAAAATGTAGATAACATAGATATCGAAAGGATAACAAAATATTAGTTCTTTAGAAATCTGAAAATAATAGAAATAGTTGGTAGACATTGTTATAATACTCCAGTTAAAGTGGTATGTTTCAGTTTTCTCAAAACACAACACAAAATATTTAAACTGTGTAAATAGCAGAACATAAAACTGTCGAGAATGTGGTCTCTTCTTTAAATGAATAAAAATATTTCGAATTTTCTTTACTCAGGATATTAAACCTCCCTGTTTTCGTTCGTTCCCGGCCCGATAACGTGAGATCTACTTGAAAAAAGAGCGTCATGTCGCCGGAAGTGGGCCATTCCCCAGGATCGCATTGCAGAACGGATCTAATGTGGAAAATCTTGAGAAAGGAAATCGGGAAAAACAAACAGGACACGGGACACCGGACGGTGCCATTACGTCTATTATTATTCTTTAGGAAAGAAGGCATAGACCAAAAACCTATTTTTAGTTTAGGCATAAACCCAAAACCTATTTTGGGTTTATGCCACCTTTTATTTTTTTATTTGAGTATGTACGAAGAGAAGGGATTAGGGTGAAACAAATCGGGAGAGGTGATAAAATCGGCGGAAAAATAACGAACGCTGGAAATGTAGAAAACATAGCTATCTAGAGAAATAGTTGGTAGACATTGTTATAATACTCCAGTTAAAGTGGTATGTTTCAGTTTTCTCAAAACGCAACACCAAATATTTAAACTGTATAAATAGCAGAACATAAAACTGTCGAGAATATGGTCTCCTCTTTAAATGAATAAAAATATTTCGTATTTTCTTTGTTCAGGATATTAAACCTCCCTGTTTTCCTTCTCTCCCGGTTCGATAACATGAGATCTACTTGAAAAAAGAGTGTCATGTCGCCGGAAGTGGGCCATTCCCGAGGATCGCATTGCAGAAACGGATCTAACGTGGAAAAACTTGAGAAAGGAAATCGGGAAAAACAAACAGGAAACGGGACAACGGACGGTGCCATTACGTCTATGATTGTTCTTGCGGAATAGGTTTTGGGTTTTTACCTTTTCTTTTTTTATTTGAGTGTGTACGAAAAGAAGCAGGGTTGGCATGATTTAAATCAAATGATTTAAATCGTGATTTAAATCAAGTGATTTTTTTAATTTTAATCATTGATTTAAATCAAAAGAAAAATAATTTTATTAAACTTTATTATCAATAAAAAAATAACTGTAAAAGTTATAGAAATGTGTACTAGAAAACTATAAAAAATATTTCTGTAAAAGATATAACAGATAATAAATCGAAAAGTAATTGTAAATTTTATAAAACTACGAGTATATAAAAATATCTATTCATCAATTTAAATGTTGAACCGATTTTTGAAGTAATTTCGTGTGAATCCATTAGACTGCTAAACGCGGGTATTTATTTTAAAATTTATGTGTAAGTGACAAAAATTCGCTGTTCGAATACATATCATTCGCAGTCTAGTGCAGAACTAGGTTCTGATATAGAGACTATATCTTCATTCCCGAGAATCTATAATAATCGTTCTCAGGAAATATGTTGTTTTATATTTTTTTTGAAATGGTTATATTTTTCCAAATTCTTACCGACATTTTGATCTGCAGTAAGTATTTTACACTTTGACATTAGATAATACTAATTTCATTCTCGACTGAAGAATATTTCCGAACAATAGTGTATTGTTTTATTAGGAGTAAAAATTATACTTTTTTTGATGATGCTGTACCTTTGAAGGACCATCGTAAAGCTATTCCGACGTTACAAGGAAGCACAAAAAGTACATTTTTACTCCTAATAGAACATACATACTATTTTTTTAAAACACTACAAATCATTTTTAATCAATTTCAAACATTGCAAATAACACAAACAGTAATCGAGCAACAATTTGTACACTCGTTGAATTTGACACTTAATATCAGTTTAAGAATATATTTTTGTAGTTTTGTGCTTAGGCGTAACAATGCTTTACTTTTATACCTAGGCGTTAAAATGACATAAATTAATACTTTTGAGACGTTTGAAAAAAAATCCTTTTGATCTGAAGCGAGCGACTTTTTGCGAAATATATTGGTGACCGATGTGGAAAAATTACAAACGCACCCTAGAATTATTTATTAATGTTATCGATAACGGGCAGAGTTATAAAGATTTAGCCATTTAGGATAGGACTTTAATTGGAAATAAGTCCTAGTCATTTAGAAATCCGATTTAAATATTGTTTTGAATTAAAATTAAAAAAATCTGATTTAAATCAAATAAATCTGATTTTTTTGATTTTTTAAAAAAAATCATGATTTTTTCCAACCCTGAAAAGAAGGGATTAGGGTAACATCAGGCTAGAGACGTCATACGTGATAAAATCGAAGGAAAATTGGGAATGCTGAAAATGTAGAAAATATAGATATCTAAATGATATAAAATGTTCAACTGATTATTGAATTTACAGGGTATGAATTTAATTACGGTAATTTATTTTTATACGCTTAATTACGGTTTATACGGTTTATTACGGTTAATTACGATAAAAAAATCAGTTATATGCATTTGAATTTTTTAAAATTCATTCTACAAGGAAATAAGGACACCTTGCTACTGCATGCAGTGTAATAAAAATATTCTTTTCAATTTATTGCAACCTCATACTTACTCTTATAGACACTATAACGTAAATGCGTTATAGTGTCAGTAACATATGTGACCTCATTTATGGTTTTTGGATATAGAATTTACGTGGCGAAATGTTGGGGTAATTAACCAAGATAATAAAAATAATATTACATGACGACTTGCAATATTAAGAACGTTCTATCTTCTCAAAGAAGGTGCTTTTCGTTTTGATATAATAACTTTTAAGGTTGATTCTCACTCTATACCTTCCGTTTCCATAAAATATTATATCATGTAAATGAATAGAGGACAATGCACACTATCCGTTCCGTGTTTCCTTCGTTTCGTCTCAGTTCCGTATCATTTCCTTCCATACATTTTTTTGGCGGACGGACTGAAGCGTATCCGTAATAGCGTGGTCATTTCTGGGTCGAGAACGAGACAGACACAATGCAATATTTATTTAATAGTTTATTATATGAAAAAAACATCTGATAATAATGTAATAAAAACGTTATTTGCATGCAGAAACGGTTTTATTGGGATTTAATACTATAAAATTATAATACTAATAAAATATATTTTTTTAGTCTACGTAGACTAAAATAGTAATTTTTCATTGCATCCTTTCAAATTATTCAGTGTTTCATATTCTTTCTAAGTAGTTGTTTGTTAGCAGTAGCGTGTCGTGGATAAAAGGGCGGAGGGGGCGAAGACCTTAAGGGGCGCAATGATCAATAAAGGATCAAATAAATTACAAACTTCTTTTTTAAAAGACTACATAAAAACTTTTATTTTTTTAATTATAAATTTGTTTATTAAAAAAGTTAGTATACAAAACAGTTATTTCAAAGATGCAAGCGTCTTGTTTTAACCGATTTAAAATATAAGAATATAAGAATCAATTATTTCGTCTATATTTAGATCCTGGGCTGTGTCTGCTTCAATACTAAGAAGTAATAAATAATTGGTTCTATCTTGTGTGCTGGTGCACCTCTGGTAATTATTAATTCTTCCTAACCTACTGAAAGATCGTTCTGCACCAGCATTGTAGGTGGCTATCGGCTATAGTGTAAAAAATCCTCAGTAATGCACATAAAGATGGATATGAAGACTCTAGGTCATTGGAAATTAAAAATGATTAATATTCGTCAGGTCAGTCAGGTGCAAGTTTGTTGTCATCAGCATTAATTTCTTCTAATAAACTGCAAAAATGTTTATATTCGTCAACTAAAGAAGGTTTAACATCCGCTTGGTACAGTATAAGACATTTTAAATTGTCATCATTGATGTCCATATCCAATAAACAATTAATTTTTTTTGGCATATATTAAGGAAGTCTTCAAACCGATTCTCTAGAGTACCAGTTAAAATGTCTAAAGTACCATAAAGCACTGATATCTTGAAATTATCTTCAGAATTTTGATGTAGGTAATCATTCTGTATTTCATCATGATTTTTTTTTATTCTTCTTTGTCTTTTTGAGGAAAATGATGTTGACGTATTGCATTTATTTGCCAAAATAGTAGCCTGTTTTTTAAAATTTTCAAAATATCTTTCACTTCTTAATAATTTGAGATCTTTAGTTACCGCAGTAATCATATGAGCAGCTGTACATAAGTTAATATTAACCGTGATTGGACAATATATTAATTTTATTCAGCACTTCATTATAATCGATTATATTTCGGTCGGTGATTCCCCGAATTTATTTCCATCGCGACTGCTTTCGTCTTCTTCTTTGGCGGCGCCGGCGCAACGTTATGTCTAGCCATTGTATTTTTATTTATAGACAATGGTCTAGCGGTAGCGTAGTTTCATACCCATATGAAAACTTTCGTACGTATACGCCTACTTCATTAGAGATTTAAATTATTAAATATAAGTAAACATTAAAAAAACAAAAATAAAATGTGAGAAATATATACGTCATTTTTTTATCTTGAAGAGTTAAGGGCACGGTAGGGCACCGTTTCTTTTTGCGTTAAATTTAGTTTTTCTATTTTTTCCCCAAAAGGCGCTAGAGGCGCTAAGCTCATAGGGGCGGAGGGGGCGTTCGCCCCCCCTGGCCCCCTATACGACACGCCACTGTTTGTTAGAGACGCTTGTTGGTGGTGCAGACTAGAAATTTATAAGTTGCTGGTTTCAGAACTTATGGAGGTGAATAATTAATAATTACACACAAAAATTTTACTTATTAGTGGGATATACGAGTAATTCATATAAAAGCATAATTCTGTTAAATTTATAAAACTTACAATAATAAGACACTAACATTTAACATTTCGTTCATTGTTTACGCATCAAAATACGAAGACGACTCTTCAGCAGTCAGGGAAAACCTATTCGTGATTCGACCAGATCATATATGGATCAGATGTAGGTGATATCATGGATCAGACAGGGGCGCCGACTGCGTGGGTGGTTTGGTTTGGTTTGTCCCAAGCACCCACGAGTGAAAAATAGTGGGTGCGGAGCACCCACGAGCCTAAGCATCAAAACTAGTCTGTTTCACTCGCATCCCATTCAGTGCCAGGTCTCACCAGTCTCGTCGGCGTCGCTCAAAAAAATCCTTTGATCCATGCATGAAACGCATTGTAAAATCAATTTCAGTAGTTCTAAGAAAGTTTCCTCTTTCATTCTTACGTAGTTAAACCAATCCGGTTTTTCAACTGTTAAATCAGCAAGCAAATTGACATGGAAATAATTATTTCCTTTAAGTATCCAATTTTTTTTTGAAAATTTGGTATTTTTCAAAAAAAAATTGTATTTTTTTAGAAATGCCTTTTTTACCTAGAAAAAAACAGTGGTTTTCAAAACATGAGCATAAAATATAATATATTTTTTATTTTTAGTAAGTAAAATAACTCTAGGTTATTTTGGACTAGATTACTTTGGATTTATTTGAAAAACGATAAAGAGAAAATGTCTTTCTTTTATCGAGATCTACCAGCCCTGAAAATATTTGTACTTATGTTATGTTATTTTGGACTAGGCTATTTTGAACTTGTTTGAAAAGCGATATAGAGAAAATATGTTTTTTTTATCGAGATCTACCAGCCCTGAAAATATTTAAACTTATTTAAGACTCACCCTGTATAATATTTTTTTTTATTTTAGCAAATAAATGTTTGGCGTTCCAAACGATATCTGTCAATTTTAACAATGTTGTGTTCATCTCCACGATAACTCATTGTCAATCTTGAAATGTGCCATGTGATTTGAAAGCTCGTTGTATATGTTTATATTCTGTTTATCTTTGAGAATTTTTAGTCCTGACGGATAAATTTGTCGATCAAAATCCTAAGCTGTCCCCCCCCCCCCTCCAGTCACGAATATCCGTCCACTAGCTAGCTAGCTCTTCTCAACAACTTTTAGCTTCGTTTATTTTGCATCCCTTTATAAAATACAGTCACAGAGTGAAGTATCTGTCGGTTTTACTGCCTGCCCTTCTTACAGGATTGTAATGGATAGAATTAATATTTTTCACAAATTGGTATCTGCATTAAAAAAATATTTCTGTATAACTCAAATTATAGTCAATAGAATTGTAAAAATGACAAATTGATATGGTATTTTTCTAATTTTGTTATGTATGTTACATATGTAAAAACGTGTAATAAATACAGCAAATGTAACAATCTGGAAATTTGTTACATTTACTCATATTTGATGAGCACCCACGAGGCTTCATAAAAGTCGGCGGCCCTGGGATCAGCTATGGGTATATATCAGATGGTGATATTAGGGTTATAGGGAGGAGGTCGATGGCAAATTTCTCGACATTTCAGCTGAGGGAGGGGGATCAAAAAATCCTCAAAAACTCCTGACATAGTTTATTATTTAGCCCCTAAAAGAATAAACGAATTTCACCAGAACTACCACAAAACTAATAAAATAGGAAAGAATATGTTTATCTCTATTTCTTGTTGATATAAATACTGTTAAATATATATTTAGTAGTACACATAGATTTTTTTCAGAAGATGTGAAGATACTTTTTAAAAAGTATTTACTCTATATCTAAATATACCTACAAAGGTTCTACGATAATAATTCTCCGCTATACTCTTCTAGTCACTTATTTGCTTAAATAATTTTTAAAATGGAAGTGGACGTACTCGAAATTAACTTAAAAAAACCAAGCCAACTGTGCAGCAATTTTAAATTGTGGTAGTTAATAGTAAATTGACCTGAAATGATAATCTTCTGCGGCGTTACATTATCCACACAATTTCACTAACGCGAACAAAGACATTAACTTTTTTATAACCAACTTGTCTGCGGCAGCCATCATTTTTTTAATTTTTAGTGCCGTGTAATACTTATTTTTAGAACTTTGTTCTGATTTTTACCAAATTATAATAGAATATACAGGGTGGTCCGAACTGTATTCCGGAAACTTCGGTAGCATATTCTGCAGATAAAAATAAGTAAAAAAGTTCGTATAAATGTATGTCCTAAAATGCTTAGTTTCGGAGATACAGGGTGTAGAAGTTTCATTTTTATTTCGATTTTTTTCAATTAATTTATGAAGTAATGTCAATATTTGGGTGAAAATTTGTGTCTGGAAGTTTTTGAACATGAGAAATTTGATTTTGATGTCAATATGACTTCTACTAGTAGACGGCGCCACCTACATATTTTTTAACTGGTTTGAAGAGTAACAACTTTTCGTCCGTACTTGTATAAAACTACTGAGTAAAAAAATATACATTAACGACGTTTTTTACGTGAAAAAGGTCTTTTGGTAAAAATCGCTACGAGTAATGGTTTTCGAGGTATTTGGAATGGAAATTATCAATACCTGTCATCATTGACATAAATTAAACATGTTGACTAAATAGTTCTTAGACTGAAATCATAAATTTGAAATGTTTTTGTGCCAAATGTTAACAAAAACTGTTTTATCATCATTTTTTGCAGAAAAATTTATGATTAATTTTAAAAAATTAACATTTCCCAAATTTATCATTTCAGTGAAATAACTATCTACTCAACGTGTTTATTTTTTATCAATAATGACATGTATTGACTATTTCCATTCTAAATATCTTAAAACGGATGCTCATAGCGATTTTTACAAGATATATTTTTTACGTAAAAAGTCACAGAGATGTATATTTTTTCGCTCGGTAGTTTTATACAGGTACGCACAAAAAGTTATTACGCTTCAAAACAGTTAAAACACATGTAGGTGGCGCCCTCTACTAGTAGGAGTCATATTGACATCAAAATCCAAATATTTATGTTACTTCAGAAATTATTTGGAGAAAATCGAAATAAAAATGAAACTTCTACACCCTGTATCTCCGAAGGTAAGCATTTTAGGACATATATTTTTATACGAACTTTTTTACTTATTTTTATCTGCAGAATATGCTGCTGAAGTTTCCTGAATACAGTTCGGACCACCCTGTATATAACAATAATAATGATGCATTATTTGGCACCAATACGAACAAATAATATACAGGGTGTTCCATTTAAAAAGAAAATTTATTTAATATTTTAGAAAGTTTGGTGTAGAATTTTGAACACCCTGTATTGTTTAAGATTACGATATTTATGGCAATGTAAATACAGACCAATTATAGTAAATACCTAGTATAGTTTTGATTTCAGGACAATTCTTGTATTAATAATTTTTTTTTGAAAAAGGCCTCGAAAACGGCTAAATATATATATATATATATATATATATATATATATATATATATATATATATATATATATATATATATATATATATATATACACACATCGGGACAGGTCAACTCTGTGTATAGGATTTTAACGTGTAAGACAGTGATGTAGGCAGCTTAATGGCAAATCAAATGTATTAAAAAGAGAAAAAAGTTGGGTGGGTATGGGTGGGAACATTTCTTCTGAGCGGTATTGCCAGATTTTGCATCAAAATTTCAAACCTTATGCGGTTAGAAAAGACGGTAGACGTTTCAAAAAAATGTGGCATCTAGGGTTGGATCTGGATTTTCAACAATTAGTTACTCATTTTACTACAACTGTAATAGATTACATTTAGCTTAAATATATTATCTTCATTTCAGTAGTATACAGGAATATTTTTAACATAGTTTATTTTATTCTAATTTCTTTAAGACTACGATAATATACTGGTCGGCAAGAGAAAATCTTGGGTCGTTTATTTTAGTCATCATTTACCTACATGTCTAGAAGTGAATCGCTATGGCAATCTTGTAAGTCGGGGAGAGAAAATTATTACCTATCCACTTAATCCGGAGCTCAACTTCATACGCTTGGGAAAATTCTTGCTCTTTTCTCTTTGTTCATTTATACAATCACAGAGTCTATAGACTCTGTGCACGACAATCGGCACCCAAAGCCGTGTGTACATTATCGGTTATATCATTAAATAAACTAACCAAAAAATATGCTGTATTACGTAGTAAATGGTGTCGACCATTCTAATCAGTATTAAATAATAATGGAGTGAGCCAGTGTGAAGTGAGACATTAAATGATTGATCTTTTTGTTAAATTACGTGGTATATCTTAACACAATGATGAATCGTTTAATGTTTCATATGCACCTCCATAATTATTTAATCTGTAATCATACTGATTACATTGTTCAACAACAGAATTTGCGCTTTTAGTACGTTTTTGGAATTAATAGATTATCTGTCTTATTATGCAACTAAGGATGTACGTGTCTACGTAATAGTGCATCAGCATCTCTCTCAATATATCGTATTGTACTGAACACGTTGACACACGAGAATCAGCAACCAAAGCCGTGTGTACGCTTCATTAAATAAACTAACCAAAAATATGCTCTATTACTTAGTTACGTACATCCTCAGTTACATAATAGGACCGATAATCAATTAATTACATAATGTTGTAAATATCACAAATTCTATTGTCGACCGATCCGGATTAAGTGGATAGGTAATAAACTTCTCATTTTTCTCCCGTATTTTATAGTCTTTTCTCTTTCAGTATATCGTATTGTACTGAACAAACGTTGACTTTATTCTTCATACACACGACAATCGGCATACAAAGCCGTACGTTGTACGTTTTATTAAATAAATTAACCTTTTTGTTTATTTATTGGTTCGTTTATGCTTTATTTAATGATTGATATTATTTTGTCAAGTTATACCACCAAGTGCTATAAACTAGTACAAAATTAAAAAACTTAATTTTAAGTAAAGTTCTTTGAAATATATCTGTATTACTATTATGAATGAAAACTCTTATCCATTTTTAATTTGGAATTATATTAATTGCCATGTGTCATGTTTTTATTATTATTGTCAATTTTCTGCGGATAGCTGATAAATTAATCTATTGTCAATTCAATATGATTATATTATGATGTTCAAATACCATTTTGTTATTCATAAAAACGGCCTTTTTATTACTTCTCTGTCATACTGATCCATCAATAAATATTTCTTACGTGTTGCAGCAGACCAGCAAAATTTATTAATTTTATGGTCCTTTATATTTACTCATCCCTGATTCCATCCAATTATGGCCGCTGATGAAGCGGGAGGTAGACGTTCGCTTTCGGTCATAGGCGTACTGAAAACTAAAATTTCTTATCCTCGTATTCAGAATTATAAATAGCAATAAAAAGGATAAAGATAAGTAAAACTTTATACTGATAAGTTTGCTGTACCAATATTAAAAAAATTGGTAGTAGGAAATATTATTTCATAATATTATGACATGATAATGTTATAATGTAATACTATAAAGTAAAGTAAAAGATTTGAAGTTAACATCTCCTTTTTGCTGCCAGGGCTAATTTGGACGGGGCCTACTTTGTTTACGCGGAATCCGAACAGCGGTCCTCGGTCAATGACCGAGCAAGTGTCTAAATCGACTCTTACTCACGAGATATCCGATCTCATCCGGCCTTGAACCGGCGTGAATGAGCAGTGTGTGTCAAAATATTTTACACTTTTGCCTTTATTGGACAACAGCACGATACAGAGTTTCGAACTGGTCACCCGTCTATCCACTAGTATCGCCTTACGTCGCTTAACTTCGGTGTTCTAATGGGAACCGGTGTTTCGACGTAGCTGGACCGTTGGTTGCCCGTAATACTATAGCTACAACCGTTATAACACTAGTTATACCACCCCGCATAAATTCAGTATTATTATAAATAAGTAATTTATTTCACACCCCTTAAAGTGTAGCACAATTAGAATCATAAAAACGATGCCACTTAAAGTTACATAATGTTTATAATGTTAATTTTAAAGGTCGTTTTTACATAAAAATTGTTTATCTGTTTTTATTTATGATACAAAACCAGCGATCATAAAACTTTTTGATCATGTCGATGAGTTTTTTTATATTGAGTATGTATGGGGCTTAAGAGCAGCGTGGTGAAGGCGTTGTTCCACTGTTTGCATCTTAAACATTGTCAGCTGTCATAAAAGATTATTATTAAAATTCTAATAAATTAAATTTTCCAGAATTCATAAGCAAAACTTTTAAACTAAAATTGGCTGTAATACTAAATCTAAATGAAAATAAAATATTAGTACGCCTATGACTCAAGAGTTTGGTTTGGTTTGGTGGCGACACGTGCGAAGAGATATGCATGGCTTCCACATTTCGAGAGGCGGGGTGAGACAAATCAAGTGGTGGGAGAGAATATGGCGTAGATGCCAGGTCTAGGAAATATTCCCTAACATTAAGGTTTCTACCCAGGAAATACCTTTTTAGAAAGCATATTTTTGGACACAATTTAGTGAGTGTATTTAATTTGTTTTCTCAAACTTGGCATTTCTAAAAGTATCATCAGATAAATATTTTAAAAGAATATTTTTTGTTGGTTGATTGACCGTGCCAACCAGGCTTCAGGAAATTTTCAAAACTTCATCTGGCAACACTGACAGTATCGAAGTCCTAGAACGGTAGACAGAAATCAAATCAGTCGGATTTTGTAAGGGGTTGGGTGTACATCATTCTACAATATATTTACGATTTTATCCATACATCTCGAGACGTTTAATCTTTTAACAATAAAAATAATTAAACGTCCGGTTGTATCTATACTGCTCATGTTTTTGTTGCTGTTTCAGCATAAGTTAAAACAAGCATTAAAAAAAATGACTAAAATCAACTTTAAAAAGGACAATTAGCAAAATAATTAGAAAAAAAATTAAATCAAAGGTTCAAAAATACCTCCCTGTTGTGCTTCGCAATAGCCAAGACGGTTATAAAACTCTGACCTAACTTTAGCTAACATAACAGCGGGGATATTTTCTAACGACTGAACGATTTTTAATCGCAGCTCGTCAATATTCATGGGTCGTTCATGGTTATGGCCATAAATGGAATTTTTTACATATCCCCACAGAAAGAAGTCATTGGGCGACAAATCAGGAGAACGTGGTGGCCAATTAATTGTGCCTTGTGTGGAAATTAGCCGATTGGGAAATGTGGTTTGAAGGAACAGATTTACGTTCCGCGCGTTATGCGCAGGACAGCCATCCTGCTGAAACCACACTTCCTCAAAATTGATTGGCAAATTTCGAACTGCTGGTACAATTTCGTTTTGTAGCATATCCAAATATTTGGCAGCTGTTAACATACAATCAATAAAAAAAGGCCCAATGATAGGATTTTGCAGCATGCCAGCCCAAACATTTATTTTTTGTGGATATTGTGTCCGCAGTGCCATACTAAGGTGCTTATTTTCTCGAGACCAATAACGTACTATCGAAGGATTGTGGTAGCCATGTAAGGGAAACGAGTTTTCATCTAAGAATAATATATTTTCCAAAAATAAATTATTCCGATCGGCTCTTTCTCTTACAGCCTCGCAAAACTCCAGACGTCTGTTACAATCTGCGGGAAAAATTTCTTGCGTGGTACTGATTTTGTAGGACTTATATCCATGCTTTTTTAAAACCCTGCGCACCGTTCGAGCATTGCAACCAACTTGTTCGGCTATATTTCGGCTTGAACAAGGTTCGCTTGTTTCGACCGCGGCACAAATATTAATTTCCTTGTCGGGAATCACCTTCTCTGCGCTTCCTTATTGTCACAATTTCTGCACGCCGCAATGCAGCCTATTTGCTCAAATTTATGGACAATGTTGCGTACAGTTGTGGCACAAGGCACAGGGCGATCTTGAAAGGTGAACACAAAACGCCTTAATGACCTCTTCCACACTAGACGAAATGTAAAACCATTTAACGATATGCACCTTCTCTTCGGTCGTATAAATAGCCATTTTTGAAACACTTAACGTACATACCGAAACAGCTAGGCGAAAAGAATGATGCAAAAATAGTTTGGATCTAAGGTGATCTATTTCCTTTCCCCACCCTTTCATCTACATAAAGGTGCGTATTCACTATCCGAACGAACGAATGCTACTATCCAACGAGCGAACGTCCAGTCTTGTTCGCGCGGTTCTATAATTTTCATTCGTTTGCGAACGTCTCTGATATACCGACTGAAAACGGATGATGGAGCGAACCGAATGGCGAACGGCCGCATGCATTCGGTTTGCTGTCCAAATATACCGAATTTCATTCCTTTGTTCTTTCGGATAGTGAATACGAACCTTAACATAAAGCACCGCCCCTCTCAATGCGTTCTCCCACCATGCTTATGCTTTACCTTGCCCACACCCGTAAAAACTGGCAACACTGTATCGGTCGCACCGGCTTCTCGCCGGCCCCTTTTGATGCTGTCTCTCTGTCTGTCAACCGGTCATTTATATTATTCTCTGTCTTACACGTTAAAATCCTATACACAGTAATCAAATGACCAGGTCGGTATATATTTTATTAATAGCTCTGACACTATTAAAATATATTGTATAAATGATCAGAAAAGAAAACAAATATGTTGTAATATACAGGGTGTGCCATTTTAAAAAGAAATCCTGATCCACTCACATTTTTTTGAGCCACCCTAGTTAAAATATTTTCCTGAAGTACATCCTAATTCCTAATACATACTTGGTTTGCACTTATATAAAATTACTAAGTTTTTTATTACAGGAGCTACAGATGTATATGGATGGCTGTATATGGCTAGAAAATATAAATTTCTGTAGATAGCGTTAGGCCTAAATTCGAAAAAAAAAATTTTTCTGTTATAGTTTGTTAATAATACTTGTTAATCCACTTAATACTGATCATTATTTTGAGGTTTATGTTTTTTCTTTAAGTTTATGAGACAAGGTCTTACCTCATTATGCAGTTACCTAATATGTCTGATTATTAGCAACTAGCGTGTACCCGCGACTTCGTTCGCGTCGAATTAATCATTTGTAATGGCGATGATAAAGCAAAGCAAGAATTTCCATTAACATACAAACTGGATAAAATTTTCTCACATTTATGTTATGAGAAAAAACAATGTGGCGATATTATATAACTTGGTAATATTTGAGGGGTAGTTTCATCTCGTTGGAATTTGACTTTCGAAAAATACGTTTGCCAAAAATAAGTTTTTTACGTCAAGCAGAATCGTGGTTAATCAATTACCCAACTTTTTGGAACACCTTGTATGATTTTTTAAAAAATTTCAAAATATGTAAAAAAACAAAATAAATTATGCGTGTCCAAGGGTTTTCCCGAAAGACTAACCGTTTTTTAAATAACAAATATTGTAATATTTGAAGGGCGTTTTCACCCTCTTGGAATTTGAGATTCGAGAAACCCCTCCTTATCGAATCTCTACACCCCACAGTCAATCCGTTTGCCAAAAATCAGCTTTAAACATCAAGCAGTTTAAGCAGAATTGTGATTACTCAATGGTCATATTTTATGAAACACCCTGTATAAATTTTTAAAATATGTAAAAAAATCTTAAAATATGTAAAACAACAAAATAAAATATACGTGTTTAAGAGTTTTTCCAAAACAACTCACCGGTTTTTAAATAAAAAATATTCTAATATTTGAGGGGTGGTTTCACCCCCTTAGAATTCGAGTTTCGATCCCTTCTTATCGAACCTGTACACCCTAAAGTCAATCCGTTTTTCCAAAAATCAGCTTTTTACGTCAAACGCTTTAAGCAGGATCGTGATTAATCAATGACCAGATTTTTCGAAACACCCTGTATACATTTTTAAACTATCTTAAAATGTGTAAAAAAACAAAATAAAATATACGTATTTAAGTGTTTTTTCGGAAACTTTTTTCGGAACTGGAATTTCGAAAAATCCCTTATCGAATCTCTACACCCTTGAATCAACCTGTATGCCAAAATTGAGACGTTGAGTGGTTTGAGCAGGATCGTGATTAATCAGTGAGTCAGGCACTTAAGGATTTTATATATTAGTATAGATTCGCAAATTTACAGAAATTTGGATTGAACACAGTTTATGGCACCAAAGGCTCATTTACATTTGTCACTTTGAATGTACAACTTGGATGAATCATCCAACGTGAATAGTATAAATAGCCTTTCATCACTGTTTCATCCAAAGTGTACACTAAAATTGAACGATGAAACAAGTTGACGGTCTTCCTACTTTTGTTGAAAGAAGCGTTCAACGAACGGTTGATTCATCCAGATTGAACGGCAAGTGAAAAATGTAAACAGCCGACGCCGACCCGTGCGGGCGACCTCGATATAGAAAACACTGGGAGAGGTGGCGGCCTGCGGAAGATGAAACAGTAAACTGCTGTGAACTGGATGAAAATATGTAAACAAGGGTGTTCAATTTGGATGAATTCAATTTAAGTGATTTATTTTGGTTGTACATCCAAAGTGACACAGTGTAAACTCTGCTTAAGCTAGTTTAATTTAATAAAATCCAATACGAGAGCAAGTATTGACTCTTTAAACTTTAATACAGAGCCCTTCTAAAACGATTAAAAGCAGTTTCGGTAAAAAAAGGACAAAGGCCCTACTGTGTTCATTCGATACGGATTGAAAAAGATTATAACAATTCTAATAACGTAGACCGTTGTTCGGTTTCGTGTTCGTTCTCCCCCTTTTTTTCCTGTTTCGAGTTTTTCCCACTTCCGCTGTCCACGACACGAGTGGCTTTCAAGTGGGCTGCGTACGATATTATTGTCCTCGGCATTACGGAAAAATATTTCCCAACAGCAACTGTGCGAGTGATTTTATAATGACGGAGCCAATTTTACTCTCCGTTGAAAATCGACAAAATGTGATATGAAATGAATAAAATCGTTAGTTTTAAAAAGGCAAAGTACTTGGATGATTTAATAATAAATTCGTTGCCCTGGTTCGTCAAACCATACATTTGGAAAATATTATTTAAAATAATAGTGAATAATATACTTTAAGTGTTATCAAATACAGATATATAGTTGAGTTTGTACCCGTTAGTTTTGAATACGTCTCACAATAATTATAATACTTGTATACAGGGTGGCGCCCCTCATACGATACGGAGGCTCCAAGGAAAACGGTAGTTTATCGAAAATGAAGTTTTGGGACCATATGTAAGGTAACTGGAAGCATTTTATAAAATATATATGGAATTCTACAGGGTGTCCCCAAAAAAAGTTATTAATCAAAGTTGTTTTTTTTTGTAATGGAATATACAGGGTGTCCCAAAAATGATGGATCAAAATACAGTAGATGGTAGTGGAGGTTATCTCCAACAAAAAGTCCTGTAGATATATGAGCGATTCATTACCGTTTCTGAGTTATTGCTATTTTTGTAATTTTTATGATAATCTCACATTCCTTCACAATAATTTTTTTCAAAAATTTTCTGTTGATATTTTTTTCTCAAAATTTTCACCAGCCTTTGTAACCTTCTTCTTCTTCTTCTTTTAGAAGGCGTATCGCCTGTTTAGTTCCGGTTTCCTCCTCGTCTAAGCAACTCTTGCGAGCTTGACTGCCAACTGTCTTGCCAACGTTTAGGTGGTCGTCTAGTAGGTCTTCTGCCATGGGGTACGTTGTTGCGAATTATTATGGCCATTCTGTCGGGGCCCATTCTATTGACATGCTGGTTCCATTCTCTTCTTCTCTGCCTTATCCATCTGACAACGTCGTTTGCTTGGCACTTTTCTCTTATGTCTACATTTCTCTGTCTGTCCCTCAATGTGTATTTAGTTATCATTCTTAAGGTCTTCATTTCAGTAGTTCGTAGGATTCTCTTTGTTACTGATGTTTCAGCTCTAGTTTCCGCACCATATGTCATCACTGGTCGTATGCAGATTTTGTATATTCTTGACTTACATTCTGTACTCAAATATTTGTTTTTCCATATGAGATATTTAAGATGTCTTGATATTGCGGCTGCTTTATTGGCTTGTTTCCTTACTTCTTCTTCCAGGAATCCCGAGCTTGTAATTTTGCATCCGAGGTATTCGAATGACATTATCTGATCAATAGTTTTGTTTTTTATTACCAATTGGCACCGTAGAGGCTCCTTTGTAATGGTCATGCATTTGGTCTTATTTGTGGAAATTTGCATGTTAAGTTTTTCTGCCTGTCTGTTAAAAGCTTGTAGCATTCTTTGGAGGTCGTCCTCTGACTCTGCAATAAGTAATCGGCCTAGCATAATATGTTTACTTTATGCATTCCCATTCGATATCCTAATCCAGTATTCTTGACGGTTTTTATTACTTGATCCATGATTGTGTTGAATAACAGAGGGCTGAGACTGTCGCCTTGGCGAATACCAGTTGTAGTTCGAAAATGCTGCGTTAAGGTAAAGTTTGTTCTTATTTGGGTTGTTGTGTTTGTGTTTAAGTCCTTGATAAGTTATGTGAGTTCTTTCGAGACATTACTGCTTTCCAAGATGGTGATGATGTCTTTTAATTGGACTCTATCAAACGCCTTTGTTAAATCTATAAAACATAGATAGGCTGGAGAGTTATATACTAAGGATTTTTCAACTAGTTGCCTGAGTATGAATAGTGCATCGGTAGTTGATCGGTTTCTTCGGAATCCTTGTTTCTCGCTTATTGGCACTATTGAGGATATTTTGTCCGCAATGATCATTGTCAGAAGTTTTAGCGAGGTGCTCAGTAATGTTATTCCTCTATAGTTTGCTGGGTCTGTTTTATCTCGCTTTTTAAAAATGGGTATTGTTATACTTTGTTTCCATTCTTCTTTGTAACCTACTTTTTCTAATTTAAATAATTGCGTTATAAATAAACTTACTCATTACTATCACGTTGTCTTATTTCTCTGATATAAATTAATATTAAATGTAGGTATTTATTTAAGTTCATTTTTTTGACATTACAATTATGTTTAACAAATTTCAGCAATAACAATTATTTGATTATTTTTAAAAAGTACCCTATTTAAAAAAGAATACCTGACCGTAGTTTTTTATGTTATGGGACACCTTTTTAATTGAGTATTTTTTCTGAAAAATTACCACAACCATTAAAGTTTTTCAATTCAAATCCTAAAAATGTACTTAAAAATGACAGTAGGTTGCGTAATCAGCACGCACAATAAAAAAATGCGCTGTACAAGAAAAATATCAGAAAATTTTTGAAAAAAAAAATTGTGGAGAAATGTGAGATTATCATAAAAATTACAAAAATAGCAATAACTCAGAAACGGTAATGAATCGCTCATATATCTACAGGACTTTTTGTTGGAGATAACCTCCACTACCATCTACTGTATTTTGATCCATTATTTTTGGGACACCCTGTATATTCCATTACAAAAAAAAACAACTTTGATGAATAACTTTTTTTGGGGACACCCTGTAGAATTCCATATATATTTTATAAAATGCTTCCAGTTACCCTACATATGGTCCCAAAACTTCATTTTCGATAAACTACCGTTTTCCTTGGAGCCTCCGTATCGTATGAGGTGCGCCACCCTGTATACAAGTATTATAATTATTGTGAGACGTATTCAAAACTAACGGGTACAAACTCAACTATATATAGTACTAGTATATATATATAGAGACGGTAAGGAATCGGACATATGTCTACAGGACTTTTTTTGTTGGAAATAACCTCCCCTACCTTCTACTTTAATTTGATCCATAATTTTTGGGACACCCTGTATATTAATTGATTTTCGGATTCTAGGAAAAAAAATGAAAGTAAATTTTATTAAAGAAGTAATGTAAGGTTTTTGACATATTTCACATTTTGTAAAAATGAAGAATAAAATTTGAATTTCAATAAGAGCTACCTAAATTGTAATTTACCCTATACCGGGCGCGTCTCAAAAGTGGCCCACCCCTATAACTTTTTTATTTCTTCAGATAAAAAACGAGATTTGGTATGTTAGTTATGACATAAATTACGATTGATTGACGTATTCAGTTGTTTTTGGTCACTTCCTGTTTCACCGGAAATTACTAAAACTTTTGATTTTTAAATGACACCCTCGGTATTGTTTTGCTTTATTCGATAGAAAATGACATTCTGAATAGAATGACATATCATATGTCAACTTTTGATATTCTCGCTTAATAAAAAATTGTATTTTAAAATTTAATCTAGAGTGCCATGGCTATGTTAAAAACACTAATTCTTAATCAAGGAGCCTTGGAAAAATAGATTTGATCGTCTAATGTTTATAGTGTCTTGTCGTGGCTAGTTAGAAAATGCTCAAATAGTATTTTTAATCTTATCACAATTTTTTCAAATGGAACGAGGGTGTCTCATTAGCATATTTGGAAAGAGCATTTTTTTATGAATAATTTGATACCACACACTTGGTATTTCTAGTCAAATTTTCGTTACGATCCGCTAGTTATAATTTCAAATACACCATATGCGAAAATGTCAAAAGTTGACATATGATATGTCATTCTATTCGGAGTGTTATTTTCTTTCGAATAAAGTAAGAAAAGACCGAGGGTGCCATTTAAAAATCAAAAGTTGTAGTCATTTTCGGTAAAACAGGAAGTGACCGAAAACAATTGAATACGTCAATCAATCCTAATTTATGTTATATACTAACATACGAAATCTCGTTTTTTTAACTGAAAAATAAAAAAAGTTATAGATGTAAGCCACTTTTGAGACGCACCCGATATTTAGTTAAAATAACCATTGTTTGTTAAACCAAATTAAAATTTGTCCCGAAAAGCTATACCGAGTGAGAAAAAATTAATATTGAACATTGGTCACGTTTAAAAGCAAGTTATACTCCTTTATTTTAAATGGAACACCCAGTATATTGTCAAAACTAGATAAATTTAATTTTCAAATAAAAAAATAGTGGTAACCTATACCTTATTATTTAATTACGAAGTATTATCTAGATATTTGAATGCGGTTCATAATAATTAATTATATATTACTTGAAACCGTATTACTTGAAACCAGGGTTGGAAAAAATTATGATTTTAAAAAAAAAATCAAAAAAATCAGATTTATTTGATTTAAATCAGATTTTTTTGATTTAAACCAGATTTTTTTGATTTTAATTCAAAACAATATTTAAATCGGATTTCCAAATGACTAGGACTTATTTCCAATTAAAGTCCTATCCTAAATGGCTAAATCTTTATAACTCTGTCCATTATCGATAACATTAATAATTCTAGGGTGCGTTTGTCATTTTTCCACATCGGTCACTAATATATTTCGAAAGAAAGTCGCTAGCTTCAGATCAAAAGGGTTTTTTTTCAAACGTCTCAAAAGTATTAATTTTTGTCATTTTAACGCCTAGGTATAAAAGTAAAGCACTCTGTTACGCCTAAGCACAAAAGTACAAAAATACATTATTAAACTGATATTAAGTATCAAATTCAACGAGTGTACAAATTGTTGCTTGATTACTGTTTATATTATTTGCAATATTTGAAATTGATTAAAAATTATTTGTAATGTTTTAAAAAAATAGTAGATATGCAAGTTCTATTAGGAGTAAAAATGTACTTTTTGTACTTCCTTGTAACGTCGGAATAGCTTTACGATGGTCCTTCAAAGGAGTATAATTCATCAAAAAAAGTATAATTTTTACTCCTAATAAAACAGTACGCTATTGTTCGGAAATTCTCTTAAGTCGAGAATGAAATTAGTATTATCTAATGTCAAAGTGTAAAATACTTACTGAGGATTAAAATGTCGGTAAGAATTTGGAAAAATACAACCATTTCAAAAAAAAATAAAACAACATATTTCCTGACAACGATTATGATAGAACAGAAAATCATTTGATTTAAATCATGCCAACCCTGCTTGAAATCTTTTTAGAGCCACCACTGTATCTAAACAACCTTCCCCCTGTATTATTTTTCTTTTTTCATTTCTTTTTTCACCCTTCCACTCTCTGGCATATAACCGAATCCACATATTTAATGTCTTTCTATAGTTCCCCTGTTTTTATTCCCATATATTCTGTTCTATATTCAGGGTATGGATTGTTTTTTCTACATATCGATGGTCCTCTGCAATAACGGCTTAATTCAAATTACATAGTTTTTCAGGAGAGCATATTAAAGAATATGCGTTACACACTTTCTAAGTTTTATGATATCAAAAATAAAATATATTCAATTTTTCTGTTGTAAATTTGTTGCAGGGTACTTTTGCTAAGATATCATAAGAATGGTATATGAGAAATTTCAAAAAATAGTACTTTTTTCGAGTTGTGTCATTGTCACTCACAAAATCCTTCACTTTCGACTATAATCTTATCAACGTAACTTTTCTACAAAAAAGTGACAAAAAAAATTACAAAAAAAATAAAAACTTTATTCTTAAAATACAACGAAAACAGGATTCACATACAAATCACAAAAAATGGAAACTTATTTATTCCTAAAATACAACAAAAGTTTCATATTACCCTTTGTAAATCTAAAGGCTGTTATAAAAGGAAGCATAAAATTTTGGTATTATATTTTTTTCTACTAGCTTCAAAAGACCATCTTTTTTCTTTTGATCCAAACCTACGGGCTTATCATATAAACGATTTAAACTAAATGGTTCTCCTGCAGTAGCAGCTCCTCGAGTGTTTCGCTTTTGAGATAATACAAGGTCAATTTGCCGGTACTGTTCATCAGAGTATTTATACTTAAAAAATATTTTTTGTTGATTACTTTTTTCTACTCGAAGTACAGCAATATCACTGGTACGAACTCCTTCGTTGCTCGAGTCTTTAAAGCCGCATGCTTTGATGTTGTTTGACAAATCTTTGAAATCCAAAAATGAGTCGTAACACAGTTCTTTTACTGCGTACGGCGATCCCTTCTTTTTTGCAGATCTCATAAGTGTTACATACTGTTGAGGAGTATAGATGGGCCCTCGCTTTAACGATTTGGTAATTTCTCGTTGGATGGTTGCATGGACACTATCACCTTCATTCTGTGTGTGACCTTTGACTAAAAAGTTGTGTGTTATTGAGTTTACAAACTTGAAGCTGCGGACGGCATACTCATACATCAGAAACACACACCGGTTCTTATTTTGTCCACAACAGTTGTCTGAATAGAATATAATATCAATCATTTGTTCCATTTTTGCAGCGTCCTCATCTAGTTGTGTGATATACAGCCAAAGACATGTCGCAATCTCATTAGCACCTCTTCTTCCTTGTGCCTCATCCCAAGTGTAACACTGAGCATTATTTGTTGCTAAATCACAGACAGTAAAGTTAAAGGCATTGATTTTTGACACGTAATAAAATGCCGAAGTATTTCCTCTGGGGCATTGCATGACTGCCTGAAGATCGTAAACTATAACTTTGAGTCTGTTATCTTCCTTTGCTTTTTTTTTGTCGTCTTCTTTTTGTCCTCGAGATAAAATTTTCTCTTTTTGATGCTCCTGATATTTTAACTCCAATGCGGCCTTTTCGTCTTCAACAGCATTTTCATATTGAGCACAGTCCTCGCATTGGTCCTTTTTAGGTTGGAAAAAGGAAATATTAAATCCATTATTGAAAACTTTGGCATAAATTTGGTAGTTCGCAGGCTGTGTACTGTGTTGCATCTTCCAAAGCTCGACAAAGTCTCTATATAGGTCCATGATTGTCCGCCCTCCTTCTATGTACTCCTTCTTCGTGTCTTTACGACAGTAATGACTCTCCATCCTAGGTATGGAATTGATGTGCTCCTTAATGGCTTTGAGAACTTCGGCATCAGTTTTTCTGTGTTTCTCATGTTTTCCCCTGCAGTCAAGACCAATCATACCAGAAGCGGATGAACCCTTCTTCTCGAGTACTGTTCTCAGAAATCGATCCGTTATTGCCAAGGTATTTTTGAAGAAAATTTTGCAAACTCTAGTTTTTGTTCCATTTATCGTTAAATAAAAAGAATTATTGGGCTTCCGGTTACTGTTCTCTCGTTTATATTGATATCTAGGCTCAATCGCTTGCATGCAAGATGAAACAAACTCGCGTTGTCTTTGTAAGTCGCCAGTCTTCCAAAAGTCATCAAAAACTGCCTTTCGCTGATCCTCCGGAACCTTTGTAGGACATTTGTGACGGCACTTTTTGTCATTACACACTGCGCCAAGTGCTTTTGCTTTCACTACTTTTTCACTCTTAGAAATGTACTCTTTCCCGCTATTCCTCAGTCGTTTCGCCACTGACCTTTTCCATAGGCCAATGTGGCTTTTTCTCTTTCTAGCAAGATCTGTACCCTTGTGTCCATTCGATGAATCACCAGTGTCACTTTCATCCGAGCTCTCGGCGCCAACTAATGATGAAGCACCTTTTTCTGTTTTTGGTAAAACATAAGTTTTATCTGCAATATCATCGTCGTCATCCTCTGATACAGATGAGGTAGATGAGGAAGATGAAGATTTAGACGAACTGTCAGAGGAACTATCACTAGATGAACTTCCAGACGAACTCTCAGAAGGATTTTTTATTGCTGGTGCACCCAAAACTACTTGCTTTTCTGAAACTGAAAAAATAAATGTGTGATAAGTTTTTCAAAAACATAACTTTAACTATCGTTTACCATTTGCATTTGGTTCAGCAACCACATGATATTCACATACATTTAGTAGGGGTGATTTTTTTTTTGATCCATTATCAATAATCAAATGCCCACCGCTTGGAATGGCATTGTCTGAAATAAATATGCAAGAAAATTATTAATGATTTGAAAGAAACTATATTATTTTTAAATAAACAAAATACGAGAAGCGGAAATATATTATTTTTGTTTACCGTTTTTATCAGTTCGGTCCAGCAATAAAGCTATCTCTGATGGATTTGGGAAGTTCTCCTTCTCTTCAGGTGTTTGCAGATTGGTGTCGTCTTTCTCAAACGGTTCAATCGTGAAGGATATAGAATTTTCTTCCGGGTCTTCCCTCCGATTTGCTAAAGCTTGCAAAATCTTGTCTCCTCGCGTCGGTAGACGGCGACCGTCTCGTAACATCGTTATAATCTAAACGGAATGAAGAAACTTTACTAACTTAACGACATAAATCAAAATGAAACGTGAATATACAACCGAAAATAATAACGAATATCGACACAATAAACTGTTATGCCAACATGCTTTTTATTCAATCCGAAAATTGCACTTACCTTATTAACAATAAGGACTTAAAACGAAATATGTCTCTATTTCACTAGAACTGATCTCAAGTCGGTGGTGCTTCAATATGGAACAACGACACAACACAAAATAAGTCTCTGTTTCACAATAAAAATCTTCCAGTCGATGCAACTTAAATATCAAACAACGGCACAACACAAAATAAGTCGTTATTCAACATAAAATGAACGCCTACACGTGCCCACAATGTGTAATTTTTTGATTTATGCCACTATTACCGAAAACTAATACATCACCCTATAATTGTAGCGTCACAACTGTGAGATGTGTCGCTATTCAGTAGGCGTTAGAGCGAATGTCATATTTTGGCCAAACGACACAACTGCGCCCTCTATTAGTAAAACTCGTAATTCAAGAAATGTCGGTATTGCACATCATAGATATGGTTGATATAATAGTAATCCGCCATTAAACCAGATAATTCAAAATTTTGAATTGTGCCGTTATTGCAGAGGACCATCGATATATGTATATACATTTTCATATTTACTTATCTCGACCTTTCCTTATTGGATTTTTTTCTGTTTTTTCTAATATTCTAGCTTTTAATTTATAACTAAAATTGATATATTAATTTTTATATTAAAATAAATCATCGAGAGGTAAACCGCTAGTGTCTTTTGGTGTACAAGATGTTGGCAATATTTTGTATTAGTGGTATTAATCGTGGTATTAGTTGGCATTTTTGGCATTATTCCAGTGGCGGCTCGTCAGCGGAAGCAAGGGAAGCATTGCTTCCTCTAAAATAATTCAGATAAAAGTAATACAATTATTTTTAATAAAAATAAAATGTAAAATATACCAATATTTACTTTTTACTCTTCCATCACTTAATTTTTGGGGAATCCGAGTTATCATATCACTTTAACCTAAACGTACTTAGCCAAAACTGAACACGCCGATTTAGTTTTCATAAGTTTCTAGCCGAACGCGTGCCGAACGAGACGCCACGCGCCACGATCAAACGGCAGCAAATTTTACAATGACGCAATATGATTCCGTTCGACAATAAATAAAGCCCAAAGATAGGCAACCAAACATGTCCCACCTGTGTAATTTGCCTGAAATTTTGTCTAGTGTATTACGGGCTGGAAGCATCGGCAAAACTTGGTTCCTATGTGCTTTTTCGGACGTAACAAAACCTAACCTTTGTCTTTCGTGTTTTTACTGTTTTTCGGAATAGTAATAGCGAAGTTTTTAAAGAGTCATACAAATTATTTTGTTTAATAGTGACTATTCCCTCTACCAGCGTTTCCGTTGAATGAAGTTTTTCATGTTTAAATAGAATTAAAACCTATTTGTGCGACATACAATCACTGAAGAAAGACTTAATAACTTGGCCACAATTTCATTTGAAAAAGAACTTTTAAAAGACTTACTCAAATTAATTAAACCCTTCTATGAAAATATAATCGACCGGTTTGCAAGTTTAAAATCCCGAAAAATCGACCTGTTATATAAGAAATAGAAAGTTTGTTTTGGTAAGTACATTTTTTAAATTACAAAATACCTTTGTATTCTGGATTATTTTATTACTGTAGGCAGCAGAAAATAGTGCATCACACTAAGAACAAAAAATAGGATTAGACGCGTGATTAGTATACATTTTTTGAAACACCAGATCCGAGTCATTTCTTTTTTAAAATCATTCAAATTTTGTGCTGTTTGGTCCCCATTAAAATGTTTGAAAAGTTTTTTTGTCCTCTTAGATACATAACGTTTTAGGATTTTTTTAACGAAAGTGACAGGGTGGGGGGGTATTTTTTTCTATTATTACTTCCCTACTTATTTTTGCCACGAGCCGCCACTGCATTATTCCTGGTATTAGTGTACAGAAATTTGTCAGCAACCCCTTGAAAATCATTTATAATGTAATATACAGTTTACATATTACCTTTGGGCTCACCCCTATAAGTTTTTTATTTTTTTTAGATAACAAAACGAGATTCGGCCCCTACTACACCCGTATTTGCCAATCGAATTTCTCCTCAGTCGCTTCAAGAGTCCTGTCTGCGGTGATAAGCGTGTTTTTTTTTAATATTTCTCGACAATGAATGACAACGAACAAGAAATTATAAGCTCCTTGCTAATAGAAGAAGAAGAAATCACGAGAAAGAATCGAAAGTTATAGGTTCACAATATTTGCAAAAATTCACATTATTTCTAGATTTTATTGAGGATGAACTAAAAATTTTTCAATATGAGCCATGAAAAATTTGCGAACGTTCTTAGCATATTGAATTTTTAATCTCCTCTTAGGCTACCTACGTAGAGTGGAAGGAATTGCGTGTGACGTCAGCAGCACTAGCCGCATTTATCGAAAATCATTCTGGCCCAACAATGCTGGCCGCATTTTCGTCGAAGCCATTCGTGCGGCTCTGGCTAGTGTGCAAGGTGCGCACTGTGTGCAAGAACCTTACTGGAATTCTCCGCCTAACCAAAATATGAACAAAATTGCCATTAGATAGGTTAAATTAAGTTAGAGCCCTCTACTACGGTCCTCTATTAAATTTGTTCTCCGAAACATACTTAGGAAGAATAAATAATACTTAGAGATATGTTGATATAGAGAGATCATGGAACAATTATGTATACATAAAAAAATCGCTAAAATTAAAATGCAAATAATAATTATAATAAATGGAGATTGTGTTTTCTAAGAGAGCTGGCTTTTTATTTAAAGAAACTACATATAAACATAATTAGTATAATATACTTACCCTTAAATTATAAAAACACCAATCACCCACGCACTGAGACCTGTTCAAAAAACTGCTTAGATTAAAATGTTCTTCGTCGTTCGTTGTTTACTCTAACTACGTCGATTACTTAATACGCATCAGCTTCACAAGAAGTCATATGACGTGGCGTAATTTTAGACTGTCTATATTATGGTAAATTTACAAAAGTTTTGTGAATACCTATGTCTCGGATACATGCAATTTTACTACAAGATTGTATTTCTTATTTAATTTTAATTTTTAAAATCACAAAACTCATTGTGAAAATAATATTGTTTAAGATTAATGAACTGGTTTTGCAAAATTACATTTTTTTGTGAAACTATGCAAAAATATCTTATTTTTACAATTTTTTTCTTATTAGAATTTTTTTTTGTAAAATTACTTATATTTTTTTCAGTGTACAATATTTGATAAAACGAGAACAAAGGTCGTATATCCGTTCTTCCGACTTCAATTCAATGGAAATATATATCAAAAGAAGCGACATTATGCCATTCCGTATTCGTTTCATAGCGCTTTTTTCAAGTTTTCCACGCTGACCTTGTTTTTACAATGCGACCCGCGGGAATAGAGATACCCCGTTACCGGCCTTCCGTGTGCCGTTTTTTTTTCTGACCTGTGGATGATATTACCACGGTAAAAAAGAATTTTTTTCTTCCGGAAGCTGAATCGTTTGATATAGGTTTCGTCAGTTTACACATATCGCATGCCGGTTATTCAGTACTTTACGATTATATCGGTGGTGTAAAATCAATGGTAATGTTTACATGGCTATTCAATCTTATCACAAGTTGAAGGTAGAAAGCTGTTTTGTTAAATAATCTCGAATGAATGTACGTATTCAGATAACTGCCTGTTTTATTGATAGCTAACTTTACAGGCGTTATCTGGGTAGTACGATTCTAAGTAATTTGATTTTTTTTTATTTTCTGTGATCATAAAGCATGCATTTGTTCTCATTCATTATAAAGGGTACTCCAATAACAGAGGATGTTAAGTTAACTTAAACTCCGGAATCGATTAAAAGGACTAAAAAATAGTAAATTGGTCAAGAGAAATTGCTGTACAGGGTGGTCGAAATTGGTCTGTTTTAACAGAGAAAACCTATTTCCTGACTAGATAGAGCAAAACCGACATAGATGTCATGGGCTCGATTTCTGAGAAACATTTAATGGCGTAAACCGCCTGTTGATATTTTCAATGCCAACTGAGATACGGGGTATTTTTGAATTTTTTACCATTTTGAAAATTACCCATAACTTTTTTATTTTGCGGAATAATAAAATTCTGTAAAAATGTTATTTATTTTTTTAGGCACAATCCAGTGGCCTAATCAGTTTTTTTCTATGCTGGCTCTTTTTGTCAGAAATAATAAAAAATATAATTTTTTAAATGGAAATCATAGTTGACTATGAACTTAAAAAAATTCTGGCGTTTTACCCTTTCCAATGATCTAATGTTATGGACATCTATTTCTAAGAATGAGAGAAATATTAGGTTTTTGATCTTTATATCGAAGCGAGCCTTGATTTTGTGTTGACCTATTTGCCTAATTATTTTTTTATCACAATTTAATATTCTATATTTTTATTTATCTGCATAATTAAAGACTTTTGAAAAGGTAAATTAACATTATATATTAGTATTAGTAATTACAATTGAAATCGATACAATAAACAAAGAATAAAACTAAAAAAAGTATTTTTTCAGTGACGAATATAGTTTTCTAAAAAATAATTATCAAAGATGTTCAAACTGAGCACCCCCTTGTTGAATACACAATAAACATCTTTTGCGCACAGAGTTACAACAATTTATTAGATGAACTGGTGTAATAAGTTCAAAAGCTTGCCTAGTAGCCTTCTGTAATTCTTCTCTCGTCCCAATGGTTCTTCCCTTATATATAATGCCTTTTAATTTCCCCCATAAAAAAAGTCGAAAGAAGTTACATCACAGGACCTAGCAGGCCAAGATTTGGGATCCCTTGTTCCAATCCAATTCTCGCTAAATTCCCCATTTAATAGTGCAGTTGTAACCCTGGCTTTTTAATTGTAAATGGTCATACTAATATAGAATGTTGATTTACCTTTTCAAAAGTCTTTAATTATGCAGATAAATAATGATATAGAATATTAAATTGTGATAAAAAATAATTAGGCAAAAAATGTCAACACAAAATCAAGGCCCGCTTCGATACAAAGATAAAAAACGTAATATTTCTCTCATTTTTAGAAATAAATACACATAACTATATCGTTGGAAAGGGTTAAACGCCAGCATTTTTTCAAGTTCATAGCCAACTATGATTTCCATTTAAAAAATTATATTTTTTATTATTTCTGACTAAAAAAGCAAGTATAGAAAAAAAACTGACTACGCCACTGGATTGTGCTTAAAAAAGTGCCTTAAGAACGTTTTTACAGAATTTTATTATTCCGGGAAATACAAAAGTTATGGGCAATTTTCCAAATGGTAAAAAATTCAAAAAGATTCCGTATCTCGGTTGGCAGTGAAAATATGAACAGGCGGTTTAGGCCATTAAACGTTTCTCAGAAATCGAGCCCATGACATCTATGTCTGTTTTGCTCTATCTAGTCAGGAAATAGGTTTTCTCTGTTAAAACAGACCAATTCCGACCACTCTGTACATTATTTTCAGGTTTGGAAGTTAGCTGTTAGGGAGCGCATTAGCACTTACTTTTTTTTCTGTTACTTACTAAAAAAAACCGATACGCGTGGTGTTGTTTCTCTCTTCCGCACTCCGAACAATCAAAAATCTCATTACTTTGTTGCTTCTTTACTTTTTGGTTGTCGTTGTTAACTGAGTTTATAATTCTTCTCCACTGCGTTCTATTGTGTGCTGCTTCCTTCCCAATGATACTGCATGCTTATACCCTTCAAGTTTTCATGAAAAATATCCTTGTACCTTTTTTAAGTTGTTCATCCGATTTCTTCTTACCATCTGCAGAAAGCTTACCGTAAAGAGATTTCGGTAGGCAGTTTCCTTGCATCCTGAACTCGTGACCAGCCCATCTTGAGTGGGATTTAGTAATTATGACTTTAGCGCTCTCGCAGCCAACTTTGTCAAGGACCGATGCGTTTGAGACATAGTTGTACCAGTTGATTCTAACAGTTGTCTAAGGATTCTAACAGTTGTGCCGGCGCGGCGCGGCAGTACGACTCGTCACCTAGGTTTCCCTTCCATATAATATGGTAGGGGATATTGTTGCTCGGTATACTGCAAGGTTTGTTTTTGTGCTCAAGTCATGATTTTATAAAACCGTTGTCCACGTCGTGACACGATCAAAATCACGTCACGCGCCCACCCCTAGTCCGTGGACCGTGGACATACTGTATATTGGTCCAGCCGTTCTCAAATGATATGCTTACGAACCATAAGTTTTTTACTTAAATAACATTGCTTATTTTATTGGATTCTTCCTAACAACACACTCGCTGAAGTCTTGATTTATTAATTTTTGACCAGTTATCTCGTAATTTATAACATCACATATTTAAATATAATATTTCCGTGTATGCATTTAATATATTTGTTTATCTACGTCAGTAAGTTAAGAAGCTCTTATATGAGTTAAGAAGAGTACAGTTAAGAAGCTCTTAACTCCCGCATTTTCATTACCTCACTCGTTGTTTAGATGACTACCAAAGAGAAAAAAAATATTTTGTAAAACATTTATTTTGCACTAAATAACTACTAAATACAAATAGAACAGTTTATTTGTATATTTGTATATATCTGTATATTTTATAATTATTGATAATAATTATAAAAACATGAAAATTTATTTATTATAAATGTTAATGATACAGTTTGAAAAATCTTTCAAGTAAATGCCTTATGAAGCATATATTCATTTTAATAGATATCATATAGTACATATCATTGAATAGAAAGCCCAGAGAGACGAATGCTTATAAGTAGCGGATAAATTGGAAAAATATGTTATGAGTACCTTTTCATTTCCATAGTTGTGTACTTTTTTTCGGTGCACCATTTTTCATAGAGTATGTATATTCATACTTCTGTTTCTACTGTATCTACTGAAAGCAATCCAGAAATGGCTCTGAATGCCTCTTCTTCAATGTCAGAAAGAATACTTTCCGAATCGCTCATTTTTTAAACTAGTGACATCAATATTATTTACTGTCATATTGACATTGCCATGCATGGTGTTATTTGAACAAAGGTATTAAGAGTTTCATTCCAACGACCGAGTACTAGGTACGGTAACGCTTCTGCGCAGTGGAGAAAAAGCGTTCCAGCCACGAGAGAATCGTTTAGCGAACGATAACTTTTGCGTTCCAACAACAGTTGTCACCGTTAGTGAATCGATTCCGGGGCAGTAATTTCGATACCAGCCTAAAAGCAAGAATCATAGGGACTGACCTGCGCATTAAGAGTGTGTCAGCAGATTATTGATTTTTTCTGGATTTTAAATTCCTTTAGCCATTTCTCTTTTTAATTTTGACAGTTTATTTATCTGTTATTTTGACGACGTTTTGAAGCTTAAAGTTTTATTTGATGTTTATCGTGCATTTATTTGAAATATTTCTCTATTTTTGAACTATGATGAGTGACGAAGGGGACTTTGTTGAATACCAGCGAAAATGATTTGAACGAAGAGTCTTTGTTGAATACCAGCGAAAATGATTTGAACGAATGATTTAAACGTAAAAATATAAATAAATCTCCCTTCCAAATTATTAATAATTGTCGTATAGTGTATAGTTCAAGCACATAAGTACCGTACGATCGAGAAAAACGGCGTCCAGTTGGATTGGAAATGATGATCAATGCCATTCTCCATATAATTTTACAAATTAAAAAATGACAGCGATCTTCATTTCATAGCAATCGGTAATGCGTTTTTTTTTCGATCATACGGTATGGTACTCATTTTGAATCCCTTAGATAATAAAAATCGTATAAAAAATCTATCTAACTCTTAGATCTAACCAATAAAAATAACAAAAAATAAGGTTATGAATTGGATTCCAGCGTAAGACGCCATAGCGGCCAGAGCGAATTCTAAAATCGGTTCCCAAACCGTTCCAACTGCATTTAATTTTGGTATCGTAACAGAACTGTCCAAGTCAACACATGCGCACAAATTCGATCCCGGTGATACCAATAACCGTTCTAGAACGGTCCTAATTTCTGCGTTGGAACAAAGCTAAGGTAATTGATATTTAGGATAGGTATATAGTTAAGTACAATAATTTTTAAAATTCATTGTGTGTTTTTATAGTTAGACGTAGATAAAATATTGTACAGGGTGGTCGAAATTGGTCTGTTTTAACAGAGAAAACCTATTTCCTGACTAGATAGAGCAAAACCGACATAGATGTCATGGGCTCGATTTCTGAGACACATTTAACGACGTAAACCGCCTGTTGATATTTTCACTGACAACTGAGATACGGGGTATTTTTGAATTTTTTACCAGTTTGAAAATTGCTCATAATTTTTTTATTTTGCGGAATAATAAAATTCTGTAAAAACGTTCTTAATGCACTTTTTTAAGCACAATCCAGTGGCACAGTCAAAAACTGACTGCGCTTATGCTTGCTCTGTTTGTCACAAATAATGAAAAATATAATTTTTTAAATGGAAATCATAGTTGTCTATGAACTTAAAAAAATGCTGGCGTTTTACCCTTTTCAACGATGTAAAGTTAGGAGTATATATTTCTAAGAATGAGAAAAATATTAGGATTTTTATCTTTATATCAAAGCGGGCCTTGATTTTGTGTTGACTATGTGCCTAGTTATATTTTATCACAATTTAATATTCAATATTATTATTTATCTGCATAACTAAAGACTTTTGGAAAGGTAAATTAACATTTTATATTAGTATTAGTAATTACAATTGAAATCGATTCAATAAACAAAGAACAAAACTAAAAAATGTGTTTTTTGTGTGGCGAATATATTTTTATAAAAAAATCATCAAAGATATTCAAACTAAGCACCTCTTTGTTGAAAACATAATAAACATCTTTTGCGCACAGAGTTAAACGATTTATTAGGCGAATTAGTGTAATAAGTCCAAAAGCTTGCCTAGTAATCTTCTGCAATTCTTCTCTCGTACCAATGGTTCTTCCCTTATAGATAAGGTCTTTCAATTTCTCCCTAAAAATGTTGAAAGGAGTTAAATTACAGGACCTAGCAGGCCTAGATATGGAGGCCAAGATATGGCGCCCTTTGTTCCAATCCAATTCTCTCTAAATTCTCCATTTAATAGTGCAGTTGTAACCCTGTTGTTTTAATTGTAAATGGTAATACTAATATAGAATGTTGATTTACCTTTTCAAAAGTCTTTAATTATGCAGATAAATAATAATATAGAATATCAAATTGTGATAAAAATAATATTAGGCAAGTAGGTCAACAAAAAATCAAGGACCGCTTCGATACACAGATAAAAAAAACTAATATTTCTCTCATTCTTAGAAATAAATACAAATAACTTTATATCGTTGGAAAGGGTTAAACGCCAGCATTTTTTTAAGTTCATAGCCAACTATGACTTCCGTTTAAAAAATTAGATCTTTTATTATTTCTGACAAAAAAGAGCACGTATAGAAAAAAACTGACTACGCCACTGGATTGTGCTTAAATAGTGCCTTAAGAACGTTTTTACAGAATTTTATTATTCCGCGAAATACGAAAGTTATGGGCAATTTTCCAAATGGTAAAAAATTCAAAAAGACCCCGTATCTCAGTTGGCAGTGAAAATATCAACAGGCGGTTTACGCCATTAAATGTGTCTTAGAAATCGAGCCCATGACATCTATGTCGGTTTTGCTCTATCTAGTCAGGAAATAGGGTTTCTCTGTTAAAACAGACCAATATCGACCACCCTGTACAATACACGCGAGTTAACTCCATTAAGATACTTGTGTGGTTATACAACTCGTGCTACGCACTCGTGCAACTTTCACACGCGTATCATAATGATGCTGTTAACTCACTTGTATCGTAAATATCTATTATATGTCACCAATATAGTGAAAAGTCCGAGAACCCCTTCTCTACGTATTACCATTTTAAGAACGCGCTGGTATGAAACTTTCCGTTTGGCATTTGTACGCTCTATTGCCGTAATTTATAACCACTAGTGATATTTTTATTCTATATCGAAGCTATAGCGTACGCGGATGCAAACAGCCGGTAATGCAAATGCGACGGTAATGCCGTTAGAGAGCAGAGAGCACTCGCCAAATTGTCTCCCGTCATAAGTTAGAACTTAATATTCTAACGTGGTTGGCTGCACTAGCATCAATTGTAGCATCAAAGACGGCAAACCTATAAGTTTATTTTACGCGTATGTTTTATGTAATGGGATATATGTATGAAAGGGGAAGAGGTATAATGTAGACTGGCCTACTATGTATGCGGCATTTAAATCGTTTATGCGATACTAATATCTTTACGTTTTACCGTTGGAATAGTTTTCTTGAATTATACTTTTCTTTTAGATATTTTTTTTTAGACACTAGGGAAAAATTTGTAGCATGTATTCGTAGGATTAATTATTTCAGTTATAAAGAGCATATATGATTGAGATGTAGAATGTTTCGGAGGGGCGTTAATCACCGCGACCTTACAGATCGATTGTATGTGTCCCTTTCTTCAGTTATAACTCATCATACAGTCTTAAGGCTTTGACAAAAGGCAGTATCTGAGACGGCTTCACAGAGACTCTCCATCTCCAATATCAACCGCACCCAGTAATAAGGTGTTCTGGTGTTTCCCCATCTTCTCCACAGAATCTGCATTCGCCGTTGTTTCTTAGCTTAAATCTACTGAGATATTCGTTGAGGAGTGTCCTGTTAAAACCCCATGACAATCCGAATATTGTTCTTACTTAAATTAAGGAAAATTCTTGATTTTTTTTCGGTCGTACATTCTGAGAAATTTCTTCGAGTGTCTTAGACCCTTAGACCATTCCAGGTTACGGATGGAGTCTTCTAGATTCTTGAGTTCCGCTTTAAGTTGGTTTCCACTTGGAAAGCCGAACTGTTCTGGTCCAGTTAGTGGAGTGTTTGCTCGTGTGCTTTTTCATTGCCTTCTAACCCTTGGTGAGCTGGCACTCATAGCAGGAGGACTTAATTTTCTTTGCTTAATTTGTTCAGCTTCTGTAGACATTCTTTGACCAACTTCGGATTGATGGTTACTGAGTTTATCGTTTTTAGTGCTGCTTGAGTATCGGATAAGATAGCTATACAGGGTGTCCCAGACTGAGCGTGCATTAGAAGTTTCTAGAGAACTACAACATCTAGATCGGAGATTTTTTGCATATCATTGTTTTACAACGAGATCTATCGATTAAAAATATTTTCAATATGGCGGCACTTCCGGAAATACGGGAAGTTGACAGCAACTTTCTTATTTTAAATGGGTACCCCTATTTTTTATTACATATTTAAATTCTCTGTAAAATTTTATGAATTTTGATATTAAATACTCTATACCTAACATTAACCGTTTTAAAGAAAAAAAATATTTAAAATTTTTGAACGAAAAAAACTGCCTGTCAAAAATATGTGTATAGCCTAAACGTCAAATTTAGTGATTACCACAGTCACTATAACATAAAAAGAAGACATGTGGCTATCTGTTTCAAAAATGAAATTGTTCGAATGTCATATAACAATGACAGCAGCTGTCATGGAATTGAGCGATTAAAAAAAATATAAATCATTTTTTTTCAAGTTGTTACTTTTTAACTATTTAACTATTTAAGTTATTTAAGATTTAGTTTTAAAGCCTATAATTTTCTTGATTTTAACCAGGCTACTGGTTATGACTTTAAACGTCAAGTGATGTAAAACAATAGGTCTGGCCATGTCATATTGTGACACTTTGTTCAAAAAGCGGTATGGTATCGATCATCATTTCGAAGCCAACTCTGTTTTTTATTTTCGATCATGCAGTATAATATTAATAATATCAACTATTAGATATCACTAAAGAGCGAAGATACGAGATATATTTTTATAAATAAACTTTTAAGCAGGTAGTATTTATAATATAATAAATTTAAATAATTCGTTTTCTGACAGATGAAAGCAAACTATCTGACGGTTTGACACTTAATGTCAAAGGAAGCTAGATAAAATCAAGAAAAATATATGTGTTTTCAAACTAAACCTTAAATAACTTAAAACCGATTTATATTAGGTATAGGAACATGTACACTCAAAAAGTAACGAATTGGAAAACCTTTGCACTAGTGAAATAAAAAAAGTGGGTTTCCATTTAAAAAAAAATGATTTATGATAATTTTTTAATTACTCAACTCCATGACAGCTACCGCCATTATTATATGACATTTGAACAATTTAATTTTTGAAATAGATAGCCACATGTCTTCTCTTTATGTCACAGTGGCTATGGTAATCACTAAATTTGACTTTTATGGTATACAAATTTTTTGACAGGTAAATTTTAAATATGTTTTTTCTCAAAAACGGTTAATGTTAGGTATAGAGTATTTAACATCAAAATTCATAAAATTTTACATAGAATTTAAATATGTAATAAAAAATGGGGTACCCATTTAAAATAAGAAAGTTGCTGTCAACTTCCGGTATTTCCGGAAGTGCCGCCATATTGAAAATATTTTTAATCGATATATCTCGTTGTGAAACAATGATGTGCAAAAAATCTCCGATCAGCCTGGGACAACCTGTATATGATATTCTTTTTTCGATAGTTCCTATCTCGGATGGATCTTCCGATAGCGTAGATTTTCGCCTGAAGGATGCTAGGGTAGGTGCTCATTGGTTCGGAGTATTTAGTTTTCGACCCAAATACTCCTATTCCTGTCCCTGCTTTGGTTTTGAAAACATTAGTATACCACGTTATGGTATATCTTTTAGCTGCGGATCAAACGTTTCTCTCTTCCAATCTTTCTTATTGCTCAATACTACAGTGAGTCATCCACTAGGAGTTTGGTTGTGGTATTATATTATTGGAGGTGTGGAATTTTCCTTTTGAGGAAGTTCCAAGCCCCTAAGCTGATAATTCTCCCAGTATTGTTTCTGTCAATGACTATTCTGATAATTAATATGTTACAATTGCTACCTATTAAAATCCAGTCAGCTAAACTAGACTCTTCGCTTATCTCGCCTCTTGCATTTCTATTTGATCCCTGGTCAATTACTTCTTTTGTATTACCTATTATTTATAGCATCTTGAGGTGTTCTTTACAATATACTGCCCCTTTTTGGGTGGTTTTCTGTTTTTTCGGCAAGGTCACCATGTAATAATTTTATACGGTTTTGTAGAGATGGAATCAAACATGAAACATGAGATGGAATCAAACATGTTCATGAAAAAAGTATCTTTTTTAATGTATTCAAAAACAGGTATTGACCGATGAACAGATCATAAGACTATGCTGAGTATGCAAACGTTACAACACATTTCCTATTGCTAAATATACCAAGGGCTGGCAAAGGTTAGTCTTGGGTCGAGATTTCCGTATGCAAGAAGAGTACAATGCGTTTATATTGTACTGAACAAAGAGAGAACAAGTAAAGACGTTGCCAAACCTATGAAATAAATCGATAAACTGTGCACATTGCTAAGAGACGTGGAAGGGAATATAGCAGATTCGTCGCGATCGACCCAATCAGTATCATCTCAGTACTTAAAATTCTAGGTAAGAGTGTACATCATGCGTTCAGCTTCACGATTTAATTTCGTCTCGTGATACTTTATTTGCTTATTTATTAACGAGTCGTTGTAATTTTCCTTATAGCTTGTGTAAATTTTTAAGGGCAAGTTAGAAACACTTGCACATTTGGTAGAATTAGTGGAATTGAGTTGGTGTTCGAGAGTGCAGTCGCACTATTAGAATTCCGAATTCAAATATCGATATCTCGAAATCCATTCGAAATAATTGATTATAGTTTTCTTCAAGAACTTTCTTAATGTTTTCTTCACAAACAGTACATGTGAAAATCTTTATAAATAAAAAAAAATTACTCGATTGCTGAAAATTGCAATGAATGTAATAATCGTAAACGGATGTTTTTTTAAATATTGAATGAAAAAAAAACAAGCCTATCGATTTTTTCTTATTTAAACATCTTGTAAACTTGTAAAATAGTGCGGAGAAATGTATGCTCAGGAACATATCTAATGATTTTATCTAGATATCTTTTCGAAAATAAAAGTCTTTTAAAATAAGCGATTTGTGATAGTGATTTTACTTTACTTGATAGAGAAGGGCGTACCGGAGAAATGTGACAACGCCGCAGCAGCACACCGTTGCATGTCTCTCACTCCGACTTAATAAGATCCCTATGCGATTTACTTCCACACATAACACAAAAGTAAGAGTTGCCAGCACGGTATAAAATACCAACAACTAATACCGTATGATCGAGAAAAAACGGCGTCAACGTTAGCTATGAAACGAAGATCGCTGTCATTTTATATGTAAATTTATATGGGAATTGTCATCGATCGTCATTTCCCAGCCAACTGGACGCCGTTTTTTTTTCGATCATACTGTACTATATACAGGGGTTTCTACTCTAGTGTTACAGCTGTTGTGCTGCTTGAACCACACAGGATCTGCAGTATTTGACCTCATTGTTTCACTTCTTGCTGTATGTTTTTTTTGTGTTTGTTAAGTCGGCACATTTAGAAAAAGACAGAAGATAGATATATTCATAGATGAAAATATCTTTATCCTGTAACTGTATTATTCGAAATTGTCTAGAAAAATAATCTATAACTAATCTTAAACTAACAATAATTACTTTTACCTTCAGAAAAACAAATATTCGTTTCTGCTTAACATTGTTTATCAATTTTAAATGGTATGAAACAAATTATTTTTTAAAAACCGCTTAAATACCTACTACAATCAGGTTTAATATAAACAGAAACTGCATTTTATTTTAAAGTGTAAAAATATTAGGTATCATTTTTACACTCAATAAATAAGAAATATTTTGGGCCGCTTTGCTTTAAATATAGTTATAGGTATACTGGTAGAGGCAAATTCAAAAAAGAAATAAGGACCAAACACGCAATCAGAAATATGAAATGAAACCGAAGAAAAATGGGATGGATAAATTGGCTCCTTCTGTAATCGATTTTATATTTCCTTTCGTCGAGTAAGGAAGAAGAAAAAACAGCTGTTATTTTTTTTTGAAATTGTAATAATTTTAGAAAAATGGAAATTGAAAAATTCTGATAAATAGGTATTTTTGTACATGTATTTCCTATTTGTTCTAGTTCAGTCAATATAGGAAACATGATAAAAATCTGTAAATTGGAAAATTCAAATAAATATGTGTTTATGTATTTTTAGTTGTATAGTGCATTTTGTTTAAATAATTAATTTTCTTCCTTTTGTTTCAGGTAAGAAAACAATATGAAATGACGATTCAAATTGTTAGACTCAATATAGAAGTCAATAGAAATGGTAAGAGTAAATACAATAATATTCAATACCTATTAGTAGTTTCCTACGAAATAATGTTGAATTGATCATTTGATGGTCTTTCATCGAATAAATTGATACTTGGGGTCTAAATATAATTGATTATTATTCCTCAAGAGAAATAGTGGTTATAAATAAAACAAATATTGTTTTAATAAACTAATAATCATAACTATAAGATTTTCTCTATGGATGCAACTGACTACAGCAAGCTGTTGCTAGGATATTCTGTTAATCTTGGATACCCCAAGGTATTGCTATGAATGTAATAAGTAACAAAGCTTCATTCAGAACCTCGCAATTAGTGGAATAAATTAGTGGTTTCAATTACACTTTGTACTTTTTAGTTGACGATCATTCGCAATGTTTAAAACACACAATTAAAATTAATATAATATTCTAGCAATAGCTTGCGGTAGTCAGTTGTATCCATAGGGAAAGCCTAATATTTAGCTTATAAAACAATTAATTTTAAATTTCTAACCACAGTTTTGTACTTCCATTATCTTTATTTATTTTGCTTACACAACGTTTTGATCAGAAGTATCACTGACCGTTATCAGGTGTGAACTAATCGAACTCGTGAAACTGCTGAGCTTAATATACTAGAGCTGAACATTCATCCGTGCAGTATTGGATGCAGTCAAGCACCGCAATTCTTTTACTTTTAATACTGAATCATCGTCTACCACATTCAAAAAGTCACAATAGTATAGTATAGTTATATAAATAATACAAGCATTGGGTGCACGATAGCATATCATTGAACAAAATTTGCTGCGTTCGGTGCAAACCTGAGTTATATTTTACTTGACAGTTAAATAACTGATTCGTTGCCAGGTAATGGAAGCAGCGCTTTGATGGAAAAATAGCATCTCTGCTTGCAGCAATGATATTAAAATATCTATATTAGAATAAAGCAAAATATGTAATATTAGAATTAACTATTAGTTGTATGTATATCCGGTTTTTATAGCGTCCTTCGTCGCCCTCCGGCCTCCGTGCACCACCTCCGTCTGTTGTCCCAATCTCCTGATAGTAAGTTCCTTTTCAACATGGCCCTGTCGATTCCTTGAGTCCCGGAAAGTTTAGGTCGACCTCGTTTACGTCTGTCTGTAGGTGTCCACTGCAACTTGCCTTGGTATTCTCTCATCAGCCATTCGTTATACATGGCCGTACCATTGCAGTTGTTTTTCTTCTATTTCTTGTACAATATTATCCTCCACCTTCATTTTTTCATGTATTCTCTCGTTCCTAATTTTGTCTAAACGGGAGATTCGGGCTGATCTTCGCCAGAAGTCCATTTCGGTCGACAACAACTTCTTTTTATGTCTTTCGCTTAACTGTCATACCTCAGAGCCATATAACATTACGCTTTTCAGGTTTTTCCTGTGATCAACTTTTTCCTGTGATCCGAGATATTCCTAGACCAAAGCACCGAGTTTAGCGCTCCTATCACCTTTCTGCCTTTACCAATCCGTTCTTCTATTTCCTTTTCGCATCTCCCTTTGCTTGCGATTTTTACTCCTAAATACATATATATTCTTCGCAGACTTCTATTTTTATATTGTCATTTAATACCAGGTCTTCCAGCTCGCCACCAACACACATGTATCTTATCTTCTTCTTGTTTAGCTTCAGTCCCCATTTTTCGTAATCTTCTATCAGTTTTCTAGTCATATATTCTTGATCTTCTTTGTCTTGGGCCATTACTATCTATACAGAAAAAGGTCGTTATTAATAGGTATTCCCATCTGAGAACACTTTTTGCGCCAGTGTTTAAGAGCTTCTGATAGGTAGATTTTAAATAAAGTTGGGGACAGGCAACACCCCTGTTTAGACCTTTTGTTATTGGGAATTATTCAGACAGAATTAAACCTATTATAATTCTTGCGCAACAATTGCAGTAAAGTTGCTGTACCGCTTTTATTAGAGTTATGTTTATTGGGCTTTTTTCGAGAACTTCCCATAGTTTCTTAGTTGGCACCGTATCATAAGCCTTTCTAAGGTCCATAAACAGGAGATGAATTTGGTCCTTATTCGTTTCCGTCTTTTTCTCAATGATCTGAGTTAATAGAAAGATATTATCAATGTATGAGCGACCTGCCCTGAACCCGGCTTGTTCTTCAATCTCATGGGGGCTAAATTCATCTTCTATGAGGGCTTTTAATATTTTTCCGTACAATCTGCTAAGTGTGTCAGATACAGCTATACATCTGTAGTTAGTGTAAATATCTTTTCTTCCTGTTTTGTGGATCGGAGTTATCCATGACGTTTTCCATGAATCAGGTATGGGCTCCCAGTTAATATATGTATTAGAGTTTAACTATTAGTTACATTACATTTAAATAAAGAGATTGGTTTACCATAATTGAATATTTTTATTCGTTGTATATATTTTGTTTTAAATCGAATAATAGCATGTTGTTCAGTTTCAACAATATAGCTAAATTTAAAGTAAAATGATTAGAATAGTTCTGCTATAACAGCACTGTGTTTGTAGGAATGTCTGATTGTTTTTTTCTGTGTATGAAACAAATATTCATTGTTTAGTAATAACATAAATATAACCCATAAACAGAATTAGCATTATTTTTTTTGGCATATAAAAACATATCATTTTACACAAAAAGTTTGTGGTATCAAATTATTCGTAAAAAAATGCCTTTTCCAAATATGCTAATAAGCCACCCTCGTTCCATTTGAAAAAATTGAGATATGATTAAAAATACGATTTGGGCATCTTTTAACCGGCCAGGACAAGACATTAAAAACATTAAACGATCAAATCTATTTTTCCAAGGCTCCTTGATTAAAAATTAGTGTTTTTAATACAGCCATGGCACTCTAGATTGAAATTTAAAATAGAATTTGTTTTTGAGTGACTATGTGAAAAATTAACATATCATATGGCATTCGATTCAGAATATATATTATATATTATAATTATTTACATTTTTTTACAAAGAAATTAAATGGAACTTAAAATTATATGAACAAATGGGAAACTCTCCATTCCGTGCTACACAATTTTATCGAAAACTATATGAAAAAGTGTTTTATTAAAGAGAATTCGTAGTAGGCAGACCTTGACGTAGTTTTTCTGTATCGATTCTAACGCCTCGTTATATTTGAAAGCCTCGGGGAAAAAATACCCGTGTAAGGCAAAAACAAATTAAAATTGTTTTTCCAAACTCTTCGGAGGAAAAAACGAAAAAATTCTACATAGAGGTTTGCGGAGTTTAACACAAAGCATATTACGATGCGATTTTAGTTTTTTTTTCGGTGCAGCAAGCGCGGTTTGTAGTTATCCAAATTGGATCTGTCGCGGACCAATGTGACCAATTCTGTCGAGGAAAGTTTGGTGAATGATTTTTGTGATGTGGCATTTTTTAAAAGGTAAAATAATTGGAATTATTCGAATGCATTTTATCTACTTCTTCTATAAAATATTAAGTTGTAGATAATCTCCTTGTCTTAGTTTTATACAGGGAGTTTCAAAAAACATGTGCCATCTCTAGTGGGGAGATTCCTCACGTGAAAATAAGATTTATTTTTCATATCAACATAGGTCCGATTCTGCTTTGTTTTGTAGCTACAGGATGTTAAAGTCCTAATAATCTAAATAAACAAAATACGAGTAGCGGAAAAAGGGGCCAAAAAACCCTACATATATGCTTATTCTCTGCATTAAGTTCATCAGACCGAAGGGAACAGCCATTCGACGACCTGTTTCGGAGATTTTTCTCCATCGTCAGGCCGACTCTGCTGTAGCCCTCGATCTGACCAACGAAAAGCAGAGAATAGCATTTGAGTACAATAAGTACTACTATGGCGAGAGTGCTAGACGCTCTACGCCATCTAGCGGTAGCTGTGACAATTACAGGTCGTACCGCCAAAATTAAACCCAGCGGCCTACTGGACAAACATGCTTGCTTCATCCACGTTACCGTAGATGGAGCTAAGAAGGCTTAGGTAGGGTATATATAATAAATAAACAAAATTCGAGTAGCGGAAAAAGGGGCCAAAAAACCCTACATATATGCTTATTCTCTGCATTAAGTTCATCAGACCGAAGGGAACAGACATTCGACGACAGGTTTCGGAGATTTTTCTCCATCGTCAGGCCGACTTTCGCTACTCATATTTTGTTTATTTATTATATATACCCTACCTAACCCTTCTTAGCTCCATCTACGGTACGGTAACGTGGATGAAGCAAGCATGTTTGTCCAGTAGGCCGCTGGTTTTAATTTTGGCGGTAGATCTGTGATTGTTACAGCTACCGCTAGGTGGCGTAGAGTGTCTAGCACTCTCGCCATAGTAGTACTTATTGTACTCAAATGCTATTCTCTGCTTTTCGTTGGTCAGATCGAGGGTTACAGCAAAGTCGGCCTGACGATGGAGAAAAATCTCCGAAACCGGTCGTCGAATGGCTTTTCCCTTCGGTCTGATGAACTTAATGCGGAGAATAAGCATATATATATATATATATATATATATATATATATATATATATATATATATATATATATATATATATATATATATATATATATATATAAAATATATATATATATATATATATATATATATATTTTTGGCCCCTTTTTCCGCTACTCGTATTTTGTTTATTTAGATTATTAGGACTTTAACACCCTGTAGCTACAAAACAAAGCAGAATCGGACCTATATTTATATGAAAAACGAATCTTATTTTTACGTGAGGAATATCCCCACGGGAGATGGCACATGTTTTTGAAACACCCTGTGTAAGCAAATATTTTTAGGGGTATCCTATTTTGACTCCAGAAACACATCTATGAGGCTTTTTTCGTGAAAAAGAAATTTGAAAATTTTAATTTTTAGTTAAGAATCATAATATCTTGATAATAATGGCATATAGCATTAGACCCAGATTAAACCCTTGCTTAAATTTAGAAGAAAGAAACCCCGAAAAGATTCAGTGGTTCTCAAAATTTTAGCAAGAAAATCTATTTTTTATTTTCAACGTAAAATAAGTTTGTTATTTGCAACTTATTTTAAAAATGGTAAAGAGAAAATATGTTTCTTTTATCGAAATCTACCAGTCCTGAAAATATTTGCACTTATAAATTAAAATATCTGGCACACGCAGTATAATAAGGGAACATGTTTATGTCTTCCCTTTCCCAGTCTCAATCCTCGGAATAGGTCCTGAGAAACAAATCCTTTGAGAAAACTAGAGAACTAGTTCCTTTAGTTCCGGGGTTGGAATAGTTTATTGGAACTAGTTATTGAACTAGTTATTGAAACGTTCACAAACTACACACATCTATTCTGTACGAACGTAAGAAACTCTACATCTCAGACTATTATATAAAAATATATTTATTGAAGAGAATTAAAAGTAACCAGAAGGAAACCTTGACGCAATTTTTCTGTATCGATTTTAACGCCTCGTTATATTTGAAAGCCTCAGGGAAACAACAAGCGTAAGAGAAAAACAAATTAAAATTGTTTTTCCCTATTGTACTTTTACTGGAGGGGAAAAAAGAGAAACATTATGCATAGAGGTTTGCGGCGTTTAATACAAAGCCATATTATGATACGATTTTTATTTTTCTTTCTTAACCGTGGTGCAGTTCGGAAACAGTTTCTGAATACTTGAACGAACGAAATCTGTAATCTAATTCGGAATTATCAGAGGTCGAACTAAACTCTATTTTGGAATTTGTATGTTGAACAATTTGAAACATTTTTAACCCTCTGGCCGGCGCACAGTGCTTCGTCCCATGGACAAAAATAAAAAAATAAGTTAAAATTTACTAATATCTAAATATATAATTTTATACTTATAGCAATGTTCAACCATCCTGTATATTATTTTTCATAAACAGCGTTTTTGTTAGCAAATATTTTCACTAAAAATAAATTTTGCGATCATTATCTCACCAGTGAAAAGAATAACGTTCATAGTAGTTCTGTATATTATGGAGTTAAACTGTGGTTAAACGGGTACGTACTTAATTGAAAGCCACTATGGATATTGTTAAACAAGGTATGTACTTTAAATTTATTTCTAAACAAGTTCGTGATTGTTTAGTTTTTATTTATTTTAAGATGATTCTTAAATGGGTATAAAAATTTTAAGTTTTCAAACTTCAAAAGGCATTTAAAAAAAACATATCGTATTTATTGAATATTTTTGTTGCCATATTCATACACTTTTAATTTTGTATAGTTCACCTGCGTCTGCTTGCGACGAACTTTATTTTATAATACTTTTCAGATGGAGTAAAATTGATAAGCAATGCCGATCTGGCTAATACTTGGCTTGATCATAAAGACAAGAACTCAAAATTATTTGTATTTCAAAAAATATGTTCTTATTAGATATTGATGAACCTTCCAGTCAAATGAGACACCACTGGTGCCTGAAAAAGTCCACTATGTTGGAGCGAAACGTCGCATAAAAAAAGTGTCCATCTTTCAATTTATTATATAATCTCATACCCAAGAAAAGGAAAAAATAATATATGGATATGCTGTATTAAAGAGGTAACTATTAACATCCGAACCCCTCATAGCGACAAAATGAACAGTAACAACGCGAAAAAGTAACATATTAGAAAATGATGTACAGAAATATCTTATATGTGAGGATACTTCATCTACCTGATTTGGATACTATAAATTTGGAAGATTCTGTCAGCAGTAATTCTTCTGAATCAAAGTAGTTACGATCTATGCATTTTGTTGTCCTAAAGTAAATTTATAGTATCTTAAGTTTTTTTTTTAATTAAATATAACATTAATGTTTCTTTTTCATTAAACAAAAACATTTTTATCTTATCTTACGTATTAGGCTTATATTGTAGGAATCATGTTCTAATGTTATTTCAATTCTTTTTTATCACAGGAATTTATTTAATACTTACACCGTTTTCATACTATAAATTATTATTTGCTTAGATGGAACACAGCTCCAATATTTTTATTATTTATTAGATTTTTTTTCATAAACGTGGGACTAAGAACATCATCATTTAGTACAATGAGAGTACTCATCATTTGTGTCAAATAAACCTAGTTTGAATAAATTGCTTACAATAAAAGAGAAGTTTTGGATTTTTGTCCTCTAGAGCCATATGTTCGAAGCACTGTGCGGCGCGTACTTTAGAATCACACGACCGGGAGCGTAGCGGTACTCCGTACCGCATTTATATTTTTTAAGTATTCTGTAATTTAAAATATTTTATTGTCAAATTTAGCATGATAAACAGTAACAAGCAACATTTTTAATACATATTTACTTTATTAATACATAAAAAAAACTTTAACGTATTATTATAAAAAAAGGAACCGAAGGAAACATTTTTAGTATTCAAAATAAAAATATATGTATAACTTTGCCCATTCACAAAAACTAAATCATATCGAATATACAGGGTGGCGCACCTCATTCGCCTCGGTTGATTATACGAAAACGGAAAGATGTAGAAACACAATATTTTATGGGTATATGTAGGAAGGCAATGTGCATAATTTAAAATTATTTTGAAATGTACAGGGTGTGTCAGAACTAAGATCCATACCAAAGTTATATTTTTTCTTATGGAACACCCTGTATTTTATTTGATTTTTGGATTCTTGGGCATAAAATAAGGCATTTATTATAAGGCTTTAATATGTTTAAATGCTTTGGTTTTTGAGATATATAAAGATATTTAAATATGCATGCTATAATAAAAAAGTTTGTCAACACCCTGTAAATTACTTTTCAGGGTTAATTCTTGTGCTGACTTTGAAGTCAGTGAAATAAACTTTACTAAAAAAATGTATTGCTTTTTTAAATGTATACAGGGGTATCAAAAATTGCTGGTCTATTTTAAATATTTATTTTACATAAAAACTTTGTTATTTTAAATACAACACTATGTATTTTTTGAACAAGTCCAAGCAGATTTGAATGCTCTTTCAAACGATATTAGGGTTTCCTATACCTATCTGGCTCAGATTTTAAATAAAAAGCGATTTTTCAATAAAAAGGCAATCAAGATGGCTGGTGTCGCCATGGCAATTTGCTAGTGACAGTTAGTAGCTATTTTCAAAATCGACACTAGTTTATGGACTTTATTTAACGGTTTACTTTTAATTAATTTACCTACAATAGTTTAAATAAGTAAGTATTATTATTTTATCAAGAAAAATAGAGAAGTAGCTCTTTGATTTATATTACGATGACTTGTAGATATATTGGATTTTCTATAAAAGAGCTAATTAAGGCAAATCTATTTTCTTCGCTTGCAATAACAGGTTTCTGCCTAATAGGTTTTTCATATACCAGACTATCAGCTCTGCGAAATAGGAAAAGTAGTTTTTCAAAGGAAGAAAATTCCTATTTTGATATTTGCCTATTTGGATATCTTTGAGCATAAACCCTTCAGGCCAACAAGCAATTGTCCTCACAAAATAAAATCACTAGTAACATATTCATTCCTTCCGCCAGCAGATACTGCTTGATTTTTCTTGATAAAATAATGAATACTTACTTATTAACCTTATTGTAGGTAAATTAAATAAAAATAAGCTGTTATAAATTTAAATAAAGTCCACAAACTAATCTCGATTTTGAAAATAGCTACTAAGTGTCACTAGAAAATTGCCATGGCAACACCAGCCATCTTGATTACAATTTTATTGAAAGATCGCTTTTTATTTAAAATATGAGCCAGATAGGTATAGGAAATCTTAATATAGGTTGAAAGAGCATTTAAATCTGCTTCGACTTATCCAAAAAAATACATAAATAAATGCCTTTATTGTCAAAAAATTTTTCAATTTGTAGACAAAGGTAAACTAACAAATAAAGTAAAAAAACAAGGTACACAAACAAACAAACAAAACATTATACAAATAACATTGTCAGTCTTATTGTTAAAATAAACATTTATAAATGTTTATAATGTCAAAGAACAAAAAATAAAAATAATATTCAAAAATATTTAGCTAGTTTATAGTAAAATATCAATGACCTCTAAATAAATTCATTTCGATGTCATTAGTAAATATAGCAATAGCAAACATTAGACCAGTGTTTACAAGATCAAATTCGATTATCAAAATATAATTCATTTACGGCGTAGAAAGCCTTGTCTAGTAAATAAGAGTTCAATGCTTTGCGAAATGAAGAAAATGATGTTATGGATTTGATTTCAAATGGCAGGTGATTATGCATTTTTTTCGAGTTGTATAATATTGAACTTTTAACTAACTCTGAGCGTGGGGTAGGTAGATAAAGATCTTGCTCCGGGTTCCTGAGTGGATAAGTGTGAGATGGCCTTTCTTGAGAAGCTGATACATGCTTACGTATTAGGTAAACGGATTCAAATATAAATAAGGAAGGAAGAGTTAATATTTTTAATTTTTTAAAAAAGTCCTGGCAATGAGTTCTGCTGTTTAGTCCCAGTGAATATCGAACAGCTCTCTTCTGGAGCCTGAAAATGCGGTCAAATTGAGTCGCACAACACGCACCCCAGAATGGAAGGGCATACCTGAGGTGCGACTCAAAAAGTGCATAATAAACAGTTCTATCCATTGACAAGTTAAGCTCCTTAGAAACAGACCTTAATTCAAAACAGGCAGATCTTAATTTTTTCGACAAAGCTTCGATATGTATGTCCCATTTCAGGGAATTGTCCACAACAAGCCCTAAGAATTTTACAGACTTGACGACGTCAATGGTGATGTTGTTAAGTGCAAAAGGCTGCAACGAGTTTTTATACGACAAAGCTTTAGTTTTAGAAATGTTGAGACTCAGGAGGTTCGAATCACACAAAGATTTAATGGTGATTAAGTCATTTGATATAATCCTATGAAGTGCCTTGTTGCTCCAAGTGAAGCTAGTGTCGTCCGCAAAAGACATAGTGTTGTATTTAAAATGACGAAGTTTTTGTGTAAAATAAAACTAGACCAGCAATTTTTAATACCCCTGTATACATTTAAGAAAGCAATAAATTTTTTTAGTATACTTTATTTCACTGGCTTCAAAGTCAGCACAAGAACTAACTCTGAAAAGTAATGTACAGGGTGTTGACAAACATTTTTATTATTGCATGCATATTTAAATATCTTTAAATATCTCAAAAAATAAAGTTTTTAAACATATTAAACCCTTATAATAAATTCCTTATTTTATGGCCAAGAATCCAAAAATGAAATAAAATACCGGGTGTTCCATAAGAAAAAATATAACTATGGTATGGATCTTAGTTCTGGCACACCCTGTACATTTTAAAATAATTTTAAATTATGCACATTACCTCTCTACATATACCCATAAAATATTTTGTTTCTACATCTTTCTGTTTTCGTATAATCACCTGAGGCGAATGAGGTGCGCCACCCTGTATTATAATAAAATAAACCAAACAGAATCTTTGAAATATTCAAAAAAATAACCACTGGAAACAGATCAAACTATCATCTAAATGACTTAAATCATTTGATTGTAAGTCATATTTCGAAAGCTGACTTAAGGCTTAAAATTTAAGTCATTTTCAAAATGACTTGTGACTTAAGTCTTTATTCCGAAATAAAAAAAAGATTTTTAAGTCATTAGAAAAAGATTTAAATCTTTTAAAAGATTTAAATCATCTAAAAGATTTAAGACTTTTGTAAAAGACTTAAGTCATTAAAAAAAGATTTAAATCTGATTTAAAACTGACTTAGAGACTAGAGACTAGAGATTTAAAACTGACTTAAATCTTTTCTAAAAAGACTTAAATCTCATAAACGATTTAAATCTTCTAAAAGGTTTAAGTCTTTTGTAAAAGACTTAAATCTTTTCCAAAAAGACTTCGACCGAAGCTTTGTCGAAAAAATTGAGATCTGCCTGTTTTGCATTAAGGTCTGTTTCTAAGGAGCTTAACTTGTCAATGGATAGAACTGTTTATTACGCACTCTTTGAGTCGCACCTCAGGTATGCCCTTCCATTCTGGGGTAAGTGTTGTGCGACTCAATTTGACCGCATTTTCAGGCTCCAGAAGAGAGCTGTTCGATATTCAGTGGGACTAAACAGCAGAACTCATTGCCGGGACTTTTTTAAAAAATTAAAAATATTGACTCTTCCTTCCTTATTTATATTTGAATCCGTTTGCCTAATACGTAAATATGTATCAGCTTCTCAAGAAAGGACAACTTATCCACTCAGGAACGCGAAGCAAGATCTTTATCTACCTACCCCACGCTCAGAGTTAGTTAAAAGTTCAATATTATACAACTCGAAAAAAATGCGTCACCTGCCATTTGAAATCAAATCCATAACATCATTTTTTTCATTTCGCAAAGCATTGAACTCTTATTTACTAGATAAGGCTTTCTACGCCGTAAATGAATTATATTTTGAAAATCAAATTTGATCTTGTAAACACTGGTCTAATGTTTGCTATTGCTATATTTACTAATGACATCGAAATGAATTTATTTAGAGGTCATTGATATTTTACTATAAACTAGCTAAATATTTTTGAATATTATTTTTATTTTTTGTTCTTTGACATTATAAACATTTATAAATGTTTATTTTAACAATAAGACTGACAATATTATTTGTATAATGTTTTGTTTGTTTGTTTGTGTACCTTGTTTTTTTTACTTTGTTTGTTAGTTTACCTTTGTCTAAGATTTTTAAGTCATTAGAAAAAGATTTAAATCTTTTAAAAGATTTAAGTCTTTTAAAAGATTTAAGTCTTTTAAAAAGTTTAAGTCTTTTTGGAAAAGATTTAAGTCTTTTACAAAAGACTTAAATCTTTTAGAAGATTTAAATCGTTTATGAGATTTAAGTCTTTTTAGAAAAGATTTAAGTCAGTTTTAAATCTCTAGTCTCTAGTCTCTAAGTCAGTTTTAAATCAGATTTAAATCTTTTTTTAATGACTTAAGTCTTTTACAAAAGTCTTAAATCTTTTAGATGATTTAAATCTTTTTAGAAAATATTTAAGTCAGTAAAAAATATTTAAATCCTTTTTAGTGACTTAAGTCATTTTATAAAAAAACTTAAATCTTTTAGAAGATTTAAGTTTCTTATGAGATTTAAGTCTTTTACAAAAGACTTAAATATTTTAGAAGATTTAAATCTTAAATGAGATTTAAGACTTTTTAGAAAAGATTTAAGTTAGTAAAAAAGATTTAAATCTTTTTTTAATGACTTAAGTCTTTTACAAAAGTCTTAAATCGTTTAGGTGATTTAAATCTTTTATGAGATTTAAGTCTTTTTAGAAAAGATTTAAGTCAGTAAAAAAGATTTAAATCCTTTTTTAGTGACCTAAGTCATTTTACAAAAAACTTAATCTTTTAAAAGATTTAAAGCTACACAATAGATCTATAAGGTCGCGGTGATTAACTCCCCTCCTAAACATTCTAAGATTTAAAGCTTGATTTTCATGCGTCCGTTATCCGTTGATACGATTGTCCGATATTAATTTTAGGCTGTACTTAAACTGCCGTTAAACGGTAGCTTACTAAAATGCCGTTAATAGGTATGAGGTCGTTGATGTGACGCACTTGACGGCTTTATGAAATATAAGAATTATATAAAGACTAACCAACGCTATCCACCCCACCAAATAACCAACGCAACTAACCTCGACACTGATAAAAAAATTAAAAAACGAATATAAATTAGTAAAAACCAACCAACCCCACCAAATAACCAACTAACCAATAAATTAACACCCTCCAAATAACCACGCTAACCAACCCGCCAAATAATTAAACCAATCCAACCAAAAAGAGTGAAACCAATGCAGTAAGATCACGCTATAAGTAAAAAAAATATAAAAAAGTGTTGGTCAGCGTGAGATTTGAACCCTGGGGCGCTATTCTGTACAATCGTCGGAATCGGTGAGTTACCGATAGCTATCGGTACGTATTTGCATATAGTAAATATGTGTTAATTGTTGTTGTCATAGTTACCGATCGGCCCTATGACAGATATCGCAAATTTATACCGACGACTCTCGGTATCTCTACCGTGAGGTTGACAAGGGCACGGTAGAGATACCGATTTTCGTCGGTACAAATTTACGATATCTGCCATAGGACCGATCGGTAACTATATGACAACAACGATTAACACATTTTTACTATATACAAATACGTATCGAGAGCTGTCGTAACTTACCGATACCGACGATTTTACAGAATAGCGCCCCTGGACAATTCGCTCACGAACCGATAGCCTCAGCCACGAAGCCACGGGTGCTCTTGCAATATGTTTATGGCTAGGCATTACTTTCCGCCGACATGAACAACGTCACAATATCTATTAACGGCATTTTAGTAGGCTACCGTTTAACTGCTGTTTAAGTACATCGTTAATTTTATTGGTTGAATTTAAAGACTTCCATTGGTTAGAAACGGTTAACCAATCGAAGCCTTTAAATTCAACCAATAAAATTAATATCTTATCATCGTATCGTCGGAGAACGGATGCATGAAAATGAAGCTTTAATCTTTTATGAGATTTAAGTCTTTACAAAAATGACTTGATTTGAAAGAAAATGACTTAAGTCAAAGACTTAAAACTTAAGTCATTTGAACTTTGTATTGAAATTGACTTACTGAAGACTTCTAAAACTGTCTGTTTTTTTAAAACTGACTTGTTGCAGCTATGATGGTACTTACCTCTAGAGCATATTTAACGAGGAAAATATCTGGGAAGTATTTGTATCAGTAGAGGCTCGTGGTTATTATTGTAGGGAGGCCAATATCTAAAAATATTGCGTCGATTTTTTTAAAAAAAATAATTTTTTTTGTTGAAAATTTGGATTTTTTTGAAAAACCTTTTGGATTTTTTTTTTAGTTTTTAGTTAAAAACCATAATTCCTTGATACTATGGTAACATAGGTACTAGATTGAATTTACCAGACAGAAACCCCCGAAAAGCTCTAGTGGTTCTCAAAATTTAAGCAAAAATTATTTTTTTTGGAAATTTTTAAAGTAAAATAATTCGGTTATTTTGGAGTTGTTTGAAAAAACGGTAAAGAGAAAATATGTTTTTTTTATTGAGATCTACCAGCCCTGAAAATATTTGCACTTATTCAAGACTCGCCCTGTATAATATCCAAAAAATTGACAATCGCTAACTTTCAAATGAAATACGAGTAGCTCTAAAACATAGTTTAAAAATATACAGTAGGGGAGAATGCCCAACAGTGAGACACATTTTTTTAAGACCGTAAAAAATATTTTATTTTTTCATCAAAATAAACTATTTTAATATACTTTAAAGGCAAGCACTCTTTCCTATACATGTTTAATGAACTCTCATTGAGACAAAAACATGTCTTAAAATTAACAATATTGTTATTATTGCATTTGTCTCATTGTTGGGCCCAAAGGTCCAACAGTAAGACAAAGCAAGTTTTAAACAAATAACTATTTATTAATTACTTAAAAAATAGTTAAGAGTATTTATTTGCGTTTGGCATAAAACAAAGTAGAGCTGTCTTAAACAAAGAACTTAAAATATCACAAGTGTTAAAAATATAATTAACTTCGTCTAAAACTAACGAAATAAAAAAAAAGAGTTTTACAGAATTTTGTTGATAACGTAACTTCGACTTAAAATAAAGAAACACTCTGTTATAACATATTTATAAACCAAATATTACAGGTGTTAATCTGGCATAAAATAACAACGCTAAAATGTTAATATTTAACACTGGACATATGTCCGTCAGGGTAGATTGTGACAAAGCATTCATCTGCAGAAGATGAATCTAAAATTTATTTCTCCAGAGCTATTGGAATCAATAAACACTTGTTTCTTCACTCTCTCCACTTTGAATTATCTTTTCTTTGGTTCATATCTTAGCTAAGTATTTTTCTTGTATTGCATTTGTGCTTATTATGTTTTTTTTTTAAATATTAATAACAATAATACTATCAATAACATGATAGACATGTTCAACAGTGCCAACGAGTGCCCAAAAGGTACAGGGACATCATTTTAAGTGTCTCACTCGATTTATAATTTTCCTGTTTGGTATTTAAAGATAGTAGAAAGATTTCCTAATGTAATTTTTTGCGAGGATGACGATTCTCTACACCAAAATTTTTTAAAACGTCAATTTTGACAGATACGACGCCATTTTGATTTTTTTTAAATGGAAACCCCCACATATTTTAGCATGGTCCGGTAGACATATTTTAGCTAATTTCAAAAATATATAGTTTAGTATACTTTGCACTTACCGTTTTCGATATACAGTGGATTTTAAAATGAATTGTTCCAGAATTATTTTAAGTGTCTCATCCAGTTTAAAATTTTTCTCTTCTCTATTTTAAAGATGGTAAAATGTGATATTTCAATGTAATTTTCGCTTAATTTTTTTTATTTTTTACATTAAAATTTTTTCAATCGTCAATTTTGACAGATACGACGCCATCTTGATTTTTTTTTAAAGGAAACCCCCACATATTTTAGCATGGTCCGGTAGACATATTTTAGCTAATTTCAAAAATATATAGTTTGGTATACTTTGCACTTACCATTTTCGATATTACAGTGGATTTAAAAATGAATTGTTCCAGAATCATTTTAAGTGTCTCACCCAATTTAAAATTTTTCCTCTTTTCCATTTTAAGATAGTAAAAGATATATTTTAATGTAATTTTTCGCGAGGATGCCGATTTTCTACATTAAAATTTTTTAAATCGTCAATTTTGACAGTTTAAAAATGAAATCTTTAGAATTATTTTAAGTGACTCATCCAGTTTACAATTTTTCGAATTTTAAAATTCTTGAAAATGTGATATTTGACAATTACTACGCTTATTTTTTTTATTTTTGTACTTTGATTCTTCTTCAATATATTCTTTGCATACAGGGTGATTCCGGAAACTTTGGCAGCATATTTTGCAGATAAAATAAAAAGTTCGTATAAATGTCCTAACATGCTTAGTTTCGGAGATACAGGGTGTAGAAGTATCATTTTTATTTCGATTTTTTCCAAATAATTTGTAAAGTAACGTTAATACTGTGATGAAAATTGGTGTCTGGAAGATTTTTGATATGAGAAATTTGATTTTGATGTCAATATAAATCCAATTTCTAGGGGGCGCCACATACACGTGTTTTAACTGTTTTGAAGAGTAATAACTTTTCTCTCGTCCGTACTACTGAGTACACGCACTATAAAACTACTGAGTGAAAAATTATTCATTTATAACGATTTTTACGTAAAAAAGGTCTGTTGATAAAAATTGTTACGAGTAATGGTTCTCGAGATATTGGGAATCGAAATTATCAATACCTGTCATCATTGACATATATTAAACATGTGGACTAAATAGTTACTAGTCTGAAATCATAAATTTGAAATGTTTTTTGCCAAAAGTTCAACAGAAACTGTTTTATCATCATTTTTCCGCAGAAAAATTTATAATTAATTTAAAAAAATTAAAATTTCCCACATTTATTATTTCAGCCAAATATCTATCTACTCAACGTGTTTATTTTTTGTCAATAATAACATGTATTGACTATTTCCATTCGAAATATCTTGAGAATGGTTGCTCGTAGCGATTTTACCGAGAGATATTTTTACGTAAAAGTCAAGAAAAATGTATATTTTTTCACTCATTAGTTTTATACAGGTATGGACGAAAGTTATTACTTTTCAAAACAGTTAAAACAATGTAGGTAACGCCCCCTACAAATAAGAGTCATATTGACATCAAAATCAAGTTTCTCATGTCAAAAACTCCCAGACACGAATTTTCAGCCAAATATTGACGTTACTTCAGAAATTAATTGGAAAAAATCGAAATAAAAATGAAACTTCTACACCCTGTATCTCCGAAACTAAGTATTGTAGGACATATATTTATACGAACTTTTTTACTTATTTTTATCTGCAGAGTATGCTGCCGAAGTTTCCGAAATACAGTTTGGATCACCCTGTATATAAAAAAAATTAAAATTTAGTTTTAAACTGCTAGTCATTTATCATAAGATAGCTCAATTTACATAAATTTCATGCATTTGGATACAAATGCCACTCAGTTGTAAGTGAATGGCATTCATATTCAAATACATAAAAATTAGAGGAATTCTTGATTTCAACCCCCTGTATATAAAAAACGGTAAATGCAAAGTATACTAAACTATATATTTTTGAAATTAGCTAAAATTTGTCTACCGGACCATGCTAAAATATGTGAGGGTTTCCATTTAAAAAAAATCAAGATGGCGTAGTATCTGTCAAAATTGACGATTTAAAAAATGTTAATGTAGAAAATCGGCATCCTCGCGAAAAATTACATTAAAATATCTTTTTACTATCTTAAAATAGAAAAGAGGAAAATTTTAAATTGGGCGAGACACTTAAAATGATTCTGGAACAATTCATTTTTAAATCCACTGTATATCGAAAACGGTAGGAGCAAAGTACACTAAACTATATATTTTTGAAATTAGCTAAAATATGTCTACCGGACCATGCTAAAATATGTGGGGGTTTCCATTTAAAAAAAATCAAGATGGCGTCGTATCTGTCAAAATTGACGTTTTCAAAAATTTTGATGTAGAGAATCGGCATCCTCGCGAAAAACTACATTAGAAAATCTTTCTACTATCTTTAAATACCAAACAGGAAAATTATAAATCGAGTGAGACACTTAAAATGATGTCCCTGTACCTATATCCCAGTCTTAACGGGTGCACTGTCTGTGGGATACTGTCTCACTGCCGGACATTAACACCAGTCGGCCATTTTGTAATTTATTTTATTCTAAACTACTTGAACAAAAAAACCCAGACGTATATTCTAAAACACCATTCTAAACTTACATCTCCATTAATGGATTTATTAAAATACCTAAGTGTTGGCCTTACAGACCGAAGAAAACGCATATGTTAAAAACTATTTTTCGCTTCAGAAATTTTATTGGGTGCAGATCTCCCATCACTGTAGGTTCCATATTTGATACAAAATAGTTGGTATGTAGGTAGTGTTTTACTCTCGATAGGGGAATTGGATTCGACGCGTTTTAAATGAAGGGGATTAAATGTCTCACTGTTGGGCATTCTCCCCTATCGGACAAAATTAGAGCAACTTTATGATTTTTTCCACTTAAGGCAAATTATTTTGTAATATGAATTTGAAACTACTACCCTAAAACACGATTTACAAATGAAACAAGAAAATACTAACAAATCTTTATTTCCTATTGTTTCTTTAAAAAAATAATAAATTCCAATAATCCTGTTTTTTACTGCGACAAAATTAAAGCAACTTTTATTTTTTTTCCATGCTATTAAGAATACAAACTAAATTTAAATATCAAAAAGGCCGCATTATCAGTATTTTGTCCAGTACCCTTTATTTGCTATTACAGATTCACACCTCTTGGGCATTGAATCAATTAAATTTGAAATGACAGCATCCATTGACATCATCCATTGACATCCAAGCATTTTCAATTTCTTGATACAAACTATCACAATTTGAGATATTTTTTGAACGAATCTTCTTTTCTACTATTTCCCACAAATTTTCAATGGGGTTGAGGTCAGGTGATTGTGGGGGCCACTTTAAAACTCGAACATTATTATTATTAAACCACTGTTTAACAATTTTCGTTGTGTGTTTTCGATCATTGTCATGTTGGTATATGAATTTAAGTGGCATTTCCCATTCTGTATAAGGCTACAGAACATTTTTAAGAATATTGCGGTACACAAATCGGTCCATTTTTCCACATATTTTGTATAATGGGCTCATACCGTAGGAAGAGAAACAACCGCAAACCATTATATTTCCTCCTCCATGTTTAACCGAGAGATTTACGTATTTTGGGTGTAGCCTTTTGCCTTCTGGACGACGTACCCATCTAGCATCATCACTCCCAAAGATGCAAAATTTTGATTCGTCTGAGAACAGCACCTTTTTCCACTCTCGGGCGGTCCACTGACGATGAAAGGTAGCGAACAGTAGTCTCGCATCCCGGTTTTTCTTTGACAATAACGGTTTCTTAGCAGGTCTTCTAGCCTTGAGACCAGCTTCAACTAGGCGTCGCTGAATGGTCCTGGAAGAAACCTCTGGTTCCCCCAAATTGGCCAATACTTGTTGAGCTGACATTTTCGGCTTCCTTTGAACTAACCGTTTAATACGACGATCAAAATGTTTGTTGGTTTTTCTATGTCGGCCACCTCGTTTTCTCGATTCCGGAAATTTTTAATTGTCTTCGAAACAATATCTTTTTTCACCAAAAACCTTGTTGATATGCCTGCCTGCGACATGCCACCTTTGTAGGCGTCAACGATGCGTTGTTTCAAGTCAATTGAATAATGAATGTATCAACACTCAGAAAACTAACACTGCGTAAAGATCAAGTTGCTCTAATTTTGTCCAAGAATTTCATTATCATATTTGAAAAAATGCAAAAAATTACCGATAAGGAATACATTTAAGTCAACAAATAATCGAAATGTTTTGGTTGAAAGAAACATTCCATTGCAAAAATACATAAACTGATTCAAATAAATGATGGGAGTTAAATTCACATTTTTCTATAGTTGCTCTAATTTTGTCCGATACTGTATATTCTACCTATCAGAAGTAAACAATCATTTAAATCAATGCATAAACGATTCGAAGTGTAACGCGAACGTAGTCGCGGGAAAAAGCTAGTAGGTTTTTAGATGTCCAAGTTAAAAGTGGTTATTTAAAGAAATTATATTTTTGGACCCATAATATTAGTCAATATTCATGAGACAAGCCCAAAAACAAGTTGGAATAGAGCCAGTATTAGAAAATGATTAAATTATAGAGTGGATAAAATTATTTTTGGTTTTAACCTGCTTAGAAAACTCTCATAAAGAAAGGTAAATACATAAATAGATGTAAAATTGATTTAATAGTTAGACCTCATACTTACTATGCGCTGATGCGTCGATTTGATGCGTCCATGCACGCATAGTGAGTATGATGCGGTTGAGTATGATCAGCCGCCTGAAATGCTTCTTCCATCTGTGTATTGGCAATAATTCTTGGTAACGAGAGGGTGGTTGATTTCCTCATAACGGCAAACAAACATAACTTTTTAAGGCCCCCACAGACGTCGTTCTTTTTCGGCAGGATTACTGGACGTGCAAAACTGTTCGGGTAATCCGGTCGGTGTGTGGCTGAAAACCGTCGTGATTGCCGGTGCGCGGCGTTCCAAATAATCTTTTTTGACCTGATTTTTCTCGTCGGTTTTGAACGTGATCGTGCAAGTCGGCCCGTGTGTGGTATGCGTACCGGTAATCACGATATATATTTCTAAAAATTAGCAGTGTTGTGCCTGATTTATGTATATTATAAAATGGCTGATTTGAGGCAATGCAGTAAACAATTTTTAAGTGAATTTATAGAAATGTACAGTAATTTTCCATGTCTTTGGAAAATTAAATCTAGTGAATACGCAGACAGAGATAAGAAGAATAAGGCTTATGAAGTTATGTAAACCAAACTAAAAAATTTATTCAGCTGCAACAATAGACATGTATATATACAGAATATTTCAAATCTTCATAGCTTCTCACGGTAGCGATAAATCTTAAAGTAGCTGTAAGGCGTTCATGGGGTTTATACTTTGTCTCATGAGAGTGTCGTCTTTCTTGATTAAAGGCGTTACTAATCTAAGCAGTTCTAGATAAGTTTCCTCATCCATTTTCAGGTAATTAAACCAATCACCTGGTTCTAATCGCAATTCTTCCAACAAATTAATGTGAGAGAACTCTTTTCTTTTCAGAAGCCACTTTTTTGCCCATTTAGAGCGTTTTCTCTTAGCATATTTAGCTTTTATAGCTAAAACCGTTGCTAACGCCACTGTTGTATTCATAATCATGACAATACTGAAGAAAGCCTGAATAAAATACTGAATAGTATATGGGCGCCATCAAGTTCGTGATTACCCTGTCTCTCTATAATCCTGCCGAAAAAGAACGACGTCTATGGGGGCTTTACAAAATAGCAGTTATAGAAGAAAGTTATAAAATAAATATTTTTATTTTAAATATTACATATTGATACTGCAAGAACTCTTAATTTTTTATTTTATAATATTTTAGTTGTCTATATTAATATTATTTCGGAATGTATGCATCCTAGCCGGTAATTTCTACCAATGAACCTTGTTTATTACTGTAATCTAGGAATATTGCCACATACTAAATGTACATAAAGACGACAATACAAAGCAATCGTATGTGTACAGACATTTCGAGTGAAATTGCAACATCACGATCTGTTTATTGGAAATACGAATATGTACTTGAAGCTTGAAATCATAACATACCAAGTTTAGATTATAATTTGAACTCGGCATTAAATTATTGCCAACTACTTTACTAGTTAAACATTTATGAATTTCCAATTAATATATCAGAGCTTGTATGAAACTTAATCTTAGATCATTGTTAATACTTCAAATATTAACATACACGTGTCGAAATATATCTTGTTAAAGGTTTTTTTAAAGAAATGAACTCTGATTAATTATTAAAGCTATGCTTAAATGATAATCAAAATTTGTCATGATACCTAGTAATGTTTGCATTATGACCATTTTTAGATTAATTTGTTTTATATTTAAGGTTCAAAAAATGGTAAAATTAGATAATATTCTTGGAAAATTTGATATTCTCGAATCTTGTTTCTAAATATTCTAAAATTTTTGATTTTCTTGGGATTTAGGTTGTTTTTTTTATATATATTCAATCAGCGTTTTTAATATATACTTAAAGGGTGATTCCTGTAAGTCGGTTATGCTTTCGTAAAATGAGGGGGAAGACGAAATATTAATTTTGATATAACACACTATGGGTCGGAAATGCCTCTTACGCAAGATACAGGGTGTTAAAGTTTTTGCAAAATTAAATATATTCTTTAATAGTTTTTTAACAGTAGATAGTATCGTAATAAAATTTTATTATAGAAGTCTACCTAACAGAGACACTTTAAATGTAAAATGTCTTCTTCCGATGCGCAGTAGTGAACGCAACGGGTATCGGCAGCCAGACGGAGCGCATGCTCTTCCAGAGAGCATAGTAAAAGATATATCAAAGAGCCAGACGTCTTAAAATACTTTTTCGAAAACGTTGCTAGCTCTTAGACTACTAGGTTTAGCTCGTTTTTTAGTTATTTTTAATAAAATTTGACACAAAACTGAGTTTTGAAAGTCACGTAGCCTATGTGGCAGGGAAGGTTTCCATAAGCGTGTATGCATTTCGGCGATTGGCTAAGTGTGTGGAGAGTGATGTGTTTGGTTTGGTTTGACACTTCCATGTTGCTATATCCTCCAGTGTCTTTTATTTGTGAAGGATAACCTAGAACTATATACTACGCATGATGAACAACACAATTATGCAACCAGAAACCGAATGAATATAAAGCCTGTTCATTTGCGCCTCGGAGATCTTGGAACTCAAGCCGTCATTATGCTCCTGCATGCTTTAATAAATATCTCAAAATGTCAGAAATTTACCAAGACATCAATTTAAAACGACAATTAAAAGTTACCTTCTTGATATGACTTATTTTAGTGTTACTGATTTTTTAGAAAGCAGTGAAGGGTTATAGCGTGGTTAGGTCACGTGGTCGTATATAGGTCAAAACCTCGGTCAAAACATTTACATTGCGTATTTATTGTTTTTTTGTGTACTTTAAATTACTGTTTGATAATTGTTGTGCTTATTTTATAATTTTGCATTTTACAAAATATGACTTTGTGTAAGGATACTTGTATCTGTTAATAGATATAATAATTAAAATATAATAAATAAATAATTTGATTTTGATTTTATTTGATTTGATCAGATGCTCAGAAACATGTCTAATGATTTTATCTAGTTATCTCTTGAAGAAAAGTCTTTTAAAAATAAGCGGTTTGCGATCGTGATTTTACTTTACTTGATAGGGAAAGGCGTACCGGCAACGCCGCAACAGCATACCGTCGCATTTCTCTCACTCCGACTTAATAAGATCCCTATGCGATTTACTTTCACACATGTAAATGCCGATCCAAAAGTAACAGTTGCCAGCACGGTATGTGTTATACCATATAAGTCACTTGAGAAAATTTCCCAACGTGACTTATATGTAAGATTAGAGAGTACATTATTAGATTAAGAGTGAGATCCGTAAGTACCATAAATAACTATAATCAGCGTTTTTCCCGAACCTAAATCCCAAGAAAATGAAAACTTTTAGGATTAGAGAATGTTTATATGCCTATAAGCGTTGGGTTTCCATACAAGTTTTTGGAAATTCAGAACAAGTGGGGCTAAAAATATATTATTATTTTGTAGTAAAGTCCGCCTAATGCGAAAATACCTGACAGTGGGAGAGAATAATACCTTTTTAATTCACAGGTAAATTGTATTTTCTGTAATTTTTGGATGTCGTCTAGCGATTTTCTTCCCTGGCTTCCCTTGTTTTTTTACGTAATAAACTTTCTGTTAATTCTATTGCCATAATTTCGAAAGTTTGAAGTACAGCCTTACGCACTGTCGCCATTTTGAACCAACTAACAGAATCTTTTTGACATGAAATGTGTAAACTCGAAATATGCTTTCAAGTCAGTCGAATTCAAGTGAGTGATCAATTCACTTGACTTGTGTAAACGCACCTTAATAGTTTTATATGAAGTTTTTGAAGTCTTAATAAATATGATATACCTACTAGTGCAAATTACTGCAAAACGCAAATATAAAGAAAATTAATTTAATTCAATCATAGATACGTAAATTGGGTATGCATCTCTGAATGTTAGGAAGTTATTATCATTAATTTTATTATTTGAAGTCAAGCATAGAAAATGTAAGGTTATTGTATCAAAGTAATATTATTTCAACAAATGAAAAATTTCTTCTTTCTTCGTAATATAGATGGCTTTTACCTGCACTGATTGGAAATTTTGAACAGTTGCCTCCAGCTACATATATGAAAATTTATTCTATTATATCGCCAGGGAGAGGGGTTTCCAAGTTCCAAGCGGAACATGCTGATCGATAATAGAGAAAAAGATCGTTTATATGAATTTATGCAAGCATTCTGATGTTTACTTTTAAAATAAGGCATACTATTTTACTTACAGTTTAGGTACTGGTACTATACAGTTTTAATTTTCACGCAACCTATTCGTTAAATGTTAATTTGCCTAGAAATTGGAATGATTTGGGGTGAGGATATTTCTATTTATACTTCTATTTAAAATGTTTTCCACTTTCTAGCACTTCCGGTTTAAATGAAAGTGACCCCTAATTTGCCTGTTTTATAAAGAACTCTAGCAGATACAGTCTGACGTCTACTCAGGTGCTCGAAAATATTTAGAAATTTCCGTCGAAGCCTCGCATGGAGGATGAAAATCAATGAAATACGAAGCAAAAGTTTCAAACCAAAGCAATCAAAATTCATTCATGCAACTAAAAAAATGAAACTCACAAAAAAGGTTCAAACCAAAGCATCAAAACTCCTCCGGAGCATATAGTATTATCCGTAGAAACCAAAAAGTTCAATAGGTTGTTCATTTAAAAGCGGATCATGTCTGACAACTATTATTCCCGTGCTTGGGCCAAATCGGGTTGTTCCTGTGATGTTTTGATGCTTTAGTTTGAACCTTTTTTGTGAGTTTCGTTTTTTTAGTTGCACGAATGAGTTTTGATTGACATTTTTGTCCTCCTTTCGAAGCCCCGACGCGCGACGAAAAATACGACATAATAAATTACTTTGACGTTGTTAATAAATATACAATAATAAATTACTCTGATCGGTGTCTGGAGCTCAATTTTTATCAAAAACATGATGGTAAAAACCGTACATCGATGTCATCGATATCTGTTACCGATCGAGTTACGGGGTGTTTTTCAAAAATGTGCATTTTTAACAAACCGCTGTAACTTTTTTGCCATGGAAAATTTTGTATTTTTATGAAAACATTTCCAAAGCACCTTTTTACGTAGAATTTAATAGTTTAAGTATATTTTTTTTATAATTAATAATTTAAGAGTTATCAACAGAAAATTTGATTTTTTTATATGGAACACCCTGTAGATTTCTAATTTATTGAAAAGAATTTAAAATTACCTTTCCAAAAATATAGCATACTTGATATTTAGCTCGATTCCCCTTCAAGATATAGAGTTTTTAAAAATTCGCCCGTTTTGAATAAGTATACAGGGTTGTTCACCACATACGACACGGAGTATTGTAGCTAAATGATTAGATTTTTACAAATTGTAAGTTTTGGGTTCGTTGAAGGACTATTAGAGCTACAATTTAAAAATATTTTTACAAGATACAGAGTGTCCCAAATAAATTAAAATATCAAAGTTGTATTTTTTTTAAATGGAACACCCGGTATATTATTTCATTTTTAGTTTTTACGATTAAAATAAAGGTAAATTTGATTAAGGTTTATTACACTTAAATCTTACCGTTTTTGAAATATTTTCAATTTTGTGAAATTCCAGTCAAAATTTTAAGGCTTCATTTCTCCAAGGGTATCAAAGTTTTTAATACTAAATATTTACTAAAGTCTATTTATTGATCAGATATTTTGTTGCAATAATAAAAAAAATACTACCACATACCGAGTGTCTAAAAATTAATTTTAAATTATTTCTAGCTTTAAACTACAATAACTTGTTTAATTTAAATGGAACGCCCTGTATATTTTAGGAGAATCAGATGCACAATTTAATTGTCTATCAAATTGTATTATACCACTTTTTATCTATCCCTTCAAGTTTTCGTAGAAAATTCATTTTCTTATAATTTAGACCTCATTTATCAATATATACACCCATGGAATATTGACATTTTAGATTGTTTTTAAAGTAACAAATCTACAAAATGTACAGGCAGTATTATCGTTTTTAGCAAAATGATAATATTACTAACCCATTTGTATGCACAAAGAAAATTATTTAAATCTTTAAGAAGAGTATATCATTAATTAAATATACCACCATTATTTCCGCCCAAATACTCATTAATTACATAATTATGTTCGTTAATAAATTATTCTAAATAAATGTGGATTTGAATCAGAAGTCAATATAATAATAAATTATGAAAATGAATGTCTCTGTTATAAATAAGCATTTGTCAAAAAATGAAATATCATTTTTAAGGTGTTAGTTTTTACCCCACTGTCTAATACACATACAAAATTCAGTTTTTTAGTATTTGGAGCAATTATTATTAATCAACGCAAACAGTCAATTAATGTAGTTTGAATACTGGAATCATATTAATTGGTCCTCTTTAACAAATATTTAAACAGTTTTTTTTTATTTTTTAAGGAAATAAACAAACTATATCGACCTCTTTAAAAATTTGGTACATCTTTAAAAATAATCTAAAATGTCAGTATTCCATGGGTATATTGATAAATGAGTTCTAAATTACACGAAAATTGATTTTCTACGGAAACTTGAAGAGATAGGTAAAAAATGGTATAATACAATTTGATAGACAATTAAATTGTACACCTGATTCTCATAAAATATACAGTGTGTTCTATTTAAATTAAACAAGTTATTGCCGTTTAAAGCTAGTAATTATTTAAAATAAAATTTTAGACACTCTGTATAAGGTAGTATAATTTTTATTATTGCAACACAATAACTGATCAATAAATAAACTTCAGTAAATATTTAGTATTAAAAACTTTGATACCCTTGGAGAAATGAAGCCTTAAAATTTTGACTGCAATTTCACAAAATTGAACATATTTTAAAAACGGTAAGGTTTAAGTGTAATAAACCTTATCAAATTTACCTTTATTTTAATCGTAGAAACTAAAAATGTAATAATATACAGGGTGTTTGATATTTTTTATTTATTTGGGACACTCTGTATCTTGTAAAAATATTTTTAAATTGTAGCTCTAATAGCCCTTCAACGAACCCAAAACTTACAATTTGTGAAAATCTAATCGTTTAGCTACAATACTCTGAGTCGTATGTGGTGAACAACCCTTTGAACTGCACCGGCTATAATGCAAAAAAATTCTACCTGAACGAATATAATATTTGCAATGAGAGATGCAGAATTTTATAACAATTTAAACTATATATTAACATCAACTTATTTTAACTATATCTAATAACAATAAAAATAAATACAGACCAAGACATGAGATTGCTACAGGTGTTCGACATGTCCACCGTCTTCTGTTATGAACAGACGGGGCCGTTTTTGAACATTTCTCGCCGAATTCATTAACTCAATTGTGGTGAACATAACCACTCACATAACCACTAAGTATTTCTAATTCTTGTCTAGATTATACGGGCAATTTAAAAATATGAACATTTATTCTTCCGCAAAGACAAAAATCCATAGACGCTAAGTCCGGCGGCCCCAATGACCAACGGCTACAGAGTGTAGGTTTGGTTAGCTATTTAATTATTCTCGAAATTGGCTACAAATTTGCTGATAACTTCAGCATGGTGAGGCGGTGCCTCGTCTTGCTGGAAAAATATGTTTTCGACTTCCATTAGGGCCAGATCATCAATATGGGGTCCAAAGCCTACTAAAAGTGACAAACTTAAAAATTCCGTATTTCGAAGGGGAGTATAACAAAATATCAAGTGTGCTATATCGTTAGAAAGGCGATTAAGTCCTTTTCAGTTAATTAAAAAGACAGGGTGTCTCTCCCCCGAAACGGTAACAGATATCGATGTGCGGTTTTCACCATCATGTTTCTGATAAAAATTGAGCTCCAGACCCTGATATTAGTTTTCGTCTATCTCCTACAGAAAATGGTGTTTCTCTTTAATAGTGTCCAATTTGACCCACTCTGTACACGCTGTATATACACATTTTTTATTGTGTGGTTATCAGAAATGTCAACAAAATGGTCTCAAGATACTGTACGAACGGCATATAATGACATACTCAACGAGAACCCAAAGCAAGGCGTTCGTTCTCTCTATTCTCGATCTTTTAACAGTAGGAGTCGTTTGCGTATTCCCTAAACGAAATTCATTTCGGAATCGGCGCCATCTGGGACACGAGCACGTAGCAACCTTCATAGAATTTCTATATACATATATATTCAAAGTCCTTAATAACAGCTTATGGCTGCAGAGCGTCGACAAAGCTTTCTTATTACTGTTTAAGAGTTATTTTATTTTCTCTTTTCCATTTGTCATTATAAATTATAATAATTATGTTTTTAAAAACAAAAACATAATTATTGTAACCGATTATTTTTCTGGCAGTTGCGTGAATGAAATCAATTTAGCACTTAAAGGAATGTTAACCAAAATATAATCTTCCCCAATAAATTAACGCGCCCCAAAAAATAACCAAAAGTTTAAGTTAAGTTTTTGTCAAAACCACTTATCCGATTTGGACGATTTTTTTTTGAATGATAGGTTATTCTTTCCACAATGTTGCTATACTAACTAACTGTATTTTGATAAGAACCCTTTTTATACTAATACCGGGTGTAGCAATTATAACGTGTTTTTTTAATAACATTTGTGATGCCCTGTAGAGTTGATCAGTTACAGTATCAAGTTAAAATTGAAATCACATTTTAGCCTTATCTTTTTTTTACATTTTTTTTATTTACTCCATTATCTTCCTTATTACACGCGAAACAACATTTTATAGGATTAATATTGGTTTTAATTAACATTTTTCCATTTTACTCACTAAAGTAAGTAGCAGGCTATGGAAAACACGGATTACCAGTAGATGTCAAATAGAGATGCTTGCTATTAGTGTCAAAAACCAAAAATATGCAACGTGCACGTGAAACAAGAAATCTTACTGGCGAAGAATGTGCTCAAGCATTAATATTGTCTGAGGAAGGTTGGAGCTACCGAAGAATTGGTGAACGATTTAATGTAACTCACTCAACCATTTCACGAGTTATACAACGGTATAGAGATACTGGGAGTAATTGTCGCAGGCCGGGACAAGGCAGGAATCGAAGAACCAATCCGATTCAGGAACGTTTTATAAAACTCTCAACATTAAGACAACGTTTCGTAACAGCTCGGACCCTTCAAACTCAGCTCAGAGATACTAATGGTCTACAAGTTTGCACAGAAACTAGCATCTCTATTTGACATTCACTGGTAATCCGTGTTTTTCCATAGCCTGCTACTTACTTTAGTGAGTAAAATGGAAAAATGTTAATTAAAACCAATATTAAATCATGTCATCCTATAAAATGTTGTTTCTCGTGTAATAAGGAAGATAATGGAGTAAATAAAAAAATAAAAAGTAAGTATGTATTGTAGTTAAATTTCAATTTTAACTTAAGTTAAAATTAAAATTTAACTACAATATTAATGCTTGAGCACATTCTTCGCCAGTAAGATTTCTTGTTTCACGTGCACGTTGCATATTTTTGGTTTTTGACACTGACAACAAGCATCTCTATTTGACATCTACTGGTAATCCGTGTTTTCCATAGCCTGCTACTTACTTTAGTGAGTAAAATGGAAAAATGTTAATTAAAACCCATATTAATCCTATAAAATGTTGTTTCGCGTGTAATAAGGAAGATAATCACAAATTTTATTAAAAAAACACGTTATAATTGCTACACCCGGTATTAGTATAAAAAGGGTTCTTATCAAAATACAGTTAGTTAGTATAGCGACATTGTGGAAAGAATAACCTATCATTCAAAACAAAATCGTCCAAATCGGATAAGTGGTTTTGACAAAAACTTAACTTAAACTTTTGGTTATTTTTTGGAGCGCGTTAATTTATTGGGGAAGATTATATTTTGATTGGATTAATAATTTCCTTTGTCGCAATTTTATTTTATTCCACATTTTATCTTATTTATAAATATCTTCCTGGAAGGGTAATTATCCCATCCCCCCCCTCCTACCATATTTTATAGCAAATATAGTATTTTTAAACGTTTTATTTGTTAGTCAGTTATCATCTTTTATAGGCCAGAAGAGGACAATTTTTTTGACACGACAGCGGTAATCGAAACACAGTAATTTTGATTTTGGATAACAAATGGACAAGAAAAATTTAATGATAAATTAGTTAGCGTATTTATTTTCTATTGATCAATACAACCCCAGGTGCAACCTAACAAATTTCGAAATGTTAATAATTGTTGAAACTCCTAAAAATTCACTACTAACAATGTTCTTTTCTATATTTATTAATTTAACGTGTGCCAAGTCAAAGCCATAGTTGAAGTAATTCCACTTAAATCACTCTTGTAGATTAAACATGAATTTATTATTACTTATCCGGATGAAAAAGGAACAAAGACAATGTACTGTACTGAGTAAACTAATTCCGAAAAAGGTTAAGATCGTTTTGAATCTAGGAAGGTGATGACACTGTTGCCCTACAACCTTATAACAACATTTAACAAAACTTTTAACATTTTTAAATATACCTACCGCATAGTTCGCACTTGTCAAAAAAGAAAGTACTGTTTTAACAAGACAATGTATGATTTCACACCTGTTTAGCATTCATGTCTTAAATTCACTAAACATCTCCTCATCAAAAATATTTGCCGATTATTGAGATGAAATTATTAAGAAAAAAGAAATTTATACCAGAGCAGCTTATCGACTAAACATTATATTTTACAGGTTTGGAAAAATAATTTTCCCAAACGACTTTATATCACGAAAAAATAAATAGAAAGGCGTGTGTGTTAACACTGTTATTTTCAAGTTAAAAAAGTGTATTATTTTAATTTTTAAATAAATACTCTTAGTATGGTAGTGGTATTATTTATGTATCTTGATTAGCTTGATTATAGATAATACCAATTTACAGTCTAAGGTTAATCTTCATTCCCTATCGCCTCTGGTGCATTTTCGTTAAAGTTTGATGTTTATACACCCTCCGTTCATTGGTGATCTAAACTAATTAGTAAACTATTACTAATATTACTAAACTAAACTAATTAGAAATTTACTGTCCGCATACGGTTTGATGGAAATATCTAGATAATTCGCTATTTAGATATCCGATTTAATCCGATTTTTGAATTCGGAAATCTACTTTCATCGATTTTCATTCATGGAAATTGTACTGGTTTTACGCAAATTTTGATGTTTCAACAGTTCCACATCACACATACCATATTTATCAAGAACTGATAGAGAGATAAATTTAAAATAAACACTTTCAAAAGAAACTAGAGGTTCGATTCTAAAAAGTTTAATAGAATATAGAATGCAGAATGAGTAAGAGGGGGGTTAAACACCGCAACCTTAAAGATCTATTGTGTACCTCTATTTTGAGTTATACCTCATAATACTATACATCATATAACTCATCTTACATGGAGCTATTCGTATTATAGGGGGGACAGGGTATTTACCATCCTCCTCTGACAACAGATTGATGTTCATCCTCAGAGGAGTGGGCAACCTCCTACGAGGGTATACAACCTTCCATGGTTGGGGTTCAGTCCTTCACAGTCGAGGAGCTTGACTCCGGCTCGGTACTGGGGATGTACTCGGGAGGTGGAGGCTGCAGGATCTGTCTCCATTTTTTCCACCTCTTCTTGGTCTCTCCTTAGACCTGATACCGGTGTTGCCCCGAATCAGTAATAGATGATATACCTGCACTATTGCCTCCTTGGATTTGAGGTTAATTACACGGCAAGGGTTAGTCGGTCCACTTCTACAGAGCATGTAGATGTAAGGGAGACGAGAATACAATGGGCTGCCCCCTGGTGCCACAAGGTTGAAACAAGTAGAGGCTAGTCTTCTATCTAGCCACGCATCCCTTTGACCTGGTCCCGCCATCATAGAATTTAGGTTTTTGGTGAGGGCGGTAGGTAAGTTTAGACCTCGGTTTAGATCCCCCACACCCTCTGCCCGTGATACATGACAACAGACAGTAGAGGGTGCCTGGTATGACAGACAGGGTGGTCCCATCCGGCATCGTTATATGTCTTGGTGTAATTCCCTGGCCACGACACTAGAGCCAGGGACAATACAATGAGATGCTCCTTAGACATAGCCGAAGTACCAGAGGGGATTCCCCCTAGCACCTGACTAGGCTTCCTCACCAACGACAAGGTCTCGCATCTCCTAGAGGAAGAAAATGATTAAGTCCATTATGATTGATTTTATATCTAAGTATTCTAACAAAATTAAGTAGCTAACATTATACTGTGCAAAACTACCACACATAACTATAGTATGCGTGAAAATTATTGGAGACAAAATAATATATATAAACGGGATTTGGTTTAAGTATTTAATACTTATTTCTAACTATAGCCTATTGCTGTCTTCCCGTTACCCTACGCCACCACATTTAGATTTAGAGCGTCATCAGCTTCTAGGTTACGAGTTTCCATTGCTTCCTTAACCGTCCCGTTCCAGGATTTTCTAGGTCTACCTCTCTTTCTTCTGCCCTGAGGAGCAGATTGAAAAACTTTTTTGGCCACCTGTTCTCCGGCATACGCAGAACATGTCCAAACCACTTGAAGCTGGATTTTTCGATTCGATCTAGTACTGTTTCCTCTGATGCATTCATGATACGCCTGACCTCGATATTTGTCTTTTTTTCCATCCTAGATATACCTGCGCTCCTTCTAAGGTAGTCCGTTTCAACAACTTGGATTTTATCTGACTCCACCAATGTTCGTCCAAGTCTCTTTTTAGTCGTTGCAGACAAGCTTCGGTCTCACCAGATGCTATTTAGACATCCAATAACTTGTTTGCTCTTCTGAATTCGAGTTTGTATTGCTTCTTTGTCCAAACCCTCGTTGTTGATAGTAACACCCAAGTATTTAAATTTGTCTACTTGTTGATTCTGGACGTTATCATTAATGAAGACTTCAAAACAAGCCTTAGAATTGACAGCTAAGTATTCTGTCTTTTTTAAACTAACCTGAAGTTCCCATTTGTTGTATTCTTGACGCCTTCTATAAGCCTCTTAGTAATGAATTCCAGATCGTATGAGTCCTGTGCAATCACGACCGGATCGTCTGCAAAGCTCAGGGTAAATAGTGTATCGTTCCCAATAGGTATTCCCATACTTTGACATCATCTCTTCCATTCCCTAAGGGCTACTTCGACGTAAGAATTGAAGATCAGAGGAGATAAGCTGCATCCTTGTCTCAACCCTTTTGTGGTATTAATTGGATTGGATAGCCTGTATCCTATCTCAACGTACGATTCATTTTCTTTATATAGCTCTTTTATTATCTTAAGCAGAGGTCGGGGAATAGGGTCGTACGCTTTCTCCAAGTCAATAAACGCTAGATGGACTTCTTGATCTACTGCTATCTTTTTTTTTATCACCTGCTGGAGAACAAAAAGGTTATCTGTGTAAGATTTTCCCGGTGTGAATCCGCTTTGGTCTTCCGAGATTTTGTCAACAAAACTATCCCTGAGCTTACCCTCTAGAACCCTTCCAAGAGACAAAATAATCCAAGCAGAAAAAAAAAGAGAACGACTAGAAAGAAAAAACACACAAAACTAAATCTTTTTGGGGTCTACTGATCAATATTTCTAGTAAATTTTTCGTCCATCGATCGGTATGCATCCGAACTTCTGTTGCGACGCGAAAAAGCATCTTTGCAAACTGCATCCGAAATGGAAGAGGCAGACCACTATTAGAGCGATGCAAGACGCGAATCGACTAGGGTTTGTTGAAGTGGCACGTTGGCGGCATTTTGGTCGTATTTAAAGTTTGGCGATTTGATATTTCGGGAACTTGGATGGAAGTTCCGTGTTTGAATTGTTGAACTAGAACAAAATGGGGCGCTCGAAATATTGCGGTATTAAAGTTAGGTGCATTAGTTTTCTATTTATTCTGAAATGGATTAATAAGTGAATAAAAAACCTGCTAGGAAGTCGTTTGTGTTAAAAGTCGATCAAGGTTTTACTTAATTTATACAGAGGGTTTTAAATCCGGTTGTTTCAAATCGTTTATGATCAAATTTAGGCTTAAATTTGATTGTTTTAAGTTAAAGATATTTCAGAGTGTTGATATAAGTACTGTTAAGCTTCTGGTACTTCCGGTTTCATCTAAGAGGAAGTGTTAATCTAATCAATGACGACCAGTGTGAAAAAAGTATTAGTAAAACAGTAAATTATCGACAATAATTGTAAACAATCTTACTAATCCGATTCAAGTATTCAAATATTTAAAAATATTAATTGGTTCTAAAACTTTAATTAAAAAAAAAATAAAAAAATAGAAAATGCATCTTTTACTCTTCAAATGTCATTTCTTCTTCTTCTTCTTCTTCTACTACTACTTATTTGAGATCTAGTCGATCTGTTAGTTTTAAGGTTCCTCTGTAGGAGTTCTTGGGAAATGGACTGCCAACGGGATCTCTTTGGAGTTCTACCCGGGTGTCCCTTACATATGAGTCTCCTTCAAGAGCTATATGTGGTAGCTTGTTTTCTTCCATGCGTTTTACGTGTACGAACCATTGTCTTTTTCTTTGGCTACGCATTTCACTACGTCCTGTATTCCACATTGTTGTCTGATATTTGTATTTTCAGTTCTGTCTCTTGCACATCTAGCCTTTCAGGGCCATCTTCATTTCAGGGAATCTTAACATGCTTTTGGCTTCCTCTTTCTATATGTTTACCCAAGTAGCATAGGAAGGATAAAAAACCATTGACCACGGAAAATTAACAATTATTTGGTTGAATTTTACTTATACTTATCTTAATAAATTTCTTGTAGGGATAAACTGCGAGAAATCTAAAAATGAGAACGTAAACTAGTTAATATTAATCTAAAATTATGCCTTTGAAAAGTAGCAACGTTGGAGTTAGCTGGTATTGTTAAAATCTAGTTGCTGATAACCTATTGCGGGCATTAAGACTACAGGGACTTAAAGTAGGTCAAATGTTACTTTATTATAACCTCAAATTTGTCTCGGGGGTCGAAGGTATTGTTTGGTTTTTAAGTTAGGTTAAAATTTAGTTGTTAATAACTTTAAATTAGACCTTATTTGGAGGAGTTCAAATTAGATTGAAAATTTAATTTATTTCGACCTCATAAGTCGCTATTATGCTTCAAAGGTAAAAGTAACTTAGTTTTTTGACTTGGAAGAAAGTTGGTTTGATTGGCATACAGCAGACATACGGCAGGTTAAAAATTACCTTTTTAAATTTCCTCGGGGTGATTTCCGTTTAAAAAAGTTTTCGAGGGATTATTACGTCATAGCACATTACCTTGTTCCCACTGGTTGGGAACGATAGAATATTCAATGCGTTTCTTTTTTATTACCGCCACAATCTTAAACATGTCCATTATGTGCAATAAAAACAAAAAGTCCTCTGTAATAACACTCACAATCCCAAAACACAAAATTTTTAAAAATAATAAGCAAAGAAAACTAATTTAGTCTTCTAGTTAGTTGTGTTCTAGTTTAGGCCAGTTCGGTAATTGCATCGGCCAGCAAAAGGATAAAAATTTGACATGTCACGTGACTCTCAATAAAGATTCTCATTTTAGGACACATCATTACTGTGAAAAGTTAATCGGATTGCTCGAAGATGTAATTACCGAACTTAGCATAAAATATCATTGTCAACTGTCACTGTCGTTCAAAGAAAATAAGTTTTCTGTTTTACCGGCGATACTCCAACAATGTAGTCAAGACTTCGAGAAATGAGCTTCGACCTAATATAGCGCATTTTTTAACTTGCATCTCGAAGGAAAAATACCTTAAGCAAGAAATCTTGTCCTTTGATGATATTAATTTAAAGAAATCTTAACCTCATACAAAGAAAGCGGACTTTAAGTTTTTAAAATTATGGAAAACCTAACTTCATAGACGAATAGTTAAAAACAGCATTAGCGGCCATTTTCTTAACCAATTTGTTTTCAAAAAATATTTTTTTGTGATATTGTTCTAAACTATTGAGAAAAATAAACAAACGTTTATGAATAATACTACCTACCACAAGTTAAATTAACTAATTAAGAACTTAAGTGTACCAAGGAAGTTAGCTGAAAAAAAGTCAGATTAGAACCTTGAAAATAGCGATTTATTCTAAAATTATTTGTTGAAAATACATAAAAATTTAATGACGCATAATTTTTAAGGCCTATCATATTTACATCTCAGAAAAATTTTCTCCGCAGACATAATTATCTTGGGAATCCAGTAATCCACTTCTTACCAATAACTTATTTACGTTTACAAGGAAGTAGGTACATATAATAATATGTAGGAATTTCATCCATATTGGATTAATGTTTAAACGGCCATGCCAGTTATTACACTTTTTTGTCTTCCTGGTTCATTATTGGGAAATTCATTTACATACACATATTAAAAAGAAAAATACTTTACCATATTCTTTCTCTTTCTTCCCCATGTTAAAATGTAGGTAGTATAAATTAGGACTCTTTTTAGTAAAATTCACCTCTATTTTACCATGTTATGAGCTCAAGTCGGATATTTTTGGCTTCATAACCCATATTTCATACAAGACATTATAACCTGTTAACCTGTTTTTAACTTCCAAATTACTTTAGTTTTATTCCCCACTTTGGGAATTTTAACGTGAATTCTTGGAAATTTCGACCAATTTCCAGTTGGTCAATAATAGTCCAGGTGGTTAATTTAACGTAATTTTAACTTCAAATGTTTGTTGGGTATATCTCATCAGAAATGTTACATTAATATTAAAGATCAATATACCTAGAGCTAAAACCTCTAAGTAACTAAAATAATTTATGGTAGTGCCAAATTTCATTTAAAATGCATGAAGCAAGACCCTGACGACTAGAAAAATCGTACAAGATGCAGTTTGATTTGGTTTTGCTTCACCGGTCCATTTGCGGTACTTGGTCTAATTGGAAGTTTTAAGATTTTGAGGGTTTAGTCTCAATGGACATTTCGTGTTCGAATTGTTCGATGGGAACAAAGAGGAACGATCGATAGCATGATCAGTTAAAATTTACTACCTAGTAATAGTTTTTTGTTTGATTTGTGTAAACAAACAAGAGTGATTCGATGAATAAACCTATTTTAAAAATATTGTACGCAAAACGGTTTATGTGATGTGATCGTTAGAATAAAATATTAAAGCTACTAAAATTCTACTTCTTTCTACTACTAATTCTACTACTTAATACTGCGTCCGGCATCTGTAACTATGACAAAAAACTTAGTAATTTTGTTTAAGTACAAACCTAAAGTATACAGGGTGTCCCAGAAATAAGTGTAAGTATTTTAACTGGTAGTATAGTTCAACCCCAGAAACACGCCTATGAGGTTTTTTTCGCGAGAAAAAAACTTTGAAAATTCGAAATTTCTTGAAATTTTTTTTCGAAATAGTTTTAATTTTTAATAATTAAAAAACATAATTTCTTGATAATATGGCAACATAGGTATTAGATTAAATTTACAAGAAAGAAAATCCAGAAAAGATCCAGTGGTTCTCAAAATTTTAGCAAAAAATATATATTTTTTAAATTTTCAAAGTAAAATAACTCCGTTATTTTGTACTTGTTTGAAAAACGATAAAGAGAAAATACGTTTCTTTTATCGAGATCCACCTCAAAATATTTGCACTTGTTTATGGGACACCCTGTATATTAGGATGTATGCCAGGTAAATATACTACATACAGAAAAATACTTCTACAGGATGGCGCAAAAAAAGGTGAGTGGATTGGGATATTTTTTTTTTAAATAAAACAGAGTGGCGCCTCTCATACGCTGCGGAAGCTCCAAAGAAAACGGTAGTTTATACTGAAATAAAATTTTGGCAGCATATGTAGGTTAACTGGAAACATTTTATAAAAATATATAGAATTATACCCCAAAAAAAGTTGCACATCAAAGTTGTGTTTTTTTAACGGAACACTCTATATGTTAATTGATTTTCGGATTATAGGAAAAAAATGAGTGAGTTTTATTAAAGAAGCATATACCTTAAATCTAAGGATTTTGACATATTTCACATTTTGTGAAAATATAGAGTAAATTTTAAATTTCGGTAACAGCTACCTAAATTTTAGTTGACCTTGTATAGCCTGATATTTAATTACAGTAACCATTGTATATTAAACCAAATTGAAATTTGACCCGAAAAGTTATACAGGGTGAAACAAAATTAATATAGAACATTAGTCACTTTTAAAAGCAAGTTACTCCTTTATTTTAAATAGAACACCCAGTATATTTTTCCGGTGTTCAATGGAGAATTTATATATCTTCAAAATATTATTAAGATTGCCTACCTCTCAGACAAAGATTTTCCTAGATATTTTAATTTTTATGATTTTGCGTAAGTAGATCTTCATTATTTGAAAAAATCTAGGGGGTGGCTGTGATATACATTTTGTTAATTTAACAAAAATTAAAGATGGTAGAGTAACATACTCAACGGTAATAAAAAGATACACCGTTTATAACATATTTTAATTATTACACAATTAAAACTATAGATATAAACCTATAATTATGTTACAAAAATTAACTAGATGAAATCAAATGCTCAAAATGCTTCCTTTCCTGTTAACTGCATAAAATGATTGTCTTTTCAAAAGGATCTTTTCATTTTAAAAGGCATATGTGGAGTTTTACCTCGAAAAGCAGCTACAATAATTTCTCTCATGTTGTCGACAATAGTTGGTCGAGTTTTTTAAACACTGTCTTTAACATATCCCCATAAAAAAACCAGAATAGATAAAATCAGGAGCATTTAAGTATTCTAATAATTGGTGAATGCACACTGCATTTACCAACTAATAGAATCATATCAATTCTCTCTGAACTAGGATAAGTTTGCATTTTCGGCAAATTTCTGAGAATTTTTTACTAGTTGTTAATTTTTGTGTTATTTAAACTAGTTGTTAAAGTTGGACTACTTAGACAGCTATGTTGAAGTAACGTCAGACATATCACAGCCATCTAGATTTTAAAAAATAATAAAGATCTACTCAGATCAAATCATGTAAATGAAAATATCAAGGGAAATTTTTGTTTGGGGGGTAGGCAACCTAATAGTATTTTGAAGAGACATGAATTCTCCATTGATTATTGGAATAATATACTAGGTGTCCCATTTAAAATAAAAGAGTAACATGCTTTTAAAGGTGACCAATGTTCAATATTAATTTTGTCTCACCCTGTATAACCTTTTGGAACAAGTTTGATTTTTGACCAACCCTTCATCAAATCAAATTTCTCATGTCAAAAAACTCCCCCAGACACTAATTTTCATCTAAATATTGACGTTACTTCAGAAATTATTTGGAAATAATCGAAATAAAAATGAAACTTCTACACCCTGTATTTCTGAAACTAAGCATTTTAGGACATACATTTATACGAACTTTTTTACTTATTTTTATCTGCAGAATATGCTGCCGAAGTTTCCGGAATACAGTTCGGACCACCCTGTATATATTCTACTATATCCAGTATTGTGTTATTTATGAGAATTTCTTTTCTTTCCACTTGTTCGTTGTACATTATTTTAGTTTTTACTAAATTCATTTTGAGACCCACTTTATTGCCGGCTGTATAATGTGCTTGTAGTTATTCAGAACTCAGAACTATTGACAATTAGGACACTGTGATCAGCGAGTCTGAGATGGTTTGGTTTGATTTTCCATCTATTTTTAATCCTTTTTTGGGCCAGTCCAGTTGACGGAAGATAAATATTTTATATTCATATACTTATTTTAGATTTTTTTATTTACTTCTTTCCTTACTTCAAAAACAAATACGTCCAAAACTATCTGACGCCAAACTTTGTCTCATTATTCTATTCAGCTGTCCACTTTGTTCGTGTCGAACAATCCGAACACGGAATTTCCATCGCGATGGAACTCCCAAAATCTTAAATCGGGAAACTTTAAATAAGATCAAATACCTCGAACGCGCCACTGCGGCAAACTCAAAGGCAACTCGCATCTCGCCTCTAGTGGTAGTCGTCGTCACCTTGCACTTTGGGTAAAATTTGTCTGGACGATAAATCAGTGCGTTGCACCGGAAGTTCAGATGCATGCCGATGGCGATGAAATGAAATAGAGGATAAGCATATGCCGAGTGATTTTTAAAAATTACCTCTATAACTTTCTATTTTTTTTTTCGGTTGAAAAAAGAAGATTTGGTATATATATTATATAAAAGTTAAATGGACGTTTGTTAGTTACACGAAAACTCGAAAAGAGCTACCCCGATTTGGCTAATTTTGGTTTTGAAATATGCTACAACCATTTCCAATTATGGTGTAACCTCCCTCACATACTTTCTTTGTAGTTGGGCCCATTGTTGTCTATTGTTGGCTATGCGGGCCCAAGTTATCCCTTCTAATTTCCTAATATGGTCCCATCTCAGGTTCGGTCTTCTTTTCTTCTTCTTAGGCCGCCGCGCCGTCTCCCTTCGGAGGTTGGCGATCCAAGTGGCTATGATGGTGCGTGAAACCGCACCTCTGAAAATTTCAATTGATGTTCTTCCGAACCAACGACGCAGATCCTTAAGCCAGGAGTTTTGCCTTCTTCCCACTGGATCTTGCCCTCAATTTTGCCTTCGATGACCAATCTGAGCACCTCGTATCGATCACCCCTCATGATGTGACCCACGTACTTTAACTTCCTTTCCTTCACTGTTGATAGGAGCTCTTTATCTTTGCCATCCTCCTCAGCACCCCCTCACTTGTCACTCTATCCATCCAGGATATACGCAGCATACAACGATACAAGTACATCTCAAAAGCGTCAATGCGATATTCCAATGTCTGATTGAGTGTCCAACTCTCAAGGCCGTAGAGAAATACTGGAAAGATGTAGCAACGCAGCATACGTATGCGCAGTTCGAGGCTTAGATATCGGCTGGAGAAGAGGGTTTTCATGGAAGCAAAAGTACGTCTGGCCTGTTCGATCTTAGCTAAAATTTCAGTTTTGGGGTCGCAGGCGTCGTTAACGAGGGCTCCTAAATACTTTATGGACGATACTTGTTCTACTACCTTGTTGTTAATTCTTAGGACAGTCTTTCCCGGTGTTTTGGAAAATACAACAAGTTTAGTTTTGTTAACATTGATGTGTAATCCGTACTGCATGCTATGTTCAACGATGTAGTCCATCACGTTCTGAAGGTGTAGAATGTTGCCAGCCAGTACGACCGTATCATTTGCGAAGCGAATATTGTTCATCAGGGTACCATTGATTTTGATACCATCCTCAACGCTCTCTAGTGCCTCACGGAATACCGCCTCGGAGTAGATGTTGAAAAGGAGTGGGGATAATACACACCCACAGTGTGGTTCTAGTATAACTGGGTGATAATGCGTAGATCCCCCTCATCCACCCCGGTGGTTCTAAGGATCTCGGCAAGTTTTTGATGCGACACACAGTCCTTTCTATAAAAGGCCTTTCTATAATCTATAAAGCAGGCATATATATCGACGTTCATGTCTCTGCATCGCTGTGCAATAACGTTTAGTGTAAAAAGAGCCTCGCGCGTGCCAACTCCATTCCTAAATCCAAACTGTGTATCGCCAACCTGTCCTTCGCATTTGTTGTATATACGGGTATGAATTATGCGGAGGAATACTTTGAGGACATGCGACATCAGGCTGATTAACCGGTGGTCATCACATTGAGAAGCGTTTTTTAGGTAATGGGATAAAAGTGGAGCCAATCAGTGGGTATCTTTCCGGCCTTGTATATCGAATTAAACAATTCTGTAAGAATCTTAAGGCCCCTGTCATCTGCATCGGCGATTAGCTTTAGGGTTTCCGCGTGGATCTGGTCCGGTCCTACTGCCTTGTTTTTCTTCTGAAGCTCTATAGCACTTTGACTTCTTCCTTTGTAATATCAGGACTAGAATCATTGAGATTACTAGCTATGGGTGTTTGATCGGGCTGTGTATCTGCGTAGAGAAACTCAACATACTCCTTCCACCGATCGAGCTTTTCCTCGACGCCCACCAACATTTTATTGTTAGCATCTCTCAGAATACCTCGACACTGTTTACGTCCTGTGTTTGTAAATTCTTTGATATTTTTGTGGAGGTTAAACAAATCATGTTTCTTTTGCAAGGTCTCCATTTCACTGCACTTGTCTGCTAGCCAACGCTCCTTTGCTTTTCGACATTCAGTTCGCACAGGCCTGTTCCGCTCCTTGTACCGTCTAGTGTCTCTGGTCTTCTGCTTTCTTCTCTCATCCATAAGTTGAAGTATTTCATCAGTCATTCCTGTTGCTTCTTATAGGTGCGTACATATCATATGTCTATATCTTGCGTGTCTCTAACAGCATTCTTTAAAGAGTTCCATCAAGATTCTAGGTCATTATAAGTCACAGTTGTTTGTAATCTTACCTCGAGGTTTACAGTTGCTTGAGCTCGTACCTCAAGACTGGCGAGTTTTTTGATATCTATAGGTTTAGGCTTGTCTGATCTTCTAACTCTAACAAAGTGGCGAAGCTGTATTTTTATTACAACAGGGTTGTGATCACTATTCACGTCAGCAACAGGATATGTTGTTGCTGTTTTTACATACTTCATCAAATTACTTTTTATGAGGACAAAATCTATTTGGTTCCTGACTGCGATCTGCCTGTGACTTCCACGTGTACAAACGTCGGGGATGTTGTTTAAAGAAAGTATTGGCAACAGAGAGCTGGTGTTCAGTACAAAATTGTATCAAACGATCTCCTCTGGCGTTACGTACTCCAAGTCCATATTGACCGGAAATTTCACACCATCAACACCTTTTCCTATCTTAGCATTAAAGTCGCCTAGAACAATTGTTATTTCTCCTTGCTTTATCAGTTTTATTGCATCCTCCAAAGTAGAGTAGAATTCCTCCAAAACATCATCTGACTTGTCACTAGTGGGAGCATGTATTACATTCATAATTCTATGTGTAGTGAGAATTCTCAGAAACATCACACGATCTCCGAAAGGAACAAAATCTATGACAGACTTCTCCAATTCAGATGAAAGGAGAACAGCCACTCCGTACTGGTGGTTTTGATCGTTTCCTCCCGAATAATATAAGACGCCATTCTTAGTTCTGTAAGTCCCTGTACCTGGCCATCTAACTTCGCTTAACGCAAGGATCTTGATCTTCAATCTATGCATTTCAGAATCTCCATTGGCGATTTTTCCAGCCACATATAAACTACGGACATTCCACGTAGCAATTTTCGTATCATTTTTATACATTTTAAATTTGGTAATGTTTGAATACGGGGGGATTCTTCGCACCCTCTCCCCATCTAAGGGGTGCCCCGGACTGAGGGCCATTTCTAAGTTTACTTTAGCCATGTTGAACAGTGGAATAAGTAATGAGGTGGGAATTCCATTTCCCTTCATCACCGCAGTGTGGAAACCTTTAGGACTGTTACAGCTATGCTTTCCACATCCATTGTAGCGCTCTGTATGAATCCCATCTTCTGCACCGCCACATGGTATTTTTGCCGCTGCTGCCCGACAACAATTTATCGCCATATCTGGCTACCCTCACTTGGTTTAGCCTGCGGACCAACGCAGTTTACCGGGGTGTGGCACTTTGAGCCAACAAGTGAGAGCTGAAGACCCAGTGGAGACCAGTGCGTTAAGACCACCCTCGTATAACGTCCAGGTGTGGCCGTTTCGGTCTTCTTTTAAGTCTCTTAATTCTTCGTGGGTACCATGCTGTAATTTTTGTGGTCCATCTGTTATCCATTCTATTAGCCAGGTGTCCTACCCATTGCCATTTGAGGGATTTGACGACTCTGTGGATGACATCTATTACCTGGGTCTTTTGTCGTATCCACTCTATTCTTTTTTTTTCACTTTAGGTCTTTTAACATATTTCATTCCATTGAACGTTGAGTGACCTGCAGCTTCCTTATGATGTCCGTTTTAAGTGACCAGGTTTCGTATGCATAGCTTATTTTACATTGGTGAAATGTTTTCTTCTTTAGATAGAATCTAGATTTGAATATGATTGAGTTTCTTCCATAAGTACTTCATGCTTAATTCTTCTGTTGATTTTTGGTACAGATCCGATGGTGTATATTAGTTACCCCAAATATATATTCTTCTACTATTTCCAATGTTGTTATTTATTAGTTAAGCAAAAACCAATTACATTACTTTAGTTTTTGCTAAATTCATTTTGAGACCCACTTTATTGCTGGCTATATTTAGTTCATTAATTAGTTCTTGTTCTTGGACTATTGGCAATTAGGACCTGATTATGTTATCAGCGAATCTTAGAAGGTTAAGATATTTTCCATCTATTTTTAATGCTTTGTTGGTCCAGTCCAAGAGTTTTAAGAAAATAGGTTTAATGATCTAATTTTTTCATGACTTTTCTGGCCGGGTTAAATGATGCCTATATCGTATTTTTAATCATAACTCAATTTTTTTTATGGAACCAGCGTAGATCATTGGCAAATTTGAAAAAAAAGCATTTTTTACGAATAGTTAGGTAAAACAAACTTACTATTTCGAGAACTATAACACTCTAGATCGAAATTTAAAATATTTTTTTAAGTGAGATGTTGACATGTGGGATGCCATTCTAGTCAGAATATAATTTTCTATCGAATAAAGTAAAAAAATATCCTGGGACCCAAGAAAAGTTTTAGTCATTTCCTGTGAAACTAAAAGTAAACAGTAAAGTAAAGATTTCAGTTAACGTCTCCTTTTTGCTGCCAGGGCCAGGGGCCGGATACCGGAATTTATTTTAGGGGGGGTCCAAAAAACAGTAACGTAAAATATGCTTTTTAGGGTGCAATTTTTAACCCAAAAGGCTAATATTTGACCAAATTTACAAATTTTAGGGGAGGCCCGGGCCCCATGGCCCCCCTCTGTATCCACCACATGCCATGGCTGATCTGGACTGCCTACTTTGTTTACGCGAAATCCGAACCGCGGTTCTCGGCCATATCATGATCAGTGGCCTACCGACTTAGGAAGTGTCTAAATTAACTCTTACTCACGAGATATCCGATCTCATCCGGTCTCGAACCGGCGTGAATGAGCAGTGTGTATCAATAGATTTTACACTTTTCCCTTGGACAACAGCAAAATACAGAGTTTCGAACCGGTCACCCGTCCATCCACCAATATCGCCTTACGTCGCTTAACTTCGGTGTTCTAATGGGAACCGGTGTTTCAACGTAGCTAGGCCGTTGCCTGAAACTAAAAGTGACAGAAAATAATTGAATACATCTATCAATCTTGATTTATATCATATACTATTATACAAAATGTCGTTTTTTTTTGTTGACAAAGATAAAAAGTTATGAAGATAAGTCACTTTTGAGAAAAACACTCGGTAAGTATAATCTGTTTATATTGTGTAAAATTAACAAAGATGTATTATCTTCTATTATTATCTAGTAACAAAATATTAAAAAAAAAACAGACACAAGACAAAGCTAATTAACTTGGAACCTATACACGTACGAATAGAATAAATATGCATTGTACAGTTGTAGATATACTTTAAGCTTAATTTAATAGAATATAACGAACAATACGCTAAGTGGCTTGTGAATATGGTCATAAAAGCCACATACACTGCCTTTGTTCATTTGAAATCTAAATATTCTAAACGGCAGACTGTTAGATAATATGTAACTAATGAAATGTAAAGTGACAACAGTCATTATAATGTAACCAACACATTATAATTTGTTTGATGTAGATTAAATAAAATAGTAAATATTCAGATATGAGAGACGTTAGGTATATATTATTTTTTGAATTTCAGATTTTGTACAGGGTGGCGCCTCTCATACGACTCGGAGGCTGTTAGTATAGTTTAGCCTTGATCATCTGCTGATGATGCTAACATGGTTAGCGAAACGCGCGTCCAGTGTAAAAGTAAAAGTGTTTTGGTGTATTGTGGTGATTTAGTGTTTTATTTTACGATGTCTCGTATGACAATAATGAGGATACAACTATTAAAACTCTCCATAAAGAAAACGTATTTTATTTGTTTCATGAATATCTTGACTCCATTTTTTCGTGTTTCAAAAAATAAACCTCTTTAGGTGTAAATTTTCTATGAACATGTATCTTTACCAACGTAACTGTCTTGAAATGGGTAAGAAACAAGTGAAACAAAGCAAAGCACCGCTGGTTCAATATGAACACCACAACGTTGAATGATGTGAACGTGCACTAAGCCTGTTATTTTTGTCGGTGTTTTCAGAAACTGGGTCTTCGAGACGCGACTATATACAGAGTGGTCCGAACTGTATTCCGGAAACTTCGACAGCATATTCTACAGATAAAAATAATTAAAAAATTCGTATAAATGTATGTCCTAAAATTCTTAGTTTCGGAGATACAGGGTGTAGAAATTTCATTTTTTCTGAAGTAACGTCAATATTTAGATGAAAATTGGTGGATGGGTGTTTTTCGGTGTTTTTTGACATGAGAAATTTGATTTTGATGTCAATATGACTACCATTTGTAGGTGGCGCCACCTACATGTGTTTTAACTGTTTTGAAGAGTAATAACTTTTCGTCGGTACCTGTATAAAACTACCGAGTAAAAAAATATACATTTACGACACTTTTTTTACATAAAAAAGGTCTCTTGGTAAAAATCGCTACGAGTAATGGTTCTCGAGATATTTGGAATCGAAATTATCAATACCTTTCATCATTGACATAAATTAAACATGTTGACTAAATGGTTATTAGACTGAAATCATAAATTTGAAATCTTCTTGTGTCAAAAGTTCAAAAGAAACTGTTTAATCATCATTTTTTCAAAGAGATAAAACACAATAACACCGCCACTGGATTTTTCAATAGTAGTGACTGTTTCTACTATTCCTAGAGAGGGGCATAAAGTTGGGGGTAATGGCGACAAGACGTGCGAGAATCTCGACCAATCAGACTGGTTGAATCCGGGATGCCATGATGAATTTTGTCAGCGTTGCCAGCTTACCCTAAGCGGACGTTATCTTAAGGAAATACTTTACCTTTTATAATAGGCAGAATGAACGAAATCAGTTAATTAGATAAATATACATTATTACAATAAGAACTACGTCAACATATTAGCATATATATAATTATGTATGCTGAAATGAACTAAAATATATCCAATTTATAGGTAATATCGAGCAACTTTGCTTTTCTATAATTAAACGTGACAACATCGACTTTTTTTGCCCTAATTCCTTCCGCTGTTTTAGATTCGTTTATCAGATATTAAGCATTTTAGGACATACATTTATACGAACTTTTTTACTTATTTTAATCTGTAGAATATGTATACGGGCCTTAAATTTACAAAAATCACCCTTTTTAGACATAAAATTTCAGACATAAATAATCTTTATGTCCTTTAATTTGAATAGTTAAGGGGGTCTAGATGTTTCCCACCAATATAAAATTTATCACAAATGACATTTTTTGTATATGATCCAAGTGTATTTTGTGTTTTTAAGTATGTTCGTATAAAATAAATATTTAAAACAGAGCGACCTTTATTTTGTAGAATTTTTTTATACAGGGTGTCCCAGAAATAAGTGCAAAAAGTATTTTAAGGGGTGGTAGATCTCGATAAAAGAAACATATTTTCTCTTTATCGTTTTTCAAATAAGTCCAAAATAACGGAGTTATTTTACTTTGAAAATTTAAAAAAAATGATTTTTTGCTAAAAATTTTGAGAACCACTGGATCTTTTCTGGATTTTCTTTCTTGTATATATAATATAATACCTATGTTGCCATATTATCAAGAAATTATGTTTTTTAACTATAAACTAAAAGAAATTCCAAAAAATTTCGAATTTTCAAATTTTTTTTTCGCGAAAAAAAACTTATAGGCGTGTTTCTGGGGTTGAAATGTACTACCAGTTAAAATACTTGCACTTATTTCTGGGATACCCTGTATAGTAGCGAAAAAAACACAGAATTTTTTTCAAGAAATTAACCCCACCCAAAAAAGTCCTTCTTGTTATATTTAAACTACAAAAAACTCTTAAAAAGCTGTTCTAATATCACAATTTTAACGTTCCGATTTAAAAACGACTTTTTATTTCTCATAACCCAATATTGACGCAACTGTAAAAAATCCTTTAAGTAAATACCTCTAAGGACTGTGAGACAGCCTTCCATTTATAGCATATTTACTTAAGCCCAAATGGGCCGAGTAAATAGATGCCGTTGACACTGGAGCTTTATTGTCGTTAAGCCCGTACGCGAATACAACTCCTCGTATACACCGTCTGCCACTAACGGAACGGCTGTATTAATATAAATTAAACAAGATAGATTTTCTTAATTTCGTAATAAACAGAAATCTGCTTCGGTGTTGTTTGAAAAGAGATAAACGTTACTTGTATACAGAGTTATTCGTGTCATTCACAGTACACCCATGTATTAGAATGAAACCGAGGTCGCAATTCCACTGTGATCTCTTTCATTCCTTCTTCTGATCTCTAGGTTAGAGTTGGACTAAACCGTGAGATCTTATTAACAGGTATACCTATGATCGTGATTTAATACCGTGAATGTTAATTTTAAGGGTAGAGTTGAGTGAACTAAATAAATTTTATGCTTTTTTAACATTGATTGAGACTGCGAAGATTTCTCACAGATATGAACTTAAACTTCGGCCTTAGATACAGAATGGTGAAGTGCTATGTCTGGTCCGTTTTGTTATATGGTGTGGAAGCATGGACACTGAAGGTAGCAACAATAAACCGAATTGAAGCCTTCGAATTGTGGACCCTACGACGAATGCTAAGAGTGCCCTGGATCGACCGTGTGAGGAATGAAGACATTCTCAGAAGATCTGGTCTAGAAGAACTAGTCAATGTGAACTCTTCGAAATGTTGTTGTTATGGAGGCTTTTACACACATTAAGAAACTTGTTTGGCTGATAAATATTCGTCATTGGACAGGCATACAGGACTTCCAAGTCGCGGCAGTTAATAGAACCAAGATGTGGAAGAAAAAGATGAACGCCTACGCAGGAATCTGCACGGCACTTTAAGGAGAAGAAGAACACTTTATAACAACAAAAAATATTACGTTGATTAAAATTCTATGAATAACAATCTATCAAAGAATGAAAACGAGATTATATTTACCATAGAAACGCGTTTTGATTTTTAGGACTTGGAAAAATTCAATCATATTTTAAAGTTTTTTTTAATTTTCTCTAAACTGGTATGGGCAACGGCTCAGCTACGTCGTAACACCGGTTCCCATTAGAACACCGAAGTTAAGCGACGTAAGGCGATACTAGTGGATTGACGGGTAACCGGTTCGAAACTCTGTATTGTGCTGTTGTCCAATAAAGACAAAAGTGTAAAATCTATTGACACACAACTGCTCATTCAGGCCGGTTCGAGGCCGGATGAGATCGAATATCTCGTGAGTAAGAGTCGATTTAGACACTTGCCAAGTCGGTAGGCCATTGACCATGATATGGCCGAGGACCGCAGTTCGGAGTCCGAGTAAACAAAATAGGCCCCGTCCAGATTAGCCCTGGCAGCAAAAAGGAGACGTTAACTTGAAATCTTTACTTTTCTATAATGGTATGGAAATTTTGAAAAGTATAATCGGGATTAACCATTTTAGAACAGGCAATTTTTTTTTATCAAGAATGCATTTTCTCAAAATGTCAATAATAAAAAAGTGTTTCCTCTTGTAAAGGCAATCCGGGGACAGACTGTATATATTTTATTAAAATCTCAAAAATATATGTTTCAAGAATTCTTAGTTTGTATTTATTTTTTTTTATTATTTTTTTTCTTTTTACTGAAAGAGATGGAATAAAATAAATTCTAATTTATTATTGTCAATCTTTATTTTCTACCAGATGGCGTAATTACATTTTTGATCAGATGTTTAGTTTTTTCGTAACCATCATCACATATCATTAATTTTATTTTCTTCCGAAACGCCAGTTAAATGTAAGGAGAGGTGTGTCGTTGGATTTAGAATTGAAATTAGAGTAGGGGTAGAAGGCCGATTCTGCATCAGGAGGAGGAGGAGCAGAGGAGGAGGAGGAGGCGTAAATCAGCTAAGAACAGTTAAAATACGCTAATAAACAAGAATAAACAGGTTTGAACCGCTTCGAACAGCTTTAAAACAGAAATAAACGGGTCTGAACAAAAAATTAACAGGTCTGTTGTTTTAAGCTAAAAAGCCGTTCAAAGCAGTTCAAAAGCGGTTCAAAGCGGTTCAAACCTGTTTATTCTTGTTTATTAGCGTATTTTAACTGTTCTTAGCTAATTTACGCCTCCTCCTCTTCCTCTGCTCCTCCTCCTCCTGATGCAGAATCGGCCTTCTACCCCTACTGGCCTCTGTATCTAACAAATTATCAGCTAATTTGAAAATATAAAAATACCATCAGATAACCCTAATAAAGTGCCTGTGAGAATGTGCAATTATTTTTTTGATTTTTTAAAAAGTAACAACAAGAAAAAATAAAATTGATTTTCAAAAAAATCCGTATATAGCACCCTGTATATTATATTTTCTGTTGCCATAAACTTCAAATGGATAATTTAATATTCTATTTATGTCTTTACTTAACGACATATACCAAAGGCATAAAACAGACGTACTACAGATTAATTCAACGAATAGTATGTTGTTTATGAAGCAGCGGGTCAAACTAAAAGCAACTAAGTAAACTCAAGAGAATTGAGAATAAATAAAAGGGATATTCCGTTGCTCATACATATATTATGTATATAGTTTATGTTTGACCATAAATATTTGAGAGATTATTGCCAGAAGGCTATTAATTATTTAAATAGAGACCTACTGATAAATTAGGATCCATACCAGATTAACTATAGATATGTATACTAAGAGCTGGCAAAGATTAGTCTTGGGTCGAGATTTCTGTATGTAAGAAGAGTACAATGGGCGTTTATAATGTACTGAACAAAGAGAGGACAGTAAACACGTTGCCAAACGTATAAAATAAACCGAGAAACTGTGCACATCGCTAAGAGATGTGGAAGGGGATATAGCAGATTTGTCGCAGTTGACCGGTCGACCCAATCAATATCAATACCTCTGTCAGTATTGGTCATTACTTAAAGTTCTAGGGAAAGATTACGTCTTGTGATACTTAATTTGTTTATTTATTAACGAGTCGTTGTAATTTTCCCTATAGCTTAATTTTTTTTAAGTGCAAGCTAGAAAAACTTGCATTTTTGGTAAAAATAAGTGGAATTGAGTGGGTGTTCGATAGTGGTAGCGCTATTAGAACTCTGAACCCATCGGACGCGACCCCAGGTGGAGGGAAATGACCGCGGACCAAAATTGGAAAAATTCCTTTACTTTGAAAACTAAATGAACTGCCTACCAACTTTTTATTAACATATTTTAGTATGGGCGGCTATACGTGCCTCCCGGCGCCAATTTTTTTCCAACTTCTTATCGTTTCTCCGAAATTTTGAAAAAATAATTTTATTTATTTATTTAACCCCTTCTGGGGGGTGAATTTGAAAAAAATCTTTCACAATTCATTTTTTTTCGCAAGACCTATTTTCTTGGACTATAATGAAGGGAATGCCAGAGGAAGAACAAGGAGCAATAGGAATGTGAAATTTGTACTGTTTGTATGTAAAAATTTAACCACATATTTTAAAGTTTTTCTTAATTTTCTCTAAAATAGTATGGGCAACGGCTCAGCTACGTCGTAACACCGGTTCCCATTAGAACACCGAAGTTAAGTGACGTAAGGCGATACTAGTGGATTGACGGGAAACCGATTCGAAACTCTGTATTGTGCTGTTGTCCAATAAAGACAAAAGTGTAAAATATATTGACAGACACTGCTCTTTCGGGCCGGTTCGAGGCCGGATGAGGTCGAATATCTCGTGAGTAAGAGTCGATTTAGACACTTGCCAAGTCGGTAGGCCATTGACCATGATATGGCCGAGAACCGCAGTTCGGATTCCGAGTAAACAAAATAGGCCCCGTCCAGATTAGCCCTGGCAGCAAAAAAGAGACGTTAACTTGAAATCTTTACTTTTCTATAATGGTATAGAAATTTTGAAAAGTATAATCGGGATTAACCATTTTAGAACAGGCAAATTTTTTTTTATCAAGAATGCATTTTTCTCAAAATGTCAGTAATAAAAAAACGTTTCCCCTTGTAAAAACAATCCGGAGACATACTGTATATATTTCTTAGTTTCTTAAGAATTCTTAGTTTGTAATTGATGTTCTTTCTTTTTACGGAAAGAGATGGAATAAAATAAATTCTAATTTTTTATTGTCAATCTTTCTTTTCTACAAGATGGCGTAATTAAATTTTTGATCGAATGTTTAGTTTTAGATCGAATGTTTAGTGAATTTAAAAAAAATCTTTCACAATTCATTTTTTTTCGCAAGACCTATTTTCTTGGACTATAATAAAGGGAATGCCAGAGGAAGAACAAGGAGCAATAGGAATGTGAAATTTGTACTGTTTGTATGTTTCTGTTAAATTAAAAATCTATTTTTTAGGAAAAAAGAGCAATTTTCTATTTATTTTTTTTTTGTTTCAGGTACCTATGCATATACGTCTTGAAAGTAATAAAGGCACTGTAAACGTATGTATTTTAAATTTATTTTAAATTTACTTTTAATTATGTTACCTTAATTTATTTTTATTTTTAGAATTTTTCCAAATTATAGTTCCTAGCACTTTTAAAATAATTAAATAATACATTTTTCGTATACTCGCTATTTATACCCGTGTATTTGTATGTAGTAGTTGCTTACGATATTCTCCGATGGTGGCAGCACCGGCAGAGAATGTATCAAGCCTATACCATTCATTTAAAACTGTTTGGTCTTGAATATACAGGGTGTCCCAGAAATAAGTGCAAGTATTTTAAGGGGTGGTAGATCTCGATGAAAGAAACATAATATTTTCTCTTTATCGTTTTTCAAATAAGTTCAAAATAACGGAGTTATTTTGCTTTGAAAATTTCCAAAAAAAAAATATATTTTTTGCTAAAATTTTGAGAACCGCTGGATCTTTTCTGGATTTTCTTTCTTTTAATTTAATACTATAAGCCATATTATCAAGAAATTATGTTTTTTAACTAAAAACTAAAGAAAATCCAAAAAATTTCGAATTTTCAATTTTTTTTTCGCGAAAAAAACCTCATAGGCGTGTTTCTGGGGTTGAACCCCAGTTGAACCAGTTAAAATACTTGCACTTATTTCTGGGACACCCCGTATAAATGATATTTTAGTGGCATATAGAATTTTCACGCTAATCGAATTATCAAATTGAGTGAATTTCAATCAGCAACTTTTAACACCAAACTATTTAAACGACTAGCAAGCTCGAATACATATTCCGTTCATTTTAAATACTTGTTCATATTTGCTGTCATAGAACACGGCAATATATGAAAGATAATTCTGTTATATTATGTATTTGATGCGTTTTATAATTTTATTATAACGTAATTTAAATTTAGTTTCGGTTAATTTAAAACTCTAAATAGTTATTGTATTCACATTCACCTAATAATCCTTTCATGAAGTTTGTTTTGAAAAAAAAAAACATTTACATACGTGTACTATCCTGTTCGTTCTCCATAATAACGGAACTAAAAATACAAAACAACAAGCGAAAGTTTTTTGTTGCATATTGTTGGTACAATGGCTGAATTGCCTTTCACATTACCCAACAATTCGTTCATTTTCAAAAGTTTGGGTATAATAAGCAAAAAGTTTTTTGTTGCATTAATTATAGAACACGATTTTATGCTCAGAACATGAAAAAATATACGTTGGTAAATTATAACGGTGTTACCATAGACTTAGAATAAAATATAGACTGAGCATCTCATTCATAAATAGCTGGAAGATGCGGACAGACAACGTCTTGTTATTGTTGTGTTATTGTTTTTGGCTCTAACGAGTGCGACACGAGCGATAGATAGGCTGTCTCCGTCGTAACGGTCGTTTCCTGACGGCTCTGCCGCCCAACGCAACACGGTCTTTTGTTTCTTCAGTGCACCTGCACTCTCCGTATCATAGGCGGGTATTTTTTTAATTTTAATGAAGCTATAATTCAATTAAAATATATCGTATTTAAACTTTTTTTATATCATTAAGATTTAGGATAAAGAAAATAGTTTAATATAAAGCAAAGTTTAGGACTTACGTCTTAGAGTCTAAAAACGATAAAAATAATAAAGTACGTGTTATAGAAGAAATTTTAATAATCGAAATTATTTAATTTTTTTGAAATTGATGATAAATTATTAATTTAATAAAATATTAATTTTAGTCAAACATTTACAACTCTAATATTAATCAAAACAGGATCTATTCTATAGATATAATAGAACAGAAAGAAAAAAACTTTATAATTGTTTAATTTTTTTTCCGGTAAAAGTGATGTCTTATTATGTAAATTAGAAAAACAGAATCTGTTCCATTAAAGCAAGCTTTTAGGAAGTGAATAAAATGAAAACTACATTTATTTAACTCGTTACTGTCTTTATTATAGAGTAAGTATAATAATGGTAATGGTGACTATACTTTATTCAATGGAAATATGCACCAAATTCAAACAAATATAAAAGGCATGAGTATAAACAGTATTACTACAGTAATATTGAACATTGGTTCAAAAATATTACATTAATATAATACAATATTACTGTAGGTATTACTGTCAACGTGCAAGCTTGTTTGAAGCTTGATGTATTTGTATGCGCTTGGTACATCTTGGTGTTGGAAAATGTATAGGAAATTATTAAGAAAAACTAGTACGTAATGGGGGATATCTTGATATACAGAGTGGTCGGAATTGTATTCAGGAAACTTTGGCAGCATAATCTGCAAATAAAATCAGTAAAAAAAATAGTATAAATTTATGTCCTAAAATGCTTCGTTTCAGAGATACAGAGTGTAGAAATTTCATTTTTATTTCTGCTTTTTTCCAAATAATTTATGAAGAATGTATTGATTAATTCGTTTCCAAATATCTTGAGAACTATACTTGTGGCGAGTGTCAACAAGAGACCTTATTAAGTAAAAAACGTTGGAAATGTAAAGAATTTTCTCAGTAGTTTTATATAGATACAGACAAAAGTATTACTCTTCAAATAACTTAAAAAATATGTAGGTGGCGCCCCTATTAGTAAAAGTCAAATTGACATCTAAATCTAATTTTTCATGTCAAAAACTCCCAAACGCCAATTTTCGTCCAAATATTGACGTCACTTCAGAAATTATTTGGAAAAATCGAAATAAAATGAAACTTCTACACCCTGTATCTCCAGAAACGAAGCATTTTAAAAACTTACAAGTTCATTTTTTTAGAAAGCCAATGCAACATTTCTGAGTTTCAAATAAAGATAAAAAACAGTAAAACATATAATAATAATATGTAAATTATTTTCTTGGATACATATGGCAAATAATAACAGATTGTTTTATTAAAGATTTACGTTTTGGTTAATTCTAAAACTATCTTCCGATTATATGTGATATTCTTCTTCTCTTCTTTATGTGCCCTGCCCGGTTCTCCGAACGTTGGCGATCACTGCAGAGAGCGCAACTCTATCTTCAGCCAGTCTGAAAAGCTCACCAGCCCCAGACACTCCCGTCCACTGTCTGATATTCCTCAGCCATGACATCTGCCTTCTGCCGACTCCTCGTTTGCCCTCTATTTTTCCTTTTAGAATAAGTTGTAAGAGATGATACTTTTCTCCCCGCAACACATGTCCTAGGTAGGAAATCTTGCGACATTTTATCGTTGTTAGCAGCTGTCGTTCTGTTCTTGCTCGCCGAAGGACTTCTTCGTTGGTCAGCATATCGGTCCAGGAGACTCGCAGCATTCTTCGATGAATCCACATCTCCAATGCCTCCAGTCTATTAAGCATGACAGCTTTCAAAGTCCAGCTCTCAACTCCATAGAGAAGGACGGACCAAACGTAACACCTGACCATACGTTGTCGCAGTTTGAGATTTAGGTCTTTGTTGCAGAATAGGGATCTCATCCTTTTAAACGTTGTTCTTGCTATTTCAATACGGGATTTGATTTCAATGTCGGGTTCCAGGCTCTCCGTGATTATGCTGCCCAGATACTTAAACTGATTTACTCGTTCAATCGCGGAACCGTTGAGGCTGAGTTGTGCATTTACATGTCGTTCTCTGCTGAACACCATAAATTTCGTCTTGCTGGTGTTTATGTTTAGTCCCAGATCTACTCCAGTTGAGCTTATTTTATCAATCAGATGTTGGAGCCCCTCCATACTATCGCAGATAATCAGAGTGTCATCTGCATATCTAATTGTATTCAAGAGAACACCGTTAACTTTTATTCCATGTTCGGTGCCCTCCAAGGCCTCTTTAAATATTTTATCCGAATATAGGTTGAATAAGAGGGGCGAGAGGACACAACCCTGGCGAACTCCTCTCTGGATTTCTAAGCTAGAAGTTTTTATTGATCCAGTACGAACCTCAGCTGTTTGACCCCAATAGAGGTTTTCAATCAATCTGATATCTTTGCTGTCTAGTTGGATTTGTCGCAGTATTTCCATTAGCTTTGAGTGGCGCACCCTGTCGAAGGCTTTTTCATAATCAATAAAGCATGCGAAGACATCTTTCCGTTGGTCGCGACATTTTTGAAGTAGGACATTGGCTCCAAAAAGGGCCTCTCGTGTTCCAAACGCATTTCTGAATCCCATCTGGGCGTCGTCCATATCGAATTCGCACTTCCGTCGTATCCTGGCATGAATAATACGTAGAAAGGTCTTCAGTAGGTGGCTCATGAGGCTAATTAGTCGATAGTCGCCGCATTTTTTAGGACGAGTTTTTTTAGGGATTGTCACAAATGTTGAGTTTAGCCAGTCTTTTGGTATCACTCCGGTGTTATATATTGTGTTAAATAAGTTTGTGATTAGTCCTATGTTGTTCCCCTCAATAAGCTTTAAGACCTCTATTGGAATCCCGTCGGGACCAGGAGCCCTTCTGGTCTGCGCCGTTGAAATAGCATGGATCACCTCCGCCTGGAGTATTTCTGGTCCGTCAACAATATCCTGGGCGTCGGGCAGGGGTGGTCTCTCGTCCCTGAAAAGATCATCTATATATTGCTCCCAGGTGGCTTTTACTTCATCTTCCTTAATGATAGGCTGATCTAATCCATCAAAAAGTGACAAGGAATGTTGTTTCCTGTTGATTCCAGCTATCTCTTTAATTTTTTTGTGCATTTGGTGGGTGTTGTGTCTGCTTTCAAGATCTTCCATTTCTCTGCATTTATCCCTCATCCAGCGTTCTTTTGCCTTCTTAATTTCTGCTTTTATGGTCCTGTTCATTTGGTTATATTCCTCCTTGTTATTCTTAACCAATCTTCGTCTCTCCATCAGGTTCAATATGTCATCAGTCATCCACCTGCTCTTCTTGAGTCTTTTGGCTGGTTGTAAGTTTTTGGAACATACCCCGGTAAGAATACACTTTAGCTCCTCCCAAAGGGGTTGCACTTGTGGGCAATTTTTGTGTGCCACTTTGGCCAATTCGCTGTTGAGTTCTTGTCGCAAGTGCTCTCTTACTCGTGGATCCTCTAATTTTGACATATCTAACAGGTTGTCTTTTGGATTACTTTTAGTAACCTTTAACTTTAACTTGAGGTTCGCCACCAACGGGACATGATCGGATTCCGCGTCAGATCCTGGGTAGGTTGTGACACTTTTTATACAGTTTCTAAAGCGTTTATTGATGAGAATATAATCGATTTGGTTTCTTACAGGTTCTTGAGTGTCACTTTCAGCGGGTGATATCCATGTGTAAAGACGCCTTTTAGGAAGTTTAAACCAAGTGTTCGTAATGACCATGTCTTTCTCTTGACAAAACTCAAACAGTCTATCTCCCCTGTAGTTACCTTCTCCCAGTCCAAATCTCCCCACTAGATCCAGTCGGTGCCCCTGACCAATTTTAGCATTAAAATCACCGATTATCAGATTAATATCATCACCACCAAGCCCTCCAAGGGTTTTCTCGAGCATGTCGTATAGTTGTTCGACGTCATCATCGTATCGTCTATCTGCTGTCGGTGCATATATCTGTATCACATTCAGTTTAAACGGTTGACCGCACAGCTGAAGCAGCATCATTCTGTCATAGATTGGTGTATAACTTATAACACAGCTATCGTAGGCCTTCGAAACAAATATGCCCACCCCATTTCGGTGATAGCGGTCCTGTGGGTCACTTCCAGAGTAGTAGAGGGTGCCATGTTCGTTCTGGCATTTTCCTGAGTTTGGCCAGCGTACCTCACTAACTCCAAGTATGCCAATTCGTAATCTCTGAGCCTCCTTAATGACATTATCAAACCGTCCAGCAACGTAGAGGCTCCTCACATTCCATGTGGCAATACGGAGTTCTGACTTTACTATGTTGAGCCGGGAGATTCTTCGCACCCCTGCCCACTTAAGGGCTGCCGGGACTAGGGGCCGTGTTGCTTTGGTTTCTCTCCATAGTAATGTCCTGGGAAATAATAGTGCGGTAGTTTTCCGTTGCTTTCCGCACCGCAGTGTTGTGACCGTTCCGTTGCTTCAACTCCGCTCACAAGTATTCAGCTTTAAGCCTTGCCGATATCCTTTATCTTTAGCCTTAGCCTGATACTGATGCTGCTGCTGCACAACACCAGGTGCTTTTGAGTTAGCCCTAAAAGCATGGGTTGCCACTTACGCCAGGTCCGCCGTACCGAAGTTCTTCCTCTCCGCCTTCCCTGCCGGTGTGGTCTTCACCCGTACCCCTGGGCAAAGGGGATTGCGTTATACCCTGCAATACTAGGTCCCCAGCAGAACTTAGCCACCGACTCCGAAGAGCCGGGCCCACCCCCGCGACGTGGACGCGCCTGCTGAGAATTACCTATGTGGATTCAGAGAAGGGGTCTCTGGTTTCCCATAGGCCGGGTTAATGTGCATGTATGATACCACGCACAAAGGCCAGAATATGTGATATTACTTAAGTGATATTACATTATAAAAGAAAAAATGAAAATTATACCTTATAATCGAAAAAAAACGGCGTCAGCGATGGCTATGAAATGAAGATCGCTGTCATTTTATATGTAAAATTATATGGAGTATGTATCGATGTTTTTTTCCAAGCCAACTGGACGCCGTTTTTTTCGATCATACGGTATTACAAATTAATAATAGATTAACAGTCGAGAAAAAAAAGAAAAACTCTAGGTAAGTACTGGATAAATTTTAAAATGGCATATTTATTTTATCTTTGTTTAATATAAAAAAAACGAAATATCTACCTGGTTTACATAACCCTGTATAATTTGTGAAATAATAATGGACAAAATGCAAGCGGTAAGAAAAATATTTACAAAAATATGTACTTGTTTACATTTCTGGACCATTGTTCGTCATTTTGTTATCATAATGGTGACCCTATCATAAAAACGTAGTTATTTCTATACCTGATGTGAAACTATAGGGAAAAAGTAATGTTTGTAAAATATTTTAGTCTTAAAAAAAAATAAGGAATGTTTGGTATTTTAAAATGTTTGGTAGCTTGTAATTTTTTCGACTTTCTCGATTGTTTATAGTTTATAATAAGCCTTAAAAATTGTTGTTTCATAATGAAATATCATTCTGGAATTCCTGTATGTTATTTTAGATTCTAAGGATGGTTTTAGAATAAAAAGAAACACATTTTTTCAAAAAAGCATTAAATTAACCAATGCCCAAGAAAATAATGTGTCTACTTCTTATGTACTTAATAAATGTATCTACTCGTTATATTAATAACGAGGTTAGTAAGAACAACTTTACGCAAATGATAAATATAAAAAATACAGATTTTCCAGGGTTTATAATTTACTAAATTATTATCTAAATAAGCGCCTTTCTACAACGCCACTGACGCCAAAATAGTAAATTTGACTTATCTGTGGAATGTTGTTCCAGGACTTAAATAGTCCAATTTCTTACAAATTTGGCACTGACGAACCATGTTTTATAGTTTTTAAATAAAAAGTAATCAAAATAAACACTAAACCGACACTACACACTAAGAAAATCGAATCCAAAAAATACAAAAATCAAAAACATCCAATAAAAACAATAAAATAGCCATGGAGAAACTGTGACAACAAGGTTTTACGACACGTGCTTTACTCTACTATGGCTCTACTACGAGAGAATAAAGAATGAACAGGCGACCCGGCGATTGATGGGTGTTGCCAAATTGTAAAGAATTTGTCATTTTTAAATAGTCTCCGACTTATAATTTAGTAGTATAGGGACTATTTAATACATCTTTCTACTATTAAACACTACTTTATTAAAATACAGTTTTAATATCTCAATATATGTGTATAACAACAAAAAAAATATTAATAATATTTTAGACGTGACAACATAGGCTGGAGGCGAAAGACTCAGACGGCCGAGGTCAGCTGCACCCAGGAGTAAACATGTTTACAAAAATTAATATTTGACCGCGCTTAAATGTAAATAGTGTAGTCTATATTTTATTCTAAGTCTATGGGTGTTACAGATAAGATTGGCAGCATATATGTTTTTTTAAATATACGCTTGGTGTATTTCAGTTAATTACAACAAATCTCGACCGCATCGCTTCAACGGCAGAAATCAGAAGTTATCAGTATGTATTTTTCACGCCGCCGCGCCGTCCCAGTTATAGTTCATGTTGATCGCATTAAAATAAAATTGAAATCGTGGCTTTATCATAATATTTAAGTATTTTAGTTTTTGCTAGTGTAGTTATTGAGACTCTAAAACACTCAGGTACGAGGTTTCTGTGATGTAAGGCTGTTTCAGGTTGTAAAGAAACTTGTGTCTAGCCCCAGCAGGCAACTATTAAGCCCGACCAATCACGTTAGAGTTTTTGACAAACACAAATGAATTAACACCCTCCAAATAACCACGCTAACCAACCTGGTTGGTCAAGCGTAATACTTGCCTGCTAGGGCTAGACACTTCTGTAAAAAATAAGTGAAAAAGAATTCGAACTAGGCGTCGCGCGTCGTGTTGTTTGTGACAATTTTAAATGTTAATAAAATCGCCAATAAAATGCTAACGCGTAAAGGAGAGCGCAATTAGAGCTTTATTGGAAGCAATAACATTCAACTCAACTTTCCCTTATATTCAACTCTCCCGAAACAACATTTTATAGATTCTAACTTATCAACTGTCTTATTGGGTATTTTAAGTGTTGCCATTAGCACTTCCTCTTCCAACTATTACCGCGGAACCAATTTTTTATTATTATATGGGTTCATTTTTATAAATATTTGTTATATTATTTGCTTCTACTTGCATGCACCACAGAGAGGACACAATCATTTTCATTTTCTAACAAATCACCTTGGGTAAAAATCGCTGTAGCAACGGAATGTTCAAAGAAAACAAGCCTTATTCATTGAATAGACTTGCGAAACTGCGAACTTGGTCTGCGGATTTAATCCGCGGACTTGGCCTGTTACGTATCAAAACTATCGTATTTTGGACGACCTGGAATAAATCTGGCATGCCGATTAGATCATATTATCGCTTAGGAAGAAAGAACGCTGCAAGTCTGCCGATTTCGATTTTCGTTCGTTTTTTTTTTGGATTGGTTTGGTTTGTGGCACAGAAACACAAATATTTTTGTGCGCGGAGTTGGTTTGTACCATATCAAATCTTTGAACTTATATGTTGGTGTACGTGGGGCTAATGACCGGCACGAAGAACGGATACTCCAGAAGTTGTATCGGCTATTGCTGTTTTAATTGATGATCGTAGACGTGTGATCTTCTGGACTTGAAACTATCTCCGTTAGAGTAACTGCGAATAAATAATAATAATATAATTTTTCGATGACAGTGACATTAGAAAAACAATAAGTAAACAGTATTTCATAGGTGTTTTGATTAGGACCAAAACAAGGGCATGCTTTGGTCCTAATCAAAACCTATTATCTCGGACACTGCTTAAAAAATTACCAAAATTTGTCCACTAGAACAAAGTACATTGAACTACCAAGTACAGGGTGGGTCAAATTCGACGCTTTTAAATGGAAACACCCTTTTCTATAGGAGATAGACAAAAACTAATATCGGTGTCTGGAGCTCAATTTTTGTCAAAAACATGATGGTGAAAACCGCATATCGATAACTGGTACCGTTTCGGAGTTACGGGGTGTTTTTCAAAAATATGCATTTTTAACAAATCGTTGTAACTTTTTTGCTATGGAAAATTTTGTATTTTTATGAAAACATTTCCAAAGCACCTTTTTACGTAGAATTTAATGGTTTAAATATATTTTTTTTTAAAATTAATAATTTAAGATTTATCAACAGAAAATTTGATTTTTTATATGGGACACCCTGTATATTTTTAATTTATTGTAAATAATTTAAAATTACCTTTCGAAAAATATAACACACTTGATATTTTGCTCGATTCCTCTTCCAGATATAGAGTATATAAAAATTCGCCCGCTTTAAATAAGTAGGCTTTGAACGGCACCGGCTGTAATACAAAAAAATTTTAGCTGTGAGCATCAATTAAAACGAAAATAATATTTGCTATGAGAGATGCAGAATTTTATAACAATTTAAAATATATTTAACCAACATCAACACATTTAAACTATCTAATAACAATAAAAATAAATAGCAAACCAAGACATGAGATTTTGCTACAGGTGTTCAACATATCGACCGTCTTCTGTTATGGACAGACGGGGCAGTTTTTGAACATTTCTCGCGGAATTCATTAACTCAGTGGGGGTGAAAGATACCCTCTCATAACTGCTAAGTATTTCTAATTCTTGTCTAGATTATACGGAAGAATAAGGAACCTTTATTCTTCCGCAAATATATACATAGGATTAGATCCATGGGCACTAAGTCAGGCGGCCTCGACGGCCAACGGCTGGGATCTTGGTTAGCTATTCAATTATTCTTGAAATTGGCTGCAAAAATTTGCTGATAACTTCAGCGTTCAGAGGCGGTGCGTCGTCTTGCTGGAAAAATATGTTTTTCGGGTTCCATTAAGAGCATTTCATCAATAAGGGGTCCAAAGCCTACTAGTTAAAAGTGGCGAACAATAAAAATAAATAGCAAACCAAGATATGAGATTTTGCTACAGGTGTTCAACATATCGACCGTCTTCTGTTATGGACAGACGGGGCAGTTTTTGAACATTTCTCGCGGAATTCATTAACTCAGTGGGGGTCAAAGATACCATCTCATAACTGCTAAGTATTTCTAATTCTTGTCTAGATTATACGGAAGAATAAGGAACCTTTATTCTTCCGCAAATATATACATAGGATTAGATCCATGGGCACTAAGTCAGGCGGCCTCGACGGCTAACGGCTGGGATCTTGGTTAGCTATTCAATTATTCTTGAAATTGGCTGCAAAAATTTGCTGATAACTTCAGCGTTCAGAGGCGGTGCGTCGTCTTGCTGGAAAAATATGTTTTTCGGGTTCCATTAAGAACATTTCATCAATAAGGGGTCCAAAGCCTACTAGTTAAAAGTGGCGAACTTTTAAAAATTCTATATTTCGAAGGGGATTATAACAAAATAGCAAGTGTGCTATATTTATGGAAAGATAATTTTAAATTCTTTTCAGTTAATTAAAAATATAGAAGGTGTCCCAAATAAAAATCTATTTTTCTGTTGATAACTCTTAAATTTTTAATTTTTAAAAAATCATACTTAAACCATTAAATTCTACGTAAAAAGGTGCTTTAGAAATGTTTTCATAGATATACAAAATTTTCCACAGCAAAAAAGTTACAGCGATTTGTTAAAAATGCACATTTTTGAAAAACACCCCGTAACTCCGAAACGGTAACAGATATTAATGTGCGGTTTTCACCATCATGTTTTTGATAAAAATTGAGCTCCAGACACCGATATTAGTTTTCGTCTATCTCCTATAGAAAAGGGTGTTTCCATTTAAAAGCGTCGAATTTGACCCACCCTGTACATGAAAATTTTAGGGTATCAATTTTTCATACCGTTCAGTGTAAAAAATAAACTTTTATTTGCATCATCTCGACATACCAAACCCAACTACATCACTTTAAATATTCATAGCTTTAAATAACTAATTAATTAATGGAATATCGACATTTTTGCGACCATATTATGGTCGTAAACAACCCTTTTTTACTATTTTATTTCTCTTAAAAGCTCTAACTAACCACGACAGGTACGAAATTATTTAGCGGACCAAATTTGCTCCATTAGTAATTGGTCTCATTACTTCCTAACCGCTATTACAGTTCGTTGGCGGAGATAATGTTTTTCTAGACCCTTTAAAAGTGTTTTATGGTTAGTATGAATATTGAAATAAGTGCCTCGTTAGTTATTAAAGTACTACATGTGAAAAGTTGGACACTTTATTTTATTATTTTGATTGCACAGGGTAATAAAATAGGGTATAGTAAATAATATTCTCTGTTATGATACTAGATATTTTTTTTCTGAATTTATAATGTATATTTTTTGTTATCTTTATTTTAACTCATAGAATATACAAAGTGTTTCAAAAAACATGTGCCATCTCTCATGGGGAGATTCCCCACGTAAAAGTAAGATTTATTTTTCATATCAACATAGGTCCGATTCTGTTTTGTTTTGTTTTATCAGTTATCAGTTACAGGGGGTTAAAAATTTTCATTTTTTTTTATTTATTATAATTTTCTTCCTAGTATCTCCTCTTCCTACTCCAACCATCTACACTAGTGTTTCATGGCAATCAAAATGCTTCTACAGAAGGCCAATATGAACCACTACAGCATCACTTTCCTTTGGCTTCCGAGCCACATAGGAATTCCTGGCAATGACAGAGCTGACTACTTGGCTGCAAAAATGCCCGACCCTCATAAAACAATCTTGTTTTCTCCGTGCAAAATCTAAAGAATTATGGCAAACATATGATCGATAGTATAGATCCAACTAGAATGGGACTTAGACATGAATGATAATAAGCTTCATGAAAGTAAAAGGGACTATTTTGAAAATAATGTCGTTAACCCATCTAGGTGTAGAAGAAACAAATACTCCTATCCCTGTCCCTTCTTTGGTAAACTGATGCTTCGAAAACCTAAGCAGGGACAGCGATAGGAGTATTTGGGCCGAAAACTTAATACTCCGAACCAATGGGCACCTACCCCAGTATCCTTCAGGCAGAAATTTACGCTATCGAAAGATGCGTACATTTATCTTAGATAGGAACTATCGAAAACAGGAAATTGCCATCCTATACACTGATAAAAAAGATAGACTTGAACTAAAGTCGTCATCGTTCTTGAAAAAAAAATTAGGGGCAAGAGAATTTTTTTTAGCATAAAAGAAAATATTTTGCCTGAAGAAAAACTCTCTTAACTCAAGAAAATTTGTTCTCTGGAAAAATTCAAAAATTTCTCTTGAATCTATTTTCATTCAATCAAGTGCAAGTTACTTTGTTTTAAGATAATAACAAAAATAGGGGATATTAGGAAGTACTTCATTTAAGAAACATGGCCATTTTTCCAATAGCTAAATACTCTTTTGATGAAAAATAATAACGACACGGTGAACAAGACGATGACGAAGGACGGTATACAGGTTGTTAACTCGACAGTTACTTATAGGGGAACAGAATGGCAACACTGCCTATTGAGAACGCATGCATTATTGATTTTTCTACCGATTCGTCCCGTCGCGTCGTCATCGACGAGCGGGCCGAGGTTGCCATATTTCAACCATAAAGCTCTTGCCGCGAGTAATAAACAAATTAACAACCTGTATACAATCAGTCGGCAGTCCGATTAGTCGCACGTCGCATTTCATAGGTCGCACATCATAGTACGCACGGGTTTTGTTCAAACGCATATCGTATAACAAATTAGTGATCGTTGCAAAAAACTTGTCCACAAAAAATGACAAATGCATTAACATACATTTGTCATTTTTTGTGGACAAGTTTTAGGATATATGGATTCTTTAAAGGAGTTTCTGAAAAAAATGGAGATTAGAGCATTTATTTGCTATAGTTGAAGGTAAGAGACATTTACCTAATGCACCTGTTTAGATAATGCATGTGTTACGATAGACAGAATAAGAATATATGTATCGATTTTTTTCTGCAAATAATTACAAAAATTTTAGAATTTCAAGTTGTCGTATTAAAAAATTCAAAATGTGACCAAAGCTTATAATTTTAATAATTTGTTTGCTTTACTTTGATTAATCGTGATGTAACATTTTTTTGTAATTTGTTGATTAATGAACCACCCCAAAAAATACCAAGGAGTGAAGAAGCAGAAATAACTACTATCGAGGAAAATAATATCACTTGACTTACTACAGACCAGGAAAACCTAAATTTATCAGAAAATAATATACCTCCTAATATACCTGTATATGATATGATTCTCTTAGATCAAAATAAATTTTAGTTGAGCCAGTGGTATTCGCTATTGGTTTAAGAAAAGTGTCTCTTTAATCAAAAAATGTCCCTTTTCAATCAAAAATTTTTGAATGAATGAAAGAGACTATTGGTCTTGTAGTAAGAACTTCTTTGCATATTAATTTTGGGTCAAGAGTGAAATACTTGGACTTGGACAGATAGATTCTTCTATTCTCTAAAGTAATGTTTTAAAGCTTATGAAAAGATAGTTAATGCTTTGGGCAAAGAAACGTCGTTCTTGGTTCTATTGAAAGGCGCCAATCTTTTGGGTCAAAGTCATATTCATTTCGACTGAGAGATCCTTTTTTTCAGTGTACGATAGTCAAGCAGCAATAAACGCGATCAACTCAATAACCATCAATTCGAAGTTGGTCAAAGAATGCCTAGAGAAGCTCAACAAATTAGGCAAATAAATTAAAGCCTCCTACTCTGGGCTCATCAAGGGATAGAAGGCAATGAAAAAGCAAATGATCTAGCTAGAAAAGGAGCGAACACTCCACTAACTGGACAAGAACCGTTCTGTTTTCCAAACTGGAACCAATTGAAAGCAGAACTGAACAATCTGGAAAACTCCATCCGTAACTTGGAGTGTCCTCCAACGGTCTAAGACACTCGAAAAAGTTCCTCAGAACTTACGACCGAGAAGAATCAAAGGTTTTCATTGATTTAAGTAAACACAATCTTCGGACTGTCACGAGGTTTCTAACAGGACATTGTCTTCTCAACGAACACCTCAGTAGGCTGAAGCTGAGAAAAAACGGCGAATGCGGATTCTTTGGGGAAAATGGGGAAACCCCAAAACACCTTATCACTGAGTGCGCCGAGACGACGACCATTCGTGCCATGAACTTTGATACGGCTTATGTCGAGGGTGGAGAGCTGGCCTCTGTGGAGCCGTTTCAGATACTGGCTTTTGTTAAAGCTCTAAGACTGTATGATGAGTTATAACTCAAGAAAGGGGAACTCACAATATATCTGTAAGGTCGCGGTGATTAACTCCTCTCCTAAACATTCTAAACTCTACCTATAGAAGAGATTTCGTTCTGCACACTAGAATTCGTTTAGAATACACGAAACGTACCCATGAACACCTCCTTAAAGGACACCCTTTGTGAAACGTGTAATCTTCCAATATCTGTCAAACACATTATCTTTGAATGACCAAAGGTACGCTTTAAAACGAAGACATCGTGGATAACTATGGGGGGTTATTACTGGAAAAATTTTCTAATAAAAATTGAGATACATTGGTGTGCAGAGTTTCGAGAAAGCTTCGATCTAGATATTTTAGTTCTCTAGAATCTTCTAATGCAAGCTTAGCCAGGAACATAATGTACAATTGAGTTTTGAAACAATAAACCTTACTGAAATAATTACAAAAACTGATGCGAAATAATTTCTTTTAACGTTCCTAGTATTTATTACTAATAATTAAGTTAATACAGAAATAATAGGTACGTTATTTCACTTTATTTCATATTAATTAACGTAATTCAGCTTGAAATTGTTAGAACAAAACAAATGAAATGTTATAATTATCGAAATACCGATAATAATTTTAATAATCACCCTCATTATCTTTAACAATTAAATATAATGGTGTATATGGATGAAATATATAATAATATTTTTGCATTATACATTTAAAGTACCTATTTACAATATGTACGATGCGTATGTGCAATGTAAATTATATACAGGGTGGTCCGAACTGTATTCGGACCAATAACGGATTCTGTAACTGAATTCCGGAAACTTCGGCAGCATATTCTGCATATGAAAATAAGTAAAAAAGTTCGTATAAATGTATGTTCTAAAATGCTTAGTTTCCGAGATACAGGGTGTAGAAGTTTCATTTTTATTTCGATTTTTTTCAAATAATTTATGAAGCAACGCCAATATTTGGATGAAAATTGGTGTCTGGGAGTTTTTTGATATGACAAATTTGGATTTTGATGTCAATATGACTCCTGTATCCTTATAGATACAGTAATTTCAACAAATGACATAAAAAGCTAGAGCTTTTTTACGTAAAAAACGTGCTCTTTCTTTAGTTCGAAACAGTGAACAATTTTCAAGATATTTGCATTTAAAGGTTACGATGCATCGATTTTAACATTAGCGAAATGATAAAATGTAAAGAAATTTTAAATAAATTAATCTCCTGATTTCACTAGTACTAAAATCGATGCATCGGAACCTTTGCATGCAAATATCTTGAAATCCGTTCACCGCGCACCGTTTCGAATTAAACGAAGAGCAGTGGCGGGTCGTCAGGGTAGGCAAGGTAGGCGGCGCCTACCCTAAAATTTTGTCACAATTTAAGCGGTTTATTACATTACATTATTTACTATTAATGTTGCCAACACATAAAAATACTGTCAATACACGGAAGTGTGTTTTAATAATCAATATTATTTTAATATTTGTGGTCTTGTATATTAAAATATTCACTATCGCTGGCGTGCACTGTACTGTGCCGCTGCGTTAGAAAACAAAATAATTTTGACCGTTGGAGTTGGAGTGCCTTTGTTCGGCGATTTCTGCATCGCCTACTATCAGAGTCGATTCACGACGTACGGCAGTCTTTTGTCTCTGTCTAACTTATCGTACGGTTGCGACGCGACGTAAGTCGGAGTTGTATCGTATTAGGCGGGACTTAGGCGAAATCTCCGGTCGCCTTCGCATGAAGTCGTGGAGATTCGGTAGGCTTAGAAGTTAAGAGGATATTCCCAATATTTTATAAGGGGATATATCACATTTCGTTAAGGGAATATTTCATATGATTCATTATACGTAGCATTTAAAACTTTTATATAAAAATTCAAAAAACGTTTGAAGCAAATTGGAAACATTTTTTCGGGCTTGTCCGAGATTATTCAAAATGATATAACCGGTTGTATTTCAGAACACGCCACATAAATAAAAGAATCCGAAATAAAAAAGCGCGTTATTTTATTCGGTGCAAGAAGACGATAGAACAGATATTACAGAAAAGTCTCAGTGTGCTATTTCAATTCGATATGTTAATAAAAGCGGCTAAGTCAAATATCTTTGTGCTAAATAGACGCAACTAAAATTTGTCGCCTACCCAGTCACACGGGTCACGGCCGCCATTGACGAAGAGCACCTTTTTTACATAAAAAACAGTGTGTGCACAATGTGCGCATATTTGAAGTGAAACTTCTTACTAACAGCTATTTAATTGAAGGATTTGAAAGATATATATATTTTTAAGAATGCTTTTTATAAAATTCTGGTTTTGTTTAAATGTTTTCTGCATTATTCATTATTTATAGTGATTTACAGTAATTTTATTAAATTATACGAATATTCTCGTTGATTATTGGTTTGAAATAAAAATATGACAGTGTCCTCCAATGAAAATGCGATTTACTAACTCTCATAATTCTAATTCTGAGCTGGCAAATTTGCCACTGCTTTTTTTACTCTCAACGCGCGTAAAGAAGTTTAACTTCAAAAAGCCTTAGCTTTAATTCACATTTGTTGAAATTACTGTATCTATAAGGATAAAAGGAGTACCTCTCTACCACAAATTACCTATAACAGATGCGAAAGAAAGCGACTGCATCGGAAACCGCTCGGCAAACCCGACACGCCTATTGAGTGGTGTAAATACACCAGTCGTTTAGTCCGGAAACCTATGCTGTGTCGTATTCGCTTGCTGGAATGACGTAGTGCGTGGTTATATGTTTCTTTTTAAAAACGCGTGTAGGATTTTTGTTGAACTTTTGAACTGTTATTTCTAAGTTTTGATAATTTGTATATCTTATTTAAAATGGGATGCAAATGTGTTTATTTATAAGGAAAAAAAAGATATTTATAGTATAAAAAATTAATTTATTTAACAAAATTTAATTAAAAATGTGACAAAATAGTTACCTTTCTATTGGTTCTATCGGACTTTTTTCGACTATATAAATCTTTATTTGTAAACTTTAATACATCAAATATTTTCGATCTAATGAATCATTTAATGAAGTAAATAAGAGGAAATTTTTCACATGGGTGGTCAAATTTTATAGTTTTCATTATATCAAACAGCCTCTGAGAAATGTTTTCAACTCAAAATGCCTTTATTAAGTTTGACTGCATAATTAAAAAGGGTCTTAAAAAAATACATCAATGTGATATTTGTCTAAAATTTGCAAAACAATCCGAATCTCTGGAGAACTCAAAATTATTTACCCATTTAAAAGCCTTTGATCATGAAAGTGGAAAAATTTGTTCATTTTATTTACAGGCTGGAAAAATTATTTATATTAAATTTTGATGAGTTTTGCACTGAAGAAAACATTCAGAGGCTGTTTGATATAATGAAAACTATAGAATTTGACCACCCATGTGAGAAATTTCCTCTTATTTACATCATTAAATTATTTATTAGATTGAAAATATTTTATGCATTAAAGTTTACAAAAAATAAAGATTTATATAGTCGAAAAAAGTCCGATAGAACCAATAGAAATGTAACTATTTTGTCACATCTTTAATTAAATTTTGTTAAATAAATTAATTTTTTATACTATAAATATCTTTTTTTTTCCTAATCTCCTACGAGCTGATATAATATGACGAGCAATCTATTAAATTACTGTGAGATTATACAGAAAAGTCCACAGACTTCGAGACATAGGAAAATCAAGTCCATTTAGCGTGTGTCCAAATTTTGACAAGTTTTCAAAAATGACAGTTTTGTTTAGACTGACGTTTAATTTCACCTGACTTCTCGGTGAATGATTTCTTTTTATGGGGGTACATAAAATCTAAAATTTACGGCCATGAAGAAATTCAAAACTTGGAGCAGTTAAGGCAGAAAATATTTAATGCCTTTGACACTGTCACCCCTGATATGTTATCCAATGTGAGGAGGGGATTTTATGATCGTTTGGGTTATTGTTTAATGCAAGAGGGAGGCACTTTTGAACAATTTTTGTAATTTTTTAAATTTCATTATCCTGTTTTTTTACCGTTTACCCATTACCTACCTTGACGAACATGGGAAAACGAAGGTCCTTTTCAGGACCACAAATATTTTGATTGAGAAAATTGGTAACTTTTTTTTGGATTAAAAAACAAAAGTTGTTAATATAATACCAATTTAAAAGTGTTTTAGTAGTTTTAATACACACTATGATATAAAATTTATTCAAAGATAAGTAGAGCTTAGAATGAGCTGTATTTATATTTACTTTAATATTCACCTTAAATGAGGGAATTTGACTGATACAATTTTTGAATTTGAATTGTTTTTAATGATACTAACAATTTTAGTTCAATTTTTAATAAAATTTATTTAATATTAATAGAAATCCAAGAGATTGGAAACCTCTTTTAGCGATTTATAACATTCTCAAATGAATTACAGGTGCCCTTATTTTCTTATAAAATCACACAGCTTTTTTCATAGTCGCTGCAGTTGCTATAGCTATAAAAAACTAATTTTTTAAGATGTGAAAATTGCGACACACGCTAAATGGACTTGATTTTTCGTATGTGTCGAAGTCTATGGACCTTTTTGTATGCCTCGATAACATATTGGTGCAGATTATTTTCACCCAAACAAATAATAACCCAACTATACATTGATGCGGATTGTCTATGAACTCTTTCTGAAGGTCACAGAAACCTGAACGCGTAATTCGGTGTTCTTTCGCATCTGTTATAGTTAATTTGTGTCTCTACCATTATGGTACCCTTTCGGGGCTATTACGGAATTTTACACTATCGTCATTCGCTTTGGCATTAAAATATGGGTAAATGTACCAAATTTCAAGAAAAACACTTTACCAATGTTGTTAAAAATAAACGAATATATTATTTTTATTTACCCTTTCGAGGGCTGTAACTTCTTCAGGAAGCATTTTAGGTTGAGCTTATTTTTAGGTTAAGAGAATTAACAAACAACAAACAATTCCAGCGCACACCGTTTAGTTGGCGCACTATTAATTACGCATAATGACATGTCTATCAATACACAGATGCAAATAGTCCACATATGCCATTGCACACCGGCAACATAAAAACAGTTTGTATATTGATGGTAATTTGGTTTTGCGTACAAATTTAATTGACGATATTTAATTTTCAGTTTGAAATGGTTTCAATTTTTTACGCTTTCGGTGCAAGAGAAGTTTACTTATAAATCGGATAATTAACTTTCAAATGAAATTTTACCGATTTTATCTTGATAAATTCGAATGCATTTTTGTACTTACATACGTGTTTTTATTCACCATTCATTTATTAGCTCACAGTAGTACAGAGTTTTTTTTATTTATAAAACTAACGATATTTATTTAAATATTTTTGTAAAACAATACAGAAACATACATATTACTCTTTTTCAGAAAGTTATTTGCTTTTAAATTGAAAATTTGAGCAGATTTCATTATCGATATTTCGATATTTTTTCCAATTAATATAGATATAAAATTAAAGGTTGTTTTAATTGAATTTAGATAAATTGCAAAGTAAAAAAGTTTTTATATTTTCTAAATCAATGGTAAAGGGTTTATTTTTATTTAGAAGCATATTTTTATTGAATTAATGAAATACAAACCTTTACACTTTTATCTAGCCACAAAACTAAATCACTACTGTAGAGATACCTATTATAAGAAACAAAATTTCTATCGAGGACTGTATACTAGATTTTATTTACAATAATTTTACATATTAGGCAAAGATAATAAAGTCCTCCTACTTTAGGTGCCAGCCCAGCAAGGGATAGAAATAATAAAAAAGCAAACGATCTACCTAGAAACGGAACGAACACTTCGCTAACTAGACCAGAACCTCTCTGTTTCCCAAATGGAAACCAACTAAAGTAGAACTAAAGAACCTACAAAGCCGCGTCCAAGCTAAGCGAACAAAACGTTCGCGAACATATATAATTAACACTATATACTTGTATCAGCAGGTCGTAAACGACGGCACAGCCCATCGCATCGGTCCCGAGGACTGAGGTGCGAGGAAAAATGCGACAACCAGTTTACTCTATAGATCTAGAATGCTTGCAAAAAAAGACAAAAAAAGAAACTCTGTAGCAAAACAAAATTGATGCAAAGCTGAGAAAACTACAGTGCAAACATTTTATTAAATAAATTAACCGGTAAATAGTTTAAGAACGTTTGTCGTTGAAGAATCAATATTTAGCAGGCGGAGGGTTACAGAGGTCTTTTGGTGGATTATTTGTTATAGTGTATAATTAAGACCTGTATTCATTTTCAGCCGATTCTACTAGGTGTTTCTCAAAAGGGGCTCACCTTTTTTACTTTTTTATTTTTTCAGATAATACAACGAAATTTGGTTTGTTAGTATATGACATAAATCGGGATTGATCGACGTATTCAATTACCTTCGGTTGCTTCCTGTTTCACTGGAAATGACTACAGCTTTGGATTTTTAGATTGTATCCTAAGTACTTTTTACTTTATTTGATAGAAAATGACATTCTGAATAGAATGACATACCATACGTCAATTTTAGACATTTCAAATTAAATAAAAATAGCATTTTAAATTTCAATCTGGAGTGCCAAGACTGAGTTAAAATTATTAATTTGTAATCAAAGAACTTTGGAAACATATATTTGATCGTGTAATTATTTTCGTATCCTTTCATGGCCGCGGGGATGTGGGGAAAGCGGGGAAACACCAAAACACCTCATTCCTGAGTACGCCGAGACGACAATCATTCATGCCATAAAGATTGGTACGACTGATATCGGAGACGGAGAACTAACCTCTGTAAAACCATCTCAGAAACTGGGTTTTGTGAAAGCCCTGGGACTGTGTGATGAGTTATAACTCGTTATAACTAAGAAAAGGGGGACACAATAGATCTGTAAGGTCGCGGTGATTAACCCTCCTCACCTGAATTTTCTTTGGGGTTAAAATTTTTTTTAATAGTTGTTTAAAAATTTTTTCTTGGTAGATACACAAATAATGTGTAGCGTTTCTTTTTAAACATTACCACTGCGAACGGCAGCTTTTCATCGGAGAGCAGTCGTGGGTAAGGTATTTCACTAGAGAGAAAACTAATCATTAACAATAAACAAAAAAATATAGATATTGGGCGCCAGGCATGTACAGAGAAAGAAAACACAGTTGTTTATTACTTAAAACTATAGTGACTATATTCATTCATTATGTATCCTGATGGTAAATAGCATTGTACAATTTTAATAATTATTATAGTGGTTAAATACTATGTTCTTAATAATCTAACCACTAAATATAGTCTGTACGATATTATTTAAAATGTACGTTATTAAGTTAAGACTGAAAATCAACTGAAAACCAGAACCTAAATCTACACTTAGCTGTTCTTGAGGCAATCCTGTTTCAAAGAGTAGCAGCGTGAGGTGGTCTCGCATCTCTGCACTCGGCCATCCAATACAACAAAAGGGGCCAGAATGAGGACACGATGAATTGATACAGCCGTAACTACTAACTGGCTTATAGATGGCAACGAAGCAGCATGGGGCTCAAGCTACATCCACGCTGGGGCACTTTATATGTAAGATAAATCACTCCTACTGGGGACACTCGTCCACGGGACATCCGTCCATAAGATAATGGTACAAGGGAACACTACCCGTACCTTGGAACACTACTAGGACCTTGGATAATGCCTGTACCTTGGAAGTAGACCGTACCTTGGACCCTAAAAATATGAAACTCTTGTTCAAAACCAAACAAGGTGTAATAAACAAAATAAACCTACCTCGAATTACTTCCGAGGGCTCAATAATAAACAGAGAAACTGTCCTTTCTTCCATGTAACATTCAGGAGAACAAAAGCAAAAGAACACCAATGTGCCAGCAAAATACAAATACGAGTTAAGGTGGGTCAATCCAAAACTCTACCCTAAAAATATTCAATAATAATAACGAATCTAATAAAGATAATATCTCATCTTTACCTGTTGCTTCGAAATGACAGCTGATTCAGATTTTGCAGCAAGATTTAAATTGCCATTTCTAAAAGCAGGATTTGCAACCGTGGCCAAAAACAAAGTGAGGTTAAAACGCAGAGAGGCGCCTTGAGATATGACAAGGATCTTGACAGCGCGCGCCTCCACAGAACAGTGAAACGATAGCAGGGTTGGCGACTAGGGAACGTAAAAATTACGCCAAGCGTGCCAAATAACTATCCGGCCTGAACGAGAGGGAATCCGGTGATGATAGGCCAGACATCATATATTATATATAAAAAACACATGTAACGAACTAAAAACGTTACAGTAGATTCTACAATACTAAATTTAGATCAGATGATAACTTTTATATAAAAAATAATGTAGGTAAAACAATATTGAAAGGGAGATATTATTTTTTATTCAGAAAAGTATGTGCGTTTAAATTGAAAACTTGAATTTATATTGAACTTTTTGCAGATTCCAATATCGATACGATATTTTTTATATTATTTTAATTGAATTATGACAAATTGAACAGTAAAAAACATCTAAATTTTTTGCAAATCACAAATTATTTATTTTTATTTAAAAACAGATTTTTATTAACTCAAAGATTACAGTTGGGGGTTGGAACCTTTGGTGTTACACAGCAAAATAAAACGCTAAATCACCACAATATACCAAAACAACTTTTACTTTTACGCTGGACGCGTGTTTCGCTAACCATGTTAGCATCATCAGCAGATTAGTCATGGCCGGAACAGCGATTTTTTAATAACAGGTACAATCTGTTCCAGTTGCCAAAGATACCTGTTCCAAGAAACCTGTTCTAGTTCCAAACTGCTCCAAAACGTAAATTAATACCGTACTGGTATCATTCTGTTTCGGTTCTCGCTGTTTCAGTAGCGGTAGAGTGTTCTCCGAATTATTGTTGCCGACGCGACGTTTTGGACGGAGCCGTTACGGTATCCTCTATATTACTCGCGGTCAGTTTTAAATAAGTGCACATATTTTCAGGGCTGGTAGACTTCGATAAAAGAAACAATATTTTCTCTTTACCGTTTTTCAAATAAATCCAAAATAGGCGAGTTATTTTTCTTTTTAAATGTACAGGGTGGGTCAAATTCGACGCTTTTAAATGGAAACACCCTTTTCTATAGGAGATAGACGAAAACTAATGTCGGTGTCTGGAGCTCAATTTTCATCAAAAACATGATGGTGAAAACCGCACATCAATATCTGTTACCGTTTCGGAGTTACGGGGTGTTTTTCAAAAATGTGCATTTTTAACAAATCACTGTAACTTTTTTGCTATGGAAAATTTGGTATTTCTATGAAAACATTTCCAAAGCATCTTTTTACGTAGAATTTAATGGTTTAAATATAATTTTTTTAATTAATAATTTAAGAGTTATCAACAGAAAAAATGATTTTTTATTTGGGCCACCCTCTATATTTTTAATTAACTGAAAAGAATTTAAAATTACCTTTCCAAAAATATAGCACACTTGATATTTTGTTATAATCCCCTTCGATATACAGAATTTTTATATAAGTTCGCCACTTTTAACTAGTTGGCTTTGGACCCCTTATTGATGATATGTCCTTAATGGCATTCGAAAACATATTTTTCCAGCAAAACGACGCACCGCCTCTGAACGCTGAAGTGATCAGCAAATTTTTGCAGCCAATTTCAAGAATAATTGGATAGCTAACCAAGATCCCAGCCGTTAGCCATCGAGGCCGCCTGACTTAGTGTCCATGGATCTAATCCTATGGATATATTTGCGGAAGAATAAAGGTTCCTTATTTTTCCGTATAATCTAGACAAGAATTAAAAATACTTAGCAGTTATAAGAGGGTATCTTTCACGCCTACTGAATTAATGAATTCCGCGAGAAATTTTCAAAAACTGCCCCGTCTGTCCATAACAGAAGACGGTCGATATGTCGAACACCTGTAGCAAAATCTCATGTCTTGGTTTGCTTTTTATTTTTATTGTTATTAGATATAGTGTAAATGTGTTGATGTTGGTTAAATATATTTTAAATTGTTATAAAATTCTGCATCTCTCATAGCAAATATTATTTTCGTTTTAACTGATGCTCACAGTTAGAATTTTTTTGCATTACAGCCGGTGCCGTTCAAAGCCTACTTATTTAAAATTATTTATATACTTTTTTATGGGATCAAATAATGGATATGGATATAGAGAACATGTGGTTCCAACAAGATGGTGTGACGTGTCATACTGACGTCATGAGCGTGCAGTGTATCTTTTCTCGTTAGTTTGTTTTTTGATTTATCTCAATAGTTGTATTTTTTTTGAGATATTATCTTTTGAAGAAGACACGAACACTTTTTCGTATTTGTTACATTAAAACCATGCCTTTGCTTTTGGTCCTAGGCAACAGACCTCTAAAATAATGTTTATGATTTATGTAGTGTCACTGTCTTTGAAAATCTTTTATCTTTACTCTAGCAGTATGGTTTAAGTCCAAAAGTTGATTTCTACCATGATCAGTACTTTCTACCAAGCAGCAATAACCGAACTTAAATCCATCTCTACTAGAGTAAAGGCCAATAAACAATAATAACATGACTTTTCAACGAGAGTGACATTACAAAAACAATAAACACTATTTTATAAGTGTGTTGATGTGGACCCAAAATCAATGCTAAAATTGCTGTAATCGTGTCTTATTCAAAAGCAAATATCTCCAATAAAAATAAAGCTATTGAGATGAATCACATAACAAACTAACGAGAATAAACGTATCTAGATGACAAAATGATTTCTGAATTCCTTGCTTTGTTGACATATTCCACAGGACGTTTCATCAAATATCAACATTTTGTTTTCTCCCCTATAATTGACAGATAGAAAATTTCATTTTTAATTTAGAAAGAGGTATTAAAAAGTCAAATAATTTAGCTACCCATTGCTTAGGAGATCATCAAAATCGGTCCACTAGAACAAAATATATTAAACTTTAAAATACATCAAAATTTTAAGGTGCCCATTTTTCGTGCCGATGAGTGTATCAATAAGCAGGAGCAATTTCTAGATAGCCCAGGTATACCGTTGAAGAAATTTGCAGTTTAATAACAATGTTCAGATTGGCTGGAATGCCGAATAGCGTATAAATTTAATTGACGATATTTCATTTTCAGTTTAAAATGGTTTCAATTTTTCATGTTTTAGTTTCCAGAGTAGTTTACTAATAAATCGGTTAATTAACTGTGAAATGAAATTTTACCGATTTTATTTCGAAAAATTCGAATGCATTTTCCAACGTGTTTTTATTTACCAGGATATTAGCTTTTACTGTAGTGCATACTTTTTATTCATGGAACTGGCGATATTTATTTAAAAATTTTGAAACGGTGATATTATTTTTTATTCAGAAAGGTTTTTAAATTGGCAACTTGAATTGATACTGAACTTTTTGACTCGTTGTTCATATTTTATATCAAATATACTAAATATCGAATTAAATGTTAGATTAACTGAATTTTAACAAATAAAATATTAAAAAACATTTGCGTATTTCAAAAGTAAGTATAAAAATACAGTAGACGCTCGGTTATGTGAACTAAAAAAACCAGGTGTGTTTATAAAATGGAATTGTTCATATAATCGAATATATATTTTAAATAATAAAACTCAACGTTTATAGTTTATTAAAATACTGTGTAATCTGTTTCTGCACTTTTTTTAGTTTGCTTAGTTAGCTAAGCTTTTCTGCAAAGCATTATCCCTGCATTTGGATCCCAATAGATCGTCAGTATTAAAAATATTTTTTTGTGAAAGCGTTTCGAAATTGACAGTTTTTGATATTTATTTGAGATTCGAAATGATTCTTTTGGGCACTAGTATCTAAAAGTGACACTTGTTTAGGCACTAGTGCCTAAAAGTAAAAAATGAAACGTTAGAAACACTATATTTATTATAAATCTTAAAGGTTTGCTAATATCTACGTTTCTGTTCAGGTAAATCATGGTGCAGAGAGAGCATCTAATATTTACTCCAGAGAATTGACGGCTTTAAGGTAGTGGATAACTTCAGGAAATAGGCTAGCAATACCTTTTCTGTGAAATTCTCAACATGTTTTTCTTTGACCCAGGTTTCAGAGTTGTAGGTGGTCTCGTGTAAGTTTTTCGACTTCTCGGGCACTAACGTGGATAGCGCAGTTTCAGCAGCTTGTTGAATATCCAAAGACTCGTCATTATCACTCATTTTTTCACAAAACTTTGTAGGAAATACGGCGACGTTTGAACCTGACAGAACTTTGTCATTAAACAATGCATAAACAATACATTAGAGACCGATTACCAGAACATTTTAAAAAATGTTTAAAGATAAATAATAATAATAATAGCATTAAAATCTCAAATTATCCGCTTTCACAAAAAATCTTGCGAAAAGAGTGTTTTAAGCAGTCGACGCATTGTCCAACGCGGCGAAAGCGGAATTTTGCGTCCCGTGCTTAAAACACATTCATTTTGCAACTTGTTACATAAATAGCTATTTTCACTCCACAAATCAGCATTTTTAAATGTTTACTCAGCTTCTGATGAATTAATTTCCATCTTCTCATTATTTTTATTACTTTTTCCATTCATATCCCCCCTGTCCCACCATCATTCTCAAAATCCACGCATTTTTTGAAAAATCATAATCGACAAAAACAGCAAACTTTTTGAAACACCTTGGGTTTTTTGCTTTGCCTCATACTAGAGGTTTATGTTTTACCTTATGTTCTCCAGTAGCATTAGTACATGCGAGGACAGAAGGCCATGCTTTTTCAGCGCTCCTTCCTGGTGCTATTTTTTCATCATTTGTTATAGTATATACGACGTCAATTGGAAGTACAGGGATTCTTAATTCGTTTGTCAGGACGATGCTAACAACAGTGCCGAAATTAAGTCCTAATTTATTCCAATTGACTTCGGAAAAACTATACTAGTGTTTTCTCGGGAAGTAATTTCCAAAAAGACCAGTTTCGTCTGCGTTATAAATCTGGTCATTTGTTAGGTTTAGATTATGAATGATCGAAGATTTTGTTGAAAAGGAGCCACTAACTCGGGATTTCTCGATAATTTTTACCAGATATTTTCAGATATCTAATGTTAAATCTGCGTTTAAATTTTTGTAAGCAACCGTCCGCGTCGCCGCGTTGCTCGCAGAAAATCCCTCAGTTTACTTCAGAGTCACATTTAAAGGTTTTGCTTTGTAGCGTTTTTTTATAAACATTACCACTGCGAACGGCAGCTTTTCATCGGAGAGCAGTCGTGGATAAGGTATTTCACTGGAAAGAAAATTAAGTAATACCAATAAACAAAGAAATAGATATTGGGCGCCAGGCATGTACAGAGAAAGAAAACACTGTTGTATATTACTTAAAACTAATGACTATATTTATTCATGATGAACTGTGATGGTAAATAGCATTGTACAATTTTAAATCTACACTTAGCTGTTCTTGAGGCAATCCTGTTTCGAAGAGTAGCAGCGTGAGGTGGGCTCATATCTCTGTACTGTTTCTCGGCTATCCTGTTGGCCAATACAACAAAAGGGACCAGGATGAGGACACCATGAATCAATACAGCCGTAGCTACTGACTAGGCTTAGAAATGGGAGCGAAGCAGCATGGGGCTTACGCTGTATCCATACTGTGGCAATATGGGGACACTACCCGTACCTTGGAACACTACTAGGACCTTGGATAATGTCCGTAACTTGGACCATAACCTTGTGCCATAACCTTGGACACAGTCCGTCCATAAGATAACGGTACAGGGGAACACTACCTGTACCTTGGATACTACTAGGACCTTGGATAATGCCCGTACCTTGTAAATAGTCCGTACCTTGGACCCTAAACATAGGAAACTCTTGTTTAAAATCAAACAAGGTTTAATAAACAAAATGAACCTACCTCGAAACACTTCCGAGGGCTCAATAATAAACAAAGAAACTGTCCTTTCTTCCATGTAACATTCTGGAGGACAAGAGCAAAAGAACACCAATGTGCCAGCAAAATACAAATACGAGTTAAGGTGGGTCAATCCAAAACTCTACCCTAAAAATATTCAATAATAATAACGAATCTAATAAAGATAATATATCATCTTTACCTGTAGCTTCGAAATGGCAGCTGATTCTGATTTTGCAGCAAGATTTAAATTGCCATTTATAAAAGCAGGATTTACCGTGCCGCAAACTGGCCAAAAACAAAGTGAGGTTAAAACGCCAGAGACGCGCCTTGACATATAACAAGGATCTTGACAGCGCGCGCCTCCACAGAACAGCGAAACGATAGTAGGGTTGGCGACTAGGGAACGTAAAAATTACGCAAAGCGTGCCAAATAAATTATCAGGCCTGAACGATACGGAATCCGGTGACGATAGGCCAGACATCATATACCGTATGATCGAAAAAAAACGGCGTCCAGTTGGCTGGGAAATGACGATCGATGACATTTCCCATATAAATTTACATATAAAATGACAGCGATCTTCATTTCCCAGCCAACTGGACGCCGTTTTTTCTCGATCATACGGTATTATATATAAAAAAGACATGTAACGAACTAAAAACGTTACAGCTTTAGTCTTTAATAATTCAGAAATCACTGGAAGATTATGTGATCTTTGTGTACAAAACCATTCGCACAGTTTCTTTTCCATCCCAGTGATTTTCTCCCGATTTCAAAGTTTTTCTTTTAATACTGTTACTCCCATAACTCATCGTTAAACTTAGGATATTCACTTTATTTTTTTTTATTGCACACATAATAGACTTAGCAATGTTATACTTTTTTGCAAGGTAAGTAACTCTCCATTTTTTAAACTTTTTATAATATCGCTCTGTTCACACAAAGTCAACACTTTTCGTTTTATATGTTCCTTTTTCGAACAAAAAAATATCTTAACCATCACTAGTTCGTCGTAATAGCAATGAAAATTGAATTCTAATAAAACAACTGATGATAATAAGCTGGGAATATACCCGACAAGCCGGAGAATTACCGAAAAAGTTGTTCACTTAATCGAGGTTGCCGCTGTTCACTCTATAGAATCTGTAATGTTACGTTTCTACTGTTCATTGTAATGGATAGTTCATATAAAAGGATGTTCACACAACCTAGCGTCTGCTATACGTATTTTTCTTTTAAAAACATATCTTTATAATAATACAGGAATATTCAGCAAGAGTACGTGCTTGAGATTTGATATATGTATAAGCAACAAAGTTACATTATCATAGTGTAGTGCACGCTTAGGATGGAAAATATTTTATTACTGTCGAGAGATTATACAAAATTCCAGACAGAATAAACTTGTTATCGAGCCGTGTATTCTATTTTATTTACAGCCATACTAACTTTAGTTCAAATAACAAATAATATTTTTGGTAAATATATTTCTAACTCGCTGGTGTGCGCGACGAAGTTCGCGATTTATTTTCATCACGTGTTACAATTATTATTCATAGCTTTTATATTAATCGTAGCGTTTATATTTTTCACGCAAATTAGCAATTGATAAATTTGTACACTCTCAATTGTTGCTCTCCTTCCAAACAAACAAATATTAATTAAGAATCATTTTAATACTTTTCTGCATACATACTTTTTATTCTTTATTGTTTTTGCATTTAAGAGGAATAATTTTATGCCTTTTTATTTTTTAACACGTTTTAGCTTCACCTGTGTACTTATGTATCAAAGAAATTCAGTTGGTATGTATGTAAGTATGTAACGGAATCTTTTAACCAATCAATAGTTTGACAACTTTGTCCAATATCTTGGATCAATGATTATTTTTTTTCGCCATGACTTTTTTTTAACGCATGTCTCTACTCTAGTCAAAGTCATTAACCAGAAAGCGAAATCTGAAATACTGGAAAAGAATCCAACTAGATGGAAAACCCCATTTCCATGTGTTTTATGGGGTTTACACATCACTGTGCTACTTTTTTTGAAACTAAAGATGCTAAACACACATTTGCCATACCCTTCTTTGTTCCTGAAATACAGGGCGAATTTTAAAATGTTCCAAAATAATTTTTGTATATTCCAGCGCACACCGTTTAGTTCGCATACTTATTAATCACGCATATTGACATGTCTAGTAATACACAGATGCAAATAGTGCACATATACATATATACTGCCATTACTCGCTGACGAGTATTCGACACGCATCAAAAGATGGTCACGCAAGGCGTTTTCTTTCATGAGCTTTTCTGTGACTGAAAAGCCCGATACGTGATGTTATTTGCCTACCGCACTCCGACATTCAAAAATCTCATTGCTTTGTTGCCTCTTTACTTTTTGGTTGTCGCTGTTAACTGAGTTTACAATTCTTCTCCATTGAGTTCTATTGTGAACTGCTTCTTCCCAATGATTCTGCATATTAATCCCCTTTAAGTTTTCGTGGAAAATGTCCTTGTACCTTTTGAGTTGTCCACCCGGCCTCCTCTTCCCGTCTACAAGCTCACCGTAATCACCTTGCATTCTGCATACGTGACCAGCCCATCTTCAATACTCTCGCAGTTAGCTTTTTCAAGGACCGAGACATGATGGAACCACCGGATTCTTAAGAGTTGTCTAAGGTGTCTCTGTTGCAACTTGTTTAATGCGTTCATGTGTCGGCGGTACGGCGCCCAGGTTTCGCTCCCATATAACATGGTGGGGATTATTATTGCTCGGTACACTGCAAGTTTCTTTTTGTACTCAAGTCATGATTGTAGAAAACCCTGTCTATTAATTTCCAGAATGCTCTTGAGGCGCTGCTAATCCGGTGCTGAATTTCAGAGTCGCTATTGGCCTTTTCCGAAATCAAACTGCCGAGGTAATTAAATTCCGCTACATATTCCAATAGTTCTTCTCCGATTTTTATAGCATTGTTATAATCTTCCGGGGGAGTGCACATGATTTTGGTTTTGTCGATGTTTAACTTAAGGCCCAAAGCCTCATATGCCCAGGTATATGTGTTCAACTTTTCTTGTAATTGTTGTAACGTGTTTGCAACTAGAGCGCAGTCATCAGCGTATTGAAGTTCTGTGATGAATTTGGTAGTGTTTTTGCTCTCAGTCTTTTTATGTTGAACAGACCGCCGTCATATCTGTATCTAATGCCCAATCCTCTCTCCTGCAGTTTGCTGTCTACTATAATGGAGAGCGCTGCCATGAATATGTTGAATAAGAGAGGCGTTAAGACATATCCCTGCTTAACTCCTGTATTTGTCAGGAAGGGATCGCTCAGTGATCCATGATGTGACACTCTTGACTGGTTGTTGTTATGGAGGCTTTTACACACTGTAAGAAATTTGTTGGGTACTCCGAACTTTTTCATAATTGCCCAAAGTGCATCTCTGTTCACAGAGTCGAAGGCTTTTGTTAGATCGATGAATGCAACATAAAGTTTAGACTGCTGCTCTTTTACTTTTTCTTGTAGTTGGCGGATGGAAAATATGGAATCGACGGTGCCACGGTTGGTGCGAAAACCCGTTTGCGATTCTGGAAGGATTTTTTCTATATGTGGGTGCAGGCGATTTGACATAATTTTTGCAAGAATTTTTCCTCCGATAGCCAATAGTGAAATTTCCCGGTAATTTCCGGGTCTGATGCACTTCCTTTGCTCTTGAATATATTCACTATATTCGCGTTGCAAAAGTCCTGAGGTACCTCTTCGCTTTCCCATATGATATCGAAGAGAGCCTTAAGGTCGCCAATATATGCCATTATACAACGGTAACATATAAAAACAATTTTAATATTGATTGTAATTTAGAATTGCATACAAAATTAATTGACGATATTTCTATTTCAGTTAGTAATGGTTTCAATTTTTTATGCTTTCGTTCCCAGAGAAGTTTACTAATAAATCGGTTAATTAACTTTTAAATGAAATTTTACCGATTTTATTTTGAAAAATTCGAATGCAGTTTTGAACGCGTTTTTATTCATCTGAATATTAGCTCACAGTAGTACAGCTCTTATTTATAAAACTAACGATATTTGTTTAAACATTTTTGTAAAACAATTCTGAAACATACAAATTATTCTTTTTCAGAAAGTTATTTGCTTTTTCAAATCTCTGTTCAAATTTTCAATATAATTTGAACAGATTTCGTTATCGATATTTCAATATTTTTGCCAATTAATATAGATATAAAATTAAATTTTTCCAAAAAGTTCCCAAATTTATCATTTCAGTCGAATAAACTTCTATCAACATGTTTGTTTTTTGTCAATAATGACTATTTCCATTCTAAATATCTTGAGAACGAATCGCTCATAGCGATTTTTACCAGGAGACATGTTTTTGCGTAAAAAAACATGGAAATGTATATTTTTTCACTCAGTAGTTTTATACAGGTACGGACGAAAATTTATTACTTTTCAAAACAGTTAAAACATATGTAGGTGGCGCCCCCTACAAACAGGAGACATATTTACATCAAAATCAAATTTCTCATGTCAAAAAACTCCTAGACCACCAATTTTCATCCAAATATTGACGTTATTTCAGAAATTATTTCGGAAAAATCTAAATAAAAATGAAACTTCTACACCCTGTATCTCAGAAACTAAGCATTTCAGGACATACATGTATTTATAGGAACTGTTTTACTTATTTTTATGTGCAGAATATCCTTCAATTTAATAGCTGTTAAGTAAGAAGCTTTACTTCAAATAAGCTCACATAGTGCACACACAATTTTTTTGTTTATGTCAAATTCAATCCAGTAATTACATTGTAGAATATACCGTTAAAGAAGTATAAGTTAAAGAAGCCCACCTTATTTCCTTTTATTTTAAAATACACATCTTCAGGTGAAAATCGTATCACGAAAAATCTCGATTTATTCTCCTCCTTCCTTTACTCCAATCAGGGTACGATCGATCTGTCGATAGAAATGAAGTGAGACGGATTTCACCTATCCGGTCGATTTTTTGTTGTAGAAGCGTTCAGGCGAGGAACTGAAAGACAGGGCGGAAATCGAAAGTAATTCTCGGTAATTTAGCTTTTAAGTAGGTACATTAAACCGATTTTCGGGCGTAGAATTAGAAGCATCTTGGGAAAAGTCGAGTGTTGGGATAAAAAGCTCCAAACCTGCTGGCAGACATCAATTTTGATTTCGTTTTTTTTTGGCTGTTTAAATATGTAAAGGGTTGTCTCCAGTAATCGAGGATGTGATGATGCTGTAACTCGAGATCCCTTTATCACATATTAAAACAAAAAAAAATATAGAATAAGGGACGATGGAAATACCTGTAAATTATTCAAATTCAGAAGTAAGCCGTTAGGGCGTATTCTTACTTACAGTGCCATACTATATACAGAGCGTCGGCTACCTCTCGCAAGTACAGGGTGGGTCAAATTCGATGCTTTTAAAACGAAACACCCTTTTTTATTGGAGATAGACGAAAACTGGTATCGGTCTCTGGAGCTCAATTTTTATCAAAAACAAGATGGTGAAAACCGCACATCGATATCTGTTACCGTTTCGGTGTTTTTCGGTGTTTTTTAAAAATGTTTAGTTTAGTTTAGTTTAGTTTATTAATTCCTTTAGATTATAGGATCGTCGAAAAATATATACAGAAAACAACAATTTTTTACATAAAATCATACAAATACAAATATGAAACAAATATATACCGTTTTTATACACAAACAAAAACAATTCTAAAGATGAATATTATATATCTGCTGACAAGCCTGGAATTTCCGGCTCCCGGAAGAATTCGTCTAGGGTGTAGTAGCTCCTTGATATAAAAAATTTCTTTAAATTAAACTTATTTTTTTTGTTTAGGTTTAGAGAGTTAAACTCTACGGACACCCTTCTCATTTTATTTAAACACCTCCGAAATATCGATGGGTTGTGTTGCCCCATAGTAAGGCGCGTATATGGGATATCAAATTCATCTTTGTAGCGGGTGTTGTGACTGTGAATTTCCCGCCGTCCCGACGCGTCGGGATAATTCTTCCTCATTCTTAATTGTAAATACAATAATTGAATATAAATACAATGAATATAAAGTCATAATATTGAGTGATGGAAAACATGGCCTGCATGAGTCTTTCTGACCCCTCCCAGCCATGATTCTTACTATTTTCTTTTGAGCCACAAAAACCGAACCCACCTCACCGGAGTGTCCCCAGTACACCAGACCATACGCCAACACAAATTGTACCAATCATTGACTTAAAATAAAATATAGACTGAGCATCTCATTCATAAATAGCTGGAACATGCGGTCAGACACTGTCTTGTTATTGTTGTGTTATTGTTTTAGGTTATAACGAGTGCGACACGAGCGATAGATAGGTTGTCTCTGTCGTAACGGTCGTTCCCTGACGACTCTGCCGAGAAACACAACACTGTCTTTCGTTTCTCAAGTACACCTGAACTCTCCGTATCATAGCCGGGTAATTTTTTTATTTTAATGAAGCTATAAGTAAATTAAAAATATATCGTATTTAAACGTTTTTATATTTTATTAAGATTTAGGACAGGTTTTTTACATAAAAGTTTAGAAAAAACGTCTTAGAGTCCGAAAAGGATAAACATAATAAAATACACGTTATAGAAGAAATTTTATAATCGAAATTACGTAATTTTTGAAATTAATAATAAATTATTAATTTTAGTCAAACATTTACAACCCCTAATATTAATCAAAACCGGATCTATTCCACAGATATAATAGAATCGGCGACAGGGAGAGAAAAAAAAATGATTGTTGTAATTTTTTTTCTAGTTAAGTGATGTCTTATTATGTAAATTAGAGAAAACATAAATCTGTTCCATTAAAGCAAGGAAGGTGATAGGAAGTGGATAAAATAAAAACTACATTTATTTAACTCGGTACTGTCTTTATTATACCGGGTGCGGCTCAAAAGTGGCTCATCCCCATAATTTTTTTATATTTTCAAATAAAAAAACAAGATTTAGTATGTTAGTATATGAAATAAATTAGGATTGATTGACGCATTCAATTGTTTTTGGTCACTTCCTGTGTCACCGGAAATGACTATAACTTTTAATTTTTAAACGGCACCCTCGGTATATTTCTACTTTATTCGATAGAAAATGACACTCTGAATAGAATGAAATATCATATGTCAACTTTTGACATTTTCGCATATGGTTTAATTGTAATTGTAACACGCGGTTCATAACGACAATTTGACTCGAAATACCAAGTGTGTGGTATCAATATATTCATAAAAAAATGCTTTTTCCAAATATGCTAATGAGTCACCCTTGTTCCATTTGAAAAAATTGACATATGTATGATTAAAAATACGATTTGTACATCTTTTAACCGGCCTAGACAAGACACGAAACCTATTAGACGATCAAAACTATTTTTCCAAGGCTCCTTGATTAAAACTTAGTGGATTGAAAAAAACTGGATTGAAATTTAAAATAGGATATGTTTTTAAGCGGCAATGTCAAAAGTTGACATATGATATGTCATTCTGTTCAGAGTGTCATTTTTATCGAATAAAGTAGCAATATACCGAGGGTGCCTTTAAAAATCAAAAGATGTAATCATTTCGGTGAAACAGGAAGAGACCAAAAACAATTGAATACGTCAATAAATCCTAATTTATATCTTATACCTACTAATATACAAATCTGTTTTTTATCTGAAAAATAAAAAAGTTATAAGGGTAGCCACTTTTGAGACGACCCGGTATATTAAAAAATATTGTTTCATAATGTAATATCATTTTAAAATTCTTGTACGTTATTTTAGATTCTGAAGATAATTTTAGAATAAACCGGAATATATTTTTAATAAAAACATTATTAATTTTAACAGGGTTATAATTATGATTTTGTTACAATGTAAGTAAGTAAATAATGTAATGTAAAAGAAAAAATTCAGATTTTACATTTTACTAAAATATTATCTAAATAAGCGCCTTTCTACAACAACGCCACTGACTGCCAATGGGTAAATTGAGAGTTGCCTACCGGTCCAAAGTCGTTTCAAGACTTAAATGGATTATTTAAGTCAAATTTCTTGCAAATTTGGCACTGGCGAACCATATTTTATAGTTCCTGAACAGAAAAAGTCAATAAAATAAACACTTAAGGACTACAAGCTAAGAGAATGCGTTAATACAGCCGGGGAGATAGCGGCAACAAAGCTTTACCGCACACGTGCGACACGTACTACAAGGTAATAAATGAATGAATAGGCTCCCTCGCCTCTAATCGGTGTTGTCATATTGTAAAGAACTTATCCTTATTAAACAGTATCCGACTTATAATTTAGTAGTATAAGGACTATTTAATACATCTATGGAATATTAAAACCTACTTTATTAAACTGTAGTATTAATATCTCAATATATGTGTATAACAAGAAAAAAAATATTGATAATATTAAAGACGTGACAACATAGGCTGGATGAGGAAGGCTCGGTCGACTGTACCCAGAAGTAAACATGTGTACAAAAAAGGTTGTTTGTCCGCCTTGAGATGTAAATAGTGTAGTCTATATTTTATTTTAAGTCTATGGTACCAATCCATAATAAATCAGTTTTAATGTTTCGCCAGAAACTGTATGATTCAAGTTTTTAATCAAAAAAGAAGCAGAACTTAACTTTGCAGTTACTGACTTGGTATGACCTCTCCATGTTAGCTTCTGGTCTAGATGTACGCCCAGGAATTTACTGCAGTGGACACTCTTAAGAGACCGATTTTCGGCCTTCACTAACAAACTATAGTCGAGGGATCTATTCTTTGTAGCAAACTTTACTATATTAGACTTGGAAGCATTTAGTTTAAGTTCATTATATGGTAACACCAGCTCAGCACTTGCTGGACTGTCCAGTTACATTTGTCAGTTAGCTCCCTATGGGTATCTGCCTGTATTATGACGTTACAGTCATCCGCGTATAGGATTGGTTTGGTTTGGTAATCTTGGTTAGCTTTTTTTTCTTCATTAGTATTTTTCTTTGGTAAGTTTGGTTAGTAGGCTTTGGACACCTTATTGATGATCTGCCCCTAATGGAACTCGAAAACATATTTTTCCAGCAAGACGAGGCACCGCCTCAGCACGCTGAAGTTATCAGCTAACTTTTGCGGCCAATTTCGAGAATAATTGATTAGCTAACCAAGATCCCAGCCGTTGGCCGTCGAGGCCGCCGGACTTACTCCCTATGGATTTTTATCTTTGCGAAAGAATAAAGGTTCTTATTTTTAAATGGCCTGCATAATCTAGACAAGAATTATAACTACTTAGCAGTTATTCGAGGCTATCTTTCACCTCCATTGAGTTAATGATTTAATTTTCGCAAGAAATGTTCAAAAACGGTCCCGTCTGTCCATGACAGAAGACGGTCAACATGTCGAACACCTGTAGCAAAATCTCATGTCTTGGTTTATTATTAATTTTTATTGTTATTAGATATAGTTTAAATGTGTTGATGTTGTTAAATATAGTTTAAATTCTTATAAAATTCAAAATCTCTCATTGCAAGTACTATTTTCGTTTTAATTGCTTCTCACAGCTACAATTTTTTTGCATTACAGCCGGCGCGGTTCCAAGCCTACTTATTCAAAGAGAGCGAATTTTTAAAAACTCTATATCTCGAAGAGGAATCGAGCAAAATATCAAGTATGTTACAATTTTGGAAAGGTAATTTTAAATTATTTTCAATGAATTAAAAATATACGGAGTGGGGTGTCCCATACAAAAATCGAATTTTCTTTTGACAATTCTTAAATTATTAAAAAAATATACTTAAATCTTCTTAAATTCTACGTAAAAAGTTGCTTTGGAAATGTTCTCATAAAAATACAATATTTTCCATAGCAAAAAAGCTACAGTGATTAGTTAAAAATGCACATTTTTTAAAAAGACCCAATCGAATAATAAAGAAATCTAAACATTTCTTTTCGCTGCTCTTCAGTCAGCTAGAAAAAAAGTATAAAAACGTTTTATTTTACTGTTTTACCAGCAAAAGATCCAGCCCCTACTGTATAACAGTACTTCTACTTAAAAAGCATCAGAAAATTGCGATTTTACAATTTTCTTTTAGTTCAGTTACAAATGCTCATTTCAAATACGACTTGGATTTTAATATAGGAATTTGACAAAAAGATACCTATTTTGACAAAAGTACCTATATACATTAACTTTAAAAAACATTTTTAATGTGAAAATAAAATTCATGCTATACATATTAATATATTAACTATGCATAAAAATATTTTTGAAATATGGGCACTACATATAAATCTTTCGAAAACGTAAGTAATGTTTTTTATATTAGAATTTTGTAACTACAAATTATAACTATTCAAATTTTGAAAATATATTTTTTTAAATCCTTTAATTAATGACTGGAGGAGAATTAAACTAAATTCGAATAGCCTATTTTCTAAATCTGTTATTTAATCTCTACATCCTAAAATAGGATAAAAAAGAGTTTTCGGTTAGTCTCCACTTCACGCATTTACTCAGTCAGAGCACGATCTATCTATCAATGGAAATAGAGTGTGACGAAACCCATCAATCCCATTTTTTTGGAAAGTTTTTGTTTCTTTTTCTATCGAAAGTCCATATGAAGTCGAAGTTTTAATCTGGAAAATTTTCGAGCTAAAACTAGAGTATGCAAGGAAAACCAAACCAAACCAAACACTCTACAGACATTATTTATTGATATTTGGCAATAAAACAGAAAATGACGCGGTCACAAACTACTCAGTATGTCTTTCAAAGGTTAAATCTCTGCTAGTGCTCAGTAATTATACATACATACTGCCATTACTCGCTGACGAATATTTGACACGCATCAGAAGATGGTTACGCAAGGCGTTTTCTTTCATGAGCTTTTCTGTGATTGAAAAGCCCGATACGTGATGTTATCGCTCTTCCGCACTCCGCACATTCAAAAATCTCCTTGCTCTCTTGTCTTTACTTTTTGGTTGCCGCTGTTAACTGAGTTTACAATTTTTCTCCATTGCGTTCTATTGTGCGCTGCTTCTTCCCACTCATTCTGCATGTTTATCCCCTTTAAGTTTTCGTGGAAAATATCCTTGTACCAGTTGTCCACCCGGTTTCCTCTTACCGTCTACAAGCTAACCGTAAAGCAGAGATTTTGGTAGGCGGTTTTCTTGCATTCTGCATACGTGACCAGCCCATCTTAAGCGGAATTTTGTAATCATGACTTCAATGCTCTCGCAGCTAGCTTTTTCAAGGACCGATACGTTTGAGACATCGTGGAACCATTTGATTCTTAAGAGCTGTCTAAGTTATCTGTTGCAACTTGTTTAATGCGTTTATCGGCGGTACGGGGTACGCTACCCAGGTTTCGCTTCCAGATAACATGGGGATTATTATTGGTCGTTACACTGCAAGTTTCGTTTTGATGCTCAAGTCATGATTGTAGAAAACCCTGTCTTTTAATTTCCAGAATGCTCTTGAGGCGCTGCTAATCCTGTGCTGAATTTCAGAGTCGATATTGGCCTTTTCCGAAATCAAACTGCCGAGGTAATTGAATTCGGCTACATATTCCAATTTACGGCTACATATCTCCGAATTTTATAGCATTGTTCTGATCTTCCGGAGGAGTGCACATTATTTTAATTTCATCGATGTTCAGCTTAAGGTCTAAAGTCTCGTATGCCCAGGTATATGTTCTCAACATTTCTTGTAATTGGTGAAACGTTTTTGCAACTAGAGCGCAGTCTTCACCATATTGAGGTTCTCTGATTAATTTTGTTCGAGTTTTTGCCCTGAGTCTTTTTATGTTGCGGAGTCGTATCTGCATCTAATGCCCAGTCCCCCTTCCTGCAGTTTGCTATCTACTATAATGGAGAACACTGCCATGAATATGATAAATAGGAGAGGCGCTAAGACACGTCCCTGTCTAACTCCTCTATTTGTTGGGAAGGGATCGCGCGGTGATCCATGATGTGACACTCTTGACTTGTTGTTATGCAGGCGTTTACACACTGTAGAAATTTGTTGGGTACTCCGAACTTTTTCATAATTGCCCAAAGTGCATCTCTGTTTACAGAGTCGAAGGCTTTTGTTAGGTCGATGAATGCAACATAAAGTTTACACTGCTGCTCTTTGACTTTTTCCTCTAGTTGGCGGACGGAGAATATGGAGTCGATGGTGCCGCGGTTGATACGAAAACCCTTTTACGATTCTGGGATTCAGTAATTATAAAGTAATAATTAACATAAATCTTTGGTAAAAAGTTGGTATTTGTTGGTACCCATGAAAAGAATAATTATTTCTTTATTGTATTTCTGTATTTGGTAAAATAAGGAATCAGATTTGATTTAATTAATACAATATTTACTTTTTACATCATAAGGTTTAATTTGAGTTTTTCGTTTAATAAGAGATTTTTATATAATTTTTGTGAGATTTTTAGGATAGGACTGTATATAGAATGAGTGGGGGGGAGGGGGTTAATCACCGCCACCTAAAAGATTTATTGTTTCCCCCTTTCTTGAGTTATAACTCATCATACAGTCTGTAACTCGTCATACATGGGGATTTTCCTGTTGTAGAATGGTGGTAGGGTATTTTCCATCCTCCTTTGACAACATATGTTCTTCTTCCGAGTTGACATCTGCCGCCTCCGAGTACCCACCAACCCAACCCAACCCTCCCACAGTTACAGTCAAAGAGTTTGTCTTCGGCTGAGGTACCCGTGAGGTGGAGGCTGGATTGTCCCGAATCTATAATAGTGGATATACTTGGAAAATTTATTATTCTTGAACCTTGTTTTTAAAAATTCTGATTTTTTTTATTTTCTTGGGATTTAGGTTCGAGAAAACTCTGATTAAGTTTTCATTTGGTTTTTTATATCTTTATTTCATTTTTAAAGGAAAAACAAACGTTTCGGCCAATATTACAGCCTTCATCAGTGTAGTGTCAAATCAAAAAAACAGTGTCAAACATAATCCAAAAATTACATACAAAAAAATCACAAACACACACAACATAATGTTTACTACAATATAATAATAGTGGATATATCGATCCCTCTTTCTCTATTGCCTTCTTGCATTTGAGGTCAATTCTTCTTGTGACGATCTTATCAAGGCTCTCCTTTCTCATGTTGCTGACTCGCTAACTCGATGTCCTTACATTGGAGTTCTGGCAAAGCTGCTTATACGTCCTTGGTTGCCTCTCGGTGTTGGACGGCTTTCCATCCTGGCTTTTTTCTCTCCTTGCCGTAGCAGAGGTGAGAGGTTCTCGCTCCCTCTTTTGCCCTATGGTGGACATTCGCCAGGCTGTTTTTTGGTTCATCTGCTCTCCCCTTTTTTGAGTATACATTTTCTGTTTCCTCAATAACCTCCAAATTTTGTGGAATACTGCTCAAAAATACACTTTCATGCAAGTGCCTAATAATGTTAACGCTTATGTTATTTAAGAAGAGAAAAAAAATTGAACCTATCCAACAATTCGTATTTATAGTGGTTAACAGCAATTTAGTTAAACTATACGAATATCGTATTCTTATCGTCGTTGATTATTATGGTTTGAAATAAATAAGACAATGTCCTCCAATGAAAATGCGAGTTGCTTAACTTTAATAATTATAATTTTAAGCTAGCAAATGGGCTAAATGCTTTACCTAGACCATTATTCAGAAGCTACAAACCTATTAATGAAAATATGCATGAAAATTTACTTCCTAGTACACAATCAGAGGATTAAATGTTTTTTGCTGTTTGCGCGATCCTTACTACTTTTTTCTCGCTAGCTCGTGCGTCAAGGCGTGGTCAAGCAGGTCATGGCCATATCGTGTCAAGGCCGTGGTGTGTCACGGCCTTAAATTTTTACTCCCGATGCGCGTAAAGAAATTTACACACTTACACTTCAAAAATAGCATAGCAATATGCCAAACCGCACATTAGCCGTTATATTTAATTTTCGCGCGTTAACAGTTAAAGTTTATTAAGTACGCGTAATATTTTATATCTGCTTTCCTTAGTTGGTTTCCAATAACCAATATAAATAAATAAAGCTAAGAATTATTTCATAAAGTTATAGTTCCAAGATCATTTTATAGAATATATGTGTTATTTTAAGCTTCACAACGTGAGCTGAAAATCCTATCAGAAAAATCTTCTATTTCTTTTACCGTTTGCCGAATAAGAATGGCAATCGATGGATATAAAGTGAGATAAATTTCTGTAATGCGGCCTATTTTTCTTGCAAAGGCATCCGAGCGAAAGGTTGAAAGATAACACGGAAATCAAAAGTAATTCTAACTAGTTTGCCTTTTAAGTAGGTATATCAGAGGATGTTCGTTCGTCGAATGAGAATTGGTCTCGTAAAATCTGATGTGGGGATAAAAGACTAGTAAGCCTTTGCTATAACCATATTAACCTTTTCTTCTTTGTGCGATGGGAACGTATTTCGAAAAGGAAAACGAATGAGAAACCGTGGATGTTCCACATAACAACTACTTCCTCATTCTTTTAATACAGTATGGTTGTTACAGTATACTTGTATACACTGAAAAAATTAATTTGTGAACTTAACCTAACAATTTTGATGGTTATTTCTTGCCGTAGATTATTGTTGTAAATTTACCATCCGTTCTTTTAGTTTTACAAGTCGTTTGTATAACCGCTCTATGGCTAATTTGTGGCATGTTATAATATATACCATCTTATAATATATATCACCAATATTCTTTGTGAATTTATGTAAAAAATGTTTATCTCGTAGTAAATTTACTTATTCATTGTAAATTTATCTTTTAAAATCGCCAACTTCTTGTACTATTACTATAGAGTAACAACAAATTTTAACATTATATTATAGTGAATTTACAATTACTTTTGTAAATTCACAAAGCGTGAGTAAATATTAATAAATTTAATAAAACACGTGTTTATAATTATAATATTTATTATAAAGGTTAATAAAAAATCACAAAATAGAATTTATGTATGTAAGATACTCATTGTCATCTCTTCTTGTCTAAGTTATTATAAATTCACTATAATAAAATGTTTAAATTTGTTGTTACTCTATAGTAATAGTACAAGAAGTTGACGATTTTAAAAGATAAATTTACAATGAATAAATAAATTTACTTTTTTTTTAATTAACTAACTTTGACCAAACTTTTATGGCTTTGAAAAAGGTTAAAACTGAACCGAAACGTTAGTTATATAATAAACACTTCCTAAACCCAGAAAAAGTTTAATATTCACCAAAAGCCAAGAACCCTTTAAATAAAAAATAAATTTACTATGAGATACACATTTTTTACATAAATTCACAAAGAATATTGATGAATATAAAGATATATTATAACATATTTACATACATTACACAAATTAGCCATACAGCGATTTTACAAACGAGTTGTAAAACTAAAGTAAAAAAAAAACAAAACGTATGGTAAATTTACTACAATAATCTGTAGCAAGAAATAACCATCAATATTGTTATTAAATTCACAAATTATTTTTTCAGTGTATACACGTATGGAAAGTAGTCCAACAGCTATACTGTATTAAAAGAATGAGGAAGTAGTTGTTATGTAGAACATCACGGTTCCTCATTCGTTTTTCTTTTCGAAATACGTTCTCATCGCACAAAGAAGAAAAGGTTAATATGGTTATAGCAAAGGCTTACTAGTCTTTTATCCCCACATCCGATTTTACGAGACCAATTCTCATTCGACGAACGAACATCCTCTGATATACCTACTTAAAAGGCAAACTAGTTAGAATTACTTTTGATTTCCGTGTTATCTTTCAACCTTTCGCTCGGATGCCTTTGCGAGAAAAATAGGCCGCATTACGGAAATTTATCTCACTTTATATCCATCGATTGCCATTCTTATTCGACAAACGGTAAAAGAAATAGAAGGGAATAGAAGATTTTTCTGATTTTCGGATTTTCATTTTTCATCTCACGTTGTGAAGCTTAAAATAACACAGCACGATATGGTATAAAATAATCTTGGAGCTCACTGAAAAAAATATAAGTAATGTTACAAAAAAAATATTGATATATTATAGTATTTTTAATAAGAAACTTGTAAAAATAAGATATTTTTACATACTTTCACAAAAAATTAATATTATTAATATTAAATGATTATTATTACAAAACGATATTATTTTCACAATGAATTTTATGAGTTTAAAAATTAAATTTGAAGGTTTGGTGCCAATATCTTTAGAAATTATACAGGGTGTCCCAGAAATAAATGCAAATATTTTAACGGGTAGTTCAACCTATGAGGTTTTTTTGCGAAAAAAAATGTTGAAAATTTAAAATTTTTCTTGACATTTTCCGGGAAATTTGAAAAAAAATTTTAGTGCCACTTGTTTATTCACCTGAGATTTCCCTACGGTGTATCTAAACCTTGCAGTGTTGCAACCTCCTATGTTATCCACATACTACATAGTTCGACATTTATAAATTCATAGACAAGTTTCTACTCAAAAAATTAGGATTGTTAAATTTAATATTTTATCAGTGCTCATTATTAATAATTATAGAAAAAAAGACATTAATTATTTTTAGTACTTACCCTTTCAATGAAAACTTAACAAAAACCACCGAAAATTAACTAAAACATTACGTTTATGACGTTTACGAAAATCTTTGTTATGCTGCAAAATAACTTTATTTTGGAATAAATTTAATAAAATGATTCATCATATTATTCACAATCAGGTCACAAAAATGAAATTCCTAAAATGTTTATCGTAATTTAGAATTCAATATATCGAAAACAGCCAAATGAATAATCAATTCATTTTTGTTTTGTTTGTTTTCTTTCATGTTTCTCTGTTTTATTTGAACCACTGATTTACAAAACACCTTGAAAAGCGCACATTACTTTGAATACCTTTCTGAATGAATAAATGCTGAGAATTATTGTCTCTTATCGCCACTTTACGAACTACTTTCAATCTAACGTCCTTTGAGTTGAGGCGCCGCGCCGTCGTGGCGGGCTTGCGTCAGACGACGATGTTAAGCAACGTTGCCGTAGTTACAACAATTTCAAATTCAAGACATTCGAAGCAATCAAATTCGTATTAAATTTTAAAAATAAACAGTTACATCGATCTGTCATTAGTATCTTTTTTAATGTTGGGTAAGTTTTTTAATTTAACTTTTTTAACTTTTAAACATTTAACTTTTCATTTATTTTTATGTAATAATATCACAATCTTAAAAATGTATTGCATCTCTGCAAACTCCTCAGGTGTTGTGATTTTATGACTTACGTTTAAACATATACTTTCTTGTCCATATGGCAACGCAGTGCGTCGAATTAACTGAAATCCGGACTTGATCCGGGTAAGTCGATGTAGTTGGCGATATCTGCCGGCGGTTCTCAAAATGTTGCCATTATTTTTTAAATTTTCAAAGTTAAATAATTCGGTTATTTTCAATTTATTTTAAAAATGGTAAAGAGAAAATATGTTTATTTTGACCAGATCTACCACCCCTTAAAATATCTGCACTCATTTCTGGGACACTCTGTATATATTAGAATCTTTATAAATTGTTCTATTTATTGTTTTTGTTTGCCCTTTTGCGAGCTAAAATATTCGCCCATGCACGGTCGAAAATTGTTAGTACACTCAACAAGGCCCTTATTGTCACAAACCATAAACATCGGCACGAAGGAACAGTAAACGATTTTATTTAGATTACTTTTAAACTGAAATTATTTACAGCATAAATAGATTCCATTAAATGCATACACATGTTATATATTGTCTTTGTCAGATCAAATGAATACGGAAAAGCTTTAGAACAGAATTACAACAAGAAAACAAAATAATATGATTTAGTTAACATTAGTTAAATAATGAGTAAACTTTTACTTTACCTTTAGTAACATTCTTTGTCACAAAACTCAAGAACCAAAATAATATCAATGCGTCTCGAATGGTATTCTAGCTATATATAAGCTACTAGCGTGTACCAGCGACTTCGTTCGCGTCGAATTAATGATTTGTAATGGTGATGATAAAGCACAGCAAAAATTTCCATTAACATACAAACTGGATAAAATTTTCTCACATTTATGTCAGCATGAGAAAAAACAATATGGCGATATTATTATATAACTTGGTAATATTTGAGAGGTAGTTTCATCTCGTTGGAATTTGACTTTCGAAAACTCCGTTTGCCAAAAATAAGCTTTGTCAATCAGTTTAAGCAGAATCGTGGTTAAGAAATTACCCAACTTTTTGGAACACCCTGTATGATTTTTAAAAAATTTCAAAATATGTAAAAAAACCAAGTAAATTCTGCTTGTCCAAGCGTTTTCCCGAAAGACTAACCTTTTTTAAATAACAAATATTGTAATATTTGAGGGGCGTTTTTACCCTCTTGGAATTTGAGATTCGAGAAACCCCTCCTTATCGAACCTCTACACCCCACAGTCAATCCGTTTGCCAAAAATCAGCTTTAAACGTCAAGCAGTTTAAGCAGAATATCATATTTTATGAAACTATAAAAATCTTATATGTAAAACAACAAAATGTGTCATACGTGTTTAAGAGTTTTTCCGGAAAAAACTCACCGGTTTTTAAATAAAAAATATTTTAATATTTGAGGGATAGTTTCACCCCCTTAGAATTCGAGTTTCGAAAAATCCCTTCTTATCGAACCTCTACACCCTAAAGTCAATCTGTTTTGCAAAAATCAGCTTTTTACGTCAAGCGCTTTAAGCAGGATCGTGATTAATCAATGACCAGATTTTTCGAAACACCCTGTATACATTTTTAAAAAATCTTAAAATATGCAAAAAACAAAATAAAATATACGTGTTTAAGCGTTTTTTCGGAAACTTGACCATTTTTTAAATAAAAAATATTGTAATATTGGAGGGGTGGTTTCACTCTCTTGGAACTGGAATTTCGAAAAATCCCTTCTTATCGAACCTCTACACCCTAGAATCAACCTGTATGCCAAAATTGAGCTTCTTACATTGTGTGGTTTGAACAGGATCGCGCGTGATTAATCAGTATGTCAGTCACTTAAGGATTTTATATATTAGTTTAGATTATTTTACAATTGATTTGCCTCTTTCTAGTTTGTGAATAATATTTTAAAAATCAATAATTTTTGTTTATGTATACAGAGTGTCTTAAAAATGAATGTTTTGAATTTAAATAAATATGTCTATTTTGAAATAGGCGGTTCATCTCAATATGACTCCTACTTGTAGAGGGCGCCACCTACATATTTTTAACTGGTTTGAAGAGTAATAACTTTTCGTCCGTACCTGTATAAAACTACTGAGTAAAAAATATACATTTACGACGTTTTTCACGTAGAAAAGGTCTCTTGGTAAAAATCGCTACGAGTAATGGTTCTCGAGATATTTGGAATCGAAATTATCAATACCTGTCATCATTGACATAAATTAAACTGTAAAAAATGTATATACCTACATAATATGTATGTGGCGGATTCGTCTCTCCAAAAAACTCTTTAAACAGATACATCTACAAAAACCGTTGACATGTTATCTGTTAAAAATTAATATAAAAAACATTTTTAGACATATCTATTTAAAAAAAAACTAAAGTGTTCTGGAATAGTTGCATTTAAATATTTTAAATAGTTTATTCTTTATTATTTATTTTTTTTGCTTCCGATGACGGAAAGAGATAAACTTTCCGAAACGCTAAGCATTTTTTTGTTTGTTAGGCACATTTGTTTATCAGTAAACCTAACTTAGTAAACCTAACTTAGTAAACCTAACTTAGTTTACAAAAAAAACTATTTTTGTAGATTTTGCAGTGGCGAAATACTCATATAAGATTTTTTTGGAGAGATAAATTCGTGTTGACTAAATAGTTATTAGACTGAATAATAAATTTAAAATGTTTTTGTACCAAAAATTCTACAGAAACTGCTTTATCATCATTTTTTTCACAGAAAAATATATGATTAATTAGAAAAAATTCCAAATTTATTATTTCAGTCAAATAACTATCTACTCAACGGATTTATTTTTGTCAATAATGACATGTATTGACTATTTCCATTCTAAATATCTTGAGAACGATAGTTGTATACAGGTACGGACGAAAAGTTATTACTCTTCAAAATAATTAAAACACATGTAGGTGGCGTCCCCTACAAATATGAGTCATATTGACATCAAAATCAAATTTCTCATGTCAAAAAACTCCCAGACATCAATTTTCATCCAAATATTGAAGTTACTTCATAAATTATTTGAAAAAAATCGAAATAAAAAAGAAACTTCTACACCCTGTATCTCCGAAACTATGCATTTGAGGACATACATTTATACGAACTTTATTACTTATTTTTATCTGCAGAATATGCTGGCGAAGTTTCCGGAATACAGTTTGCACCACCCTGTATACAGGGTGTCATTGAAATGGTGTAAAAAAAAATCAGGGGGTGATAGTACTCCTAGGGGGGAAAGTGCATATTAAGGGAGGGGGGGGGCTCTGAAAGGGTGAATTTAAAAAACTGTTGTTTTGAAATTGCAGGCTTAAAAAACGAGATAAAATTTCGAAAAAAAATCCTCTGCCATAAATTTTGACCCTAAATCAAATGGCGATACTGAAAAATTATTTGGAAAAGCGAAAAGGGTAGTTTTTGCAAGGGTAGGGGGTTATTTCGTGAATAACTTTTTTGAGGTTATTTTTTTTGCAACGTGGGTTCATTTTTTGAAAACTACATACTTTTTCCTACAAAAAAGATACTCTTGTTGTACATCGCCCTGGTTAATCAACATAAACTTATGAAAGTTATGGCGGTTCAAAAGTAACCAAGTAGTTATTAAATAATTAATTGGAAAATCAAAATTTCATGATTTTTAAACGTGTACATTTTTTACCCGAGTGAGACACCCCTCGGCTGGGATTTATAAACAGGCAGGCTAGACAATTCACCAGCAATAAAGCTTTGCTCTCTTTATATTATGCGTATGTATACAGTCAGTTGAACTTTGCATCCTCAGTGTGGAATCAAATGTACCATATTTATATAAATAGGCTAGAGCAGGTGCAAAAAAGATTTGTTAAATTATTTGGGATATAAAAATAATATTAACGTCTCTTATATATCTATGTACAACCGATTTAATATATTAACTTTAGAACATCGTAGAATAATTACTAATATAGCAGTATTACACAAAATAATAAATTCTCAAATCGATTCACCTTATCTCTTGTCTATGATTTCATTTAATGTTCCAACAAAAAATTTAAGATTCACCTCCCTTTTCAAGAAGACATATTCTCACACAAATAGTGCTGCCAATTCACCAGTTAACAGAATGCTGGAGTTTGCCAATTTCTACTGCACGGATTTTGATTTTTTTTCTGATAATTTGTTTGCCTTAAAATGTAAATTAAAACGACAATTTGTGAGTGTATAGCCATATCCAGTTATTATACTCCTGAATAGTAAATTTATATTTATAAGTTAATTCCTTTTTTCTATGGTTTAATATCTATAATTTAATTGTTTACTTTTAATATATAATTATTGTATTCCTTATCGCGATTCCTTTGCTTGTTATTTCATAGTGTTTTCATTTCATATTTTTTTGCTTAAATCTTAAACATATTGGTGTTGATATTGATTTAGTTTGTGTATATATATAGAAAAAATTGTAATTTTAAGAAAAATAGTATTATAATTTTAAAATTGGTTATGACTATTGTTATTGGTATTTAGTTATCATATGTAAGCTGTGGACACTAATTTTGGGACTTGTCCTGTTTGTGTTCCGACTAGAAATAAACAAATAAAAATAAAATAAATATGCATTTTCCGCCCTATACTTATATAGGAACTTTTATTACTATTTTTAGGAGTACTCTCACCCCCTGATTTTTTACACCATTTCAATGACACCCTGTATAACCATCGAATAAAATGTTTTGGCGAGAACAGCTTACACAACTTTTAACCCTAAAACATTTATAAATGCCTTTATGAAGAGGAAAAGGTAATTTACGCCCGCGTATTCTCTAAATAGTTAGAAACTTTTTCGCACTTATAAACAGGTCCTCTATAAATTCTGTAATTTGAAGGTTTACTTTGCATACTCACAGTTTCGGGGGAATATTCTGTGGCAGGTAGAGAAAGTTATTAAACCGAAAAAGTTTCAAGGTGAACTAGGTAAACGATATAGAAACTTTACAAATTTCAAAAAATATTTTAGGCTAGCTCGAAGTTGGGCAGAGTAGAGGAAAAGCGGAATATATACTTTAATAGCTTAAAGTTAAAAGTTTATTCTTTCTGTAGAGATGCAATTTGGAAAATTGCATCATCGAAAAATGCATGGAAAATTTCATAAAATTCTTCATGATTTTAGATTTTTCGAGTGAGTTGGTAAAGGAACGAACGGATTTAAATATTTTAGTAATCTTGAAAATAACTTAAGTTTTAGATTACAAGATGAACTCGTATTGTAAAGAAGCTCGATATTGGGATATACAGGGTGAGATCCCTACAGTGTTCTCTATGGGTATCTCGGAAACTACTGGAGATAGAGAGCCGGTTAAATGGGGAACGAATTGCAGTTTTGTGGGGTCATAAATATGCGCCTTCCAGATTTTTGAAAAAGTTCATTAGTTTAGTCATTGGGGATCAAAAAAGGAGCCTGCTTGGAAAAAGAAAAGTCCGGAAGTTTTGAAACTTTGCAGGTTTATAGGTTTTGGGGTCCCTAACTAAAATCCATAAAATGCACATTTTCAGACTTGCCGCCGGCGCCGCCCTAAATCGGTATTTTGTAAATATCTCGAAAACTATGCGTTTTTCGTAAAAATTTGAAGAGAGAAAAATTAAAGAGAATAAAATTTTCTATAAAAAAGGTTCTATAAAAATTTTCGCGAAAGTCAACCGTTTAGGCACAAAATCCCTGGAAATTTTACAATTTTACGTAAAGTATGATATCTGTATAGTCGATTTTCCGAACTGAAATGTCGATCAGGTTTCACTAAAACTAGTTTTAGTTTAGTTTCTTCAATTTTGTCATAAAAGAGTGGCGTATCATTAATTCGTTTAATATAATAATAATTAATTTATGAATAATTAATCTTGCTGGATAGCATTAGAACTTACCACCAGATTCAGCATTGGTCTGGTTGTACCAAAGATGCCGAAGAATGGGGTTGGAAGAAAACAAAAACAGGCGTTACTCCAGTCACAACGTTGAAAGATCCAGCTCCAAAATCCCTATTGGCATTTTTATCCTGTAAATACAAAACCAACAACTGTGGTAAAGCCTGCGGATGCAGAAAAGCAGGATTTAAATGTTCAATGATTTGTGCATACTGCCATGGGAAATCCTGTGACAACGTCACTGAAGTGTCACTCTACGAATCCGATGAAGAGGAGTTGGACTTGCCTGTTGATATCCCTCTGGCGGCTGAAGATGAAGAGTTGGACGAATTGAGAGACGAGAGACCACCCGGATGAGCCCAGCACAGCAGACACGATCGACTTTACATCAATGAGCCAGGCCCGTCGGGCTTGTGCAGATAAGTTAAAGTTTTTAATTTACCTAGTGGAATAGGCCTCCGGGGAGACCACGTTAAAAGAAACGCGCCATGTACCCTCGTGGGTGTTATGGAAACAAGTACACATTTTCAATAATTAAAATTAATTATTCATAAATTAATGAGCGAATTAATGATACGCCACTTTTTCATTACACAATTGAAGAAACTAAACTAAAACTAGTTTTAGTGAACCCTAATCGACATTTGATTTCGGAAAATCGACTATACATAATATATCATATTTTACGCAAAATTGTAAAATTTCCTGGGATTTTGTGCCTAAACGGTTGACTTCAGCGAAAATTTTTATAGAACCTTTTTTATAGGAAATTTTATTCTCTTTAATTTTACTTTCCTGAAATTTTTGAGAAAAAAGCAAAGTTTTTGAGATATTTACAAAATACCTATTTTGGGCGCCATCTTGGTAAGATGGCGGCGCCGGCGGCAAGTTTGGAAATGTGCATTTTATGGATTTTAGTTAGGGAGCCAAAAAACCTATAACCCTGCAAAGTTGCACAACTTCCGGACTTTTTTCCAAGCAAAAATCCCCAATGACTGAACTACATGGCTTATTACATGGATATTTAACTGTCTAATAACATTCACCGGTCAACGTATCCTAGAAAATGTATGGTAAAGAAAAGTTGAACCAATATTCCTACACGCTTTTCTTCATTTGAAAATTATAAAAATGGCGCTTTTATGAAGTCATGGCCAACTATGGTTTCCATTTAAAAAAACATATGTTTGTGTCATATGTCAAAAATGACAGTCTTTAAAAAAAACGGAGGACACAATCTCATTAAGGATGTGATTATCTACAACTTTTATCCGAAAACTTTTTGTCTAAAATAGCTTATAATGCAATTAGGGACAATTTTTAAAATAGCCGAAATTTGTTTTGATATTTTCCAAATATCTAGTAAGCCATGAACTTTTTCAAAAATCTGAAAGGCGCATATTTATGACTCCACTAAACTGCAATTCTTTCCCCATTTAACCGACTCTCTATCTTCAGTAGTTTCCGAGATACCCATAGAGAACATCGTAGGAAACTCACCCTGTATATTTAATATTTTCGCACTGCCCTTGGTACCACTCCTACATTTGGACACTCTCTCTACATTTAAATGATTAGGAGGCAGGAAGGAGGACTTGGAGGAATATCGATACGTTGATACATAATATAAATATACAGGGTGTCATAAAATAGTGTATCTTTGGTGGGTGATTCTACAGATAAAAATAATTAAACAATCAAAAATTCCCTATGAACATATGCCCTAAAATACTTCCCGAAGACGTTACAGCCTTCGAAAGGTTAAGTAATTACAAATAATATATTTTTTTATTTTTAAGAATATTGGTTAACAGTTTTTCCTGAAAGTTGGTACCCGTACACACATTTTAATGCCAAAGTGAATTGGGATTGTGAAAAATTTTGTAACAGCCCTGAAAGGGTACTTTCCATTAGGGTAGAGAGTACTAGTAGTGGTACTTCTTTTATCCTTATAGATACAGTAATTTCAACAAATATCATAAAAAGCTAGAACTTTTTTACGAAAAACAGGTGCTCTTAGTTTAGTTCGAAATAGTGAACGGTTTTCAAGATATTTGCGTTTAAAGATTACGATGCATCGATTTTAGTATTAGTGAAATAAAAAAGTAAAGCAATTTTAAATAAATTAATCTCCTGCTTTCGCTAATGCTAAAATCGATGCATCGGAACCTTTAAACGCAAATATCTTGAAAACCGTTCGCTATTTCGAACTAAACGAATGGCAGCTTTTTAAATAAAAAAGTCCTAGCTTTAATTTTCTTCACTACTTTTTTTTATTGAAATTATTATATCTATTATAAAACAAGTACTGCCGGTAGTACTCTCTACCAGGACTGTTACGGAATTTTACACTATCGCCGTTCGCTTTGGCATTAAAATGTGTGTAAAAATACCAAATTTCAAGAAAAACGGTTTACCGATGTTCTTAAAAATCAACACCTCCTAAAATCGCCTCCCGGCGCCAATTTTTTTTATTTAATTTTTCGTTACACAGTATGGTTCCCGGTTTGTCTTACAAGTGGAAAAACTCTTATATTATTGCATGTTTGGTTGGTTGGTTGAAGTGGCGAGTGCGACCGCTTGTCGAAGTCCAATTAGCAGAATTGCCGTTTTGATACCACTCACTCTGGACACACCTAGGCATTGGCTAGGGATGGAAAAGTTGGACTGTTAATTGTTTATAACCATTAGCATGGCATTAAGGTAACGGGTGACTTCCGTTATGCTCTTCCCGGCAACATCTTCAATATTTACAAAGCTATAACCACCGAGGAAACGGTTGCGAGTCCTATACATAGTCGGCCAGCGGCACAGGAAATGCAGAACCGTTTCTCCTTCCTTCCGGTCCTTGCAGCTTCGGCAAACTTCGTTAAAAGGGATGTCCATTCTCGCCGCATGTTCGCCAATTGGCCAGTGTCCCGTATATACCGCCGTAAGCCTGGCGATATCCTTACGCGACTTAGTTATGAGCTCTCCCGATTTCTTAAGGTCATATTTGGGCCAAGTTTTCCTGGCTATCCTGCAGGTGCTTAAAGTTTTCCATCTACTGTTCGCCATAGATAGAAAATGGTGGTAAATGTCTGTTTTTATGGTATTGAGGGGAGTAAAAACTTCCTCTGATGGATCTAGCTCAAGGCACGATCCTCGCCTTGCAAGTTCATCAGCGCGTTCGTTCCCTTCGATGTTCCTGTGGCCTGAAACCCAAAGCAAGGTTATATCATACCTAGTTGCCATGTAGAATAACTTATCGTACGTTTTCTTGACTAGTTTGGAGGATATTCTAGATGAGTTCAGCACCAACATGGCTGCTTGGCTATCAGTGATTATTGCCGTTTTCCGCCCATAAGGTGTCTCCTCGCTCAACCATTCGAAGATCTTCTAAATGGCAAGTATCTCTTCCTGGAAAACACTTGATCTATCCGGAAGCCGGTAAGATCTTGCGATGTCAAGACCCTTCGAGAACACCCCCGAACCTACACCTGAATCCATCTTGGATCCGTCAGTAGAAAAATACATTCTTCGTAAAAAGTTTTGCTTGTTCTAGAATGGTTTATTCCCCTTTCATACTTTTTCAGATTTCCATACAGTTTCAATTAATAAAAAAATGAAAATATGGTTGAATTTCTTTCTGCTGAAGTCCTTGAAACCAAAAGGGTAATGTATGGTATATAATGGGTAATATAATTGCGATTTTATTCTTTGTTATTATTTTTATATTTATTTTTTACATGTTTTTTTGTGCTCGCTAAAAGGTAAAACAATCAAGTCAGGTATTGTGGACCATGTTTGATCAAAACAGCACAATATAAAGTGGTTAGCAGCTCGGGTTGTCCACAGGGAACCTCATTGGAAAAAGCTTTAATTTAAAGAAGCCTTTTTCTAATTCCGAAATACCTACGATATGGCAACCACTGATAACACGGTCCAATGCAGGCATTCTATGTGGACCTCAGGGTTGACTGTCTTCTGATCCAGTATAAAGGATCACTAGTTTTAGGAATTAGTTTAGTTTACACTTGATAACAGTCAGTGAGAGAGAGTGAGAGAGAGGTAGTGGTTTATAGAGCGCGTCAACAGCTGGGGTTTTTTAGCGCTCAATAATAAGCTTTAGTTAATATGAGGTTATTTTAAATTAATAGAAATTAAAGTTTTTTCGTGATGATGCTGTCTAAGAATTCCATAACTTTATTAATCTTCGAAATGTTAAAAGGCGTGAAAATATTCTCATAGGTAACAGCATTAAAGAATCTAAACCTATGGGAGGCAACAGGTAAGCATTCAAAAGGAATGTGTCTCATTGACATTAAATTATTGCATATGGTGCATTTCGGAGAGGGTTCATTTCTGATAATATATGATTTAGTAAGATATGGGTGTACTGTGAGGGTTCTAACAACTTTATAAAAAGATCCGCGTTTAAGAGAATATATATTTTGATACAGATGAAGAAGTGGAAACTGGAACTTTTTGGAAAGGTGCTACAGGGTAGGCTCTGGGACAGTATTGGTGACAAAATCTCGGAAGACCAAAGCGGATTCACACCGGGGAAATCTTGCACAGATAAACTTTTTGTCCTGCAGCAGGTGATGGAAAAAAAGATAGCAGTGGATCAAGAAGTCCATCTAGAGCGTCATCAGCTTCTAGGTATATCTAGGATGGAAAAAAAGACAAACATCGAGGTCAGGCGTATCATGAATGCATCGGAGGAGACAGTACTGGATCGAATCGAAAAATCCAACTTAAAATGGTTTGGACATGTTCTGCGTATGCCGGAGAACAGGTGGCCAAAAAGAGTTTTTCAATCGGCTCCCCAGGGCAGAAGAAAGAGAGGTAGACCTAGAAAATCCTGGAACGGAACGGTTATGGAAGCAATGGAAGCTCGTAACCTAGAAGCTGATGACGCTCTAAATCGAAATGTGTGGCGTAGGGTAACGGGAAGGCAGCAATAGGCTGTAGTTGGAAATTAGTATTAAATACTTAAACCAAATCCCGTTTATATATATATATATATATATATATATATATATATATATATATATATATATATATATATATATATATATATGAAGAAGTGGCATATGTGATCTAAGTTTATTAGTTCCCTCGAGGAAATTTCTGAAATCGACAACGGATGGAGTTCCTTCAATATTATGTAAGAACGTTGCCTCGTTAGCCAATTTGTCTGCTCGGTCGTTACCAGCAATGTCAGAGTGTCCATGCAGGAACCCACATAAAGTTAACATTGTAGTTTCTTTCAGTAAGTTTATATACTAGATCTCGAATGCTGCAGGTTAGAGAGTTTTTGGAGTTTAAAGAAGCAATACTGTTAAGGGAACTAAGTGAATCAGATAGTATTAATGCTTCAATCGGTGGCATGCTCTGAATTTGGATAAGAGCCTGATAAATAGTTGTGAGTTATTAAATAGCTATTGTTAAAATGCCAGAGAAATAGGTAATCTGGTTTTTTTATTAGCACCCGGGCTGGAAAATGCACCGCCAACACCTTGGTCAGATTTCGAGCCATCAACAAATATAGTCACGATATTTTTCGTCTAAGATTTGTATTAGACTAGTTTTGTAAAGGTATCTGGATGTTTCAGATTTTTTTAATTTACAAAGTTTCATATTTACTGAAATAGGATCCTTCCATGGAGGATGAGGCAGTATGTCGGAAAAATTGGATACAGGGATATTAGGAATGTTTTGTTGGGGGGAACATAGGTAGTATCTTATATTAATAGGGCGTTGGTATTTTAGATGAACAGTATACGTTTCACTGTCTTGTAAGTCGAAGAACTTGCCGTAGTCAATCAAAAAAGGCTTTGACTTAATGGATATTCCATAATTAAGAGTATGGAGAATTATCCTATTGTAACGTTTTTAGTTCGTTACATGTCTTTTTTATATATAATATATGATGTCTGGCTTATCATCACCGGATTCCCTCTCGTTCAGGCCGGATAGTTTATTTGACGCGTAATTTTTACGTTCCCTAGTCGCCAACCCTGTTATCGTTCGACACAACCCTATTATCGCTCTGAGGAGGCGCTGTCAACATCGCTTCTGTCAACTCTCTCCGTGCTTAACCTCACTTTGTTTTGACGCTCTGTTGTATCCCAGCTTTTAGAAATGGTGATTATTTAAATCTTGCTGTATAATCTGAATCAGCTGCTATTTCGAGGCTACAGGTAAAGATAGTTATTACCTTTATAGATTCGATATTATTATTGAATATTTTTAGGGTAGAGTTACGGATGTCCCAACTTGTATTTGTATTTTGCTGGCACGTTGGCGTCCTTTTCTTTTGTCCTCCAGAATGTCACATGGAAGAAAGGACATGTTGTTTATTATTTATTGAGCCCTCGGAAGTATTTCGAGGTAGGTTTATTTTGTTTATTAGACCTTGTTTGGTTTTAAACAAGAGTTTCATATTTTTAGGGTCCAAGGTACGGACTGTGTCCAAGGTACGGGTAGTGTCTTATGTACAGACATTATCTTATGTACAGATGTCCTGTGGACGAGTGTCCCCAGTAAGAATGATTTTTTTTCTTACATATAAGTGCCACAGCGTGGATGTAGCTTGAGTCCCATGCTGCTTCACTCCCATTTCTAAGCCTTGTCAGTAGCTACGGCTGTAGTGATTCATGGTGTCCTCAATCTGGCCCCTTTTGTTGTTTTGGCCAACAGGATCGCCGACAGACAGTACAGAGATGCTAGACCACCTCACGCTGCTACTGTTTTAAGCAAGGTTACATAAAAGAACAGCTAAGTGTATATTTAAGTTTTAGTTTTACATTTAACATCTTAAACATTTTCAGTCTTAAACAATAACGTACATCTTAAGTAATATCGTACAGACTATGTTCAGTGGTTAGATTGTTAAGAACATTCAGGTCGATATAATCTTTAAAATATAATTTAGATCTTAGGTTTTATTGCATTACGTCTTGTAATGGTATTACTTTTATAGATATTATTGCACTATTTTAATAGATGGATAATCAAACATAGATTCTAGAATCTACAGGTTGTAACATCTTCGATTTAGCATCATATGGAATATATCAAATTAATTAAAGTAATGCTACATTTCATATTTTCTCTTAAACTTTACATGTCCTGTATTTTATCGTAGTTGTTTTCATTGATATTTAGTACTCTATAAGTAGACTCTTACCACCACTTTCTTTGACATATAACCACTAAATATTTACTAGAACTCTACAATGTCATGTATCAGCAAAGAACGTCATGAATAAATATAGTCATTAGTTTTAAGTATTATACAACTGTGTTTTCTTTCTCTGTACATGCCTGGCGCCCAATATCTATATATCTTTTGTTAATTATTACTGATTAATTTTCTCTCTAGTGAAATACCTTATCTACGACTGCTCTCCGATGAAAAGCTGCCGTTCGCAGTGGTAGTGGTTTAAAAAACGCTATACTATGATACAAGGAAGAATATCCAGTCAAGTGAACAATCAAATGAAACAGTCAGTGATCCTTCTTGTCAAAACGTTGTGTTAATCGAAAAAAATAAATAAATAAAGAAAATAAATAAAGACAATGGAAGTCCGAAATTCTTTTATTTTCAATACTGAATCAATGTCTACCACATTCAAAGAAACTGTTGGGTTGTGTTATAAATGTTGTATGACCATAATATTTTACTATATTAATATTAAAAAGCAATACCATTTTAACCGATTTAGTATAACACATTTTTCGAGTTAAGTTATTCAGGTTATTCGGTACGTAGCCGAAATTTCTCGGAAATATTCCATCCCCTGGCGTAAGATGTGGCTTCGAAGGAATTTCGATGTACAGAGGAAAGTCTGAAAAGTAACTCGCTGACATAACCTTATTAACGCTTATTCCTCTTTGCGCGCGAAAGCTATTTGTTGCGGCGGAATGAAGGATGAGAGCGGTTTTTGGCGTTTTGGACAGGTGGGAAAGGACAAGAGAACGCTCCTGGAGAAAAGCCGGGACGGGATTAATACTTTTAGCTACTCAGCTGGTTTCATGAAGATTAATAACGAAAACAGCCAAGTTACATTTTCTTCTTTCGCTGTAAAAGCCGGTTAGAACGGAAATTTGTTCACGGGTTTTTGACAGGAAGTATTGAAATTATTTTTTAATTACCATTGTTTTAAAAATTTAGATGTTTATACCTTTGTTGGAATTTATGTATACAGGGTGTTTCAAAACAAATGCGAAAAACTTCAGGGGGTGATTCCTTGTTCAAAATAAAGGGTAGTTTGCTTCATAAACGTTGGGTCAAAAGTCAACCATTAGGGAGATATTGCGGTACAAAGATGGCGGAAAAATAATGTTTTTATTTTTTATCTTGAAAACGAAAAGAGATAGACTAATAAAATTTTATGGAAGCATTACTGTTATGAAAACACACTTTCTGGTAATTTTTTCACTTTTTAAAATGAGTGGAAGGGGTTGAAATAAGCTACCCCTATCATTCTTGTTAACGAAATTTAAAGAAAATCTTATCAAACACTTGCAAAAAATTGGATTACTTGGATAGTTTAGTTTGTTTAGAAACTTTTTTTATCTCTTGTATTTTTTGATAATACTCACCGATTTGAAATTAAAAAATAAAATGTAAAACATTACATGTCAGGACAAAAACATTTTCTGATAAAGAATCTAGTGGGCTGCTGTAATTTTTAGGAAAAAATCTAGTCGGCCGCTGTTACTTTTTAGGATGTTCCTAATATTATTTTATTTGACATTACTGCAATACGTTATTATCTAGATATAACTAATGTTATATATCTAGATGATTATTATTATCGTTATTATCACTAGATTCTTAATCTAAAAATGTTTTTGTCCTGACATGTAATGCTTTACATTTTATTTTTTAATTTCAAATCGGTGAATTTTATCAAAAAACACAAGAGTTAAAAAGTTTCTAAACAAACTAAACTATCCAAATTAAAGCATTTGCATGTGTTTGATAAGATTTTTCTTTAAATTTCGTTAACAAGAATGATAGGGGTAGTTTATTTCAACCCCTTCCACTCATTTTAAAAAAGTGAAAAAATTACCAGAAAGTGTGTTTTCATAACAGTAATGCTTCCATAAAATTTCATTAGTCTATCTCTTTTTGTTTTCAAGATAAAAAATAAAAACATTATTTTTCCGCCATCTTTGTACCGCGATATCTCCCTAATGGTTGACTTTTGACCCAACGTTTATAAATCAAACTACCCTTTATTTTGAACAAGGAATCACCCCCTAAAGTTTTTCGCATTTGTTTTGAAACACCCTGTATATGGTTTATTAAAAAATAAAATCATCATCATTTTCAGCTTATTCAACCATTTCCAATAATGGTGTATTCTCCCGTGTATCAAAATGAAAAGACCGATAACCTCTAAAGCAGATGATTTGATTAATTTACCAGGTATTTACATAGATTCCCTATGATATTTGTTATTTATTTGTGCAACTTTAAAAGTTCAAAAACAAAAATTCTTTGTTTATTAAATATTCATTTTATTGCGATATTGGAGAAGCATGAAAATATTCTCAAAGAAAATAGAACAGTTTTATATTATAACAATATTAAAGCGGCATAACAGATATTTTAATTCTAATAAAATGTAAAATAAACGACTATCCCGCCTTAGTAGTTAGTTCAAAGCAGAAAATCAATTTCCTTTAGTCTAGAATGAAGTTTTGTTCCAAGCAAATTCTATTTATAAAAATACGATTAAAAATCTACTCCGTTGTTCCAGCAACTTTATTATAATATCAATAAAAATGTTAATACAGAATTTCCTTTAAAGCATAAGAGAATAGATTATCTATTTAGAATACTGTTTCAAAAATCAATCACGCTGTTGTACATGAGAATAATTTACATTTATATTGTGAAGATATTAGAATGTATATTTTAGAATTTTATGAATATGATTGACACAGTAACTCTCGATACATGGCATGGTGTGTTCACATGCTTTGATCGTTTTTTCTAATGCCGACCTTATTATAGTAAAATTTAAAATCTAGTGATGAACAAGACTTGTCTTGGTTTTGGGGAGACCAGTGCAAGAATTCCTCAAGGCTTAATTCAAGGCTCTTACAGTCTTGCATCTTTTGCATATGATGTGTAATCGGTGGCGGATACAGAGGGGGCCCATGGGTCCCTCCCCCCTAAAATCTATAAATTGTATAAAAGATTGTAAATTTGGGTTAAAAATGGCGCCTTATAAAGCATATTCTACATTACTTTTTATTTGTTCCCCTCCCCTAAAATAAATTCCTGTATCCGCCCTTGCAAGTAATTACTGATTTGTTGAAAATTATTGTTTAGTTTATTACAGATATTGTTTCCTGACTATTGCATAAAATTTTAAATAAAGAAATGCTGCTTCAGTATACGTATGTAATATATTGAAAAATATAAATTTTTGCCAGATAAGTATTCTAATAATAGTATTTTTTTTTCTTTAAAGTTTTATTTGCACTAAATAACTAAAACTACTATTTATTTAAAGATTTTCTATGTAGAAAGTGCTTCTAGTAAGAATCTATTAAAAAAAATCGAGAAAAAAGTTTGAGTCTTGCAGCAAGTCGATTTTCGTATGTCGGTAACCAAGTTAGCAAAGACTATTATTATTTATAATAGTTTTTAAATTAAAAATAATCCCAGCAATTATCCCCGAAATTTGTGAAAATACTTTTGAATTACTAGTAACCGAGTAATAAGTGTCCTAAATTATTGGCCATGAAAGGTAGAGTATGTTGTGGAAAATAAAAGAACATATTTTTATTTATTTGACAGCCGGCTATCAAAATGTTAATTTAATGGTATTTTGATGTTCTTGTGTGGTTTGGTCAATAAATTATTACCAAAGCTTTTATATCTAACTTATAATATATTATTATGTGCTAATTTTGTGTTCTTAAATGTTCTTAAACTCTTTGGAAACACGTAAATATAGTATGGTCAGATTACTAGATTGACTTTTGTATATTTTGTTTGCTATTTCTTCACTTGTAAGTATTAGAAATAAAATTTTTAATTTTGGTTGTTTTCATTCATATTTTTAAGTATCACTACTAGCAATTTTAAAGTGTTAGTCATTTATTATAACTGTAGCTCAGTTTATGTAAATTTCATGCATTTCGATACGAATGCCTTTCAGTTGTAGTAAACAAATGCCATTCATATTCAAGTATACTAAATAGTTTCCATTTAAAGAAAGTAAAGATGTCGTATATATCAAAATTGACGTTTTAATAAAATTTGAGGTAGAGAATCGGCATCCTCGCGAAAAATTACATTGGAATATCTTTTTACTGACCTAAAATAGGAAACAGGAAGATGTTAAATTGGATGAGACCAAAGACATCTAAATAAAAGGAGACGAAACAATTTACATTTTACCGCGATCACGAACCGTGTTGCACAAAAATCGATGATGCCAATTTTAAGCGACCGGTGGTAGATTTCGGCTGATTACGGTTTGAGTTCTAAATGCTATTGTCATTACAAGGTCATTAGACTAAATATTTGTGTAGATATATAATTTTAATTATAATACATTAATGGGGAAAGTCTAGGGATATTACAATTTTATCCAGCCATCGTCAGTAATTTTATTATTTGCATTTCTGATATAATAAAATCTTGTCTACAAATAGTTTACAGGACGTATTGGAAATAAAAATGCGAAATTTACCGAATTTTTCAAATTTTCCTTGATTTTTATTGAACTCAAAAAAATACACACATTTTTTTATTCTAAACTGTGAATTAAAAAAAAAAGATAAAACCATTTTTATTTAATAAAGGGTATGGCCTCCTCTACTGTTCATTACAGCCCTACATCGTCTCTCCATGCTCCTGATCAGGTTGTCGATCTCTTCTTGATGTACAGCCTGCCACGCTGCATTCACGGCCCGAACCAGATCCCTACGAGTTTCACGAGTCATACCCATTCTCAAAATTCTTCTTTGGATCGCGTCCCATACGTGTTTGATGGGGTTGAGGTCAGGAGATTGTGCCGGCCAGGGTAAGATGTTTAATTGATGAGCATTGATAAACTTACTTACCACTCTGGCTGTATGAGGCCGTACATTGTCATGCATGAGAATGAAGTTTCTCCCAAAATCATTGGCATATGGTAACACGACAGGCTCAAGAATTAAATCACGATATGTGATTCCTGTTAGAAACCTTTCAAGAAAAACGAGATCTGTTTCTCGGCTTAACTGGACTCCTTCTTCCATAGACCATAACTGTTCCACCTTGATAAGGGTGCACTCCCTGAACATGATCCAACCGAATAAGATTTCCCGGTTCTCTCCATACCCTAAGCCTTCTCGAATCCGGATGAATTCCAAAGCGTGACTCATCCGTGAAGAGAACATTGGCCCATTGTTCATTCGACCACTGAACATGATCTTGAGCCCACAAATATCGTACCTCTCGATTTCCCCCCGTTAAGGGTTGAGCTCTCCAGGGGCGTCTGCTTCTTTAGTTGACTTCTCTTAATCTATTGCGAACAGTGTCAAGACTAACGGTTACATTATGTGTTTCTCCTGGAGAATTAAACTAAGCTCTGGTACTGTAAGAGTCGGTCGGCGTCGAGCATTTAATTGTAAAAAATGATCTTGCTGAGGGGTAGTAATGCGATGTCGCCCTGTGTGCCTTTCAGCAACGTCACCACTTTCACGGTAGCGTGCACTTAATCGCGATATTACACTTTGCGTTGCATTTAATGCTCTAGCTACGTCGATTTGGCGCATTCCAGCTTCGAGCATACCCATGGCCCTTAGCATTTCGTCTCTGTTAAGATGTCTACGCTCCATAATGTCGTTTAATACTAAACAAAGTTATTTGAATGAATTCTGACCAGTTATCATAAAAACATAGCCAGTACAGGTGAAATTCGAACAATTGATGCTAGGTGCTTTTTATACATTTGACAAAAAATGCACAAACACTTCTGCAAATATCCCAAATTTAGAAATAACTAGCGTGACTACTTCGTTTCAATCGAAGTAGAAAGAATCGGCCTACAAATATGTGGTCGTTTATTCAAAACATTTATTTTTAACTTTAATAAAATGATATCCCTAGATTTTTCCGGTGTGTGTATTATATTATGATATTAGCTGTAACTATCCGTCCATTACAGTTGATGGCTGCAATTATTGAGTTACTGAGTTATGATATCTCCTTTTTTTAAAGGAAAATTCACTTAATAATTCAAAATATTTCTTTGTTATTTTTAAGGCATAGTTCTGCAAGCCATGTAACTTTATGTATACCTACTTCTTAAAATATATACATACATAAAAAGTTATCAACTTAAAAAAAATAGTTTATCGACACGAAATGCTTTGGCAATGATTTATTGATGTACCTGCACGTGAACGAGATGAGACAGAAGTGAAAATAGGTTGACAACTTCGATATAACATCATCAAATATCGATTATTACATGCCATAACCCTCTTATCTTCGGTAACGACATTTAAATTGAACGTGTGCTCTCGGGGGAATACACTTGCGGCGGCTATTTTTGGAACGGCCCAAATTTGACAAACTTACGTCGGTCGCAGCATATATTAGGAGCGGTCTAAAAAATTCATTAGACGCACACGGAATTTATAATACTGAATTTCGAATTGTTTTGGGAGAGTGGGATATGCAAAGTTTTATTTTAGATAAGTAGAATGTACAGGGTGGTCGAAATAGGTCTGTTTTAACAGAGAAATCCTATTTCCTGACTAGATAGAGCAAAACCGACATAGATGTCATGGGCTCGATTTCTGAGACACGTTTCATGGCGTAAACCGCCTGTTGATATTTTCACTGCCAACAGAGATACGGGGCCTTTTTGAATCTTTTACCATTTTGAAAATTGCCCATAACATTTTTATTCCGCGGAATAATAAAATTCTGTAAAAATGTTCTTAATGCACTTTTTTAAGCACAATCCAGTGGCGTAGTCAGTTTTTTTTCTATGCTTGCTCTTTTTGTCAGAAATAATAAAAAATATAATTTATTAAATGGAAATCATAGTGGGCTGTGAACTTAAAAAGATGTTGACGTTTAACCCTTTCCAATGATAAAGTTATGGGTATTTATTTCTAAGAATGAGAGAAATATTAGGTTTTTTATCTTTGCATCGAAGCGGGCCTTGATTTTGTGTTGACCTAGTTGCCTAATTATATTTTTTATCACAATTTAATATTCTATATCATTATTTATCTGCATAATTAAATACTTTTGAAAAGGTAAATCAACATTCTAAACTCACCGGCAAAAAAAACCGGCCACTAAAAACTAGTCCCAATTTCAAAGTTGGATTTCTCGCGAACCACTAGTTAGATTTTGATGATCTTTTTTTTAAATTGTAAATTAATTCCTTCTTAATGGATGCTACGTCAGAAATTTTTATTCCGAATTTATTTTGAGCACATACAGGGCACAACAATAAGAGGAAGTTTTTTGCCCGAACTTTGTAACACCCTGTAGGGTGCAGCAGCGGTAGTAGCTGTTGCAAAACTATTACAGCAAGCAAAACTTTTTCAATATCAACAGACAATGTCGTAAAGTGTCGGTGAAATATTAGCGCATCTCCCGTCAAAAGATGGTAAAGAGCGTTTTTCTCGGCCCGCTCAAATATACAGGGTGTTTCAAAACAAATGCGAAAAACTTCAGGGGGTAATTTCTTGTTCAAAATAAAGGGTAGTTTGCTTTATAAACGTTGGGTCAAAAGTCAACCATTAGGGAGATATTGCGGTACAAAGATGGCGGAAAAATAATATTTTCATTTTTTATCTTGAAAACGAATAACGATAGACTAATGAAATTTTATGGAAGCATTACTGTTATGAGAACACACTTTCTGGTAATTTTCTCACTTTTTTAAAATGAGTGGAAGGGGTTGAAATAAACTACCCCTATCATTCTTGTTAACGAAATTTAAAGAAAAATTTTATCAAACACATGCAAAAAAATTAATTTGGATAGTTTAGTTTGTTTAGAAACTTATTTATCTCTTGTGTTTCTTTGATAAAACTCACCGATTTGAAATTAAAAAATAAAATGTAACGCATTACATGTCAGGATAAAAAAACATTTTTAGATAAAGAATCTAGTGGGCTGCTCTAATTTTTTTAGGAAAAAATCTAGTCGGGCGCTGTTACTTTTTAGGATGTTTCTAATATTATTTTATTGTGATTACTCTACTGCAATACGTTATTATCTAGATTCTTATTATTATCGTTATTATCACTAGATTCTTTATCTAAAAATGTTTTTTATTTCAACCCCTTCTACTCATTTTAAAAAAGTGGAAAAATTACCAGAAAGTGTGTTTTCATAACAGTAATGCTCCCATAAAATTTCATTAGTCTATCTCTTTTCGTTTTCAAGATAAAAAATAAAAACATTATTTTTGCGCCGTCTTTGTACCGCAATATCTCCCTAATGGTTGACTTTTGACCCAACGTTTATGAAGCAAACTACCCTTTATTTTGAACAAGGAATCACTCCCTGAAGTTTTTCGCATTTGTTTTGAAACACCCTGTATATGAGATGAACAAAATTCTTACAGCCTTACAGCTTTAGTGTATATTAATAAATAATATTTTCTTGTCTTTAGCTGTGTATTTTTTCTAATTTCGAAAAATCGAAAGTAGAAAAAAAAAAGTAAAAAGTAAAAAGAAAATTGTTTTCCTTGTCGTAAAGGGGGGGACAAGCTCCCCTCCCACAACCGGTTTCTGGGCCTACCCTTTATCAGTTGAGCTGTCCAGGGCCACCTTCATCAGGTGGTAGCTGGAAAAACGTCAAGTTGCCATATTTATTTATTTCCTGGCATTGTCATTCGTTTCGACACTTTAGTTCTGTATTACGAGTTTTGGGTTTAAATGAATTGTGTTCTGATACTTTAAGCTTCAAAAATTTTACTAGTAGACCTTGCAGTCGAACATTGTTCTTTTTAGAACCTCTTTTCGTGCGCAGTGTACCAGATAGTTTAATAGCCGTAAAAAACTCTTCGCAAGTTAATTAGAATATTTGGAACGGGAAAACGTTATAGTAATGTCCTTTTATGTTTATTTGATATGAACTATAGTTTGTAAAATCGGTAGTTAGTTTTAAAATTCGCCAAGTATCCATTTTATTTTCCATCCATTTTGTTTTTTATTCTCTTTATTTAGACAAATAATTGGAATAGAAACTTAAAAATATCTGTGGATGACAACTCACATTTTCTCATACATAAATACTTTTAATAATCTTCTTCCATGAAAAAAGAATTGGCGCCGGCGCCGGGAGGCACGTATAGCCGCCCATACTAAAATATGTTAATAAAAAGTTAGTGGGCAGTTCTTCTAGTTTCAGAGTAAAGGAATTTTTCCAATTTTTTTTATCTCAAAAACTGCGACTTTGACTGATTTTGATGTTATTACAAATTTTGTTGCAAATATTATTCCTAATCTTAAATTGAAAACCGCGTTTCGCTAGCTACTGTAGTTTTGGTATTACGATTTTTTTTAAATTTTTAATCCCCTCCCATACCCTCTTACCAACACCCCACCTCCACCAAAAGCTAGTGGCCAGATTCTCGGGTGCCACAGTATTTTTGTGCCAAATTTGGTTAAAATCGGTTTAGCGGTTTTTGAGTTATCGTGTTACAGACAGCAGACAGATGGACAGACAGACAGACACCATGAAAATATTTTGTATTTAGGTCATTTAAGACCCAAATAACTCATTTTGAGTGAAATTAAAAAAACTTTTTTTTGCCGATCTTAATAGCCTATCATACCTGTTGGTATGATCAGCTAAAATATTTTTAGGTATTAATATCTGATCTTTGATCGCCTATTGGACATAACTCAAGTATTTAATTTTTTACGTTACGTCTTTTATTATTATATACAGGGTGTCCCAGAAATAAGTGCGAGTATTTTAAGGGGTGGTAGATCTCGATAAAAGAAACACATTTTCTCTTTATCGTTTTTCAAATAAGTCCAAAATAACGGAGTTATTTTACTTTGAAAATTTCCAAAAAAAATATTTTTTTCCTAAAATTTTGAGAACCACTGGATCTTTTCTGGATTTTCTTTCTCGTAAATTTAATCTAAAACCTATTTTGCCATATTATCAAGAAATTATGTTTTTTAACAAAAAACTAAAAAAAAATCCAAAATTTTTTTCAAAAAATTTCGAGTTTTCAAAAAAAATGTTTTCGCGAAAAAGACCTCATTGGCGTGTTTTTGTGGTTGAGCTATACTACCAGTTAAAATATTTGCACTTATTTCTGGGACACCCTGTATATCTGATTTTTTTCAAAAGATTTTTAAATTGCTGAGCTTTAACGTCCCACTTTGCTGAGCTTTACGGTATCGAATTAACAAAAGCAAATATAAAAACAGCTTTTAACGGAAATATAATATTCGCTCCTTGCTAATTTAAAAACTCGCTAATTGCCAAACAACATAATTACCCAAGCTTTTTATAAACACCCCCTTCAAAGGAATTGGGCCTTCTGTTTCATATTTAGCTGAAATTAAAACCCGTTTAGGTATTTATAAAATAAATTGAGTTTTAAGTTGATATTAAAAAATAATGACAGCGGTGTGTTTTTTGGAACTCTTCAATTTAGATTGTACAAATACTGCGTGTTTTTCAAAACTAGCTCACTCCTATAACTTTTTTATTTTTTCAGATAATCATCAATCAATTATTGTTATACCAATTATTATACTACAAGAAAGATGGAATTTGAGATAGGTCATTATCATCGTCAGGCTATTGGCATTGTCATCCCATGGTACAAAGAATACGAGGTATGATATTGCGCAGGTTGGTCGCTACGTCACAGGTGATAACAGGCGCTATTGGTTAGCACGCTCCGCGCGCCAGTTCAAATCGTCAAGATATTGTTATAAACCTGTTTTTTTGTTTATATACCGTCATTGAATTATCGCTAAGCAAGTTACTGTGGAGCAGTGCATAAGGAGTCGGGCTAGGAAGCGAGAGACCAGAGTTCGAATCTCGGCCGGAACATCACTTTTTATTTATTTTTTTAAATACTGTTGTATTCTATAGTTTATTTTTGTAGTATAAAAAAAAGAACTATTTATTCTGTTATTTTTTAATCTCCGTTATTAATATAAATTGAGTGTTAGTACAATACCTCATTTAATATAAAATAATATTCTACTTTTTGAAATGTATCGGGCCCTAATTAGTAGTAGGAGATATTAGCCGATTGGGCTCCTCCACATGCGCAGTTCGCTTGACCTTGACATATGTGGCTTTCAAACCTCCTTGAGTGATTCCAGAAAGAACCTTGTTGTGAGACCTTAAACGACCTTTAAGGTTGACTTTCAGATGTATTTGAAATGCGTTTGTGTACCCTTCACAAGGACCTCCTTTAAATTTTGGGTGTCGTTCAACCGATTTATTCTCAAAACCAGAAACATCTACATATAAAAAGAAGCACAGGTCACTAATTATAATAAACTTCACCCTTGGTATTACTTCCACTAATTATAATAAACTTCACCCTTGGAATTACTTCTATCACAATTACAATACGTTCATCTGCATTGGCATTTTCTACTGTTCGATGGGAAACAATAAACTTCCCAACATTTTTTAAATGATGTAACAATTCCTCTTGTGGTTACTTTTCCATAGATATCCTCATCTCTGTCCTCATGTGAATTCAGAGGCAATAAAAATGAAAATTATTTACCATAAACATAGCAAACTAAAAACCTAATAAACAATTATTTTATACCGAATATAGAAATAAATTTAGTATTTTTACGTATTATCGTCCAAATCCATGTTAATAGATAATTATTATTTTTAAATATATTTTTGGAACTGCTGGTTTTAGTAATTATTAAATTAAACGAACTAAAAAGTTTTAAAAATAAACAATTCTTAACCATAACCTCAAAAATGCAGATCTCCTGTCAACTTTCTTTATTTTTTATTTATTCATTATTTTCCTAGTGACGTCACAGGTGGTATGCGCGAACTGAACGAAATTGGAGCCGCTATCGATCATACCTTGTATTCTTTGTACCATGTTGTCATCCCTACCAATTTTTGGAAAATTTTATTTATTGTGCCTATCATCATCCAGCATAAACACGTAGAATGTAAGTCGAATTTATTATCATTCAACAGGAAAAACAGAAACTGTTACTCCACAGTTATTTGTGTAAAAAAAACGAATGAAGAAACATATTTTGTTTTTGTTTAGTTTGGTTTTTATTAACTAATTTTGGACCGTGAGTTTAAATGCCCTGTAAGGCCTGTATTAATGCCTTCAATTAACTAAATAATTACTAAAAATATATTAGTTAAAAAAATGCATTTTTGTATAAAAAACAATATTATTAAAATAAACTAGATAAGAGTATTTTAATTGATTATTGTCTTTGCTTCTGGAATGAAAATTGTCTTTGTTTTCAGTTGATCTAATCCAACGCGAATAAAAGTATTTAAAAATATTTGTTTCTCATTTTTTGGTGATTTTCATATTTTTTCTTGTATGTATGTATTGTATTTTCTTGTAAGTATTCCATAATGTGAATATTGTTTTTTTTCTTATTAAGCACACTTTACCGTCATTTTTAAATTTATTTTACATGGGCGTATGTATACTATTCGTTCGGAAATAAATTTATTATTATTATAACAAAAAGGCTCTATTAAACAACTAAAAAAAAATATTTATTAGAATTTACGCTCAATTTATCTTCAGAGCGTTTCCTCAATGTCTCCGTTTAAGTGTTAATACAAAAACACTATTAAAAAATTAAAGACTTTACATTTATTGGCCAAATAAAGTAAGTGATTTTCTTTAAATTGCTCTCCTGAAAAGTAGCAAAAATCGAGATAAGCCTTTTTGTCATAAAGCCGACGATATGTCAACTTTTGACATTCTCGCTTAAAAAATAGTATTTTAAATTTCAATCTAGAGTGCCACGACAATAAATATAACGACAATTTGACTCGAAATACCAATTATGTTGTATCAAAATAATTCTAAAAAAATGTTTTTTTCCAAATATGCTAATGAGCTAAAATTACCTGTCACCATAATTAAGGGATTTTTTGTATTAAATCGAACTTGAAGCACTAGATTAAATAAAGCTGAGCCTGATCGTCTACATATTATTTTCCATCTCCAATTAAACCCCTACACCTTTACAAGCTTTATTTCTTCAACGTCGTACTCTCTTATATACATTTCTGTCAAATTTAAGTTAAATAATAGTCGAAAAAGAAACTAAAACGCTGATATCTTTTCAACTCTTCGTACGCTTTCAGTCCAAGTTGAACGGTTCAAATGATGGATTAAGATGGCTTAGGGGCGGCGTTAAGAACGAAGTAGTTTCTTTTTTAACACTGGATCTATTTTAAATGCGGCCTTCTAGACGTCAAGATCGTACCTTTTCTTCCGGCTGACGTGACGGCTTTATTCTTTCTACGTCGCTCGACTGATAGTAGACGATCTTGCCTTTTTTGTGCCGGTTTGATACAAAAGTTTAATCTTTGCGAATTTCTTTGTATTTCCTTGCTGAAACTAGGCTGTGGTTGAAAATCGATTTATTTAAAGTTGTCTTCTTCTAAAAATATTTATACAAAATACTTGGGCCATCGTCAATCTGGAGCTTGAGGTGGAAAAAATAGTAACCAACCGAGCTCAACGAGAATGTGTAGATAATATGATCTCCTATTTAATCCCTCAAAAGTCCCATTCGGTCCCAGTGGGGGAAGTTTGAAAAAAACCGCCGCCATCTTGGATTTGTTCGTTTTTTTTTTTCAAATATCTCCGTTTGCGTTTGCATAACTTCTTCGAAAACACTAAAGATATGTTTTTTGTAGAAAATTAAATTTAGAATATGTTACCATCAAACATTTTTTTTTCTAAAATAAATAGTAATAGAGATAGAGCAATTTTTTACTATACGTTTTATAAATTTTGCAGTTTCCTTAAACCATCAGCTATAACTTTTGCGTTAACAGTATAGTGTTAATATAGATAAACCAAGTATAAATTTAAGCATTAAAACAATTAAAAGTAAGGTTTAGATATTATTTATTAAATAAAATTATTGTTAAAAAAATTATTATTAAATTAAAGTTATTAAATAAAATCTGCTATGACGTCATCCTGAGCGTAATTTTCGCCCTCAACTAAAATACAAAAGTTTGTGCAACTGATTCCGTAGCACTGATCTCACTTTGAAAAACATTTAAGACCCAGTTTTCTACAAGAGCAATTTTTAGAGAACTGACTCTCTTTGCCACATCTTCTGTTGATTGAATAGGTGTCAGATTACCTTTTTGATCTTTCTTTCATCCATATTGAAAAAGGATCTAACTTGTTACCAATCCATTCTTGAATCTAAAAAATACAACTTACAGTTCCCTGAAAGTATGTCCTAGGTAAATGGAGTTTTGCCCAGTTCTCAGTTGGAGGCAAATTAATTATTTTTAATTATTATTATTATTACAAAAATCAACAGTAGGCAGGTAAAACCCGATGAGACTATTGAATCACATAATCACATTTATCTATCACAGTTGTAAAAATAAATAAATAAATATTGCACTGCGTACATTCAATTAAAAAACAAATTACAAATCAAAATTAACATCACAGTTTACGATCACATGTAGTGAATAAAAAGGTTGTTCCAGCTCTTCATTTCCACATCAAGTCTATTCTTAAATGTATTGACACTTGTAGCATTCACTGTATCATACTGGAGCCTGTTCCAGCCATACACTACTCTATTTGTAATAAAGTTCCGCCTTAAGAGCTCATTACAGCGTTCTTTATCCAATTTTTTGTTATGTCCCCTAAAGTTGTGCGTTTCACTGATATGGAAGATGTTCATGACGCCTCCATAGTAGCCACTTGTAATCTTGAATGACTCGATGAGATCGACACAAATTCTCCGTTCACGAAGAGTTGTTAGACCTTTGCAGTCGATCCTCGTATGGCAAATTCCTCATCTCCAAAGGAATCTTAGTGGCCCTCCGCTGAACACGCTCAAGCATTTCAATGTCCTTGGCATAATAGGGGTTCCATATATGCATTGTGCATATTCAATCTTTGGTCTAATGTATGACTTATACAACTTGAGTATCATCTCGCCTGATTTGTTTGCAAATGCTGCTTTTATTAAGTAGATCAGTAGGCTTGTTTAACTATGCGATTTATATGGTATTCCCACTTCAGATTTTCCGCAATTTCAATGTCTTTTTGATGTTGCACACTTGAGACTTCTGTCTGCTCCAGATAGTATCGTTGAGTTGGGTTATTAGGGCCAATGTGGAGAATGGTGCATTTTGAGTTGTTCAGTGGCATTTTCCAGATATTCGTCCACGATCTAATGGTTTTTAAGTGGAGTAAATTTTTTTCTGTTAGGGGGTTGCAGTACACATTTGTATCGTCGGCGAAGGATGTATAGTTGGTTTTAAGGGCAGGGTATAAGTCACTCAAGTAAATAATAAATAGTAGCGGGCCCAATACTGAGCCTTGTAGCACACCACTGTGAACCAAGTATTCGTCAGAAAGTGCTGATCCCACACGCACCTGGAAAGTACGGTCTCGCAAAAATGAGTTTATCAATGCAGTACCTAAATTAAAGGTAGTCTTAAAGGCTTGTCTTGATGTAATCCTATTGTATAGAGTGTATCAGATGGTTAATATGTTTAATATAGCTTGGGCAGTGATAAATCTTTAAAAGATAATTTGATCCTGACTTGAAACAAGTCATCTTTGTTAGCATTTAGTTCTAAAAATACGTCGAGGTATTGACAAAGATCGTCATTTTTTTCAGTACCGACAGGCACATTTTTTTTTTATTTTTTTAAAAAGGAAGTAGTATCACTGCCCGATATAGCATGTAAAAACAATATGTGTTTTTTTAAATGTCCCATTTTATCTTTTACCTCAGATATTTTGGATATTTTATCACCTTTTGCTGCTTTTCCCACACGAAGCATGGATATATTTTTATGTTTTGAATGGTATATAAGCAAAACCATTTTATCGGTATCCTCTGAGACAACTGTTATATATTTTAATTAACTTGTTAAATGTAAAATTAACTCAACTGTAAAATGAATTCATAACAAATGAAACAATTAGGAACAGTCAATTTAAATTGATAGACATGTTTATAGTCTGTCCAACGAGACGATCCTTGACAGTGATAGATGTGTCTGTCATTTTAATTTCAAAGTAGTTTATTTTATTTTACAAAGAAATAAGTTGGTACAACTGGAACGCATAGCAGGATATATTTAAAATTTGATTGACAAGATGACAAGTGATTACTTCAAAATATTGTGAAAAAAACTGTATAAAACTGAAAAAATGTAATCGAGTTATTTTATTTAATAAAAACGGTATGTGTTAATACAAAACAAACAAGAACAAGACACTACATACCAAAAAAAAATATAAAAAAGAACTATTATTTACTTTCAAGCTTTATGAAACTACCCGCATTTATGATTATATTTATCAATATAACTTATGTACAAATACAAATTTGTAATATTCCACAGGAATAAATAAAACAACATAGGTAAATAAAACAAACTATTTTATTAATAATAACACCTACCAAATTTTATACCTTAAAGGTTGATTCATTAACTTTAATCTTAATTTTTTTAAACCAGTACCTTTTGCCATTATTTTTCTGCAGTACTAAAATCCATTATTTACCTATCGTGTGATGTCGATATTTTACAGCTACTCCAGTTTTTAGTATGTGTTTAGTTTGATCCTTCTACCATAATATACGGGATGGCACTTATCTACGACGAAATGGTATACAAACTTTATCGATGGCAACTTCATTGGTGTATAAGACTTTCTGCCTGGGCAGCGAGTATTAACCATAAACTGTGCTCTGGGTCTACAGTTAATTTTCACTCGATTTTTCCTCTACTTGACTTCAAAAGACACAAAACGTAATAACGTAATAATACGAATCAAAATGCATCATCTTCCAAAACGCAGGGTATTTAACAAAAGTTGACACAAAATTATAACCTATAATTTGGCAAGACTTTGACAAGCGTCAAAAATGACAAAAATCTAAAGGCGAGTTCATACGCATCGGCGTCCGTTTGTCGTTCATCGTTCCGTCAAACCAATAAAATTGAAATTCGATCTGTCATTTTTTAAATAAACCAATAAAACTGGTTAAAAACAACAAGACACGACGTATGACGGATTTATATTTAAACCCATCCATAGATAACTTAAAAATTATTAGAAACTTTTTTTAGTAAAATAAATAGATTGGTATGGGACGTCATCTGCTTGTCTTCTGTCATCGTCTGTCGAAATCTTACCTGAGAAAAAAAAACAGAGTATAATGTTTATGTTTATAATGAAAATTCAACTACATAGTTTCATTTTTTTCCAAGATGATGGAGTCTCTATAGAATATAAGATAAAAGAATCTTTTAATTTAATATATTTTTAAATTGTTTCGTCGTTTGTCCGACCATTACTGTGGATATACAAGGTGTTTCAAAAAACATTTGAAAAAAAAAATTCAATCTTCTTGATGAGCTATACGCAATTTTATTAGCTATAAAATTTAACATGGGGTTCATAACGACAATTTGACTCGAAATACCAAGTGTGTGGTACCAAATTAATCGTAAAAAATGCTTTTTCGAAATATGCTAACGAGCCACCCTTGTTCCATTTGAAAAAAAAAAATGGGATAGGATTAGAAATACGATTTGGACATCTTTTAACCAGCCAGGACAAGACACGAAAAACATTAGACGATCAGATCTATTTTTCCAAAACTCCTTAAAAATTAGTGTTTTTAACACAGCCGTGGCACTCTAGATTGAACTTTTTCTTTTGTTTTTTTGAGCGAAAATGTCAAAAGTTGACATATGATATGTCATTCTATTCAGAGTGTCATGTTCTATCGAATAAAGTAGAAATATACCGAGGATGCCATTTAAAAATCAAATGTTGTAGTAATTTCCGTGTAACAGGGAGTGACCAAAAAAAGATTGAATACGTCAATTAATCCTAATTTATATCATATATTATTAGACCAAATATCGTTTTTTTATTTTAAAAATAAAAAAGTTATAGGGGTGAGCCACTTTCTATACGCACCCGGTATATTTAGCTCAAAATTAAAATTGATTCAACAGACGTCTGTTTATTAAATGGCTACACATTTAATATCAAGCCGCGTTTTAAATTATTCTTAAGTTGTACGATCAGGCATTACGATAACGAAAATAGAATGCACAATGAGCCTAGTTAGAGTAAGATGAATAGAAGAGTTTACCCATAAATTTTAAAACTTGATAAATGTTTGTAAGGACTAAAGAAAAGCATAGTATTATTTTTCCACTAAACAGCATTATGAGTTTAATTAATAAGAAAAGTTGCACGGTAATTTATTAACGTGAAATTAGAACTTTCTAAATTATCTCAAGAGTGGGGATTTTGTTTTAATATACAGCCAATAAATTATAAATTGCTCGTTACGTTCGTAATTGTGATAAGTTTGCATTTGCATAGAGTTTGATATGAGCCAGAATTGATAAAATATGCTTTAAAAAATATTAGTGGTTATTTTCACACGGGGTATTTTTCAAAAATGTGCATTTTTAACAAATCACTGTAACTTTTTTGTAATGGAAAATTTATTATTTTTATGAAAACATTTCCAAAGCATATTTTTACGTAGAATTTAATGGTTTAAGTATAATTTTTTTTAAAATAATAATTTAAGAATTATCAACAGAAAATGTTATTTTTTAAATGGGACACCCTGTATATTTTTAACTTATTGAAAAGAATTTAAAATTACATTTCCCAAAATATAGCACACTTGATATTTTGCTTGATTCCTCTTCGAGATATAGCGTTTATTAAAATTTGCAAAAAAATCTAGCGGTGAGCAGCAATTAAAACGAAAATAATATATTTGCAATGAGAGATGCAGAATTTTATAACAATTTAAACTATATTTTACCCACATCAACACTTTTAAACTATATCTAATAATAATAAAAATAAATAGTAAACCGAGACATAGATTTTGCTACAGGTGTTCGACATATCGACTGTCTTCTGTTATAGACAGACGAGAGACGGGACCGTTATTGAATATTTCTCGCGGAATTCATTAACTCAGTGGGGGTGAAAGATACCCTCGCATAACCTCTAAGTACTTCTAATGCTTGTCTAGATTATACGGACAATTTAAAAATAAGAACCTTTATTCTTCCGCAAAGATATCCATAGGATTAGATCCATAGGCACTAAGTCCGACGGCCTCGACGGCCAACGGCTGCGATTTTGGTTAGCTATTTAATTATTCTCGAAATTGGCTGCAAAAATTTTCCGATAACTTCAGCGTTCTGAGGCGGTGCCTCGTCTTGCTGTAAAAATATGTTTTCGAGTTCCATTCGGGGCAGATCGTCAATAAGGGATCCAAAGCCTACTAGGTAAAAGTGGCAAACTTTTAAAAATTCTGTATTTCGAAGAGGATTATAACAAAATATCAAGTGTGCGATATTTTTGGAAATGTAATTTTAAGTCCATTTCATTTAATTAAAAATATACAGGGTGTCCCAAATAAAAAATCAAATTTTCTGTTGATAACTCTTAAATTATTAAGTTTAAAAAAATATACTACAGAAATAAATTGAAAATAACATTTATGTTAATTGTATGTCCTTCAAATCCTCCAGTCTAATAGTTGTTAGTTAGAAGTTTCACTTTTCAAATATTTTTTCAGTAGTATATCTTGTATATTATTTAACACTTTCTTAGTTGCCATTAATAATTGAAGGTAAATTTATTAAGCGTTCCTTCACTTTTATAAATTTTCGTTATTTGTGGCAGATAGTTATTATTGCATAGCTGTGAACGGGCCAAAGAAATACCTTGAACAAAGCGAATACATGTTTCCTCCGCAAAAACAATCCACTCGGGTTGCCGTTGCTTGTATTAAATCGATAGTCGCAATTCATTGTTGCAGATAGTATGTAGGAGGAAGCACAATAATAGAATTGGCATTGACAAATTCCCAATTGTATTGCTCCGTATTTTACAGTATTATCGAATTTCTAACATGTCTTTTGTCTGTTGATTACTTTCAAATACTTGGATGTCGTTCTAAAAAAAGAAGTTTTTCATGTTCGATTGCGCAAATTTATATTTCTGCAAATTCTGTAGTACTTGTTAGAGATAATGTTAACTTTCAACATGTCGGTTTATATACAGGGTCCTGCAATAGTGTGTCGGGCATCTGTAGCTCTGTGGCTAAAAAACTTGGCAATTTTATTTAAGTACAAATCTAAATGATGTACTAGGCGTACATAGTTGCGCCACAATGTGTATTGTGGCGCAAGAAAGTGAGTGGATCGGATGAAATCCTAAAATATGAGTAAATATATTTAGAGAGTTGGAGAAATAAATAAATAAAAATATGTATTTTTCAGCCTTTCTTAAAAAAATATTCCATATTCAAGAATTGTCCTGAAATCAAACTACTTCAGATGTCTATACATACTATGTCATAAGTATCGTAATCTTAAATTATCCAGGGTATTCAAATTCTACGCCAGACTATCTAAAATAGTTTCTTAGATACTCGCGATATTATTTCATATGGCTTTTTCAACGGTAAAATACGAGATGAAGATCATTGGGTGGCTTTGATAAAAATTTACTGTCAAAAATGCCATATGAAATATGAAACCGCGAATATCTGAGAAACCGTAAAAAAATTTCAAATACTCTTAAATACAAAAAGCGTTAATTTTTTAATTCTTCATCTAATAAAAAATATACTGGTTGTTGCATTAAAATAAAGGGGAGGAAGAAAAATTAATTTATATTTTGTATGATTTAAGATTACGATACCTATTTATAGCAAAGTAAACAAGACCTTCTAAAGTAAATATCTAATACAGTTTTGATTTCAGAACAATTATATGACGATCATGATCATTTTTAATATTTTCGCAATACAATTCGGATCATCCTGTATATTTACTGTAAAATAGATTTTCTATATGAATTGAAATATTTAAAAAAAAACGTATAAATTAATTTATCAAATCTCTTCTTCTTCTTTTACTTATTTGAGATCTTTCGATCTGTTAATATTAAGGTTGCCTCTGTAGGAGTTCTTGGGAGATGGACTGCCAACTGTCTTTCAATCTTTTTGGAGGGGCTCCCGGCTGTCTCTTACCCATGGGTTTCCCTTCAAGGGCTATGCATGGTAGCTTGTTTTCTTCGTCACTTCGTCGCTTGTTTTCGTCGTCTTTCATTGTCTTTTTCTTTGCCTACCCCCTCTCACTACGTCCTGTATTCCACATTGTTGTCTGATATTTGTGTTTCTAAATCTGTCTCGTCTCTTCTAGTCTTCCCCATTATGGTTCTTAAGTTCTTCATTTCAGCGACTCTTAACATGCTTTTGGTCTTGTTTGTTTCCTCTCGGAGTTCTATGCCATATGTCGTTATTGGTCTGATGCAGGTCTTATAAATTTTAATTTTGCTGTCTGTTCGCATGAAGGGGTTTGTCCACACTATTTGTCTCAGACATCCTGACATGGCCGTTGCTCTGTTTATCCGGCATCTCAAATCTTTCTCTGGATCAGTGCGACATATCTATTCCTGGGTATTTGAACTGTGATACCTGCTCAATAATTTTGTTTTCTACTACCAGTTTGCATCTTACCGGATCTTTAAAGAAAGTTAAGCATTTAGTTTTTTCTGTGGAGACAATCATATTTAATTCTCGGCTTACCCGATAGAATTTATGAAGCTGTCTCTGTATATCGTCCTGTCTCCGCGATAATGGATGTATCGTCAGCGTAGCACACCATGCTAACTCTGTTGTGCCCCTTCGATAACCGATATTCATCGAGGTCACCTTTTCTATGATGATGTCCATTAAAAGATTGAATAAGAAGGGACTAAGGCTGTCTCCTTGTCTAATGCCTCCTGGTGTTAGTATGTCTCGTGTTAGATTATTACCTGCTTTCACTTGAGTTGTGTTATCGATATTTAGCTTTCTGATGATTTTCACAATATTATCAAGCACTTTTTTTCTCTTTCAATATGTTTATAATGTCAGATAGGCGTACTTTATCGAATACTTTAGTCAAGTCGATGAAACATATATATGCTGGTGTATTAACCTCTATTGCTTTTTCTTTAATTTGTTTAAGTTAAGATAAATACGGCGTCTGTAGTTGATCGATTTCGTCTAAAACCTTGTTGTTCGTCCCTATTCCTAATTTGTTCCTCGAGTTTTCCTTTCAAAATATTAGTAAAGAGTTTCTGGTTGTATTGAGGAGAGTTATGCCTCTGTAGTTTTGGGTTGTAGTTTTTGTTCTTTTTTAAATATAGGAATTGTGACGCTTTTGTGCCATTCTTGAGGAGTTTCTGATGTTTCGAGAATCTTGTTAAATAACAATCTTAGAAATTTTAGTAGCTCGGGACCACCATACTTTTATCAAATCAAATATCCTAAAAGTTCCAAATGTTAGAAAATATAGTTAGCCGTGGATAACATATAATTTGGTTTTGATTTTTGAAGTGAAACTTGTTTACGCGCAATGGGAGTAAAAATTCAAGGCCGCGACACACGAGCTAGCCTCATAACACGCGTCACAAAAGTGGTAACGATCGAAAAAATGGTAAAGCCAATGAGGTAATTGAGATGGGTTTTTGGAGCGTCGTCTTAACTCGGACCCTATGTGAACTAGGGGACTGAAACTCGGAATGTAAATCAATTGAAACTCGAAATGTAAATAAAAAAGTATGAAGTCTTGATGAAACAATCGTCTGATTCAAATGAAATTTGGTATATCGATAGACCGGACCAAGACCAACTCGACTGTGTACGACACGTGTCACTGTGACAGTTAGTTTTGACGTAAGAAACGTCAAAAGTTGATGTAGGTAAATTTGGTGGGTAGGCTATGTGAACGACGCCGACGGTGCACACGGTCCCACCATGCAAAGTTGGATTTCGTTTACATCTTCATCAGCGTGGGACGGACAGACAGACGGATGGACGGACGGACAGACAGATGGACAGAAAGTTTACTTCAAATATGCGCACATAGTGCACACACAATTTTTTTTCGTGTTGAAATAGGTTTTTTTAACTTTGTAAAATAGGAGTCGATTTTACGGAAATAAGAGATTAAACACAAATGTAACAAAGTTTGACGGTATGTGTGAATGTGGATGAAACATTTCATTCCGACGGCTATTTTAAGAATTAATTGATGACCTCCTGTAACGCTGGAATCCGATTCAATTTAATTATGACATAGTTTCAAAACCCAAAGGGCTTGAAACTGAAAACCGGCCATTACCAATAACTGTGCGTCGAAATAATGCGGTTATTGATCGAACAAAACCGTTATATAACACTCGCCAATCACATCGAAAATGTCGTCCTTTACTAAGTAATTAACATGAACGGTTTTGGGTATCGATAATCTTTTTCAATTTCAATCTTCTAGAGTAGCCGTCGTGTATGGAAATATGAAGCTAAAGTGTAATATCGAATCGCAACACATATTAACATGAAAGTGCAATTTACCGTAACAGCGAAATTGCATTAGACGCTACATCGATGACAAGAATCGAATCAAGTTGTTTTTAAGATATATACACACAGAGAGACGATATACATGTACAGAATATTAAATAGATCTTAAAACCACCAATATGTTAAGAATAAATATTGTAGTATCCAGTTTGATGGACTTTCAAGCACATTTTTGTGTCCCAGTACGCTTAATTTTTTTAAAAAACTACACATATTTATTATATTAATTAATGTAGATACAAGATCTAAACAGTAATTTTTACGATTGGTTGCAACTCTTATTATTGAACATTTCATTTATGGTTCGATTACAAATCTGATTATGCGTTAGGAAAATATACGGTTTCCCAAACAAATTATTATACAGGGCCATAAATAGGTGCAGATATTTTAAGTGGCGGTAGATCTGGCCAAAAGAAACATATTTTCTCTTTACCATTTATAAAAAACGACTTCAAGGTATATCAAAAATGTTTTGGTTTTGTTTTTTTAACGCTTTTTGGAACAAAATTTTAAACAGAAAAGTTATAGGGGAGGTTAAGAAGCACATTTTAAAATTACTGTAGAGTATACAGGGTACTTCAAAAAATGTTTGGATTTGTGATTGTTGATTGTCGTTCGGATATAACATATATTTTTAATGAGAATACCCTATTTTTATTTTAGAATTAGATTCTACGTACAATTCTGTAACTTTTTTGCATATCGAAGATCACTGTGCAGTAACTCGTATCATTTTTTAGACATACCAAATTTTATATTAAATTATTATAATTTTTTTAAACGAATTATCCTATAGAGCCGGCGAGATATCAATACTTCATTATTAAATGAAATATTTTGAATTATTTTGTGAAAATATCGCAAAAATTGTTTTAAAAAATAATATAATTTTATCAAAAAATCATACGAAATCCATGCCTTGTGACCGAGCTTGTGACCCTCGATATGATATTATATATTAAAATTAATAGATTTTGTAATAATAACCTATTACCATTTTTAAAATAAATTGAAAATAACCGAGTTATCTAACTTTGAAAATTTAAAAAAATTATGAGAACATTTTGAGAACCGCCGGCAGATATCGCCAACACCATACAATTAGGCACTACTCACTGGGGAACTCAAATCTCGGAGACTAGACGACTGAGATACGGATACTTAGAGACTCGGAGATTTTAGTTGTCTGTCACACTCAAGTCAAGCTCAAGTCACAGACAGTCACGACTCAAGTTACGCTGGTTTCCTATCAAAAATAAAATTAGTATTCAATCAGTTCCAAGTGTGAGAAGTTCGTTTATTTAGAATGCTTAATTTACAATGTCTAGTGACAGTAGTGTTGATGATATAATTATTCAATATTATTATTACCGTCGCAGAAGACGAACAGTGAGAAAATACTGGTTACATCCTTATATCGGAAGGAACAGAAGAAGCCTGTCAGCTTATAATTAAATAATACACAGGAAATTTAATTTAAATATAATTTGAATTAAATTTAGTGAATTTATTAACAAATTTACATAAAAGATTAGAATTGAAATTCCTATTTTTTTCTGTATAAATTTAAAATTACTGTGAATTTATTAATATTGAAATATGTATGTAGATGTAGAATGTGGATAGCGTAGGAAGAGGCAACACTGCAAGGTTTAGATACATCGTAAAGTAATTTCATGTGAATAAACAAGTGGCACTAAAAAGTTTTTTAAAATTTCCCCGAAATTATCAAGAAAAATTTAAAATTTTGAACAACTTTTTTTCGCAAAAATCCTTCATGGGCGTGTTTATGCGGGGTCGAAATATACTACCAGCTAAAATATCTGAACTTATTTCTGAGACACCCGTTTCAATTTTTTTTGTAAATGTTAATAGGTTGCATTTGCCAATGAGGATACCTAGATGTCACCAGGCAAAGACATATCGCTGAATAGTGAAGCCATGGTGAGAGAATTTAAGCTGGTTATATATTTCTTACCTCACACATATAAAAAAATAAAAAGCACAACCGTTGTTAGTTAGCTTTATCCTTTTTACGCGACCTAAAATGAAATAATGAATTCGATATACAGGGTATTTCAAAACAAATGCGAAAAACTTTAGGGGGTGATTCCTTGTTCAAAATAAAGGGTAGTTTGCTTTATAAACGTTGGGTCAAAAGTCAACCATTAGGGAGATATCGCGGTACAAAGATAGCGGAAAAATAATGTTTTTATTTTTTATCTTGAAAACGAAAAGAGATAGACTAATGAAATTTTATGGAAGCATTACTGCTATGAAACACACTTTCAGGTATTTTTTACTTTTTTAAAATGAGTGGAAGGGGTTGAAATAAACTACCCCTATCATTCTTGTTAAGAAATTTAAAGAAAAATCTTATCAAACACATACAAATGCTTTAATTTGGATAGTTTAGTTTGTTTAGAAACTTTTTTACCTCTTGTGTTTTTTTGATAAAACTCACCGATTGGAAATTAAAAAATAAAATGTAAAGCATTACATGTCATGACAAAAAACATTTTTAGATTAAGAATCTAGTGATAATAACGATAATAATAATCATCTAGATAATAACGTATTGCAGTAGAGTAATGTCAAATAAAATAATATTAGGAACATCCTAAAAAGTAACAGCGGCCGATTAAATTTTTTCCTAAAAAAATTACAGCAGCCCACTAGATTCTTTATCAGAAAATGTTTTTTGTCCTGACATGTAATGCTTTAAATTTTATTTTTTAATTTGAAATCGGTGAGATTTATCAAAAAAATACAAGAGATAAAAAAGTTTCTAAACAGACTAAACTATCCAAATTAATTTTTTGCATGTGTTTGATAATTTTTTCTTTAAATTTCTGTTAACAAGAATGATAGGCAGTTTTATTTCCCTTTCAACCCCTTCCACTCATTTTAAAAAAGTGAAAAAATTACCAGAAAGTGTGTTTTCATAACAGTAATGCTTCCATAAAATTTTATTAGTCTATCTCTTTTCGTTTTCAAGATAAAAAATAAAAACATTATTTTTCCGCCATCTTTGTACCGCAATATCTCCCTAATGGTTGACTTTTGGCCCAACGTTTATGAAGCAAACTACCCTTTATTTTGAACAAGGAATCACCCCCTGAAGTTTTTCGTATTTGTTTTGAAACACCCTGTATAAATACTTTGTTAGAATAACATCTGCTAATAGAATGATTATTTGCCAACAAGATATACCGTACAGATCAGTTAACTCTAGCTCTTAGATGTCTGGCAACAATGAAACATGGTTTGTATAGCAACAATAAACAATCGCTTAATGTCGATCTGCATCAGAAATACATGAAATTCTTAATATTCTTATATAGTCCAACGAGTCGGAGAAGATTTCGACAGCCGATATCCAAAAAATAACAGAAAATACAATATGACTGTGAATTAAAATTACATCCATCACTGTCATTATTAGAGATCGTCTCGTTGGTTAGACTATACATTTTGTATACAAGGTGTTTCAAAAAACATGTGCCATCTCCCGTGGAGAGATTCCTCATAGTCCAATAAATAAGGACACGAAAAGACCCAAGTTTCGGCGTAATTCGTCGACCTGGACTTTTTAGGCGAATTGTGTACCTTTTGGGGAGTAGTTTTAGGGAAAAAATTGGGGAACACCGTGCTCGGCCAGCTTTGGTCGAAAAAATGGCCCCAAACGGTCCAAAAATCAGTTTTTCGCAAATACATACCGTGCTGGCAACTGTTACTTTTGGGTCGGCATTTACATGTGTGGAAGCAAATCGCATAGGGAACTTATTAAGTCGGAGTGAGAGAAATGCGACCGACCGACGCGCGACGGTGTGCTGTTGCGGCGTTGCCGATACGTCTTTCCCTATCAAGTAAAGTAAAATCACGATCGCAAACCGCTCATTTTTAAAAGACTTTTTTTTTCAAGAGATAACTTGATAAAATCATTAGACATGTTTCTGAGCATCTGAAATGGAATTATAAGGATATCGTTAGGGTATCATTTTTTTTATAACGAGAAATCGTCAGTAATCGCGATAATTTAAAAACTCAACTTTTTAACACATAACAGACCATAACTCAAGAACCACCCTAGATATTGAAACTTTTTTTATTTTCAAGATCAGATATTTTACAATATGTTTACATAAGGAAAATTCGATAAGGTTGTTTTTTCCATTCAAAAATTGTAAACAATCCATCCATTTACTTTTAGAGCATAGCAATTTTCAGCAATCGTGTAATTTAATTTTTTTATTGATAAAGATTTTCTCATACTGTCTACAAAGAAAATACAGCAGAAATATATTAAGAAAGTTCTTGATAAAACTACAATCTATTATTTCTAATAGATTTCGAGATATCGATTTTTGAATTTAGAGTTCTAATAGCGCGACCACTATCGAACACCCACTCAATTCCACTTATTTTGACCAAAAATGCAAGTGTTTCTATCACGAGATGTAATTAAATCGTGAAGCTGAACGCATGACGTACACCTTTCCCTAGAACTTTAAGTACTGACAGAGGTATTGATTGGGTCGACTGCGACAAATCTGCTATATCCTCTTCCACGTCTCTTAGCGATGTGCACAGTTTTTCGGTTTATTTCATACGTTTGGCAACGTGTTTACTGTCCTCTCTTTGTTCAGTACATTATAAACGCATTGTACTCTTCTTACATACGGAAATCTCGACCCAAGACTAACCTTTGCCAGCCCTTAGTATATGCCAAAATATGCAATTTACAATTTTTTTTTATTTAAGCAGTTTTTTTTATTTAAGCAGTATTTTTTATTTACTTGGAGCACTCTGTATCTTGTAAAAATATGTTTAAATTGTAGCTAATAGCCCTTTATAACGAACCCAAAACTTTTTTTTAAAAATCTAATCGTTTGGCTATAATACTCCGTAACGAATGAGTTGAATAACCTTGTATACCAGTTACTAAAGTTAAACTGTCTATTCGTATATTTGGCGTCAACTAAAAGGATCAAAAACCACTTTTTATAATTAGACCGATACACTACTGTTATTCCTCGAACTAATTCTAATACCGGAGTGACATTGTCCACCGTTTAAATGGTTTGCTGCTGATCGATAACCGCATTCCTTTGTTGCAGGAAAATGAACAGCGTAACAGGAGAGCGACATTGGCAGATTCAGTGACGAACTACTTCCCTATTTTGTGGTAAGTGTTGTTTCCCGAATAGACTGCTGTACACCGCCAACGTACAACGTAACCAACGTGTGCCACGTATGCGAAGCGCCGCCATTCAAATTAGACAGGCGAGGCGGCCGACTTGGGCGGCACGTACCGCGTCTAAATTTCGGCATCAAAGCCGTACCCGTTGAATTTAAAAGGAAGGGAAATGCGAAACGCGATTTAATTACGTTTATAGTGAAATCGAATCTGGGTACTGCATGTGCATTCAAAATATTAAGGTGCGTCCAGACCTGACGAGACGAGAGCGAGGCAAGAACAAGACGAGAGCGAGACATCGACCATTTTTGAGGCAATTTTTTCAGAGTTTTGGTTATTTTTCACTTTAAGACTCTATTACGCTGTACTTTTCGGGTCCCTCTCAGGGGTCGGGTAAAGCGGGCGTGTGGCCGAAGGAAATATATATTATATTTCAGAAATTTTCCTAAGGCTTAGCCCGCTCCTATCTTGTTAAGCCACACCCAAAATTTGTTTGCACACGTGTTTTGATTATAGTACGAGAGCTAGCAACGTCGGGAAATCAAGTATTTTAAGACGTCTGGCTCTTTGATATATCTTTTATTATGCTCACTGGAACAGCGTGCACGCCGTCTGGCTGCTTATACACGTTGCGTTCACTACTGCGCATATAAAGAAGATCTCTATTTTTTACTTAGCGCTTTAAATTCTAGTATTGAATAAAAACCGAGCAAGTCTCCATTAGCTCGGCGCGTAGAGCTTTCGCTTATGAAGCGAACGTCAGTGGTTCGATACTGGATGGGGGTGCAACTTTTTTTTTTTTCGTTTATATTCTCATAGTAAAGTAATAAATATTTGCTGACACTAATATTAAATAAAAATATTTAATTCAGTTATAATAATTAGATTGTAATGATTTAAACATAATGTCTCAAAATAAAACTAAAAATGTTGGCTGTAATTTTTTCTTGCCTCATTCATAAAAATATTTAATTCTTTTATAATTTCATTTTAAAGATTTAAACATAATATATAAAAATTAACATTTTAATGCTTTATTAACGCAATTTCTGCCTGTCTTTCTTCAAAATATTTTTCTCAGCTGTTGTTTATTATTTTAATAATCATTTTAATAATACTTTTTTTTAACAGATTGTTATCTAAAAGTTACACAAGTTTATTTTTAGTTCAGTTTGTTAAGATAACGATGGAAAATAAAATTATCTGGTTAAATTAAATAAAATAAAATAATAATACTTTTTAAACAAGATTGATTAATGTTAATGTGTAGAAAATGCGCAAATCTATGGGTAGAATATTTAATTACATGAAAAACTAGCAAAGTAATGTGAAAAAAAACACATCATTGTATCTCCACTCATAAACGAGAAATCCCAAAAAACGCACGAAAATGAGACACCCTGTACCCATGTGGTGCGCAGTAGTGAACGCAACCTACCGGCGCGGCAGCCAGACCATCCTAAACCTATCTAATAATTAATTACCACAATAATCCTTCAAAACAAATGAAAAAAAAATCCTTCAAAACAAATCCTTCAAAAAAAATGAAAAAAAACACGACGTCTTTTACAAAATACGTTTTTAAAGTTTTTTAGAACAAAGTGTTTAAACAGAAAAAACTTATAGAAAAGTTATAGGGAAGGTTAAGAAGCACATTTTAAAATTACTATAGAGTATACAGTATAAGGTAGGGGAGAATGCCCGACAGTGAGACACATTTTTTTAAGACCGTAAAAAATATTATATTTTTTTATCAAAATAAACTATTTTAGTATACTTTAAAGGCAACCACTCTCTCCTAAACATGTTTAATTAACTACTCTCATTGAGACAAAAACATGTCTTAAAATTAACAATATTGCTATTATTGCATTTGTCTCATTGTTGGGCCCTAAGGTCTAAGAGTAAGACAGAGGAAGTTTTAAACAAATAACTATTTATTAATTACTTAAAAATAGTTAAGAGTATTTATTTGCGTTTGGCATAAAACAAAGTAGAGCTGTCTTAAACAAAGAACTTAAAATATAAACACAAGTGCTAAAAATATAATTAACTTAATCAACTAACGAAATAGAGTTTCATAGATTTTTGTTGTTAATGTAACTTCGACTTAAAATAAAGAAAAACTCTGTTATATAACAATCAATAACATGATAGACATGTTCAACAATGCCAACGAGTGCCCAAAAGGTACCATGTCCCAGTCTTAACAGGTGCACTGTCTGTCGGACGCTGTCTCACTGTTGGGAAATATATTTTGTCTGACTGCTGGACATTAACACCAGTCGGCCATTTTGTAATTTATTTTATTCTAAAACTACTTGAACAAAAAAACTTAGAGGTATATTCTAAAAAACCATTCTAAACTTACCCCTCCACTAATGGATTTATTAGAAACTAAGTGTTGGCCTTACAGACTGAAGAAAACGCACGTGTTAAAAATTATTTTTCGCTTCAGAAATTGTATTGGGTGCAGTTGACATATATCTCCCAACACTGCAGGTTCCATATTTGATACAAAATAGTTGGTATATAGGTAGTGTTTTACTCTCGAAAGGGGAAATGGATTCGACGCGTTTTAAATGAAGGGGATTAAATGTCTCACTGTTGGACCTGTTGGGCATTCTTCCCTACTTCAAAAAAGTGTTGCGGATATATATATTTTTTAATGTTAATACCCTATTTTTATTTTATTATTAGATTCCACGTACAATCCGGTAGCTTTTTTGCATATGATATTATATTTGTAATTTCTATTAGAAAAAATGATACGGTGTACAATTTAAAAAAATTGATTTGGTTAGTCGAAATTCATATATCAGAGTTAATATCTCGCAATCGAGCGAGCCAACCAAAAACACGTCCAGACTGTGCAGCGAGCTTTCTTTGGTCGTCCCGTCCACACTTAGCAAATTTTGTTTAATATTAATTTATCTTACTAAAAAAAGTTAAGTTACTTATACATATTCTGTTATTCTTTTTTCCTGCTATAATTGAAATCTATATAAACTTTTCACAACCGCAACCGACTTGGTTATTATACCTACTCGAAGACAAATGGCATAGTGGCTACAAACGCTTTCAAGTAAACGTTCCGACCATTTATCATATAGAAATGCCGTTTTCTTGGTCGAAAAGACTCACCACCCATCGCTTCGTCTGGGATGGGGACGCGTCACGACCGACACAGTTCCCACCTCCCGCAACTAAATTACGATTCCACTGCTGTTGCCTCTCGACGTGTACGTTTGTTGTAAAACATCCGGAAGACCAGACGTTATACATTATTGTCAACTTCGATATTCATTATAATTACGATTCGTGTAATGCCGATTTATGCACTGCACAGTGGCGTCTTTTAGATATTTTATCTGTTGCATATCTCCCAGTTACATTTCCAAATTTGTCACTTGAGTGTAAAACAGAGAAATTCTACGGGATCTGTTTCTTCAATAACGGTAGTCTTTTAAAAAATGGCTATACCTATCTGGCCGATTCATCTCTCCAAAAAAGTCCTATATGGGTATTTGGCCACTGTAAGAAAATCTACAAAATAAAATAGTTATTTTTTGTAAACACTGTTGCGTTAATCTAACGGATACTAATTGTTAGCTGTGGTCTACCAATAAACAAATTTGAAAGAATAAAAAAATGCTTAACGTTTCGGAAAGTTTATCTCTTTCACTCGTCGGAAGCGAAAAAACCCAAAAAAAAACAAAGAAAAATCTTAATTTAGTGATTTAAATGTAACTATTCGAAAACACTAGTTTTTTTTAAACAGGCACCTCTACAAAAACCGTTGACGTTCTGTTAAAATAATATTATATATTAAGTTAAACTTCAAAATTAACAATTACTCCCTGATAACAACTTTCTGTATGCCTATTTTTAATTTGTTTTTAATTTTACGTATGTTATGTTTATTTATGTTATGTTCTTTAACATCCAAGAAGCGATTGCCATACATTACTAACATCTACAGATGCATGAGCAATACAGTACGTCTGTCCGTTCTGTAGCTACGGGGCATCCGTGAGAGGGGAAACGATATTCTCTCCATGTTTTCGTAAAAAATTAGACGACGCGTCCCATCAATAAAAATGCGACAGATTTACAAGTAGCCAATAAAATGAGTGGGCGGAGCGATTTGCGGTGACATACTCCTCAAGTCGACGTATAAAATATATTGTTGTTTATTTAAATGTTTTTTGTCCGCATTCCTTTCATAGACACAGATCCAGCAGACGTACTGTACATTTATTTTTATCATATTGTATTAAAAAACAAACAAACCAGCGTACAGTACGTCTGCTGGATCTGTGTCTATGAAAGGAATGCGGACAAAAAATATTTAAATAAACAGCAATTTATTTTATACGTCGACTTAACGAGTACGTCACTGCAAATCGCTCCGCCCACTCATTTTATTGGCTACTTGCAAATTTGTTGAATTTTTATTAATGGGACGCGTCGTCTATTTTTTTACGAAAAACATCGAGAGAATATCGTTTCCCCTCTCACGGATACCCCGTAGCTACAGAACGAACAGACGTACTGTATATGTGTTTTATTGATTTAGAAAAGGCGTTCGACCGTGTGCAGCTAAGAGACGTTGTATACCTTCTTTACAATATACAAATCCGACACAACCTCGTTAAAAACATAGAAAACATTATATGAAATATATTTAGAATGATTTTTATTTAAAAAAAGAACTTTAGGTCGTTTTATTTAATTTACCGCACTGCCTCACTAACCGTGTCATGTTTTATGTCGTAGAACAACGTTATTAGTTCCGTTTGCTCTTTAAAATTTACCACGCTCAGCTTATATTAATTATTACTTTAGTACAGTTAACACTTAACTAACCGTTAATTAGCGGAGTGCTTCTAAGAACATCTTAAAAAGTACCTTTTAACGCAGATGAGACATATAACTTTCTTAACGGTATTTTCGTGCTTTACTTCATTTAACGTCCCCTCTTTAAAATTAAAATAATGTCTTTATCAACATTTCACAGCCTATTATATGTAATAATTTAGAAGATCGTTGTTTTTTTTTTAAATATGAGCTAGAAAAAGAACACGTTTAATTGAATAAAATAAAAAAGGAGTTAAAAACTCGATGTAAAAATATTTATGTATATAATATATCTTCTTTTATTATGTACACTGTTCACGGCGATGCCAATGGTACGTTAGACGTTTATGGAGAACCGATAACAAAGACTACAAAGACGAGACAGTGGGAGAGAGAAACGATTTTAGAAAAAGACAGAGCGGGTCGCACTTTAAAGGGACAATTTCTATGAATTTTGATGCAATTACAATATTGCCAAGTATAAAACAGTTAAATGAATAGAGTGAAATATATTGTGATGTAAACCTGGTTATAATAAATAAATAAACTTTCTTATTTTAAATGGAACACCCGGTATATTATTTTATTTTAGGAAACTAGAAACTACTTTCACATATCATAATTTTTCTATTATACTGTAACGTTTTTAGTTCGTTACATGTCTTTTTTATATAGGATATATGATGTCTGGCGTATTGTCACCGGATTCCGTATCAACAACCCTGTTATCGCTTCACTGCTTCTGTGGAGGGGTATCAAAATCGTTTCAAGGCACCTCTCTGCGCTTTAACCTCACTTTTGGTCAACCCGGCTTTTAGAAATGATAATTTAAATCTGGCTGTATAAATTGAATCAGCTGCTATTTCGAAGCTACAGGGTAGAGTTTTGGATTAGCCCAACTTAACTCATATTTGTATTTTGCTGGCACGTTGGTGTTCTTTTGCTGTTGTCCTCTAGAATGCCAAATGGAAGAAAGGACAGTTGCCTTATTTATTAAGCCCTCGGAAGTATTTTGAGGGTCCAAGGGACGGATGTACAAGGTACGGATAGTATCCAAGGTACGGGCGTTATCCAAGATCCTAGTAGTGTTCCAAGGTACGGACATTATCCTATGGTTGCATGCCCTATGTATGGGTAGTGATTCCTATGTACGGATGTCCTGTGGACGAGTGTCCCATGTACGGATAGTTTATCCTATCTTTAGATTGCCACAGTATGGATGTAGCTTAAGTCCCATGCTGATTCATTCCTATTTCTAAGCCTAGTCGATAGTTACGGCTGTATTAGTTCATGGTGTCCTCATCCTGGTCTCTTTTGTTGTATTGGCCAACAACGAAGCTGAGAGACAGTACAAAGATGCAAGCCCACCTCACGCTGTACTGTTTGAAGCAAGATTGCCTTAAGAACGAACAGCTAAGTGTAGATTTAAGTTCTAGTTTTTATGTTTTAGATTTTCTACATTTTCAATCTTGAATAATTAATATCGTACTAGTGGTTAAATTACTTATGTCCGATTAGTATTTAAAATATGGGTAAATATGATTTAGATCTTAGTTTCTTTGCGAACATTACGTTTTGTAATAGTATTACTTTCTATATGTATTATTGTGTCATTAGTACTATTTTTATCATAACTTTCTTTGACAAATAACCACTATAATTACTAGAGTTCTACAATGTCATATTTACTATCAACATCGTGAATAAATATAGTCATTGGTTTTGACTGATATACGACTGTGTTTTCTTTCTCTGTTCATGCCTGGCGCCTATGTTATTTTTGATTTTTTATTGTTGGTTGGTTTTTCTCCAGTGAAATAGGTACCTTATCCACGACTGCTCTACCGATGAAAAGCTGCCGTTCGCAGTGGTAATGTTTACAAAACGTTATAATACCTATACGCATATACCTATCTTTTATCTTATCTTTATCTTTATATATCTTTCTTTTGCCAAAAAAAACCTCATAGACGTGTTCCTGAGGTCGAAATGTACCACCCCTGAAAATATTTGCACTTATTTAAGACTCGCCCTGTATAATTGGCTGTAAATTACATAAATTAAATTTATTCATTAAATAAACATTACTATTTCTTTAAATTTACATTTTAACAGTAACTATAATTAATTGTTTGTTTTCTTTAATAATTTGTAACTTCTGCATTTCTTAGAATACCAAAATGTAAAAATGAAATATACTAAATTGTTTTTTTTTCTGTGACTTTCTTTAGCTTCATTTCGTAAAGAAAACTGCTTTGTTTTCTGCTAATTAACGTTGTCTTAATTTATTGGTACCCTTTTGAATCTTGTTAAGATGATCTAGAGTCCACTGGTGTTTGTCTTTTTAAGAACTAATTAAAATTAACTCTGCTGTTGGTTTGTACCGTCGTGAATCACAACTACATTCAGGCAAAGTAACTTTTAATCAATAATATTATTATATACACTTAGATGCAAAAAAAACGCAACGGAGAAATTTTTGGTTAAATTTAAAGTGTTATATTTTTATTATTTTCAGCCCTATTTTATGATTTATTTTAGCCAGCTGTATATAATTATATCAACTTTAATTCGTAAACTCAGTTTTTTACAATCTTTAATATTTGGCATATTATACAGGGTTAATCGAGGGGTTGTTTGTTTACCTTAACTTTAAAACACCCTGTGCTATAATTTCGTATGTAAATTTTCCTAAAATATGATTTTACGGTCAGAACAGTTTTCCTATTCTTCTTTAAGGACCAAGTGAAAAGTTCATTTAATGAAGCTAGTAACGTTTCGCGACCTCTAACCCTTTTACCAAATATTTCCCAAGGCCGAAGATGATGGGCAGTTCATAGTAGTGCATAGTTCAAAATAATCACAAAGCCGCCTTGTCATATTGAAAAATAACTTCAAAAAGAAATGATAATTGAAAAAAAATGCAAATTGTTGGTGGCAAGTTCATTTCGCTCTTAAAAATTAACCAAAGTATGTATTGACATAATCCGAAAAACAAAATGCTCAGAAGACATGGTTCTGACCGTAAAATTATAATTTAGAAAAATTGACACGCGAAATTATTGCACAGGGTGTTTTAAAGTTAGGGTAAAAAACAACCCCTCGATTAACCCAGTATAATATGGCAAATACTAAAGTTTATAAAAAAACTGAGTATACGAATTAAAGTTGATATAATTATATACAGCTTGCTAAAAAAATCTTAAAAATAGGGCTAAAAATAACAAAAATATAAGAGTTTAAATTTGACCAATAATTTCTCCGTTGCGTTTTTTTTGCATCTGAGTGTATTGAAATAAGAATTTCAATTCGATTGTAGAAAAAATGTTGTGTGCAAAATGCGCAAGAAGCATGCAGACTTCGTTTCGAGCTGCAAAACTTATGCGTCGTGCAGCAAATATGTCCTTTTTGCAGTAGCTACTAGCTACACAAATAACTATTAACGCCTAGGCATAAAAGTAAAGCACTTTTCAGGTTAAGCATAAAAGTACGAAAATATATTAGCTTTGTTCCAACACTAAAAATTAGGACCGTTCTAGAACGATTTTTATTATCTAAGGGATTCAAAATGAGTAATATACCGTACGATAAAAAAAACGGCGTTAGCGATGGCTATGAAACCGCAATCATTTTTTATGTAAAATTATATGGAGAATGGCATTGATCATCATTTCCAAGCCAACTGGACGCCGTTTTTTCTCGATCGTACGGTATTACGTGCTTCCTTTTTAGTGCATAGTTATACACTAAATTATACTAAACTAGCGTGTACCAGCGACTTCGTTCGCGTCGAATTAATCATTTGTAATGGTGATGATAAAGCAAAGCAAGAATTTCCATTAACATACAAACTTAATAAAATTTTCTCACATTTATGTCAGCATGAGGAAAAACAATATGGCGATATTATTATATAACTTGGTAATATTTGAGGGGTAGTTTCATCTCGTTGGAATTTGACTTTCGAAAAATCCGTTTGCCAAATATAAGCTTTTTACGTCAAGCAGTTTAAGCAGAATCGTGGTTAAGAAATTACCCAACTTTTTGGAACACCCTGTATGATTTTTTAAAAAATTTCGAAATATGTAAAAAAACAAATAAATTATGCTTGTCCAAGCGTTTTCCCGAAAGACTAACCGTTTTTTAAATAACAAATATTGTAATATTTGAGGGGCGTTTTCACCCTCTTGAAATTTGAGATTCGAGAAACCCCTCCTTATCGAACCTCTACACCCCACAGTCAATCCGTTTGCCAAAAATTAGCTTTAAACGTCAAGCAGTTTAAGCAGAATCGTGATTACTCAATGGTCATATTTTATGAAACACCCTGTATAAATTTATAAAAAATCTTAAAATATGTAAAACAACAAAATAAAATATATGTGTTTCAGAGTTTTTCCGAAAACTCACCGGTTTTTAAATAAAAAATATTTTAATATTTGAGGGATAGTTTCACCCCCTTAGAATTGGAGTTTCGAAAAATCCCTTTTTATCGAACCTCTACACCCTAAAGTCAATCTGTTTTCCAAAAATCAGCTTTTTATGTCAAGCGCTTTAAGCAGGATCGTGATTAATCAATGACCAGATTTTTCGAAAAACCCTGATTACATTTTTAAAAAATCTTAAAATATGTAAAAAAACAAAATAAAATATACGTGTTTAAGCGTTTTTTCGGAAACTTGACCGTTTTTTAAATAAAAAATATTATAATATTTGAGGGGTAGTTTCACCCTCTTGGAACTTGAATTTCGAAAAATCCCTTCTTATCGAACCTCTACACCCTAGAATCAACCTGTATGCCAAAATTGAGCTTCTTACGTTGAGTGGTTTGAGCAGGATCGTGATTAATCAGTATGTCAGTCACTTAAGGATTTTATATATTAGTATAGATTGGGAGGAAGATTTATTTATATTTGTAAGTTTGAATCATTCACTGTCCCCTTCGTCACTCATCATAGTTCAAAAATAGAGAAATATTTAAAATAAATGCACGATAAACAACAAATAAAATTTTAAGCTTCAAAATGTCGTCAAACCAACAGATAAATAAACTGTCAAAATTAAAAAGAGAAATGGCTAAAGGAATTTAAAGTCTAGAAAAAATCAGTAATCTGCTGACATACTGTTAATCCGCAGGTCAGTCCCTATGATTCTTGCTTTCAGGCTGGTATCGAAATTACGGTCCCGGAATCGATTCACTAACGGTAACAACTCTTGTTGGAACGCAAAAGTTATCGTTCCCTAAACGATTCTCTCGTGGTTGGAACGCTTTTTCTCCTCTGCGCAGAAGCGTTACCGTACCGAATACGGTAACGCTTCTACGCGTACTCGTTGGAACGAAACTATTATTAGATTGACATTTAAGTGTCAAATTCAACAAGCGTAACCGTAGTTTCTCGATATATAATTACTTACAAGGTATTACTTTTAAATATTTTTATTTTATTTGGAAGGTTTGAAATTTTTGAAAAAAATAATTGTGGCGTTTGAAAAAAAGCATGTTCTATTGGCGTAAAAATGACACAAAAAGTGCCTCGTCTGTCAAACGTACAGCCTCCCAACAAAAAGTATCATTTTTACTCCTAATAAAACAATATAATATTTTCGTTAGTTTTGACGGTTGTATAAATGGCTGATAAATAACAGAATTTCTTAAATTTCTTGCCAACCGAGAGAATCAGAACATCCAAGTATTTCAATCATTTTTATAGCTTTGTAGAACTTTTCGAAATAGTAGGTCTCCCAGTATAAGATGATTGTAAAGTATGTCATGTTAATATATTTTAACGTTCAAACAATGGCCCGTTAAACTTGTTTTAATGGTAAAATGTACAAAATGGTCTATATACACACATTTTAACGCAGTAGTTAATTAGTCGTAATTAGGAATAAGATTGTTGACATAGTACTAAACAGAATATTGTAATATTATTAATTTCTTTTCAATTTTCTTTAAGTTAAATGAAATTATATTATTCTCCATACCTTAATTTAAAACTCTTCAAGCTAAACTATGTCAAAACCCTTTGAGTATTTCTAAAATTCCAAATACATATATGACAGATCTTTAATAGAAACATCAACCAAGTCGTATTTCCTTTTTGGTTCCACTTTCAAAGATTATTTTTCTAACGCACACCAAAGTGTTTTGTTTACATACACGACTTTAATGTGTGCCCATAAATATTTGATCGCTTAGACTGAAATATGTTATTTTAACGATTTTAAACGTTTTCGTAGACAGAAATATTGTTAGGAAAGCAAACAAATTAGAGAAACGTCTTCCCAATATTTGTTGAAGTTCTCAGACACACTTGCGCATAAAGAAAAATGAAATGAATCGAAAATATATAAATGTTTGGGAATTCTATTAAACAATTATTATACTACTAATGTTTTTATATTTATACTTCAAACAAAGTTTGTGTGCTATTTTTGTTGACTGGTAAGAAAATCAGGTAAAAGAGGTTTAAAAATTAAGGCCCAACAATAGTATATTGTTTTATTAGGAGTAAAAATGACACTCCTCGTGGCGAGCTAATATATTCGCCCATGCACGGTCGAAAAATGTTAGTACACTCAACAAGGTCCTTATTCTCACAATGAATCAATGTTTAAAATTTAATTGTCTCCAACTGTCTTGATAAAAGAATATACTTATATTATTTCTATAGTCAATTGAAACTCTTTTTATAAGTTTGTTTGTTAAAACGATGACGATAATAAAACTGACAAGGCAGCGTTGAATTTAGGAATCTCTGTCCAACTGATTTTAAAAATACTGTACCTAAAAACTGATTGGATACACTTTATGTAAAATATCGTAGATTTCATAATAATTAACTTCCACAAACACCAAACCATTCAAATTGAATTGAAATGCCCTTTGGTAATCACTAGTAAATTATATAACCTATTTTGATTCTGCTAAATTATACAAAACCAAAGATAAAACGCGGAAACACAGTGGCCTTTATAATAATAATAAACGTGTAACAAAAACAAAAGTAATGTAATAACCCATGTAAATAGAGGTACAGATTTTAGTTTTCGCTATTCATTAGCAAAATTATCGTGATATATTTATAATAATATGTTAATTATTGTTTTGATAATTTAGGCCGAATTCAAATAAATAGGTAAAGCTTATTTGTAGTATAAATTGTTATAAAAGCATCCTTTATGGTTTATTGTAAATGTTTAATTAAAATTAACGTGATTGCATATGGATTGTCCTAAATACTTGTTTATATATAATTAAGCATTTTGAAAAAGAATTATCAGTAAAATCAATATTTGTTTTAGTTGTGATTTTATTCTCATAATGTGGTAATATATCGTACTGAAAAATAAATATTGCTAATTAATAACACAGCCATGCAACAAAAAAAGTGATCTATGCTTTTTACCAGACCATCATATGAGATGAACCGCCGATTTAAAAATAGACATATTTCTTTAAATTCAAAACATTCAATTTTAAGACACTCTGTATACATAAATAAAATTATTGATTTTTAAAATATTATTCGCAAAATCAGAGAGAGGAAAATTAGGCGACAAGCAGAGATAACAGTTGCTAGGAAATAGCTTTGAGACTACTGTTCGAGACGCATTGATGTTATTTTGGTTCGTAAGTTTTGTGACAAAGAAAGGTTATTAAAGATAAAGTAAATGTTTTCTCATATTTAACTAGTGTTAACTAAAGCATATGAAGACTACACGGGAAAAACGGACTAAGTCCAAAAAATGGAAATTGAGATAACACTGCCATCTTATGACCATCAAGTGTCCGTTCCAAAATATTAATAATGTAACACTGAAATAATCATCAAAGTCCACTAAAATCAGCGATTAAAATATTAATACTTTGGAAACGCGATCTAAGTCCATATTTCATGTTTCTAAACATATCAACGCATACAAAACAACTTTATGCTGACCTAATTCCTTTGCCCAAACTCAAGTATGAGCAGTTACAATCTTTGAAAAAGTTCATAGATGAATCTCTGCAAGACTACTACACAAATTTGCCTTGTGCGTCAAACAATGTTTATCTAAACGAAGCAGATATGGTGAGTAATATCAATTAAACTATATTGTTTTAATTCTGCCTAAGAAAAGAAGTCTGATTATGTCTATTGTGTCACTAGTTTTAAATTCAAAGAAATTAAATTCTGGAAATGGTTCTAGTGGAACCATAATATTAATAAAAAAAATAATAAAAATAAGAAATAAAGAAAAAAATATTAAGAAAATATAATAACAATATTAATAATAAAAATGAGAATAAAAACATATTTTTCTTTTTATTCCAGCACGAGTAATCCTCGGAGTAACCGCACATACAAAATTATTCCATATGGACTTGGATCACTTTTCCATTGAACCAAGCGAATACGAATTTTATTTTATCTAACAAATTTGATAATAATACGATAGTTATAAACATGAAATAGGCGCAGGTTTATAAAACAATATACTTATTTAGAAGTACGTTAAAAACTCTCCGATAACGCTTACAAAATGATATTGAGTACATTACAAAACATTTATAAAACTGTTTTATAAAAGATTTATAAATATTTTAAAAATAACATATTTGTCTCTTTTTTCCTTTGTTGTAAAACAACCAACACCGCGCATTTTTTTGAGTAAAAAAATATTTTGCCGAATCTGATTTCTCCAAAATGTTTCTTGTCCCATCAAGTAGGGTTTCCAATTTTTGGAATAGGGACCCTGTTTTGAAATCCCGGGATCCCGGTATTGACTATTAGAATGAGAAATATAATCTAAAAATTGCTTAACAAAAATGCAGCTACATATATCAAAAAGAAAATGAGAAAAGGGCTTAATTAAAATAGACAAAGAAAAGTAAGATTCATATTTATAAGTAAAAAAAAATATAGCAAACACGGAAATATAAATTAATTTGATTTGACTTTCTGCTTGGTATATATAAAATATGATCTTTGAAAGACTAAACTATAAAGTCGAATTATTTTAGATTGGGAATTTAAATTTTTCGAGATTTTTGGGATCCCGGGATTTTATATCGGTTATTAAAACATACAACGGGATCTCGGTTTGAAAACCTTACCATCAAGCTCCTCAAACTGTTAGACGAAGAAAATATGAATCTTCTACTTAAATTGTTTAATCCCATCTACAACACCGGAGAGATACCTATAAACAATGGCTGCAATCCACATTTGTAACTCTTCCTAAAAAGTCAAACTCCAAAAGATGCAACGAGTATCGTCTGATAAGCCCTATGTGTCATACATTAAAAGTGTTTCTGCGTATCTAGACTATGGAGAAGGATTGACGAAAATATAAGTGAAACTCAATTCGGCTTTAGAAGTGAGCTGGGAACCAGAGATGCTTTGTTCTCAATACAGGTTTAAGTCCAAAAATGCCTCCATCAGCAGACAAGTGCATTCGCATGTTTCATTGATTATGAGAAGGCATTTGATAACGTGAAACGTGACAAGCTGATACATTTACTGAAGCAGATTGGGTTAGATGGCAAAGATATCACAATCATTAGAAACTTATATTGGAATCAGTCAGCTTATATAAAAATCGGAAATATGTCAACAACGGATATAGAAATTCTTAAAGGCGTCAAACAAGGATGTATATTATCGCCACTTCTGTTTAATTTATATTCGGAATCGATATTCCAGGAGGCGTTGGAAGATTTAGAACTGGGAATAAAGGTGAATGGTAAACCTATTAATAACATCCGATATGCTGACGATACGGTGCTCCTAGCTGGCAATGAGAAAGATTTGCAGTGCCTGGTGGACAGAGTTAGCAGTATTAGTCAGAGTCGTGGTCTTAAAATAAATATAAACAAAACAAAATTTATGATTATCAGCAAACTAAATATTGAAAATATCAGGATACAAGTGGAAGATCAAAATATAGAAAGGGTAAGAAGATTTAAGTACTTGGGTTACTGGCTGAATGATAAATGGGATTCTGATGAAGAAATCAAACATAGAATTGAAATAGCCAGAAATACTTTTTTCAAAATGAAAACTCTACTCTGCATCCGAGACCTGTGTGTCGAGGGAGGAGTTGAAGGCACGGACCATGTGACGCTTGGATTCATTTGAGATGTGGTTCTGCCGACGAATGTTGAAAATATCCTGGACCGAACGAATAACAAATTTCGAAGTATTAGAAAGAATGTGTAAGGACGAAGAACTATTGACTACAATAAAACGACTGAAAGCAGCATATTTTGGTCATATTTTTAGAAATAACAAATATAGTTTCCTACAGCTTATCGTTGAGGGAAAGGTTGAAGGACGACGAGGCATCGGGCGTAAACGGTTTTCCTGGTTGCGGAATTTGCGCCAGTGGTTTAATATATAGGAGAGGCCATGCCAGTGCAATTATCTGTTTGGTTCAAGACAGGGAGGAATTCGCCAACCTCCGATGAGGAGAAGGCACATGAAGAAGAAGAAGACCATCAAGCCTATGTATGCGTTTAAAATCTATTATGCGCTAATAATCTAGTTGACGAAAAAAGGGGATTTTATGTTTGTATCACAAATTATATTTAACAAAGCTTGTTGTCATAAATTTTAAATTAATTAAAGTTCAGATTTATTTTTGATTGGTGCCGTCTAACGGAAAAACGAATTACTTTTGTATAGAACTAAATTTGGTCAATTAACTTATTGTGATTTAAAAAAAATAAGCACTTGTTTTATATCCACGGAATATTGGAACTTCCTGTATATTTTGTAGATCTGCTTTGGGAAAAACAAATTCTCCTCCAATTTTTTCTCAAAATCTATGTGATGTAGAGTTTTTTTACAAGAGGCAAAAATGTAGTAAATACTATGAGAAATATTTTACGAAGAAAATCAGTGGTCGGTGAAGTTGGAAATTATTTCTACTAAAATGAATGTATGGGTGTAGGTAGTTTTTTCACCCTTCCTGTATTTTTTCTTGATTTTTGAAAACGTCAAATTTTAAAGCGCTTAGCAAAACATAGCCACCCCAAATCACTGTCACTAAAATCGAAATATCGGTTCTTCAAATATCTTAAAAAAGGGTTTATTTTTGTAAAGTTTGATGCCCTCAAACGGACAAACGAAGCACTTTTTTGTATACAGACTAATTATGTCCAAGGAACTTATTTGGATTCCAAATATTGCGCAGTACTTCTATGTCTACGGAATATTGGGCACCCTCCGAATTTTCAAAAAAAAATCCCACCTCCGTAATATTCATATTAAAATAATATATTAAAAATTCTATATAAATGAATAAAATATTACTTAGCAAGTATAATACTTTTTTTAAAGCATCTATATCTTTACGAAGCAACATTTTGGCAAGTGTAATAATGTGAAAATACAATGAACGCCATTAATTTACATTTTCAATTTATGTGAGGGGGATTTTTTCTCTGTTGGATCGATCGTATTCGCACGCCCACCTTGTAAAAGACCTGGGAGAACGGCATAAAAAATGTATAAACCTCCTCCAGGCCATTTTCGCTACCGAATTTACCGGAAAGTCAATTACCGAAATTACTTCTATATACTGGGTAAAGGTACATTAATCAGTACAAAATTGTAAGGATCTTTGTTGAATGAGTTTTAGTATCACCTTATTATAGAATATGGGCAGTGGCGGCTCGTCAGCGGAAGCAAGGGAAGCATTGCTTCCTCTAAAATAATTCAGATAAAAATAATACAATTATTTTTAATAAAAATAAAATGTAAAATATACCAATTTTTACTTTTTACTCTTCCATCACTTAATTTTTGGGGAATCCGAGTTATCATATCACTTTAACCTAAACGTACTTAGCCAAAACTGAACACGCCGATTTAGTTTTCATAAGTTTCTAGCCGAACGCGTGCCGAACGAGACGCCACGCGCCACGATCAAACGGCAGCAAATTTTACAATGACGCAAAATGATTCCGTTCGACAATAAATAAAGCCCAAAGATAGGCAACCAAACATGTCTCACCTGTGTAATTTGCCTGAAATTTTATCTAGTGTATTACGGGCTGGAAGCATCGGCAAAACTTGGTTCCTATGTGCTTTTTCGGACGTAACAAAACCTAACCTTTGTCTTTCGTGTTTTTACTGTTTTTCGGTATAGTAATAGCGAAGTTTTTAAAGAGTCATACAAATTATTTTGTTTAATAGTGACTATTCCCTCCACCAGCGTTTCCGTTGAATGAAGTTTTTCATGTTTAAATAGAATTAAAACCTATTTGCGACATACAGTCACTGAAGAAAGACTTAATAACTTGGCCACAATTTCAATTGAAAAAGAACTTTTAAAAGACTTACTCACATTAATTAAACCCTTCTATGAAAATATAATCGACCGGTTTGCAAGTTTAAAATCCCGAAGAATCGACCTGTTATATAAGAAATAGAAAGTTTGTTTTGGTAAGTACATTTTTTAAATTACAAAATACCTTTGTATTCTGGATTATTTTATTACTGTAGGCAGCAGAAAATAGTGAATCACACTAAGAACAAAAAATAGGATTAGACGCGTGATTAGTATACATTTTTTGAAACACCAGATCCGAGTCATTTCTTTTTTAAAATCATTCAAATTTTGTGCTGTTTGGTCCCCATTAAAATGTTTGAAAAGTTTTTTTGTCCTCTTAGATGTTTTAGGATTTTTTTAACGAAAGTGACAGGGGGGGGGTATTTTTTTCTATTATTGCTTCCCTACTTATTTTTGCCACGAGCCGCCACTGAATATGGGAGGAATGGAATATTTTACAACTCGTTTGTAAAATCGTTGTATGGCTAATTTGTAGCATGTATGTATGTAAATATGTTAGAGTATATCTTTATATTCATTATAAAATTTAAAAATCATATTTAATATAGTGAATTTACAATTACTTTCTTCAAAAAAATCCTTTATGGGTATTTCGCCACTGTACTGCAAGAAAATCTACAAAATAAAATAGTTATTTTTTGTAAACACTTCTGCGCTTAACCTAAACGGACACTGCTTGTCAGAAGTTATGTTTACAGTTATACAAATTTGCCTAACAAAGAAAAAAATGCTGAACGTTTCGGAAAGTTTATCTCTCCGTCGTCGCGTCGGAAGCAAAAAAAATGCAAAGAATAAAGAAAAAACTATTTAAGATATTTAAATTCAACTATTCGAGAGCACTTTACTTTTTTAAAACAGATACGTCTACAAGAAACCGTAGACGTTCTGTTAAAAATTTAATAAATATATATATTTTCATTTTTAAACCGTTTTGTTTAGCTCGACCCGTACGGTATTTATTTATTTGTTTGTTTATTTGGGTCAAAATTAGAAATTGAAATTTAAGTACCTTCCTGTTGTCAGATTAATCTGAAATTTGGTACACACCTTTAGTTCCGATGACAATACAATATAGTAATATCAATAACATTGTAAATCTAAGATTGCCGCCGGTACAAAATGGCGGATTTCATATTTTTCCACAACCCCCTCAATATGGGTATCAAATGAAAGGGCTACACTAGTAGAATACTGTGATTATGACAAAATTTAAAATCCAAGATGGACGTCGTTACAAAATGGCGTATTAGGTGAGGGCATGAGTAGTCGTGTCCAGAACAGTTGTGTCCAAGATTGTGTGACGTTAGAAGGACAGATAAAAAAAAAAGGTGATTAGATGTACCTACGTAGTTAGCGGTAGCTTTACCACCCAAGTTAAGGTAATAGGTTAAAACGTGCTGAGGACTGTATGGCATTAGGGTGGCTAAAAATGTAATGTCGCAAGCGTTTTCCCCTCAAGATTGGGCGCCTCTTGTTGTATATTATAGCCTTGCCCCTCTACTGGACCTCTGGGGGGGTCGACCGTTAAAATGTCCATTACTCGTGGGAACAACATGGAAACAATAAATAAAAAAAAACAAACAAAAATACTAAAAACTAGAAAATAAAAAATCGGTAAAAAAACTTTTAAGTTAAACGGTTTTATCTTATGTGCACTGAAAACTAGAAAATAATAATAACAATTAGGTATTTTGAACTTCTAGTTCAGAAATATTTTAGTACTAGGCAGAATAGCTTTTAGGCATATTAGACTAAAATAAAAACGTGGGGCCCCTCTGAAATCCTACCTATGGCAAAGCATATCTTTATACTTTGGTAGATCATGAGCTCGGCGTTCGCTGGTGAAGCCGCCACGGCTGGTTATTGATTGTCAAAATCTCCAGTTACGATTATAGTAAGTCGATGCAATCCACACTTAGTATAGAAGAAAGTATTACAGCAATAATTAATGGGCCCCACGTTTTTATTTTAGTCTAACATGCCAAAAAGCTATTCTGCCTAGTACTAAAATATTTCTGAACTAGAAGTTCAAAATACCTAATTGTTATTATTATTTTCTAGTTTTCAGTGTACATAAGATAAAACCGTTTAACTTAAAAGTTTTTTTACCGATTTTTTATTTATCAGAACGTCAACGGTTTCTTGTAGACGTATCTGTTTTGAAAAAGTAAAGTGTTCTCGAATAGTTGAATTTAAATATTTTAAATAGGTTTTTTCTTTATTCTGTGTATTTTTTTTGCTTCCGACGACGGAAAGAGATAAACTTTCCGAAACGTTAAGCATTTTTTTATTTGTTAAGCAAATTTGTATGACTGTAAACATAACTTCTGACAAGCAGTGTCCGTTTAGGTTTAACGCAGAAGTGTTTACAAAAAATAACTATTTTATTTTGTAGATTTTCTTGCAGTGCAGTGGCGAAATACCCATAAAGGATTTTTTTGGAGAGATGAATCCGCCACATAGGTTTAGACATTTTTTACAATTACTTTGGAAACATCACAAAGCGTTAGTAAATATTAATAAATTTAATAAAATACGTGTTATAATTATAATATCTATTATAAAGGTTAAAAAAAAGTTACAAAACTAAACTTATGTATGTAAGATACTCATTGTATCTCTTGTCTAGAGGAACCGTACTGGAATTCTGCGCCTAATCAAAATAGGAACAAAATTACCATTAGATACAAAATAAGAAAGATACAAGAAAAAGGTAATCAAAACAATCAACTTACCAACTTAGAGACTATGGACTATGGACAATTTTTTTTCAGTAATTAGTATACCGGGTGCGTCTCAAAAGTGGCTCACCCCCTATAACTTTTTTATTTTTTCAGATAAAATAAACGAGATTTGGTATGTTAGTAGGTATATTGTCAAGAGCAAGAATTTATGTATTTATCATTAAAATAAATCACCCAATATATTAAATAGAATATATTACTCTAAACATAATGTTTGCACAATAAAAATTAAACTAGAACAAGTTGACGTCAGACTAAGGTCTAAAGGTGAACTTTGTTTAATTCTTATTGTTGTAAATATCAATATGGGAGAATAATTAAAAAGTAAATCAGAGGAGAGTCGAGGGCTCTCTCGGGGGAGAACGAATGAAGAAGTCATGCTGTTCAGTTGAGTTGAGTTCTCCAAGTATCATAATGACAGTAAAGTAAGTTTATATTTTTTATATATTTTCTCTAAGTATATTTTATTGGTCAAAAGGTATTCTGCTTGACATTTCTCCTACCTAAATTAATGTATTTAATTCTTTAATAAATTTATATTTTGTTTTTATATATATTGATTGTTTTAATGATCTTCGATACCTAAAACGTCCCTAGCCGCAACCCTCTAAAACGGGGTCGCGACATGGGACGTTTGGACGTTTGGACGTTGACATAAATTAGGATTGATTCACCTATTCCATTGTTTTGGTCATTTCTTGTTTCACCGGAAATGGCTACAACTTTTGATTTTTAAATGGCACCCTCGGTATTTTTTACTTTATTCGATAGAAAAAGACACTCTGAATTGAATGACATATCATATGTCAACTTTTGACATATTCGCTCAAAAACTAATTGTATTTTCAATTTCAATCTAGAGTGTCATGGCTGTGTAAAAACACTAATTTTTAATCAAGGAGCTATGGAAAAATAAATTTGATCGTCTAATGTTTTTAGTGTCTTATCCTCGTCGATTCAAAGATGCCCAAATCGTATTTTTAATCATATTTCAATTTTTTCAAATGGACCGAGGGTGGCTCATTAGCATATTTGGAAAAAGCATTTTTTCCGAATAATTTGATACCATACACATGGTATTTCGAGTCAAATTGTAGTTATGAACCGCATGTTATAATTGCAATAAACCATATGCGAAAATGTCAAAAGTTGACATATGTTATGTCGTTCTATTCGGAGTGTCATTTTCTATCGAATGAAGTAAAAAAATACCGAGGATGTCGTTTAAATATCAAAAAATGCAATCATTTCCGGTGAAACCGGAAGTGACCGAAAACAATTGAATACACCAATCAATCCTAATTTATGTCATATACTAACATACCAGATCTCGTTATTTTATCTGAAAAAATACCGTTATGGGATATATCTGAAAAAAGTTATAAGGGTGAGCCGCTTTTGAGACACACCCGGTATATAGGAAAAATCGTGTGTATTAGGAAGTCTCAAAAGAAACAATTATATTTTAGATTTAAACGAGGATATAAATGAAATTTTTAATCACTAGTGTTTTTATTTAACAAATTTAGGGTTCCCAACCGTCCCGGTTTAGCCGGGATTAACCAGGAATCAGAAAGTTTGTCCCGGCGAAAGTTTTGCCTTGGCCGGGACCTAATGTTATGTTTTATGTTTAAAAATTAAAAAAGTGTGTACTAATAATAATATATTTTAATTTCTAATATTTAATGTTTTGTTTCAATTATTTAAAAGCTTAAAAATAATTGTCCCGGAATCGCCGGTGCTCAAGTTGGGAACCCTAAACAAATTACATACACTATAAAACTTTGCTATTCCCAGCCTATTTAATAATCTTCAACATGTTTTTATGTTTATCATTGGAGACGTAATTTTTATGTTTTTAAAAATTTATTTTTATAAATTTATATATTATGAACAAGAGTTAAAATAATATTTTTAATTAAAAGAAAATATTGTTTTTCGTAATTTACCACAAACTTTTTATATAAATTTCGCTGATTTGTTTATATTGTATATTGTATACTAATTTCGGTTAAAATTTTACAAAATGCCCATTATAAATTAATTTTACGTTCCGGATATGCACTATTAAATTGAATTGAAAACTGAACGTATTTTAACCGTCTATTAATAAGGAATATTCGGGAAATGGAATGCTTTATTAAACATTTTTGTGAAATATCGGTCGAAATATTTGGTTTGAATAATACAAATTATATTTTCGAAAAATAGTTTCAATTGCACAGTATAAACTTTAAATGCATATTAGTCTGACTAAAAGTACTATCATATTTTTTTCTCATATCGATGGTATTTTGAAACATAATCATTTTTAGATTAAATTATATTTAGTAGAGTGCTTTTTCATAAGGGCTTTATGAGATACAAATCTGGGAATTCATTTACTGTGCACGATTTTTTTATAAAACTTTTTGCATTGTATTGTTAATATAAGATATATTACAAAGTTTACCTATTTAAATTCGTTGCTTTCACTTTAGTATTTTAATAAACACACATATACAAATGCATACATACAAGATGGCTCCGTTTTCCGGAAAAGCTCTGTATCAGGATTCCTATTTGAGATTTTGACTCCAAACCTTTTACAAAATATATGTTTAATGGTAGTTGACATTTCAAAAATATTTTTATAGATATACAGGGTGAGTCAAATATATATCATTTATTCATTTGAATTTAGTGAATTTGCTATAAAATTCTGGTTCCAAAAATACCTTATTACCATGGAGTATATTAAATAGTGTTTGAATTATGACCACGTCAATATAGAAGTCCAAGAACCTTCGTATGAGAACTTCTAATCGAGACGATCGACTTATTGTAAGTTCATCGCTAAGAAACCGCCATGTGCCAGCTTTTCAAATTGATAATGAATTGCATTTAAGAACCGTACATATTAACTAACGGACTACAAGAAGAAGATTAAATGAAGCAAATCTTATGTCAAGGAGGCCTGCTTCGGAACCAGAACTTACTAGATGTGTTGACTAGGCCCAAAAGCAAAGGCATGGTCTTAATGTAAAAATTACGAAAAATGTTAGTGCCTTCTTTAAAACCGAATATTTCCAACAAAAATAAAGCTAATGATATGAACCAAAAAACAAACCATCGAGAAAGAATGTATCTATATGATAAAATAATTTTTAAATTTCTTGCTGTTTTAACATATTTCACAGGGTGTTTCAAACTTTCATAAAAAATATCAACATTTTGTTTACCCTCGTATAATTAACAGGTGGGGAGTTTTAATTTAGAAAAAGATACTAAGAAGTCAAATAATTTGGCAACACACTGGTTAAAAAATCATCAAAATCGGCCCATTAAAATAAAATATATTAACCTTTAAAATACATCAAAGTTTTAAGGTGCCCATTTTTCGTGCCGGTGAATGTATTTCAAAAACTATACATTTTAGTCATATACTTTTCTAATGAAACAAACCTTTATTTTTTTACTAGAATCCAAAAATTAATTAATATATAGGGTGTTCCATTACAAAAAAACATAACTTTGATGTGTAATTTTTTTGGGGGACACACTGTAGAACTCTACATAATTTCAGAAAATACTTTAAATTGACTTACATAAGCTCAGAAAATTTCACCTCAATACAAACTTGTGTTCTCCTTGCAAAAACTGCGTCGTATATGACGCGCCACCCTGTATAATTCGATTTCAATCAAAATTTCAATGATTAGAATATAAGCAGAATAGGTATAGCTTATGCATTAGATTTATTAATTTCAATAAATTTTCTTAGAAAAAGATTTTAAAAAATCAAAATATTAAGAAGGAAATTAAGAATTTACTAAAATTACTAAAATAAAAAATTAAAAGCAACGAAAAAAAATGGGTAAACATTTTAGTATTTTATCTATAAAACACAATACAGAAGGTTTCACATTAATACATTGACAGTAATTGAATTCCGAAGTCTCTGGGCACTCCACTAATTGGGAATTTAAAAAACCCAAATTATTTATTTTTTTAATATATATATATATATATATATATATATATATATATATATATATATATATATATATATATATATATATATATATATATATATATATATATATATACCCCAATCCACGTGCAAAGTTTGGTTCCAATCAACCATAATTAAGAGAAGTCCTGATGATTTCGTCCATTTAGAGGCATCGGTTCAAAACGTCGAGTGCGTCATCCTGTAGACCGTCCTCAATTATGCCGAAATTGACCCACATTTTTGTTCAATATCAAATCGTTAATCCCACTCTGATGAAGGTAACGTAAAAGTAAACGAAACGCCGCATCCAACTTTGCAGGGCTGGCCCGTATGCACCGTCGGCGTCGCCCACATTGCCTACCCTCCAAATTTGGTTGCGATCGGACGACATCAACTTTTGACGTTTCTAACCAACTATCGACATACCAAATTTCATTTAAATGGGACGATTTTATGATTTGATTCATTGATGATGGAGTTTCGTAGCGCACGAAACGTCATTAAAGTGTCATGAAAAGATGGGCACAGGGCCCGTTGATAATGGGGTTTTATAGTGCTCAAAATGTCGCCGAGATATCATGAAAAGAGGGGGTTCTTCGAGCCCCATCTACATTCCGAGTTTGTCCCCTAGCTCATATAGGTCCCGAGTTACGACACTCCGATCGTTTCGTGTGTCAAGGCCTTCAATGTTTAATTCCATCGCGCGTAAAGAAATTAAAATGTCACTTAAAAAAACATTTTGTAAAATGGTGTCTACCAGCTTTTTAACTCTTAAGAGGTTAGGCCTATCAAAAAAAATGCCTTCAACTTTTTTTTAGAGAATGTTCCTGTCTTCATTTTGTATATAAAGTAGCATATCCGTAATATATAACCAAAGAAGGTAAAAAAATTGGCATTTAACCTTTGTATATTTAAGAACTTTTAACTTATTGGTCTTATTGGTAAGTTATAGGGGAACCGTTTCCAACTATTGTCAAAAATCTTTTTTACACCGATCTGTCTTATTTGACTGGACTGTTATGAAAATCTTGGACTAAACAAAAAAAAAGCATTTCCCGCGAGACATACCTTGTGTAACCCTTTATTCGAACAGATTTGCATAACCAATAAAAAGTATTTAATTTTAGTACCGGCTATACCCTATCGCATATCTATCTACATATATAAAATGCTAATGTTTATCTGTGTCGTCTCTACTGAAGTAACGACTTGATCTAGAAAGTTGCTTTTTTACTAAAAGATAGCTAATTGGCTCTTCTAAAAACTGTCGTCGCTGGATTTTTTGTTTTTCATTTAATTAAAATAATAAAAAGTATTTTTTTTCCTGATGTCGTGGCAGATGCGCCAGGCTTCAGCTAGTAAGAAATAAAAAAATAAAGTTAATTTGAATATATCGAACATCTTTAAGTACTTTAAATGGATACGTCTATTAGTCTATTCAATCGGTGACCTATATCATCACCCGCATTTAATAAAAGTGATTAAAATATTCTGGGTGGGAATAATTTATATATTTCGATTCAAACTTTATTGTTTCCGATAATGGAGAAAGAATTCTGACACGTTAAATAGTTTATGTAGTTTAAAATGACAAATTTTGGATTTTTTTAACTTGATAACAACATACCGATATATAAATTCATAACTATATACCGATCTGGTGATCGAAACTACGTGGTCTGGATTTTACCGTGTAAGATAGTGATGTCGACAGCTTAATGGAAAATCAAATGTATTAGAAAGAGATAAAAGTTCGGTTGATACATTTGTTCTATGCGGTATTGTCAGATTTTGCATAAAAATTTCAAACCGCACAAGTAAAAATTTATGAAAAGTGTTGCATCTAGGGTTGAAACTTTATTTTTCACAATTAGTTACTTTGTAGATTTTACTACAGCTGTAATAGATTATATTTGGCTTAGATATATTATCTTCATTTCAGTAGTATACACACATTTTTCTACAAACGTAAACACCGCTAGCACTGCATGCCGCTTTTTATTTTGACTGTGGAGTCTACTTCAAAGTGGTATTCCTTCGGCTCTTCTACAGTGTTTTGAAGATCTTTATTTTGCCCTTTTTTCCAAATTTTGAAACTGTTTTAATACGGTCCTGTTGTCTTTCCAAAAGAAACGAACCTTCAAATATTTTCTCGATCCGGTCCTGTTGTTCTGGGTTCTTTTTGTTGCTGATGTTTCAGGTTTCTTAAAATTTTGCTATGTTTTACTACATTAATCTAAATTTAGATTTCAAAAATTTATCATAACTCATTTTTTGAAGCGAAACTTCTTTGCGCGCGCTGGGTGTAAAAATTGAAGTTCCTGACACGACACGCGAGACGACACGCGACACGACAGATGAGAGGAAAAATGTTAAGGACAGCCTACGGCTTGGAAAAAATCGATGTTTCTTATACGACGTTTCGTTTACATCTTCATCAGGGTGGGACTAAGGATTTGATATTGAAGAAAAATGTGGGTTGATTTCGGCATATTTGGGGACGAGCTAGAGGATCCTCTAGCTCGTCCCCTCGACGAGGAACCTCGACGTTTCGAACCGATGCCTCTAAGTAAACGAAATCGTCAGGATTTTTCTTAATTATGGGTCGATTCAAACCAAACTGGGCACGTAGATATAGAGGTACCCGAATGGAGTATTCAGACGGACGGTGATTTCAATACAAATTTTGTAAAAGTGAATCAAATTATTTATTAATTTTTAATTTATCACTTTTTCAACATTTCAAACTACAGTTTTTCAAACATTTCCTTCATATCCTTTTCCAATTCAGATTAATAGCTGTTAGTAAGAAGTATCACTTCAAATATGCGCACATAGTGCACACACAATTTTTTTTAATACTAAGGGCTGGCAAAGGTTAGTCTTGGGTCGAGATTTCCGTATGTAAGAAGAGTACACTGGGCATTTATAATGTACTGAACAAAGAGAGGACAGTAAACACGGTGCCAAACGTATTAAATAAACCGAGAAACTGTGCACATCGCTAAGAGACGTGGAAGGGGATATAGCTTCACGATTTAATTACGTCGTGATACTTAATTTGTTTATTTATTAACGAGTCGTTGTAATTTTCCCTATAGCTTGAATTTTTTTAAGTGCAAGCTAGAAACACTTGCATTTTTGGTAAAAATAAGTGGAATTGAGTGGGTATTCGATAGTGGTCGTGCTATTAGAACTCTGAATTCAAAAATCGATATCTCGAAATCTATTAGAAATAATAGATTGTAGTTTTTTCCAGAACTTTGTTAATATTTCTGCTGTATTATCTTTGTACACAGTATGTGAAAATCTTTATCAATAAAAAAATTACACGATCTGAAAATTGCTATGCTCTAAAAGTAAATGGATGGATTGTTTACAATTTTTGAATGGAAAAAACAACCTTATCGAATTTTTCTTATGTAAACATATTGTAAAATATCCGATCTTGAAAATAAAGAAAAGTTTCAATATCTAAAGTAGTTCTTGAGTTATGGCCTGTTATGTGTTAAAAAGTTGAGTTTTTAAATTATCGCGATTACTGACGTTTTCTCGTTATAAAAAAATGACACCCTAACGATATCCTTATAATTCCATTTCAGATGCTCATCTAGTTATCTATTGAAAAAAAAAGTCTTTTAAAAATAAGCGGTTTGCGATCGTGATTTTACTTTACTTGATAGGGACAGGCGTATCGGCAACGCCGCAACAGCACACCGTCGCGCGTCGCGTCGGTCGGTCGCATTTCTCTCACTCCGACTTAATAAGATCCCTATGCGATTTACTTCCACACATGTAAATGCCGACCCAAAAGTAACAGTTGCCAGCACGGTATAACCCTGTCTTTATTGCTTATAATAAAAACATATAAAGCGACAATTGTCATGGCAAGACATTAATGCTAAAACAATCTTCAAACTAGATTTTGTAGTACTCTAGAAATTTATAATACAAAGTATCCATAACACTCTGTATACGTATTTCTACCTTTCGACACGGCCAGTTTACTTGCCTCTTTATTTGTACATTTTGTTTTATTGGCCATTCCGAGCCATTTTATTCTGCAAGCAACTTTATCTCCGAAATTGAATGGCTTTATATTCCCGAGCTTACCGGTTCAGTGCAAACACAGTCCTGTAAGCATTTAAAAAATAACCTTTATTTACAGAAAATAAATAACGTATAAATCGCTATCGAAACCGTTCGGGCCAGCGAAAACGGATGGTAATACCTGTTTATTTTCAACACTTTTGATATTTATTTTTATTTAGATATTTTAGGTCTTTCATGAACATAATCAGATGGAGTCTGATGCTTTTAATTTATCTCTTTGTTTTTGCCATTAACGCTTCTGTGAGATACAGAAAATAAACCTTTTAAGAACCGTTTAGATACTCAGATAATTTGCGCAAACTTGTTTGCGCGACCTACGTTTTCTATGCCTAAGTCTTTTTCCTACCTAAGTTTCTATGCGTATTCTCTTTCTATGCGCAAACCTATTTTTTTGTTTACATTCTCAGTTAATTGGCGCAAACTGGTTTGTTTAAATTAACTGATACATTAAATATATGAATTAGCGGCACTTTTGACAACCCATTTTTTTTCGTTGCTTTTAATTTTTTATTTTAGTAATTTTAGTAAATTCGTTATTTCCTTCTTAATATTTTGATTTTTTTAATTCTTTTTCTAAGTAAATTTATTGAAATAAATAAATCTAATACATAAGCTATACCTATTCTTTTTATATTCTAATCATTGAAATTTTGATTGAAATCGAATTATACAGGGTGGCGCGTCATATACGACGCGGTTTTTGCAAGGAGAACAAAAGTTTGTATTGAAATTAAATTTTCTGAGCTTATGTAAGTCAATTTAAAGTATTTTCTAAAATTATGTAGAGTTCTACAGGGTGTCCCCAAAAAAAGTTACACATCAAAGTTATGTTTTTTTGTAATGGAACACCCTATATATTAATTGATTTTTGGATTCTAGTAAAAAAATAAAGGTTTGTTTCATTAGAAAAGTATATGACTAAGATGTATAGTTTTTGAAATACATTCACCGGCATCACTACCTTAAAACTTTGATGTATTTTAAAGGTTAATATATTTTATTTTAATGCGCTGATTTTGATAAGCAGTGTGTTGCCAAATTATTTGACTTCTTAGTATCTTTTTCTAAATTAAAAATGAAACTCCCCATATGTTAATTATACGAGGGAAAACAAAATGTTGATATTTTTGATGAAAGTTTGAAACACCCTGTGAAATATGTTAAAACAGCAAGAAATTTAAAAATTATTTTATCATCTAGAACATCCTTTCTCGGTGGTTTGTTTTTTGGTTCATCTCATTAGCTGTATTTTTGTTGGAAATATTCGGTTTTAAAAAAGGCACTAACATTTTTCGTAATTTTTACATTAAGACCATGCCTTTGCTTTTGGGCCTAGTCATCACATCTAGTAAGTTCTGGTCCCGAAGCAGGCTTTTTTGACATAAGATTTGCTTCATTTAATCTTCTTCTTGTAGTCTGTTAGTTAATATGCACGGTTCTTAAGTGCAAGTCATTATCAATTTGAAAAGCTGGCAAACGGCGGTTTCTTGGCTATAAACTTACAATAAGTCGATTCGTTCTCATACAAAGGTTCCTGGACGTCTATATTGACGTCCTCATGGACGTAGTATATATAATAATTCAAAGACCATTTAATATACTCTATGGTATTAAGGTATTTTTGGAACCAGAATTTTATTCACTAAACAATTTCAAGGCAAATTCACTAAACTCGAATAAATAAATAATATATATTTGACTCACCCTGTATATCTATAAAAATATTTTTGAAATGTTAACTACTATTAAACATATATTTTGTAAAAGGTTTGGAGTGAAAATTTCAAATAGGAATCCTGATACAGAGCTTTTCCGGAAAACGGAGCCATCTTGTATGTATGCATTTGTATATGTGTGTGATTATTTAAATACTAAAGTGAAAGCAACGAATTTAAATAGGCAAACTTTGTAATATATCTTATTAACAATACAATGCAAAGTTTTATAAGAATTCGTTCACAGTAAATGAATTCCGAGGTCATTTCATCTCATAAGGGCTTAAAGCACTCCATGATACTGTTACGTTTTTCGTCGGTTCCGTGTGGATAGAAAGTAACAATTTATTTAAACACTATTTATTTAACACTAATTAACAAAAACAATAACGATAAAAGACTTATAGAACTATTTACAAACGATTTATAACTAAGAATTTATTTTTGAATTTTGGCGCGTCAACTGCACTGGTATATTTATAACTGCCCTCTCTAGGCCACTGCCGCCGGCTTTTATACCGACAGGTAAAAGAAATCTAGAATAGTCCAAAGATCGTTAGGCGCATAGAGAAGGTTTTCGAATATTCTCGTATGTACTAGTCCATTCTAGTGGGTCTCGATTCTTCTCGAACGAATGAATCATTGCGGTGTCTATGCGATGTTAAGGTCATCCGAGGGCGGGCCATATTGTGAGGTTAGGTCGAGTCCACACCGGCTCGCAACAATACATTCAAAGACATACTATAGCTGGCTAGGTTACTAAAATATCTAGTAATTATCCCTCATAGTTATGAATTATCGCGCGTCAAATTTCTCTAATTTCGACATTGACTCACTGACAGATCATGAATTCAATTCTCAATGACAATTCTAAGGTACTTCTAGATGTGTCCCAAACTCCAAATTTCGAATTTTAGGTAGCTTTAAGCTTATAACCAAAGGAAAAAACGAAAAATCTCGAAATATCCTATGGATTAAAAGTTAGCTGTCTAGCCGCTACCGGTAACTGGCTTTGCAGTCGAGAAAAAGTTAGAAAACTAGAATTAATCGGAGCGGTCTTTTCTGATTTTATCTGTATATCAATGTACCAACAATAATTGGAGGATTATAATTTTTTAAATAAATTTTAATAAAAATGACTAATATTGATACTAACATTATAACAAAATTGTGGAATAGGTGCTTAAAGAGAGATTATATAAATAAACTGGACTTGGTTTTACATGAAATCTCACAACTTTTTATAGTGAAAGAATTGTGTGTGTACATTCTATGTTTTTGATGGAATTAATTTTAAATGTATCTTTGTTATCTTTAAAGGAATATTTATTTATAATTTATTAATTATTTTCATTTTTTTCAGGTAAGTTTTATCGTCATCTACATATCTACTAATGATGTAATGACAAAAGAACACGGAGGGTCCGGTGGTGCATCTAGAGTCAGAGTCTGAGTCTGAGAGGGGTATAGTGGTAATATATAAGTAAAGTAGGTACTAGGTTTAACTAGGTAGTTACTAAGTTAAAATGAAGCTCTACTTATGAACACGGTCAACTTGGCAGTCCAACGAGTTGTAAATTGGATGGAGAATATTCTCTTAACCGTAGCTTCACATAAAACGGAGGCAGTATTACTGACTAGAAAAATATCTCCGGTGACAGTTTTCTCGGCCTTGGAGATGATTTTATTAACATGGTCCGCAAAATTCAATTTGGTATCCAGCCACACTCCTAAGTATTTAAAAAATACTTTACATTACAGTTCCTGGTAAATTACAGTTCCTTGTATATAAAACTATAGGGAGAATTCGCATAAACCGTTCAAAATGAACAATGTGCTTCATTTTAAGGAGTTCTTTAAAAAGTTTCAAATAATATTTTCACTAAAATAAAATGGAGAAACTTATTCGTAATTTCAAAAATTTACATGGATTTTCCTATGTCCAGGTTGGCGATGCAACAGACTGTATACAATGTATCTAGATATCGTGCTGGCAACTGTTACTTTTGGGTCAGAACTTACATGTGTGGAAGTAAATCGCGAATCTTATTAAGTCGGAGTGAGAGAAATGCGATGGTATGCTGTTGCGGCGTTGCCGGTGCCCCTTTCTCTATCAGGTGAAGTAAAATCACGATCGCAAACCGCTTATTTTTAAACGACTTTTTTTCGAAAATATAACTAGATAAAATCATTAGATATGTTTCTGAGCATCTGAAATAGAATTATAAAGATATCGTTAGGGTAATCAATTATTTTTAATAGATTTTGAGATATCGATTCATTTCGAATTCAGAGTTCTAATAGCGCGACCACTGCCGAATACCAACTCAATTCCACTTATTTTTACCAAAAATGCAAGTGTTTCTAACTTGCACTTAAAAATTTTCAAGCTCTGGGGAAAATTACAACTTATTAATAAATAAACAAATAAAGTATCACGAGACGTAATTAAATCGTGAAGCTGAACGCATGATGTACACTTTTCCCTAAAACTTTAGGTACTGATGTGGTACTGATTGGGTCGACCGGTGGACTGCGACAAATTTGCTATATCCCCTTCCACGTCTCTTAGCAATGTGCGCAGTTTCTCGATTTATTTCGTGCGTTTGGCAACGTGTTTACTGTTCTCTTTTTTGAATTGTACTCTTCTTCCATACGGAAATCTCGACCCAAGACTAACCTTTGCCAGCTCTTAGTATAATATATTGCATACTATCCTAACATTTCTAAAAAATATATACAGGGTGTCCCAGAAATAAGTGCAAATATTTTAACTGGTAGTATAGTTCAACCCCAGAAACACGTCTATGAGGTTTTTTCCAAAAAAAAAAAATTTTGAAAATTCGAAATTTTTTGAAAAATTTTTTGGAATTTTTTTTAGTTTTTAGTTAAAAAAACATAATTTCTTAATAATATGGCAACATAGGTATTAGATTAAATTTACAAGAAAGAGAATACAGAAAAGATCCAGTGGTTCTCAAAATTTTAGCAAAAAATCATTTTTTTTTTGGAAATTTTTAAAGTAAAATAACTCCGTTATTTTGGACTTGGGTCGATTTGAAAAACGATAAAGAGAAAATATGTTTCTTTTATCGAGATCTATCACCTCTTAAAATATTTACACTTATTTCTGGGACACCCTGTATATTAATCGCATCAAAAATTGAAAAATTTAGTGTCCATTACCAATGTTCACCTTACGGAGAAAGGATCCTATTCACGATCCTTTTACAATTTATAGGAAGTTTAATGGAAATCATAAAAGAACAGATATAGCAGAAATTCTATTTTTCCACGAGTATTATTGATGCATGTCTGAGCATCACTATTTTATTTCATATTTCAAAGTGTAACTGATGGCTCGACTAGAAATATTATACCAGACATTTGAATTTTCCCGGATCTTTATGTATAGCGGTTACAGTATAATCTCATCATATTTCACTAACTTTTCTACTTGAATATTTTAAAAGCTATTGTAAGTTTAGGGAACATTTTAACTTTTCGTTTAAATATTTTTTGTTTTTGAAAAATCCGTATTAATTATTAAGATTCGCCTGTTAGAATTACATTATAATGATCATGTTGAAAAATATATTTTTTAAATTATTAACCAGTATTTGTTACATTAAAGCTTCATATTTAATTAATATAAAGATTTAATGAATAAAAAAAATATACAGGGTGGCCCATTAGTGCGAGGAAGTCCAATTAATAATGCTAATAATAAATTACAACAATTATTAGGTAATCCAAAGGATAAAACACCTCTACTGGAGAGGTCGGGTATTGTTACGGTTCAAAATTTCACCGTAACTTATTTTACTTATTTTGGTTATTTTTAGGAATAAAACTAAAAGTTACTTGAATAATAACGTTTAATTAGCTTACTTCTTAACTGTACTAATTCGTACTGTAATTTTTTTCTAATATTATCTTATCTATAAGTTTCATCATCACAACAATTTCTTTGGATGGAGTTGTCTCCGATAACTGTAATATAAAACATCATTAATATATAATATCAATTTGTCTATTTAAAACCTTTCTTTCTACGGTGGTTACTAATTCTTTATTTAGACTTATGCTTGTGTTAGGATAATTTCTTGGCATATTTCTTCGGAGAATTCTTGAACATAGACTTGATGTGGTTATCTTTTGTCTGTTTTCAACGCTGTTTTTTTTCAATGTTTGGTTTTACCTGATTATAATTGATTTTTCCCCAAATTTCATCTTTGTTTATATTACGATTTACAAACTGACGTTTCAATTGTTTGTCAGCTGATTGTGTGACACCGGCGTTGAAGGTTGACAGATCGACCTTTGTATATTGGGTTTTCGTTATTATCTTTTTAATCGGTTTTTATATGATCGGAAAATGTATTAATAATTTTCCGAAGATATTGTGTCCATCTATGGATTATTATAATTTATGATGTAATAAAATGTTTTCTCAATTAGGATGCAGTAAATAAATTTTGTATCAAATTTTATTTTGGGTCTTTTTGTTTTACTGGTTGCCTGTGTTAAATTTTATGTTGGTACTTGGAATCGAGCATGTTCTGAGGATTTTGCAAATCACTCGTCCTTCTTCTGCTTCGAACCGTCTTGGTAAATGCAGCATTTCTGATCCTTAACTGACAAAAATTTCATTGAAGTTTTTTGTCCTTGCCTTGCCGTTCCGAATTGGGATTGATTCTTTAGAGTTGTCTGGAATTCTTTTGTTGGTCGAGAAGACTGGTTGTGCAGTTTTGACACTAGTTGTGGGCGATTTTGGCCTGTGTGTGGTTCAGAATTCCAGAGAAACCTTGTAGAGGGATATATTTATTTTGTTAGTTGGTAAGAGACATGTGAAGAAACAGCTGTGTAAAATCCCGTTATAGTATTTATGAAATTTCTTGTAAAGATTGTAATCAGAAATATGTTAGGCAAACTAGAAAATCAATATTAACTAGATTTAAAGAACATATAGCTCAGACAAGATATGGTAGACCGGATAAATCTTGTGATGCTGAACATATTGTTGATAAAGAACATTGTATAGATCTTAATAATTTAAAATGAATTAAACAAGTCTCAAATTACAGGCAATTAGATGCATATGAAAGCATCAGAATTAGTAAGTGTAAAGATAGTATGAACAGAGACAACGGTCCAATTCCTTCAAGTTCTTTGTTCCTACTACTCTAGTGGCGGAATTCTAACTGTTACGCTCGGTGGGCTCTGACTCGGTTGGCTATATTTTGCCACGCCCACTCGGTGCCCACTGAGCGAGTATATAAACGCTCAAATTAGTAGATTGTAGACTAACCTAACCGTCCTTGTATCATGGATTGTAATTTAGTTTTAATCATGTGCTAATGATGCTAACATGGTTAGAGAAACGCGCGTCCAGTGTAAAAGTAAAAGTGTTTTGGTGTATTGTGGTGATTTTGTGTTTTATTTTGCTATTTTTATTAAAATAAAAATAGTTTGGGTACCTAGATCGACTCAGCCTTAAATAAGTACCTACTTGAGAACCTGAGGTAATAATAGGCGGTTGAAGCGTAGTGCTAGCCACATTACCTTCCTTGTATACCGAACGGCTCTAGCATGGCAAGCTGTACCTTGCTACTCCCAAGGCGACAAATGCCTTGGGAGCCTCTTCCAACAGTAAATTTTTATCAAAGCGAGACTTAAAATGATCTTTGTCTGGTATTTTACCGTTGAAAACTCCATATGTATTATAATGCAGCAAATATGTGCAAAACCGCTAAAAATTTTCGTGCAATTTAAAAAAAAACTTAAAACCTTCTCATAACTTTTTTTTGTGTCACCCTGTTTATCACGAAATATTTTTAGTGTATGCCCCTTTACAAACTATACAACAACTGTATAAACCTTTTTTTCATATCTTCGACAACGACGATATTGGACTTCCTCGCACAAATGGGCCACCCTGTATATTATTTAATAAAAGGTATATGTTACAGTGAAAGTCGGAAATTCAGTGATTGTTAACATTCACTATGAAATGCTACCAATTACGCATTGGACCAGTGAATGTGGCATTTTAAAAAAAATTGTCGACTTTTCCTAGTAATTTCTAACATTCACTAGGGAAATTAACAATTACTAAAGGTTGCCAGTAAAAGTTATTCTATTGCACAGAGCGAGTGTGGTGAGGAAGAATGTTGGTGGAAGTTAGAACAAATAAAACTTTTAAGAATATTGGATCACCTCAGTATGCAGGGTGATTCACATATCTTACATTTACAATTTACTTCTTTAGTATATTTATTAAAAATTATAGAAAATAACGACATAACCTTCTAAATATTAAAAGGGAAAACATAGTAAACATTTTAAAGCGTACAAAACAATAAAAAAAAATCATAAACATAAAATTACTTATTAGTACAAGGTTTTTTTTAATAAAGCTCTTCATCGTGAACAAAATAAAGTATGCCCGAATTTTCTTCAACTGGAGTTATTCATTTTTTCAAACCCGCTACTTCAAGCATATCAAAACGTTTAATAAGTTCATAGTCATTAGGTGCCTTAATATCCTTTTCTCTTGCACGCTTAACTTTTACTATGACTTCATTATATTGCTAAAATGAAAAACAAGTACTATTACATTTTTGCTAGTGCCTGGTTTACCTTAATTTTTCACAGAAAATTTCTTCCGTAGGGAAAATACCGTACAGCACTTTTTACAACGATAACAAAACAATTATACATAACCACAAAAAAAACAAAGCGAATTTATGCCAGATGTCTGACAACGTTGCCAACGTTTAACCTAATTTAATGTTATCCTTATATTGCGTATTATTCAACTTGTCCTTATTTATCCTTATATTTTACAACATGTGACAACCGCGCTTACTGAATCTTCCAAAACTCACTGCTATCGTCCAGAGAATGCTAGCATTCACTAGTAAAAGTTTGTTTCAAAAATATCTATTGAACTTTTACTGGCTTAGTCTTAGCAAATCAGTGAATGTGAGCTTTTACTAGTAATTGTTAACAATCACTTTCCAACTTTTACAGTAACATATACATATTTTCAAAAAAATATAATTATAGCTTGATATATTTGAAGCTCCTTGAGATTTTTCAATTAAATAGGTTTAATACTATAAATGTTTATTAACTTCTTTAAATCGAGCACTCTTCAGCTCTAGAACTTTGTTCCTTTGATTTTCAAACGAATATTGCATACAACAGCCATCAGACACAAGTGGTTATTAATTCCTGTCATCGTTCCAAGCTCTTACAACATCTTATAAACTAATTAATGGACTTCAACAGTTAACGGGATGAACAATATCCAGACCACTTGAAAATCGAATCGAACAAGACTTACTAAAACTGACGTGTAAATTTTCGAATATATACATATGTTATGGGTCCGATTCTGCTGTGTTTCGTAGGTACAGGAGGTTAAAATGTTTTATTATAATTTTCTTTCAAGTGCGATTCAAATGAAATTTGGAGGGTAAAAGTTACTATGAGTGCTACATATTTTAATGCTAAACATATTATATCGCCAGATTCGCGGGTTATCACTGGAATATACTTCTAAAAAAAAACATGTACCCTACTGACTTTTTAATTATCAAAATTGTGTAGGCCATTTAATACCGATTAAAAGTTGTATCTTGATATTTTGTCCATTTCGATCTCCTCGATGAGGTAAACGCAATTTTATTAATCAGAATTAATAAAATTAATAAATTATTTATTTAATGTTACTTATTACTAAATTTTTATCAAAATTTATAAAACTGGTACAGCAATTGATCTATTTTTCTAAGTTTTAATTAACATCCTAAAGATACAGGATGCACAAACTATGCATTTCCGCACCCATGTTTATATGAACTTCCTTTCGTAGTTTTTGATGAGGAATCAAGTGAGTGCTTTTTAACATTTTGGCAAGTTGACATTAATTTTTTTAAGAGGGCTATTAGAATTGGATTAAAAAAATTAATTAAGTTGCTTTTATCTCATCAGGGAGACCGAAATCGACAAAATATCAGGAGATAACTTTTAATCAGCATTTAACGATCTACACAATTTTGATAACAAGAGATAAAGTCAGTGACACACATATCTTTCCTTAGAAAAATATTCCAGTGATAACCCACATGCACGTCGATGGTGAATATGTCGATACTTTTTTAGCATCAAATTATGTCGCACTTATAGTAACTTTTACCCTCAAAATTTTATTCGAATCGCTAAAAGCACTTGGAAGAAAATTATAATAAATTCAAAAAAGACGAAGAGCTTTTAACTCCCTGTAGCTACGAAACAAAGCAGAATTGGACCTATGTTAATAGGAAAAATAAATCTTATTTTTACGAGAGGGCACATGTTTTTTTTAAACACTCTGTAGAGGTAATGTGGTTTATGGGGTTTTCGGTACGCTGGCTAGCAGGAATGGGTTTGGTAGTTTATAGTTGTTTGATGGTTTTCTTTCAAACCTTTGGCAAGATACGATCAACGTTTCGAAGCAGAAAACTGTCCTAAAAAAGGCTAAAAATAAAATTTAACGACCTATTGTACTATTGTGTTTTTAAAGCATACGAATGTAAATTTGGTATAATGTTTCGGTACCCTAAAAAATATTAACATTCATCTTTATTTTCAATTAAAATGCAGTTTTTAAAAAGGTATGAAGTTATCAATTTTTCAGAAAATGAAAAGCTAAATAAAGAAATTTTATTTTTTGTTCAGTAACAACAAATAATATGGGAATAGTAAATCCATTTAATAAACGAGAAACAACATTGTGTAGTAAACCTAAGTATCTTTGATTATGTTGATCATGTTTGTGGTCCTAAATCAGCTAACGCCATTTAGTTTAAATTATAATTTTGTTTGATATAATACTACAGTATGTCCCCGGATTGTCTTTACAAGAGGAAAACCCTTTTTATTATTAATTTATTACCATTTTGTGAAAAATGCATTCTTCATAAAACTTTTTGCTTATTCTAAAATGATTAATCCCGTTTATTCTTTTTCAAATTTCCATACCGTTTTAGAGAAAATTACCAAAAACATGAAAATAACCTCGAATTTTTCCTTAGTAGGTACTAAAAATTAAAAGACGTTTCTATGGTAATACAATTTCGATTTCATTCTTCGATAGATATTTTTATTGATAGAATTTTAATTAATATTATATTTGCTGCTGTTTTAAAATGTTAAAGAAAGAGTGATAATAGTTATCGCGGAAAATGTGATACTTTAACAACAGCAAAAATATGACGTCAATCAAAATAAATTTGAGATTGTATTACCTTAGAAACGTCTTTTAATTTTTAGGACTTCGAAAAAATTCAAGCTGCATAATATGTCATTGCGAGGCTCTGGATCGCAAGCGACACTTTTTATTTGGGAAAGCTAGGCTAGAACCGGAGAAACTATGCTCCCATCCTATCAAGGACCTGCATAAGCTAGTGCAAGGCACAGGGATAAGAGAATGGGTGCAGATATAGAAAGGAGACAAACACAATAGGCCTCACAGGTCGCAGTTTCCGGCAGAGAACGGTCCCTTGTTATGGAAAAAAACTCGATGATAAAATGATTTTTAAGTTTCTCGCTGTCAACATATTCCACAGGGCGTTCAAACTTTAACCAAAAATAACACGAGGGAAAAATAACAACATTTTTCCCTCATATAATTGGCATAGAACTTTAATTATTAATTTAGAAAGAGATACTAGTCAAATAATTTAGCAACAAATTGCTGAAAAAATAATCAAAATCGGCCGATTAAAACAAAAAACATTAAACTTTAAAATATATCAATATTTTAAGGTGTCCGTTTGTAAAAAATGAAGTATCATTCAAGCTGCATTCTCTTGTTTGGTTTAGTCCTGAAATAACGACTTATAATCCGGAAGTAAATGACATAGGCATCTAACTGCTACGGTTAGGATAAATTTTGCATAATCCGGATGTCTGGCGCTTAAATCATACTTCTATCGGGTTCGCCTATGAGAGTGTACTTGAGCTAAGGAGAATACACTTTGGCGCTTTTTCTATTCGCTAGAGGTATGAATATTTTATAGCGACTAGGTTTAAGCGCTGTGGCACAAAACCGTCACCGACGTGTATGGGAATAAAAATTTGATGGTTAGCAAAGCAAACATTTAACGATGGAATAAATTTCGTATGCTACATTATATTTTATGTATTATACCTTATATTATCCCATATACCGGGTGGCTCTCATATTATATCATTATAACTGCTGAATTGATGATACTACATCCACGTTGTAGTATAACATACCCAGGTTCGTTCAGTAAAGTTGAAGAGGTAAGATTTTAGCCAACTTATAACAAACAATTTAAATGAAATAAAGGAACCTACGCTACGTTGGATGTAGTAGATCCGGTAATAGGATATCTAGGCATAGGAATTACATGCATTGGAATGAAACGCCTATAAAAAGTCTAAGCTTAAACAGAGATGGAGAACAACTTCCCCGTTTCCACTTCCACTACGACTGTCGACTTAGACAAACTCCAATAAGATAACAAATTTTGGAAATTCCGCCGCCTCCCACCCACCCATGATACCCGTCCACCTGCCCTTTATCGCCATTATTTTATTTCCCTTCCCGCGCTCCGCAAAACGCCACATTTCAGTCCATCACAGAGTTGACAGGTCTACCGGTTTCGTCTGTAAGCTACCGATCTACCGATTTAAACAAAAATTTAACGATATGTTCAACTGCGTTTTTAGTCTAATCTGACTTTATTATTGTTTATTAAATTTTATTTAATAATTATAGGTCATCGTTCTGTCTAGTTGTAGAGTTACAACGATATTCCTACAAATCCTTTTTTTTTCCCCAAAAAAAAATATAAACAAAAACCAAAATCTAAGTTAAGAAACAAACTGAATACGGATAAATATTTTAGTGCTTTTCCTGTCAAAAAAATATATTAATATGAAAAAAGAGTTGAGAGTTGCTACAGCTTTCCCATTGAAATGAAATGATTTTTAGATATCACTGATCAAAATTTGTACAAAGGTAAAAAGTGACTGCTATCCCTACTTGTTATAGTTCTTATTAATATATTAATATTGTTTAATTCAATATATTTTTTTTAATATTAAAAAATCTCTTCAAAAACCTCTTCTTCAACCCGGATTCATCTACTCCTGGATCTCTCTTGTCTCTCCTATCCTTTTCCATAACTCCCTGTTTTGTGCTGTATTTAACCACCGTTTACCTGCCACTTCCCTAATGTTACGCAGGGACGTGCCCCTGCCCACGCGAGCCTTAGCTTATCTCCCAAGACCATACTGGGGAAATCACTGTCCCATCCCATTCTCATATCCAAACCTCAAAATTTTCCAATCAAAAGCGTGACCTTGAAATTGCCAAACCTCTAAACCACGAAATGTCAACCTTAAAACAAAACTACCCCAGGCGAGTAGAACGTATGATTCAGAATCTCGCACTGAATATAATATACCTAACTATTTCTAACTCTTGTTATGTTTATTATATTTGTATTTTATTTGAGTGATCTAGTATTACGACACATAGGAATGCTAATTTTGGACTTAAATATTATATTTTATTTTGTTTCTGTACTTTTGATTTTTGTTGAAGATCTACGGAGTATTTTGTTCTCGTATGGAATTATAAAGGTGCCCGGTGGCGTAGAGGTACAGGCTCTCATCTATCAATCTCAAGGTTCGATCCCCACACCCGGCATTGCATCAGCCGACTATTTTTATTAAAATAAAAATAGTTTAGGTACCTAGGTCGACTCAGCCTTAAATGAGTACTTGGGATTCACAATCCTGAGGTAATAATAGGCGGTTGAAGCGTAGTGCTAGCCACATTACCTTCCTTGTATACCGAACGGCTCTACTATGGCAAGCTGTACCTTGCTACTCCCAAGGCGTTAAACGCTATATACGGGAGCTATTATTATTAGTATGGAATTATAATCTCACAAATCCGGCAACCCTGTTCGGCTGCTCCTTTATAAAGTTTTTTCAGCCCAATTTCTTTGTCACCGCCGCCGCCGACCGACCGGTCGGTGTCGGGCGACTGGCAGGAAGATCATACAGTATTGCCATTTCATAGAATTGCACTTGCTATTTCAGAAGTGATTTCAAAGTTCTGCATGTTACTTTTTGTTTTAGAAAAAAGTTGTTATGTGCCTAGAGAAAACATTCTTAAAATTGTTTTGTACTTTATTTAATATTTCATTAAGTAGGCAAGATAATGGGATTAGAAGATTCGGGATTTAGGATAAGCCAACATAATTTTGATTTAACAGAATGGCAACACTGTCCTTCGTCTTTCTATTTTTTCGATTCTATTCTATTAGAGAAGTGTCTAGCCCTAGCAGTCAACTTTTAAGCTTGACCAATCAGGTTGGTTAGCGTGGTTATTTGAAGTGTGTTAATTCATTTGTATTTGTCAAAAACTCTAACGTGATTGGTCGGGCTTAATAGTTGCCTGCTAGGGCTAGACACAAGTTTCTATTAGTAGCCGGTAGCCCCCACACAAGCGTCTTAAAGACCCGTCCCCTCACGCAGAGGCTCTCTCGTCGTATCACTTCTATGATCACTTCCGCTATACAATGGTAGGGAAAAGACACTTTATCCGTCTCTGTTGTACTGCAGTGTATTTTGCAGCCTTACTATATTTTTTTATCGCATTGAAAACCTCCTATTGCTAATGAAATTTTGCCACACGTGTATACTTTGGATGTAGTACATTCCTCACTTAAATTTTGAGAGAGTTTTTTTTAACTTAGTCAGTAACGACTAACCTGCTATTTTTTATATGCTATATATTTATATATTTTTGTTTATTATTTATATTTATATATAAAGAAAGGTGGTTCTTTAATATACCTTTTGCTATGCTCCTGTCAGTAGACGTAGCGTTCACTACTGCGCATCACATCTGTACAGGGTGTCCCATTTTCGTGTGTTTTGCAGGGTTTCTCCTTTATGAGTTACAAAGATGCTGTTTTCATGTCACTTACTTTTTTCATGCAACTAAAAATGCTACACACAGATTTCTCATAGCCCTCTTAGTTCTTGAAATACAGGACGAAATTGAAAATGTTGCATTTTTCGACCCCCTTCGTATCTCGGCTTTCTTATAACTTATTGAAAAGATGAAAACTGAGTCCTCTAGATTTTTTCACGTAGAATTCAGTGGCGTAACTAGTGGCGTTTTTCGCTGGGAGTAGTCATTCTTGAAATAGGCCCCCTCTCACTTTAGTCCTTCACCCTACAGAAAGGTATGGTGTCATCATGTAAGGATTTCCCTTACTTCCTCGAATCAAGTTGTTTACAGCGCCATATGTGAGTTTTCGGGCAGATTGTGGTCCACTAGGATTTTGACTTGGTCTACCCATCTCTCAGGTGACCTTGCACGTGATCGTTTATTCTTTGTTTATCGCTTTCCTTTAGTATCTAGGTTTCAGAGCTATACATAACTATGGAGAAAATAACATCCATTTTTCGTAATGCGCAGTTTAGTGTTTCGGGTGATTGCTGTAGCCTTCCATATTTTAGTCAGCTCTGCAGTGGTGACGCTAGAACTTTTTTTTGGGGGGGGGGGAGGATAAGCAATTTTCCCAACTTCCTATTTTTTTTAGGGGCCATAATACATGTAATAATGTATCATGATAGGAATAAATCCCCTTGCTTTAAAAAAGTTGTTTTATTAATTTAAAATTTAAATTTAACATTATTGAACATTATAACATGCATAAATAATTATTGTTATGACAACTCTACAATTAAAATAAGATCGTACCATCCTTAATATTTTATTTATTAACTAGCGTGTACCAGTGACTTCGTTCGCGTCGAATTAATCATTTGTAATGGTGATGATAAAGCAAAGCAAGAATTTCCATTGACATACAAACTGGATAAAATTTTCTCACATTTATGTCAGCATGAGAAAAAACAATATGGCAATATTATTATATAACTTGGTAATATTTGAGGGGTAGTTTCATCTCGTTGGAATTTGACTTTCGAAAAATCCGTTTGTCAAATATAAGCTTTTTACGTCAAGCCGTTTAAGCAGAAAATCGTGGTTAAGAAATTACCCAACTTTTTGGAACACCCTGTATGATTTTTTAAAAAATTTCAAAACATGTAAAATACCAAATAAATTATGCTTGTCCAAGCGTTTTCCCGAAAGACTAACCGTTTTTTAAATAACAAATATTGTAATATTTGAGGGGCGTTTTCACCCTCTTGGAATTTGAGATTCGAGAAACCCCCTCCTTATCGAACCTCTACACCCCACAGTCAATCCGTTTGCCAAAAATCAGCTTTAAACGTCAAGCAGTTTAAGCAGAATCGTGATTACTCAATGGTCATATTTTATGAAACACCCTGTATAAATTATATTATTATATTATAAAAATCTTAAAATATGTAAAACAACAAAATAAAATATACGTGTTTAAGGGTTTTTCCGAAAAACTCACCGGTTTTTAAATAAAAAATATTTTAATATTTGAGGGATAGTTTCACCCCCTTAGAATTCGAGTTTCGAAAAATCCCTTTTTATCGAACCTCTTCACCCTAAAGTCAATCTGTTTTCCAAAAATCAGCTTTTTACGGCAAGCGCTTTAAGCAGGATCGTGATTAATCAATAACCAGGTTTTTCGAAACACCCTGTATACATTTTTAAAAAATCTTAAAATATGTAAAAAAAACAAAATAAAATTTACATGTTTAAGCGTTTTTTCGGAAACTTGGCCGTTTTTTAAATAAAAAAAATATCGTAATATTTGACGGTGGTTTCACCCTCTTGGAACTGGAATTTCGAAAAATCCCTTCTTATCGAACCTCTACACCCTAGAATCAACCTGTATGCCAAAATTGAGCTTCTTACGTTGAGTGGTTTGAGCAGGATCATGATTAATCAGTATGTCAGTCACTTAAGGATTTTATACATATATTAGTATAGACTAGTCGTCTGGTCATCAAAGTGGCCTAAGTTGTTATTATTTTTTGTAAATCTAAGTTGATGGCAATATCCGCTTCACATTAGTGCAGCGGCAATTTATTTTTTATTTTTGACAAATTTGGGATTTAGACGTCGCGTTGTCATGACTAATTTCCCAACTCAATTATACATTGGGGGGGGGGGAGCATCCCCCTCATCACCCCTATAGTTTCACCACTGCAGCTCTGTTCATTCATCATCATTCCTCAACAATATGACTCAAACTTATATTTATTTAAATGTGATGACGCGCAGTAGTCAACGCAACGAGTATATCGGCAGCTAGATGGCCGGCATGCTGTTCAAGAGAGCATAGCAAAATATATAGTAAAGAACCAGCTCTCTTACAGTTCACTCTCGAAAACGTTGCTAGCTCTTAGATTAATAGTAGTACCACAGATTATACAGATTATAAACTTTGTTTTTTCTTTATTGTTTTTCGTGGTTCCAATTTTCGGAATCGGGCACTAGTTAGGTTACTAGTTTGCGCACATAGCACGCCCACTTATGGCCTGTAAAATTGTGCACAGCGCTTGACCGGCACTGTTAATAGAGAAATATCGGAAAACCGAATAGCGTCATGCAGTATTTACGCGTACCTTATCATGGTTACGATATGCGCGAGTCAATTTTTAACGCAACACCCGCTAATAACGTTACCGCCTGACGTAATTTGCGGATCAATTACACCAAGCGCTATTTCTAAATAACAAAAAAAATAAAAATTTCGAGAGATCTTTTATTTTGGGTTATGTTTGAATTGTTTTAAATTATTACTTTAGTCTTATTAGGTAATTTGATATTTAAGTAGCTGGGATTAGTTTTAATTAAATAAATATGGTCCAAAATATGGATTCCATCTCTTCCAATATTAAAGAACCTATAAAGAGGGTTAGGTTTACAGCAGATGACGACTTAGCCCTTCTAAGAGAATTTGTTGCTTGTTGCCCTAAACCCACTGGCAGACATTGAATAATAAAGCACTGGAAATAAGCACTTTAGCCCTTTAGTTTTAAAATACCTAGTAAACAAAACAATTTCAAAGGTTTAAATTCAAAGTTGGGTTAAGTTTAAATAGCGAACGCGACGCAAACAGAATTCTTTCCGATCCGATAACTATAAATGAAGAGAGTTAATACCACCTCACGTAAAGGAAATAACACCTGGCCTTATTAACGTCCATGCACGCTATTCGGTTTAGCGATATCTCTGTATTACGCAGTTTATTGTTATTTTACGCGAGTTTATTTTTGCGCACAGGAAATTTTACTCGTTTGCACATCGTCATAAAAAACAATTTTCGTACCACGAATTAGGGACAAGATTTTTATCTGTATACTTATAGGATTCTTAATTTGTGGTAGTACATAATCTTTAACGTGACATCGTATTAAATGAAATTGCTAATATATTTCTGTAATAATACCGTAATCCCGACGCATTTGCATATATGTTTCCTTGAATATTAAGTGACACGAGAGGAAACGATTTGCTGGCAAAAAATGTGAAAAGCAATATTAAATCGTTTACCAGAGATGGGAAAAACGACGTCAACCGAGAGGTATAAAAAGAAAATCGGAAGACATACATAACAATTTCCGGATTTTTTGCGGGAATAACTTCCAAAACTTTTCTTGTTTCGTTTTGAGAGTGCTATTGTGAAAATTAGCCTCTGACGTGGTATAAAGAAACATATTTTCTACTGAAAAAAAACATATATAGCTTTTATAAATATTTCAAAGATTAAAGCAAGGCTGAGTATAATGTACATTTATATATAGTCTGAAGTATGTAAATATTTAGTATATAATTTTTTTGTTGATTTCTTATTTTTCAATATACCTACATAATTTATATTTTTTCCACGTGTTCATAATAAGAGAAAACACAATACCTACTTTTGTATATATTTCGATAAACATATTGACGGAAATGATTTTTTTTTGATGGTAGTATTTATTTTCGATCTTCTTCTTAAAGTGCCTATCCTCTTTGGATGCTGGTTATCACATTGATCCATATTACTTTGTTCACTGCCGTTCTAAACAAAGCTGTTGACGTCAATCCGGTCCATGTTCGTAGATTTCGCAGCCACGATATTCGTCTTTATTTTCGATAAGTAAAACTTTTAGACGAAGAGGGAATATGATTTCTTTTATTATAATATTTTGTAACGAATAATAGGCCAGTCAAATAAGATCTATTATAGGGGTCACTTGGAAAAAAGTGTTGGAAAGCTGAATTGCCATGAAGTATCCTAGTTTTGCATGGTTGCTCGACCGCCGCTCGACTCAGGAGGACCAAAAAACCATTAGATTCTGCTTATAATGGGTATCAATTTGTTCAATTCGGTCCAGTAGTATGGCAGAAGTCGAAAGATGAAGAATGGTGATATTTACCAATTTTAACAAACAAGCCTAACAAAATTTTGTGTCCGGAAAATTTGTTTTACGAGTAAAAAGCCACTCACAAGCTAGTTTGCATTCTACGCAGCGTTCTTTTACCAAAAATTACTTTATTATCTTTTAAATTTCAAAAATTTCGTAACTCATTGAAAGCAGGAATTATAAAATACGATCCTGCTTGGGCCGCTACAATCCTGCTTTATCCTGCTTCAAATCCCAACCCAGTCACACTTACCAATTTTGAGCTATAGTTACGTTTATTTTGGTTGCTGATTTCCCAATTGGCAACACATGAGAAGCAGGATCGCCAAAACTGGTTCCTGTTTGCGCTGCTATACCCCTGTGGCATCCTGCTCTAAATTTCATCCGAGCAACACCTGCTGTTTTTAAGATACAGCAAGTTTAAGTCTGATTGGTGACGTCACACATAGGAACACAATAAAAACAGGATGGCTGAAACAAGTTCCTGCTTTTGCTGCTATAATCTTGCCTCATCATGCTTCAAACCCTTAACCAGCCACTCTTGCCGTTTTTGAAATACAGCAAATTTCGTTTTGATTACTGGAAATCGGGAATTGGGAAATTGGAGTTTTCCAATCATGTAACCTGTAAAAAATCAAATACAAAATGCTTCTAATCATTCCTTTCACAACGAGACTGCCAGTAAATTACGTAAGAATGTCCATGGGCTCATTGGGGATGTGAACTGGAAAAAAACATTAAACAAATATCTATGAAAAATTAAATTTTTATTAAACAAACAACTAAACTGAATATAAAAGTGCGCGTTAACTACGCAAGAAGCCGATGTATTGCGAAATTCTTTTGTCGCAGTCATTAAACACTTCTCACTTCCCATCAATTCTCCTGCAATACGCAATATAGTGTCCAATAGCAGTGGAATCGGTAGAGATTGGCTTCCTACTGGGAAGTGATCTACAGACCTTAATATGCATTCTACTGATTGTATTTGAATTGTTAGCGGAATTTCCGTTAAGGCCTCTTATCACAATCTATAAAAATGAAGGATCTGACCGTGTAAACTGATGTTATTGATTTTTTACAACTATTGCAAATTATTGATCGACCAAAACTTTCGAAACACTTTGACAAACTGGAAAAAAAATGCTCGTTTAAGTTTGTTGTTAAATAGTGAATTAATTGCTGCCTATGAGACCCACAATGCTGACAGGTCATATCTTCCAACGTCGACGTCCTTTCGACGTCACCAATCAGACTTAAACTTGCTGTCTCTTAAAAACAGCAAGTGCTGCTGGGGCGAAATTTGCAGCAGGATGCAACAGGGGTATAGCAACGCAGGAACCAGTTTTCGCTGGTTCACGATCATCGATCCTGCTTCCCATGTGTTGCCAACTGGTAGGTCAGCAATCAAAATAGAAGTAATTATAGCTCAAAATAGGTAGGTGTTGCTGGGTTGGGATTTGAAGCAGGATTGTAGCAGCCCAAGTAAGATCGTATTTTATAATTCCTGCTTTCAATGAGTTGCTGACTTCCCTCACCTCGTAATTCTGCCATGGACAAAATACCTTTAGAGAAGTAGAATTTCATTATATTATATACAATTAAGTTTCTCTTATAGCTCATTATATTTTTATGTATTTCAAACGTCCATAATTTTAATTAAACATTTTTCTAATAAGCCGCGAGTCTAATTTAGTCTCGTACAATATTAACTATGACTATATGCACGTAAGTAGCAGCCTGTTTTTTGTCCAGCAATTCGAGTATTACGCTTGTGTAAAGTGGTTTTAATTTTTAATAATCCCTCCATATGAGGCAGGAAAATAATTATTTCCTTCAATTTCGCTGGAAACCGAAAAGCCTAGACGATTTACGTAAAGCGCGTGTAAAATTTTATGCACACGTAAAAAAGATAGAATATAACGATGTAATACTCGAAAAATGTTAAGGGCTTTACTCTTGGTATGTTGTGCATGCATGCATCTTCTTTTTATTGTTCTCTTCCTTTTTTTTATTTCGTAATAATGCATTTGTTTTTCAAAAACTTATATTTTTAGTATAGTATTTCTGAATTTTGTGTCATCGAAAAAAAAGGTCATTAATGAGAATAATAATTTTCGACTTCTGAGAAATATGCCACTACTTTTCTTTAATATTCCAAGTAAACCATTCGATGTTTTAAAATCTTTGTTATTAACGATAAAAGTGATTATACAGGGTGTTCCAATATTCCATGGACATAGAACTACTACTTATTTTTGAAATCAAAATAAGTTCATTGAACACAATTTACCTCTATACAAAAGTGCTTCGTTTGTCCGTTAGAGGGCATCAAACTTTAAAAAGATAATCACATTTTTTCAGATATTTTAAGAACCGTTATTCCGATTTGTATGAGATTTTGGATGTCTATATTTTGCTAAATGCTCTAACATTTGATTTTTGCAAAAATCAAGAAAAAGTACGGGAGGGGTAAAAACTACCCCACCCCTACAAAAATTTTAGTATAAATATTTTCCAACTCATCCGACGACCGATTTTTTTTTTGGTAAAATGGTCTTTATAGTATTTATACTACATTTTTTGTCTCTTGTAAAAAAATGCCATCGCGCATACTTTTTCAAAAAAAAAATATTTTTTCGAAACTGACTCTAAAAAATGTTTTTTGTCACATCAAGCTGTGGAGGCGCTTAAGATCTATTATGGTCTAATAATCTAGTTGGGGAAAATATGGAATTTTATGTTGGTATCACAAATTATATTTAAGAATAAGCTTCATAAAAAGCTTAAAAATTAATAAATTTTAAATAAATTTACGTTTGGGTTTATTTTTGATTGATGCCTTCTAAGGTGCGTATTCATTATCCGAACGAACGAACGAACACACGAGCGAACGAATGGAATTCGGTATATTTGGACGGGGAACCGAACGTTCGTTCGTTTGCTCGACCATCCGTTTCGAGTCGGTACATCAAAGGCGTTCGCAAATGAATGGGTTAGGTGTTGTTTGTTCTATTCTAAAATTCGGTTCAGTCCATACTACTACCGAATGAACGAACGAACGTTCGTTCGTTCGTTGGGATAGTGAATACGCCAAACCAAAGCTTAACGGACAAATGAAGCACTTTTGTATAAAGTTAAAAAATGTGCAGTTAAATTATTTTAATTCAAAAAATATCTTGTTGTTAAATCTGTTATCTGTAGATAAATGGCTCTTAGAAGAAAGAAATTATTAAAGTTTTCCCTTTTTTCGTCAATTTTTGTTACAACTTTTTCTAAATGGAAAATAATGTAATATTTTTGTACCTAATAATAGATTTTTTTTACATGTAGTTCAACTGAATTACACGTATTTTAATGAGATTAGATTATATTAGGAAGATAACCTTAATTACCAGATTCCTTTTAAGATCGTTTTAAGTATGTCTATCACTTGCTTAATATATTATGTGTTATAAGTTTGTTATAAGGTATTACAAGTCCCTATTACAATAGACAATCATGTGTGTTCAAAGATTACGTTTATGGGCATATTTTATGTATACAGGGTGGTCCCAACTGTATTCCGGAAACTTCGGCAGCATATTCTGCAGATTAAAATAAATATAAAAGTTCTTATAAATGTATGTCCTTAAATGCTTAGTTTCAGAAATACAGGGTGTAGAAGTTTCATTTTTATTTCGATTTTTTCCAAATAATTTCTGAAGTAACGTCAATATTTAGATGGAAATTGGTGTCTAGGAGTTTTTTGACATGAGAAATTTGATTTTGATGTCAATATAATTCCTGCTAGTAGAGAGCGCCACCTACATGTGTTTTAACTGTTTTGAAGCGTAATAACTTTTTGTCCGTACCTGTATAAAACTACCGAGGGAAAAATATACATCTATGTGACTTTTTATGTAAAAAATATCTCTTTGTAAAAATCGCTACGAGCAACCGTTCTCAAGATATTTAGAATGGAAATAGTCAATATATGTAATTATTGACAAAAAATAAACACGTTGAGTAGATAGTTATTTCAATGAAATAATAAATTTGGGATTTTTTTTTTAAATTAATCATAAATTTTTCTGCAAAAAAATGATGATAAAACAGTTTCTGTTGAACTTTTGACACAAAAACATTTCAAATTTACGATTTTAGTCTAAAAGCTATTTATTCAACATGTTTAATTTGTGTCAATGATCATAGTTATTGATAATTTAGATTCCAAATATCTCGAAAACCATTACTCGTAGCGATTTTTACCGAGATACTTTTTTTACGTAAAAACGTTGGGAATGTATATTTTTTTACTCAGTAGTTTTATGCAGGTAAGAATAAAAAGTTATTACTCTTCATACCAGTTAAAAAATATGTAGGTGGCGCCATCTACTAGTAGGAGTCATATTGACATCAAAATCAAATTTCTAATGTCAAAAAACACCCAGATACCAATTTTCATCCAAATATTGAGGTTACTTTGGAAAAAATCAAAATAAAAATGAAACTTCTACATCCTGTATCTCCGAAACTAAGCATTTTAGGACATACATTTATAGGAACTTTTTTACTTATTTTTATCTGCAGAATATGCTGTCGAAGTTTCCGGAATACAGTTCTGACCACCCTGTAAATAACAAAGTTTTTTCTTTGATTCTCCAGGGAAAGGTTTTAGGCAAAAAAGGACCTGGAAGGCGCATAATCTCCTGGTTAAAAAACCTCAGAACTTGCTTTTCCCTGTCTACAGGAGGATTATTTAGAGCAGACGCCAGCAAAGTTGCTTATCTCCAACATCCGGAACGGATAGGCACACTCACAGGAAATAAGATAACAAAGTTGTATTTTTAAAACAACCTGTATATTAATTCTTCGATTAATTCGTTTTGTTCTCGAAATAAATTAACGTGAGTAGAATTTAAGAACTTATGTCAAAAATGTAAGAGATTTGATATATCTGATATTTTCCATAAATGAGGAACAAACCTCATCGTCCTCCTTAGAGAGTCCGCGTAAAACCTCCCAAAAAATTAATGAAGGCTCTATTTTTACCAAATTTAAACGATAATAACTACACTCAGATGCAAAAAAAACGCAACAGAGAAAATTTTCGTCAAATTTAAAGTGTTTTGGTTTGGTTTGGTTTATATATTTTTGTTATTTTTAGCTCTATTTTTATGAATTTTTTAGCAAGCTGTATATAATTATATCCACTTTAATTCGTATACTCAGTTTTTTTATTAAATTTAGTATTTGGCATATTATACAGGGTTAATCGAGGGGTAGTTTTTTACCCTAATTTTAAAACACCCTGTGCAATAATTTCGCGTGTCAATTTTTCTAAATTATAATTTTACGGTCACAACCATGTCTCCTGAGCATTTTATTTTTTGGATCATATTCCAATATGATGGTGGCTTTGGAGATTGTTGTGAACTATAAACCACTATGAACTGTTTATCATGTTCGACGTTTGGGAAATTCTTGGCAGGAGGGTTAAAGGTCGCGAAGCTTTGCCAGCTTCATTAAATGAACTTCAGTTGGACCTTAAAGAAGAATATGAAAACATAAAGCAATATGATATTTGCAGCCTCAGTGACAGTATGAAGGGACGTATACATGCAGTTATAGCAGCGAAGGCAGGCAATACAAAGTATTAGGGTATTTCTTACAATTTTTGTTTTCTGTTTGTATACTTGAGTATTACAGATTTTTTCTTTAATATCGTTAATTCTGTTATCGTTATTAATGTTTATTAAAATCCGCACTGTATCGTTAGTTTTTAACGTTTTTTTTTTATTTAGTATAGAGTATCCAGTGCAGCGGAATATGACGTTAGGACAATAGGCACCAAAACCATCCCGTCATATTAAAAAATTATATCAAAAAGTAATGATAATTGAAAAATTGCAAATTGATCATGATCAGTTCATTTCGCTCTTAAAAATTAACCAAAGCATGTATTGACATGATCCAAAAAACAAAATGCTCAGGAGACATGGTTCTGACCGTAAAATTATAATTTAGAAAAATTGACACTCGAAATTATTGCACAGGGTGTTTTAAAGTTAGGGTAAAAGAACAACCCCTCGATTAACCCTGTATAATATGCCAAATATTAAAGATTATAAAAAACTGAGTTAACGAATTAAAGTTGATATAATTATATATATTTTGCTAAAAAATTGATGAAAATGGGGCTAAAAATAAAAAAATTATAACATTTTAAATTTGACAAAAAATTTCTGTGTTGCGTTTTTTCTGCATCTGAGTGTGTATTGTATGGAAATACTTTCTTTGTACCTATATCTTTATAAAATCGATTCACAAAAATTCGGAATTCAAAAATCGTCGACTTTCTAGTGGCTTTGCGACCCAAAAAATTTAAATACAAATTATATTTACCCTCCTAAAGCATTTCCGCGGAAAACGAATAAGAAATCCCATTACAGAGCAAACATATTTAACTTGGAGCAAAAAGCGAAGTTTATAATACATCGTGGAAAATCACATTTTAGATACTATCAGAAATGAAAAACTTCAAACGGCGCCCATAAAAATTTACAAACTTGACACCTTATCTGGAAGATGAATGATGATTGAACGTTCTCATAATGTAAGATGCGTATTAAAGATGTGTCTGACGAAAATGACACTTAAGTCGCCAAAATTAAAATTAAGTATGTTTAACCAAAGTTGATCTATAACAGAACATTTATATCTTGGAGGCATGTATTTAAGATCGGTGTTATCGGAACAATATCAGAATCGATATTGGAAGTATTGTGTAAAAGAAATGTTAAGGTTTAGACTTATGAACTCGTCATCATTCATTTTCCTTTTCGGTAAATAAACTCACCGGCAAAAAAACCGGTCACTAAAAACTATACCCAATTTCAAAGTTGGATTTCTCGCGAACCACTCATTAGATTTTGATGATTTTTTTTTAAATGAATCATCCCGATCCAGTCACACTTTTTTAATCCGCCCTATAGAACTTAAAATATTTTCCTGAAATATATCCTAGTACAAACTTTAGGTTTGTACTTAAACAATTTTTTTTTATAAAGTTTTTTATTCTAGGAGTTAGAGATTACAAAGCTTCTTTTTTAAATTGTTTGTTAAATTATAATTAAATGGTATTCTAATTAAATATATTTTGTAATAGCTGACTTAAATTTCAAGACTTTTTTATAATTTGTGAAAAGGTGTTCGAAATGTGCGAGCAAAATTAGAACAAAAAAATTGGGAGTTATCTTTATATCGATTAACGATTGTGCCGATGAATATTGAATTTGAGTGGGAGCATAGTGCATCAAAGAGAAAATTTACATTCGAGATGAATAATATCGGTAATATACCTCGGAAATTCCTACTGGAAAGTTGTGATGTGCATGTAATGTGATCGATATTGGACTATATGGTTGGGCTCCAATTTTGAAGTCATAATTGAATCAACTGAGAAATTTGTCAGCAAATTGATTGATTTTCCTAAATGCACTTTTATTTCAATTTTCGTGAAAATCCTAAACCATATAAATATGTCGTTCTAATCGTGGGCTATGATCGAATGGGAGTACAGGGTGTCCCATTTTGTTGTCCTATGTGTGTTTTATGCGGTTTTTCGTTTATGAGTAGAAATACAAAGATAACGGTTTACGGTTTAACGGATAACGATTTACTGTTAACGATACGGTTTTTACATCACAGTGCTACTTTTTTGTGAAACTCAAGATGCTGCTACACACATTTTTGTTCTAGCTCCCTAGTTTTCTGACATACAGGACGAATTTTAAAATGTTGAATTTTTACCCTCTTTGTATCTTGGTTATTTTATAACTTATACAGGGTGCTACGGTGCTAAAAATTCGAGGTACGAGCATTGGTATCTCGGTAACCGTAATACCGATATGAAGATGGTTAAATTGGGGCAAAGTTGCCGCCTTTGGATGTTCACCAAGATACCATCAAAAATGTTTTAAAAATTTCAAGGATTGCTGAGTTTTTTGGAAAAAACGGATTTTTTTGAAAATAATTTTTATTTTTTTCTGTCGTTACATTTTAGAAAATTAAAAAACTAATTGAACATTCTCATAGCCACTTTATTAGAACTATCTGATGGTATTTTTATATTTTCAAATTAGCTGATAATTTGTAAGATACAGAGACCGATTTATTTTTTTTAAATACGGACCTGCATTTTTTCCAGTTTTTGAAATAACTCGGTCTCCTGAGTACAATGATATGCCATACTTTATACTTTCTTTTGTTTGGGACATTTGAACACAATTTATTTAAAATAATTTCAAGTCCGGCTTAGTTTTTTTATAAATATTTAATCTATTCATCATTACAATATTGATAAGCCTTCAAACTTAACAATGACGTGGGGTAAAACATTGAATACGGAAAATCAAATGCAATAAAAAATAATAATATAAATAAAATAAAATAAATAATATAAATATAATATAAAATTTACGGTTGTAAAAGTGTTACGGTTAATGTTTGGGTTTGGTTGTTTTGTTGTGTGTTATTCTCGAGATTAACCGGGTAATGTCGATATTAACCAAATATCGTACCTTAACCGTAACATAAACAATCAAATCATTTCCCCGGAAGACGAATTGGAAATGGTAGAGCAGTATAAGGCCAGCAAGGTTCCTGGACCTGTCGCCCAGGGGCGAACATAATTTTTAACATTTACAATAGACAATAACATTTAGAAAATGCATTCGGAAGTATATGAAGAATATTGTTCAAAGAGCTATAAATAAAATTGATCGAATAATAATTTTGTGCAATAGGGAGGATGGTAACCCTTTCTATCATGTAGAGCATTAGAAACTATTTTGTAGAAGGTGATTTATTTATAATAACTACGATTAATGTAGCGCTGAACAATTTTGTTGCGATGAATATAATCATATTAAATCATTAAAAAAAACAGAGTCGGACTTGAAATTATTTTAAATAATAATTAAATAGTTTTGTTGTTGTTAAGGTACCCAAAACTGAAAAAAGTGTAAAGTGTGGCATATCGTTGTACTCAGGAGACCGAGTTCTTTCAAAACCTCAAATAAAAAATGCAGGTCAGTATTTAAAAAAATTAAGTTGGCCTCTGTATCTCAAAAATTATAAGCTAATTTAAAAATCTAAAAATACTGTCAGATAGCCCTATTAAGTGGTTATAAGAATGTGTAATTAGTTTTTCGATTTTCTAAAAAGTAACGACAGGAAAAAATAAAATTGATTTTCAAAAAAATCCGTTTTTTTCCAAAAAAATCAGCAATCCTTTAAATTTTTAAAACTTTTTTGATGGGATCTTGGTGAACATCCCAAGGCGCAACTTTGCCCCAATTTAACCATGTTCGTATCTATTACAGTTTCCGAGATAACAATGCTCGTACCTTGAATTTGTAGTACCCGGTATAGCTGCAATTAAAAAAGGGAATGCAGCTTTCACCTTGAAAACTGCATCCCGTAGATTTTTTTACGTGGAATCCAGTGGCGTGACTAGTTTTTCGCTGGGAGTTGTCATTCTCGAAACATGACTCAAACTCAAATTGTAAAATTTCCAGGGATTTTGTGCCTAAACGGTTGACTTTAGCGAAAATTTTCATAAAAAATTTTTATAGGAAATTTTATTCTCTTTAATTTTGCTCTCTTCAAATTTTGGCGAAAAACGCACAGTTTTCGAGATATCCACAAAATACCGATTTTGGGCGCCATCTTGGCAAGATGGCGGCGCCGCACAGTGGATCACAGTGGATATGAAACAACGGGGCAACGGCAAGGGGTTCGCAATTTTCTAAAATCATGACCAATTTCATTCATAAAATATCCACGAGCGTGCGGTGTTTCATAAAAATATATCAGAAATTTTTATAATATTTTCCAGTAAAGTTTATAAAATAATTTAGTTTAAATGTACCTACATTTTGTTTAGTCATTTGCTAAATATAGTAATATTTGTTAAAACGCGTGTACTAATTACAATAAACATAAATCAAGTTAAAGATTTAAAATACAATACAATAACACCGCCACTGGATTTTCAATAGTAGTGACTGTTTCTACTATTCCTAGAGAAGGGCATAAAGTTGGGGGTAATGGCGACAAGACGTGCGAGAATCTCGACCAATCAGACTGGTTGAATCCGGGATAACATGATGAATTTTGTCAGCATTGCCAGCTTACCCTAAGCGGACGATATCTTAAGGAAATACTGTACCTTATATAATAGGCAGAATGAACGAAATCACTTAATTAGATAAATATACATTATTACAATAAGAACTAAGTCAACATATTAGCATATATATAATTATGTATGCCGAAATGAACTAAAATATATTCAATTTATAGGTAATATCGAGCAACGTTGCTTTTCTATAATTAAACGTGACAACATCGACTTTTTTTGCCCGAATTCCTTCCGCTGTTTTAGATTCGTTTGTCAGATAATATAGGGATATAGCGGTCATAAATAGAAAAAAATACTTTAATAAGTAATTTGTAGCCCAGCTGCTTTATTTATGGCGAAAAGAAAAATATATATAGATTTTTCTACAATTTTAATTGAATTTTAGCAAAACGCCGGTCTAATTATGACCGCAAAAATTATTTTTTTGTAAAGTGTGTCACTTAATAATATCGGTAAAAGTACACACCTGTAGATTTACCGTTATCGCTTAGTAATGGTTTCTGGTGAACTCCAAAAAATGTTTTTCTTACATTAACAGCCCCACGCCCCCTCCTTTTAAAGGGTGAACGTGGAGGATGGGTTTCGTGAAATTGGATTGGGTGAGCAAGTGAAAGGTGAAAGAGATAAGTTTATAAATTCTTTAAAAATCACTTCTTGTATCACTAGCTGCTTGTTTAGACCTTTCTTAATAAAAAAATTCAAGTTCCCCCGTGAAAAAATAAAATAACAAAATACTGATTTAACAATGGGATCCAAAAAATATATTATATGCGTGCAGACGAAGAAATGTTTATAATTTAATTATGTTTGTAAAAAATTTTTATTTTGTAAATCAAGCGATTTCCATATTTAAAAGAAACTTTAGACAATACTAAAATAAACCTGAAGTATAAAATTAAAAAAATATATATTTTACAAAACAAAAAAACTAAACCACCATTATAACTCTGAACGTAAAAGTAGAAAATAATATTTATGTAAGAAAACATATTCTCAACCAACTCAGTAATATGTTCTATAAAAGGAGTTCTTTGGCTTCATCATCCAGCTCTAAACATTCACTTTTCTTCTACATATGCCGAGACGCAGCCAAATAAGGGTCAGAGGATATCAGGAGACAATTAAAAACATCTTGATTTGTGACATACCATGAACATTTTCGACTATTATCTTTTCTGAAAAAACGTAACTTAAAATTGTGTTGCGGTCTATTGAGAAACACGGACTACTTCAAATAAATATATCGCATGAATAGGCAGAATTAGGCAGACCATTTTTTGTTTATAAACAAATACATTCCTCAAACATTATTATTTGCTATAAGAGGAAACGTCGATAGTATTTTTTTGGTATTTTGAAAACTATAAAAATATGGATAAAAACGACGTTTAAAAAAACATGAAAAATTAATACATAATAATAATTTCAGAACTTCCTTAGTAATAGTCCAAAAGTCCAAAAAACCTTTTCTTTAAAATATAAAAAATAATAATCATCTCGGGGTTTTTAAAGCTTCCAGGAATATTTAGATTCTTATTTGCTATCATTAAGCGAAAAAGACAATTAAATGTGATGGGTTTAAGAGAAAAAAAAACACAACAACACAAATTGTTACAAATTTTATTCAAAAAATTTGTTGTTTTTTTTAAAGCAATGCTACTACTATTCAAAAAGTTTAACAGTGTGTCATATAGTTTAATTTTTCCAAACTTATGGCCGCTCTTTAACATGTGCAAGAGCCACTGTGCGCCGGCGGCAAGTCTGGAAATGTGCATTTTATGGATTTTAGTTAGGGGCCCCAAAACCTATAAACCTGCAAAGTTGCAAAACTTCGGGACTTTTTTCCAAGCAAAAATCCCCAATGACTGAACTAATTGCTTAGATATACATTTGTTTGGGAGAATAGAATTAAAATTTTAATTCATTATATTAGGGTCTTATCCCAAGTTCATGGGCTTTCGTCTTAAGACATGATTTTTACTTTATAGTATTTTTTCCCCATAAACGAAGTGAAGTTTTTTTCTTACATCAAACTATTTCACATTATCTAAAAAAGAAAACTCTCCTTTTATGAAACAACGTTCTTTGTTGATAAATATATTTTAAGTAAATATTTTGTTATTTTCAAGTGTTGTATGCTTTAATTTTGGTTTATTTAAATTTTTTCCTGCATAAATGTTAATTAGCGATTTTGGCAGTAGTTTTAGTAGGAAAAAATCAACAAATAACCAATTTGTTTCCAAGTTGATGTTTGTTAATATCCTATATCCTATCCGTGATTGATATTTGACTTTTTTAATTACCTTTCAATATTATTTACTGCACCCGGTTGCGAGTGACTAAATCAACTACAACTGCCCACATAAAACATAAATTCATAATTTCGTTTTATCCACTTAGTCTGGATAGTACACAAAACATCCGGATGGAACTAGCTTTTTCCAGCTTCGGGCATTTAAACCATATATATCCAATATCAAAATGTGAAAATCGGAAAATAACAGAACTGTTTTGCATTTACACACTGATTTTCGCTTTTTGCATAACGCCAATAAACCTGTTACTACAACGGATAAATGTGTATTCATAGTTTTTTTCTTCCTTTGAGGAAAACCAATGTGGATTTTTAAAACAGTATTCTAAAAATGATGATATTTTTTTGTCAGGACATTGTAAGGTCTCTGTAACTTTTCTGGGGACTCGTCCGAACGATCTCGCTGACTATCACTACTACTACTACTGCCATTACTCGCTGACGAGTATTTGAGACGCATCAGATGGTTACGCAAGGCGTTTTCTTTTTGGGCGTTTCTGTGGCTGAAAATACGTGATGTTATTTCTCTTCTGTACTCCGGACATTCAAAAATCTCATTGTTTTGTTGCCTTTTTACTTTTAACATTGAAAATGTTTCTGTTATCCTATATAAGGGAGCCCAAATCGAATTAAAATGCTACATTTGCCACACCATGACGTCATATATACAAGGGTATAGGAAATCTCGGCGCAGCGGCGGCAGTCGGCCAGCGCGCGCAAAAACCATTACATCGCTAATTGTTTATTGATATATCTTTATTAGTTTCAAAGCAAAAAATATGGGGTTTGCTTTGATACCTTGTCAAGACATAAGCGAAACTTTTAAATTGTTTCTTTTTTTCATTTAGGCCTTCGTTTTTCGTTAAATGAAAGTTATATTAAAAAAATCTATTTTTAAACCAAATTTTCGCATGATTGAAATGATTATTCATGTTTAAAGTTTTTTTTGGTCATAAGCGCTAATGGAAATGTTTTTTCGTAAATAATTATAAAAAATTACTCCCTACGAAGACTTTATTGTGCACTGGATCAAAAAATAAGTATTTGTTTTCTCTATACGGTGGTATTAATATATCGATTTTTGATGATAGTGCCCTTTTACCCGGTCTAATTTTGTACTACTTTCGGAATAAGGGTCCCCATATCATGTACTGTACTTCCATCCCTGAAAAATTCAGCTTGTGACACCGAAGTGAGAGGTAACGTCAAAATAAACTTTAATCTACCTACATCATAGGTAGGTGTAGGTACTCTAGGTATATTCTACCTACACAGTAGCTGAACTAACTGACAGTAGTAATTAATTTGTTATCCGATAAGTAGTTTGGTTTGGTTTGGTTTGATAATAAGACTAATTTCTTCTTATTCTTTTAAATATTACAGTGTTTCTTTTTCCTAAAATCTTATATTTAATTTTCGCTTAAAATTAAAAAATCACAAATGGAGGAAAATATACGTTATGGAACAAAGTTTATACAAATCACTTTACCATAACAAAAAAGTAAAAACATGTCATGGCGGAAGATATTCAGGTGGCATTTCACACATTTATCTATTAAAATCGAGATTAAAATAATAAACTTGCGTAACATGTTATACACGAGATAGAAAGTTTCAGAATCGATTAATACGCAGTCAACTTATTCCTATGCGCGGATGAGCGTCATCAAGACTCTTCCTTCGGCCAGGGTCACGACGCCGCCGAAGAAGAGTCGGCCTACGTTTGGCTAAACAGGCTGGACACGGTGGAGTACGATATTGGCGAGTCTGAATATTTATAAAAATTTGCAAAGTAAAATATGTTGGAAAAATAATTAATCCATACATATATAAAAGCTCAAAGGGTTTTTTTGTTGCATCCATCCCGCCGAAACCGCTTTACCAATCTTGATGATTCTTTTTTTAAATAAAAGGTATATATGTGTAGATTTGTTATGAAGTATTTTTATAGTGCTTAATGGCTATTTCTTTGTGTAAAACGACTAAATACTAAAACATACCTGAAAAACACCTAAAAATACCTCCAGAAATAATTTATTTGTCATTGTCAGTGGTGTGTCAGTTAGATTATATATTACGTTTTTAGATATTTTAGAGTGAGTTCATGCCGCCAGCTTTAGATACATAAATATTAGCACAAAGGTTCGTTTAAACGACATTAGTGAATTAGCTACACAACGCGATTTTAGGAAATTCATCCTCTTAGAGAGTAAAATTATCTCGGAACAGTTTGTTGTATGAAAATTCCTTACTATTTGGTCTAGAAGAATGAAATCCTACAAAAAGAATTAGAAGAAATTTTTGAAATTCATCAACCAAATGGGTAAAGTTAGTAAAAGTTTATATAAAACTTCGTGACCTCTGGATTATACACATAAAAATTGGCACAAAGGTAAAGCGAATTTATGAAATTTATACCCTTAGGAAGTAGAATAGGGAATGAAAGTTTGCTGTACGAAAATGCAATACTATAACATTATAAACCAGACAGTACAAAATTTTATACAAGGGTTTATTTAGTGACATCATAACGAAATATATCTTCCTCAGTTATCCTTCAAAGAATAAAAAATAACCTATAAAGAGAGTATTAGTACTCTTAATAAATAAAAAAAAGATGAAAAATAAAAAACATCTATGCTCACTAGCTCTCTATAAAGAAGTAAAAAATCATTTAAATCAATGCATAACCGATTCGAGGTGTAACGCGAACGTAGTCGCGAGAAAAAGCTAGTAATTTATTAAATTATTTTATTTAACTCATTAATTTTCATTGAAAAGGAATTTTTGTAATTCGCCACTATATTAGTTAAAAACTAAGAAACTCATATCAAATTTAAGTTTTGCGATTTTGACTTATACTTTTTACAAAATCTGTACACATTTTAAAAGAAAAAAAGTTTTTGATAATATTTGTGTAGATTGACTACAAGTTGTATAACATATTTCTACGACCGGTCTACCTAGTGGTCTGCAGCATCGCCTTGTGGTGCAAACGTTGGCCTGTTAATCTGTGACGTGACGCACAACAGCCAAGAAAAACAGAAGCGTGGCTAAGAATTTAGTAATTTAAAAATAAGTCTTTTAGATACAGTAGTAGGTATTAAAAAGTTTTGTGTTTAAATGGGGTTGCCTTTAACAGTTAAAAATTATATCGTAAAGTGTAACTTTCCGTAAGAATTCTTTTTTTTGCTTGCTTGTTTTACGGATAGGTGCGATCGCATAATTATTATTGATAATGTTTTATTTAATTTTAACATTACTACTTTTTCAGTGAATCTTTAAATCTGTTGTTTTTTGTTAAGTTCGTTATTTAAACATATGTATGTAATACACTCATATTAACACTAATCATATTTTTATATTTTTACGTTTTTATTCATCATTTTCAATGCCCCCCCGGTTGCATCTTTGTAAAGGACTGTGAATTTTTGGTTGTCGTTGTTACTGAATTTGTAATTCTCCATTGCGATCTATTGTGTGCTGCTTCTTCCCACTGATTCTGCATGCTTATGCCCTTTAAGTTTCCGTGGAAAATATCCTTGTGTCTTTTGAGTTGTCCACCCGGTTTCCTCTTACCGTCTACCAGATCAGCTTAAAGAAGATATTTTGGTAGACGCTTTTCTTGCATCCTGCATACGTAACCAGCCTTACATCCGTGACATCTTAAGTGGGATTTAGTAATCATAACTTCAACGCTCTCGCAGTTAGCTTTTTCAAGGACCGATACATTTGGTTATTAAGAGTTGGTCTAAGTTTCCTCTGTTGTAACTTGTTTAATGCGTTCATGTATCGGCGGTACGGCACCCAGGTTTCGCTTCCATATAACATGGTGGGGATTATTATTGCTCGGTACACTGCAAGTTTCGTTTTAGTGCTCAAGTCATGATTGTAGAAAACCCTGTCTTTTAATTTCCATAATGTTCTTGAGGCGCTGTTAATCCTGTACTGAATTTCAGAGTCATTATTGGCCTTTTCCGAAATCAAACTGCCGAGGTAATTGAATTCTGCTACATATTCCAATAGCTCTTCTCCGATTTATATAGCATTGTTGTGAACTTCCGGAGGAATGCACATAATTTTAATTTTATTGATGTTCAGCTTATAGAGGCCCAAAGCCTCGTATGCCCATGTATATGTGTTCAACATTTCTTGTAATTGCTGTAACGTTTTTGCAACTAGTCATCAGCGTATTGAAGTTCTGTGATGAATTTTGTACATTTTGTACTGTGTGTTTTGAACAAACCTCCGTCCGTCGTATCTGTATCTAATGCCCATTCCTATTTTCCGCAGTTTGCTGTCCACTATAATGGAGAACGCTGCCATGAATATGTTAAATAGGAGAGGCGCTAAGACACATCCCTGCCTAACTTTGTTAGGAAGGGATCGCTCAGTGAATTATGATGTGAAACTTTTGACTTGTTGCTGTTATGGAAGCTTTTACACACCGTAAAAAATTTGTTGGTTACTCCTGTTTACAGAGCAGAAGGCTTTTGTTAGATCGATGAATGCAACATAAAGTTTACTTTACTGCTCTTTTACTATTTCCTATAGTTGGCGGACCGAGAATATGTAATCAACGGTACCGCGGTTGGTGCGAAAACCGTTGGTGATTCTTTGCGCTGCCTGTCAACTAACTGGCTGACTTAACAAAGAGGTAAAACAATGAAGTTAGGTATTGCAGACTATGCGTAGTTCAAGCAGCACAATATACAGTTTGTAAATAAATTGATCGGAGACTCCAATTCTGGATCAGAGTACCAATTCTGGTACGGTTGCAAAAAAAATAAACCAAACGAATCCAACTCCGTTACGGGTTAGGTTTGGTTTATATTAGTTTGCACTTGTATTAGTAAAACAATGAAGTTAGGTATTGCAGACTATGCGTAGTTCAAGCAGCACAATATACAGTTTGTAAATAAATTGATCGGAGACTCCAATTCTGGATCAGAGTACCAATTCTGGTACGGTTGCAAAAAAAATAAACCAAACGAATCCAACTCCGTTACGGGTTAGGTTTGGTTTATATTAGTTTGCACTTGTTTTTTTTTATAGATACCTGAGTGCTAACTTCCTGTTTATCCTTTCTAGCATGTTTTCGTAATATTTGAAGCACATGGATCTGTCCTAGATTGGTGATACGTAGAGTATGATTAAATGAACTACCGAAGTCAGAAGTCTTTTTTTTGTCCTTCGATATTGGGAGTGATTCTCGTCAGATGGTGGATGATGCCAGTCGTTTTATCCCTGATCTCTGATGTGATGTTTGAGGTCATTCGCATGCCCGAGTCGAACGCATGCCCGAGTCGCATGCCGAATTCTTTTGGGGTCTTAGAATTAAGTTATCCAGCTTTATGCTTAGATCCTTTGCCCTGCGTTGTCCGACGACAATAACCAGCCCAGTTTTTTCTGGGGCCAGTTTGACGCCCATGGTTTTCAACTTATTTTTAATCGCTAGCGCAGACGTCTGAGTTTTTTTTTCAAGGATCGTGTAGGTAGAGGCAGTTATTAAGAGGGATAAATCGTCCGCATATTATGCTAAGATCGTTTACGCCTGGCCTAAATCAAAAAGTTGGAATGGGACACCAAGGGCATTAGCGTAGATGGCATCAGACTAAACCACCTCAGATTTGCAGATGATATAGTTCTAATAGGCCAACACAACATCACAACTAGATGAAATGTTAAATGAATTACATCTACCAGCTGCTGTTTTATTAAAGTATATGTTAATGATGTTGGTATTAATATGTTGGTATCTTCAGAACTCAGTACCTTTGTTTTATTAAAGTTTGAGTTCTGAAGATACCAACATATATATATATACAAAATACTAAGATCGAATGTGTAAGAGAATATATATATTTAGGCCACAATATTTAGACTTGGTAAAGAAAACCAAGACGCAAAAATTACAAGGCACGATTAGCATGGATAGCCTTCGGTAAATTGGGACATATTCTGAAAAATAATACGATCCCTATCAATCTGAAGCGAAAAGTATATATCACCTGTATTTTGCCTGTGCAGACATACGGACTGGAAACGACCAGTCTAACAAAATCATTTGCAAATAAGTTCTTAACAACTCAAAGAGCTATGGAACGATGTATGCTAGGCGAGACGAAATTCGTAATGAAAACATCAGGAGGCAAACAAGAGTTACCGATATAATTCAGGAATTGGCTAAAATGGAATGGCAATGAGTTGGCCATGCTGCTAGACTGGATAAAAACAGATGGACGCATAAAATAACAGTGTGGAGACCTAGACAAACTAAAAGAAGTGTGGGACGTCCACAGAAACGGTTGGTGGACGACATTAGGGAAGTGGCAGGTAAACGGTGGTTAAATACAGCACAAAACAGGGAGACATGGAAAAGGATAGGAGAGACCTATATTCAGGAGTGGATGAATCGGGGTTGAGAAAGAACAAGAAGAAGAGATACAAGAAAACCAATATACATAATTTTAAACTTCGTTATTACTGCCGTGTTATTTAAAAGGTTCATTTTCCGAACTTCCGTTCCAGATAGAATCATAACCTGGTCTCTGCTCAAGCTCGCTAACTGAATAAACTTTCGGCTGCCGCCGTTCCTGTCCAGCCCAGATACGCTAAAAGGTCTTCTCAATTAACCGTGTAATAATATAAAGTTAAAAGCCCCTCGCCATATTTTAAGTGCCTTTATATTCTTAGCGGGATTAATTTAAATTTGCCTTGTCTAGCCGGAGCTCAATAGAGCCAAGAGTCAATTTGGAGCGACGACGAATGCGATTTATTAGGTAGCGGCTAATAGAGAGGGGAAGCTATAAAAAGTTTATTATTCTCAAGGGTTAGCTGTGTGCTGCACGATGGTTGGTGGCTAGGGTGTCCCCATATCTGCAGGTCTTTAATTGCTTTTAATTAACACGCTTTATTTTTATGACTGTATTCAATTTTTTAATTGCCTTTTTTTGCTTTCTATTCGAGCTTTCGAGCTAACTCTTAATTTCCCTTAAAATGAAAACTTTTTTAACAACAAACAAATTTTTGTACCTTTTATTCACAATATACAAATAGGGTTCCAGTTATTAAGTGTAAATTATTAAAATTAAAAGAATTTCGGACTTCCATTGTCTTTATTTATTTTGTATATCACAACGTTTCGGCCAAAAGGATCACTGACCGTTATCAAGTGTAAACTAAGCCAATTCCTAAAACTACTGAGCGTTCTGTTGAGGTTCAGTTGAAGTTGGATGTTCGTGGCAGTTGAAGTTCAATATTTTTGCATTTATAAACTGGTCAGTTTCGGTTGTAGGTTAAAAACGGAGTCGATTCGTTATTCCAAAAGCTTCATTTTTGCTTTATATGAGTTTTACGATAAAACGCTTTTACTTTTACTTTTTATTATTATTGTTTTTGAGTTATTTATAAAAAATGGTTGAAAATTATGCAGTTTGTAGATGAATAATCAACATTTTCAATCCAAAATGACTCGGAAAATATTAATTTTCTGAAAAAATGTTATAGAACATTTTTTACTTACAATTCATCCCTTTATTGATTTTTTGCAATTAAAATGGGTGATTAATTTATCACCCCCGAGAAGGGGTCGCACTCACGCCCAAGGTGAAAGCACACATCGCTACGATGTAACTTTTGTTTCTTACATATATCTCTATTCACGGTTAATAGATTAATTATTAATAATTTCACGTCAATTGGTGCTGGTGTCAAGAATTTGGAGGTAATATCCTATTTTTATCCTCGCTTATTGGCCTAACAGTAATATTATGTTCTTTTCGAATCCACTTCTATGTATTTAATATCATCATGATAGTATTTTTACCAAAGATATTTAAACTCGGGAGATACAATGATCCATTCATAAAACGCTCTAAACCTTCATCACACATTGGTTTGCGAAAATCAACGAGTGCGACAGAGAATGGACAAAGAAGGGAATAGGGTATCGGCGCAACGGCAACAATGTAGTTGTTTATAAAGATTAGACGGTTGAGGTCAATTTCCAGTGGCGTGCCGATCGACCGACAGTATTTTAAGGAAATTAAAATAATTGTTTAATAAATTTAAAAAATAATAATAACACTTACATATTTGTCGCATTGTAAAAAGTTGAGGGAGGATATTAATAGGAAAAAAATTAATTGAGGGAGGATAGCGAAATAAATTAAAACCGGCATAATTTTTTATTATAAGATGGCTTTTCACATAAGAATAACGATTAAAAAAATCAATAAGCGTTTTTTACTTTATTTTATTAAATAAAATATCAAATTTTGGGTGTATTAGTAAATGCAGTTTCAATATCTTGTTCCAAACCTTGTTCATCTCCGGCGAATGAGACTCCCTCTATTAGCAATAACAAAATAAAATAGTTATTTTAACCTAGTAACACAATATTTTACCAAAAACTAATATTTGTAGACTTCACATATTTTTGAAAAAAACTATATTATTATATGTATACTTATTATATACCTATATGAATTTTACAACTACTAAAATGTGTGCCTAAAGGGATCGCACCGCTTAAAAAGCCGATACAGTGACACAAAGTACCAGAGTGGTGCGGCCCCAAAAACAAAATAGAAATAAATTAAATTATAAAAATAAACAGAATTAAAAATATAAAATTAGATAAAAAAGTGAAAATATAATTTTATCAGGGATGAGCGGAGATAAGCAGAGAGGCATAACGAAACAGTGTAACCGGAACAGCAACCAATGACGAACATATCAGAAGAACAAGAACCTCACAAATCAGTCGAAGAAATTATAATTTTTTAAATGATTTATTGTTATGAATTTAGTAAATTATTTGTAATTTTTTTTTTATAATCTGTAAAGGATTGAAATTTAAAGTTATTAGAAATATTATTCCACAAACGTGGCGCTATGAAACTGAAAGATTTTTGGAAATTAGCTGTTCGGTGTTGAGGAATTTTAAAATAATGCACTTGCCTAGTCGAATGATCATGGTCAACGTAGTGAAACAATGAGAACAAATAGGGAGTCTGCTCTGTAGTTAAAATTCGATAAATGAATGCCATTAAATGAAATTATTACAAATCTAAACAAAATTATTTGATATTATAATACAGTCATCAGAAAAGTCTAGCGATAATTTTAGAAAATCATAAATAAAATAAAATGGCGATTGTTTAGTAAACGGTTCTTCCCTTAGTCTTAAAAAATATTTAGTTTTTTTTCTCTGGTTTGCACAGGAAAATTCATATTGTTTATAAATAATAAAAAGTGCATGTGCAAAGAATTTCAATACAATAAAATGTAAAAATACAACAAAATGTAGTAGTCATAAAATTCATGTAATAAGTACATTAATTATATGTATGTCAAAAGTCCGTTATGTATGTCCATTATCGCAACTAAAATTTAAAACAAAAGTCGTATTAAATTGTAACGGCAACAAAAAAGTAAGGCCGCAAAATTCCATTTTTGGTACACCCCAATAAAATTTTCAGAAAAGGTAGGTAATGATTTGTCAAACCCAAGTGGGTACCTAGATTATACTTATTCAATACCCTTTCTTAAAAGGGAAACAGAAATTGTTATTAAGTTATTAGGAATTAGTACGTACCCTGTACCTTTTTTCTACAAATAATTTAATTAATAAATATATAATTTAAAAAACGTAATAAATTAATAAATATACAATTTAAAAAATAAACCTAAAAATAAATATAATTTAGAAATCTGCTATTTTTTATGTCTAGGTCCGCCTCTGATCTACAGAGAAGAGGATATAATAATATACCCAACCCTACTTATTTTTATTTACCGGTGAAAAGTTAAATTTGGATTTAAATGATACACTCTCTTGTACACAATATATGAATGCATTACAGTTGAGGGTTGGAACCTTTGGTGTTACACAGCAAAATAAAAACACTAAATCACCACAATACACCAAAACGCTTTTACTTTTACACTGGACGCGCGTTTCGCTAACCATGTTAGCATCATCAGCAGATGACTATAAACTAAAGTACAATCTACAAGTTGAGCGTTTTGATGCTGTTTTCCAGTGGAGGTGTTTTATCCTTTGGATTACCTTTTACAACAATTATTAGGTAATCTAAAAGATAAAACACCTCCACTGGAAAGGTCGGCTATTTATGAAATTTCTTGTAAAGATTGTAATCAGAAATGTGTTGGGCAAACTAGAAGATCAATATTAACTAGATTGAAAGAACATTTAGTTCAGATAAGATATGGTAGACCGGATAAATCTTGCGTTACCGAACATATTGTTGATAAAGAACATTGTATAGATCTTAATAATTTAAAATTAATTAAACAAGTCTCAAATTACAGGCAATTAGATGCATATGAAAGCATCAGAATTAATAAATATAAAAATAGTATGAACAGAGACAACGGTCCAATTCCTTCAAGTTCTTTGTTCCTACTATTCTAGTGGCGGAAATCTAACTGTTACGCTCAGTGGGCTCTGACTCGGTTGGCTAGATTTTGCCACGCCCACACGGTGCCCACTGAGCGAGTATATAAACGCTCAACTTGTAGATTGTACTTTAGTTTATAATCATCTGCTGATGATGCTAACATGGTTAGCGAAACGCGCGTCCAGTGTAAAAGTAAAAGTATTTTGGTGTATTGTGGTAATTTAGTGTTTTTACATGAATGCACCATATTTTCAGATTAATGTCCACAGAAGTCCACAAAATAACGCAAAAATACTATAATACTGCAAATAAAGAATACGGAGCTTGATCGGCGGCATAGCAACATCGCAACAGGAGAATCTAGGAATTTTCATTCATCCTCGAAATCCTTTGTACTACGCCGGCATATTTCCAAAACTGACGTTGCCAAACTGCTTTTTATTATTAAAAGAAACACGATCATGATATTTTTATTCCATTATAAAATTTACAATAGTTAAGCAGTTAAGCATTAAATGAAAAAATTGACGTTAGCAAATTAATGTACTTGATATATTATAGAAATATTAAATTATTTATTACTTAATAATTGGTGTGGTATTTAATCGAATACTAATACCAATATACAGGTAAATCTGGCAAATGTTTTCGGTGTAAGGGAGATGCGAAAATAAGGATAGAATAATGGCCGATGAAGGAAAAAGGTAAACAATTATATCTCTTGAGTTTAAATATGTTTGATTTTTACCATGTACACAACCATTCCACTCTGCTTTAGTATTATTTATTTCCAGCCTTCAATCATATAAGTCTTATCTAAGTTCAAATTCATAGTTTGTATCTGCAAATGCATGTTCATTATGACCAATACATGCAATTATTTAATATACATAAATTATTTTTATTTTAACATTTTTTGACTAAACTCTTTCTCGTAAAGTGAATTTCTCTGACATGTAATAATTACAACTTATTTTTAATTGAACATTACTCTGTATTTATCTATCGAATAAGCTCTATTTTCTATGATTGAACTGTAAAGCTGCATATTGCATGTGTTTGTCAAATTTGTTGAATTATTCATTTAATGAATAGTTCAGTTAACATCATACAGGACTTTTGAGCTCTTGGTAATCTGTTATTTTAGAATTAGGCTTACTAAATTTTTTCTCCTGTTTAGTTAGGGATTATTTAGTTTGGCTCAATCCGGCCAAAACTTCATTTGGAGCAACTATAAATGCAGTTTATTGCTCAACGGCGAATAGAGCGATAGCAGTATCCACTTTATTATAGAGGGGTTAGCCACGTGCTGTGCAATAAACAGTTGGGAGTTGGCAATTAGCAATTAGAGCTCATTGATATGTACGAGTATAAAGGGTTTTAAATTGATTTGATGGTCAATTTGATGCATATTTTTATCATTCGTCAGCATTCATGGGACACAGGGCACAGAATAGATTTTAACAATGCGAAAATTATAATGAAAGAAGCGATAGCTTCTAAAGGAATAATAAAGGAGGCTTTTCTAATACGATCTTATAAAAATAAATGTATTGCTCATGCATGATGTCATTTTAACATTCAACTTCAACGGTTTTTGTAGACGTATCTGTTTTAAAAAAACTTAAGTGTTCTCGAATAGTTACATTTAGATATTTTAAATAGTTTTTTTTTGTTCTTTGAATTTTTTTGCTTCCGACAACGGAAAGAGATACACTTTCCGAAACGTTAGCGTTTTTTTGTCCGTTAGGCAAATTTGTTTATTAGCAAGCCACTGCTGATAATTAGTCTCGGTTGGATTAACGCGGCGGTGTTTAGAAAAAATAACTATTTTATTTTGCAGATTTTCTTACAGTGGCAAAATACCCATTACCCCCAGGACTTTCTTGGACAGATGAATCCGCCACAGAGATAGACATTTCTTGTATTATGGTTTTGACATTAATAAATTATTATTATTATTGTTATATATGTTACAGTAAAAGTTGGAAATCAGTGATTGTTGACATTCACTGATTTGCTAAGACTACGCCAGTAAAAGTTCAACAGCTATTTTTGAAACCAACTTTTACTAGTGAATGTTAGCATTCCCTGGACCATAGCAGTGAGTTTGAAAGATTCAATTAGCGCTGTTGCCACATGTAAAATATAAAAATAAATAAGGATAAGTTGAATAATAAGCAATATAAGGATAACATTAAATTGGGCTAAAGTTGACAACGTTGACAGACATTTGGCGTAAATTCGCTTTGTTTTTTGTGGTTATGTATAATTGTTTTGTTATCGTTGTAAAAAGTGCTGTGCGGTATTTTCCCTATGGAAGAAATTTTCTGTGAAAAATTAAGGTAAACTAGACACTCGCAAGAATGTAATAGTGCTTGTTTTTCATTTTTGCAATATAATGAAGTCATAGCAAAAGTTAAACATGCAAGAGAAAAAGATATTTTAAGGAAACTAGCGAGAAAATTCGAGCATACTTTATTTTGTCCACGATGAAGTACTCTATTAAAAAACCTTGTACCAATAAGTAATCTTATGTTTATGAATGTTTTTCATTAATTGTTTTGTATGCTTTAAAATGTTTATTATGTTTTTCCTTTTAATATTTACAAGGTCATGTCGTTATTTTCTATAATTTTTAACAAATATACTATAAAGAAGTAAATTTAAGATGTAATTTTAAGATATGTGGATCACCTTGAATAATGAGGTGATCCAATATTCTTAAAAGTTTTACTTGTTCTAACTTCCACCACCGTTCTTCCTCACCATACTCGCCCTGTGCAATAGAACAACTTTTACTGGCACCCTTTAGTAAATGTTACTTTCACTAGTGCATGTTAGAAATCACTAGGAAAAGTCCACAAATATCTTTAAAATACCACATTCACTGGTCCAATGCGTAATTGTTAACATTACCTAGTTAATATTAACAATCACTACATTTCCGACTTTCACTATAACATATAGACAAAATAAAATAAAAGCAGTCTACAAAACTTAGATTACTGAGGAATTCGAACGATTTCAGTATTATTTATTGTAGCTGGCCTGCTTTGTACTTTCCTTTTCTGTTTAGGAAATACTTATTTCAATTCCGTTGACAGAAGGGTAGCGCTAAGTGATGGAGCCATTCAAAATTTCTCTTGGAAAATATTTTTATAAAACATTTTGGTAATTCTATTCTATTCAGGTAAATGTCCTGATGTGCTCGATTTAAAATGTAAATAGGTGTAGGTCCCTATGATCAATCTACTTCGGAATGAAGGTTTAACATTTTGATTTGATTTTGTTAGATTAGCCTAAAATCAGGAAGGTTTGTGCATGTTATTGAAATTTTATGGTAAATATAAATTACAAACATCATAAAATTCAGAACAAAGAATATACTAAAAAAAGGTGGGTTCTTTTAATAATACAATCAATATATTAACTCTAAAATTCTGACACACAATTTTGATTGATTTTGACAGCTTATGTTTTACAATAATGGGAAAATTTTAAATATTGTAGAAAAAAAATACAAATTCTAATTGTTGAGAGAGTTGAAATTTTCGGGGTCCTGATGTCCTATACTTGATAGGTTAAATCTCTCTAGGGTGCTTTGAAACCTTTTGTGTCTATAAAATTTACTGCGAAAACAATTTGAATATAAATTGGACATTTTTATTTCCTAGCTGCTTTTTTTTAATTATATTTGTATGTTATTTTTACAATCTTCTCTAAAGGCTCTTAAATATAATTTGTAATTATTTAATATTTTTTTCATTGTTAGAATAAATCATCGGTACGATTTTTTTTTACGGTTTTATATTTAAATGGATTTATTCATTTGTGATGATTTATTCATCCATAAAATATACAAGGTCTCAGAAATAAGTGCAAGTATTTTAACTGGTAGTATAGTTTAAGGGTACGAACATAGTGGAGGCAGGTTTCTGCTTTCCGGCAACCAGCGCCGTCTCTGGGGACCTATTCTTGACCACATATCGCTCACATCTCGCATCTCCGAAAAAGCCATATAACAATACACGTGATGCGTAACTTTGCGTCTATGCCGTGTATTGTTATATGGCTTTTTCGGAGATGCGAGCAGGGTTCGGAAGTAGTTAATTAAGAGGAAATTTACCTGATTAACTAACCTAACCTAACCTAACCATATCCAAACGCCGCTCCCGCCGCGCCGGCCCCGCACATAGGGGTATTTGGTCTATAAACCTGGCCAAAAGTGAAATATTTTTATTTTCATTTTTTATCTTAACTGAATGCAAATCTATAAATACTAAATGTAAGCGCGTTTATTAGCTTTTTTAAGTCGTAAGTTGACTATCAAATAAATAATATATTTCAATTATAAGTATGAATTATCTTGAGTGTATTCTGAAAATTTCTAAGATTATAAAATAGTGGAATTGTTTGTAGTGCTTTTTTTGCAAATTGTTTATAATAACTGTCATGATGGATACAGAGCCAGCTGGAAAGTCCTGTTTTATGCCATATTTTTATTTTGAAACGTTTCCTTCTATTCTATTTCTTTATAATGTTTCATATTTAAAAAATCAGAGGCATTTTTATAAGGTGTATATTCGGCAATATTCCGCATGGAAATTAGTATCCGTTCAGTGCTTAAAGTCTCCAGCTTTGGAATATGTACAAAAATCTTGCCAATATTTGCCACTGCCAAAAAAACCATTGATTTAAATAGATTCTTAAACGAAATAGTCTTTACCCTATAACACCCATCCTCGCTCAAATATCGTCTATAATATACAAATTACTTTCTTGTTCTAGCATCCTCATCCAATTGCTTGGTTTTGCACAGAATGACCCTATTTGATCGGTGGAAAGGGTTTCAGAGTAGAGGAAAAAATATTGTGTAGGAAAAACAAAATGAGGTTCCATATTAGCACCCTCTCCTCTAATAATTAATATTACTAGCAAAAAAGCAAAAAAATCATAAAACATAATTTTGGCCAACTTTTAGTTCTTAATACCCTCTGTGCGCCGTCGGCGCCTGCAAAAGCAGAAATAAATAAATTTTCGTTCCGGTAAAAGCGAGAACGCCGATGAACGCTGGTTGACGGCTCCTACCTGCTTTCACTGTGAACTAGCCGATTTGATAACACGCTTTAATTTTTCAAGGTTATAAGCGCGAGGCGGCGCGGCGCGGCGCTACTATGTAACCATATACAGGGTGTCCCAGAAATACGTGCAAGTATTTTAACTTAACTGGTAGTATAGTTCAACCCCAGAAACACGCCTATGAGGTTTTTTTCTAAATATTTTTTTTTGAAAATTCGGAATTTTTTGAAAATATTTTTGGAATTTTTTTGCAATTTTTTTTAGTTTTTATTTAAAAAAATAATTTCTTGATAATATGGCAACATAGGTAGTAGATTAAATTTATAAGAAAGAAAATCCAGAAAAGATCCAGTGGTTCTCAAACAAATCTCGAAGTATTGGAAAGAATATGTAAGGACCAAGAACTATTGACTACAATAAAACGACGAAAAGCAGCATATTTTGGTCATATTTTTCGAAATAACAAATATAGTTTCCTACAGCTGATCGTTGAGGGAAAGATTGAAGGACGACGAGGCATCGGGCGTAAACGGTTTTCCTGCATGCGGAATTTGCGCCAGTGCCATGGTTTAATATAGGAGAGGCAAGTGCAATTATCCGTTTGGCTCAAGACAGGGAGGAATTCCAATTGATGGTCGCCAACCTCCGATGAGGAGAAGGCACATGAAGAAGGTTCTCAAAATTTGAGCAAAAAATCATTTTTTTTGGAAATTTTCAAAGTAAAATAACTCCGTTATTTTGGACTTATTTGAAAAACGATAAAGAGAAAATGTGTTTCTTTTATCGAGATCTACCACCCTTTAAAATACTTGCACTTATTTCTGGGATACCCTGTTTATAACAATACACGTGATGCGTATACGCAAAGTTGCGAACGATGTCAAGAATAGGTACCCAGATTGGCGCTGGCTACCAGTAAGCGGCAAACCTGCTTGCACTGTGTTCGCACACTAACCCCAGAAACACGCTTTTGAGTTTTTTTTCACGATAAAATTTTTTTGAAAATTAAAATTTTTTTTTTAGTTTTTAGTTAAAAAACATAATTCCTTGATAATATGGCAACATAGGTAGTAGATTAAATGTACAAGAAAGAAAATCCAGAAAAGATCCAGTGGTTCTCAAAATTTGAGCAAAATATCATATTTTTTGGAAATTTTTAAAGTAAAATAACTCCGTTATTTTGCACTTATTTGAAAAACGATAAAGAAAAAATATGTTTCTTTTATCGAGATCTACCACCCCTTAAAATACTTGCACTTATTTCTGGGACACCCTGTATATATATATACAGGGTGAGTTTCCTACGATGTTCTCTATGGGCATCTCGGAAACTACTGGAGATAGAGAGTCGGTTAAATGGGGAAAGAATTGCAGTTTTCTGGGGTCGAAAATATGCGCCTTTCAAATTTTTTAAAAAGTTCATGGTTTACTAGATATTTCGAAAAAAAAAATGTTGGCTATTATAAATAATAATTTTGGCTATTATAATATAATAATTTTTAATATTCCTAATTCCATTATAATCTATTTTAGACAAAAAGTGTTCAGATAAAAGTTGTAGATAATCACATTCCTAATGAGGTTGTGTTGTTCGATTTTTTCTAAAGCCTGTCATTTTTGACATATGACACAAACATATGTTTTTTTAAATCGAAACCGTATTTGGCCATGACTTCACGAAAAGCGCCATTTTTTAAGCTTTTTCGCGATATAAGCTATAATATGTTTCTTTCGCAAAATTACTGAGTTATAGCCAATTCTTATCTTTCTTGACTAATTTCACTTAGTTAGCCATGGAAACAAGTTCAATTGTCCTTGCTCTCAGAAATGTGAAATTGTCACATCCAATCTTTGTAAATTAAAATAAACAAAAAGTGTTAATAAAAATTTTTCAAATGAAGAAAAGCGTGTAGGATTATTGGTTCAACTTTTCTTGGCCATACAGTTTCAAGGATACGTTGACCGATGAAAGTTGCTTATGTTTTTTAAAGAGCGGTTTTCAATTTTGTTATGATTTATAACTTATAAAAAGACAAAATATATTATTTAATAATTTTTATAAGCGGCTCTTTACAATTTACATTACACAAACTAAAACTTAGAAAAATAATATCACTACATACACTTTATGTTATTTTAGAAAATGTTCAAAAAATCCACAATTGTTTTAAGTACATAAATGCATCTTTTTAAAACTGAATTTCTAGCTATTCACACAGAACGACCGGTCGACTTAATTAAACTTCTCCTGTTCCGCCTCTTTGAGTGCCTCTCTTAATTCATAAGTTTTACTCTCTTTTGTAAACCTTGTTGTTAACTATACCGCATAAAAAAAATCTAAAATTGATAGGTCAGGTGACCGAGGAGACCTATGCAGTTGGCCCACCTCTTTCTATCCCTGAGTCTACATAATTATGATATTGTGTGGGGGGTTGGTGTATCATAATGAAAGTCATGTTGGAACCACTCTATTAATGCGCGAGTTTCTAAATTTACCTTTTCTAACATGTCTTGAAAACCGTTCTCTAAAAAGCGTAACTAGCGTTCACCGGTCAACGTATGCTCGAAACTGTATGGCCAAGAAATGTTAAACCAATAATCCTACACGCTATTCTTCATTTGAAAAACTCTTATTTACAATTTTTGTTTATTTTAATTTACAAAGATTGGATGTGACAATTTCACATTTCTGAGAGCAACGACAATTGAACTTGTTTCCATGGCTAACTAAGTGAAATTTCAAGAAAGATAAGAATTGACAATAACTCAGTAATTTTGCGAAAGAAACATATTATAGCTTATATCGCTGAAAAGCTTAAAAAATGGCGCTTTTTATGAAGCCATGGCCAACTATGGTTTCCATTTAAAAAAACATGTTTGTGTCATATGTCAAAAATGACAGGCTTTAGAAAAAATCGGAGAAAACAATCTCATTAGGGATGTGATTATCTACAACTTTTATCTGAAAACTTTTTGTCTAAAATCGATTATAATGGAATTAGGGACAATTTTTAAAATAGGCAAAATTTATTTTTTTCGAAATATCTAGTAAGCCATGAACTTTTTCAAAAATCTGAAAGGCGCATATTTATGACCCCACAAAGCTGTAATTCTTTCTCCATTTAACTGACTCTCTATCTCAAGTAGTTTCCGAGATACTCATAGAGAACATACTCGTAGGAAACTCACCCTGTACATCCCAATAACGACTCGTATGATTATATTTTTATCGCTACGGAACAATTATTATTAGAAATGTGCCTAAAATAATTAGTATAAATAAAGAATTAACGTGTATTATTTAACTAGCTCTCAGTCTATTATTTCCTAGTTTAAAAGGAGATAATTGGTATATTTCGAATTCCATAATTTTTTTAGTAGCTGGAGGAATAAATTATACAGATCCTATTTAAATATTAACTCATTATACAGGGTAGTCCGAACTGTATTCCGGAAACATTATCTGCATATAAAAATAAGTAAAAAAGTTCATATATAAATGTATGTCATAAAATGCTTAGTTTCGGAGATACAGGGTGTAGAAGTTTCATTTTATTTCGATTTTTTCTAAATAATTTCTGAAGTAACGCCAATATACGGATAAAAATTAGTCTCTGGGAGTTTTTTGATATGAGAAATTTGATTTTGATGTCAATATAACTCCTACTTGTAGAGGGCGCCACCTACATATTTTTAACTGGCTTGGAAAGTAATAACATTTCGCCCGTATCTGTATAAAACCACTGAATAGAAAAAACATATTTACGGCGGTTTTTACGTAAAAAAAGTCTCTTGGTAAAAATCGCTACTTCGCGCATCATTGACATAAATTAAACATGTTGACTAAATAACTCTCTACCCAACATGGTTATTTTTTTGTTAATAATGACATGTACCGTATGATCGAGAAAAAACGGCGTCAAAGGCGGCTGGGGAATGACTATCGATGCTATTTTTGACGAGTTAGAACTCTAGACGTCAGTTACTGAGAACTGACATAAAATTTGTCAAAAATTAATACCTTATATAGGAAAACTAGAAAAGAATAGAAAGTTTCCAGATACACATATCTATTTCCAAAAAAATGTTTTTTCAAATGTTTCGATCTGCACCAGTTCTACTAATTAAAAAATCGATATTAAATCATCCTTAATGCAGTAAACGCCTTTAAAAATAAAGAAGAGCAAGACCAGTAAGACTCTAACCTAACTAAATCTCGTCGTCCGACAAGCCTCCGACCGAGACATTTCGACAATATTTTTGATTATTGTATTGTTAAAATGTACGGATTAGCCTTTTATTATTGTTTCATACACACTAGACCGTTCAGATTTACTAATATTGCGTTGATTATAGCTGTAAATAAAAATGTGTGTTTAATACCAGTAAATAATCCGTTAGTTGATGGAAGAAGTATCGTGTTTATCGACAAAATTAATTGTAGGCTTTAAATTTTGCCTAATATGGTCATATTTTGCAATATTCAACTCATAATTGTTGATACTTCTGGTGGATGATGTTCAATTTATACATATATAAAATATAAACAAACCAAATTGAAGTACTAGAAGCAATAAGGTGAGATAGTTATTTTTACGAATCCCTTTATTATTACTTCTTTACTTATAGAGTATCTGTTTCTGTGTATGCCTAAGTTTCTGTTTTCCAAGAAGCATATTAATTAAATGAACAAAACTGTGTCCAAGAAATAATCTATTGCATAGAGAATTTAATGAAAACAAAATTGGTGATGCTGTGTTCAAGTAAAGTTCCATGCAGGAATCAATGGTTATTGCTAAAATATTTTATTGGTGTATTGTCAATTTTATTTACTTATATATTACGTTATTTAATCTCAATAATTTTAGGCTCCTAAGTCATTTATTTACATACTTAACTTTTAACGTAACTACTGGTAGATTGTAGGAAATAATATACACATTGGAACAATTTAAGTAAATAAATGAATTAATATAATACATACATCAAGAAGTAATGTATAATTTTACAAAAAGCTGTATTAATCACTTTCGAAAATCATAATTGTTTTTTTTAGTAAGTCGCAGACAAATATTTTAGGTTTGTTATTAAATTAAATGATAATGTAATAAGTACAGATTTAGACTCTTGAACCAGGCATAGTATATTAATTAGTAGGGTTCACAGTAAAACATATTTTGTAATACCATTCGAAAGAAAATAAATACCTATATTATACTGTTTATAAAGTGAGTTTCATTGTAACATAACTTAAGAAAACAATTAATATGCATATGTCAATCATAAGAAAAGAATCTATTAATTTAATGAACTATACCCATAGTACTCGGCAAACAGTAAACCAAACCAAAGAAACTAAGACTTACAGTGTTAGATCATGTAGTATATAAATATTTTAATTTTATCATTTAATAAATAAATACAATATAAAATTTAAAATGCCAATTTTTTATTTTAAAACAAGTGATTTATATATGTATAAACAATTTACAATTATTTATCATTTAATTTATTTGCCACAGCTTCCGGGATTATAAGGCTAATATTTTGCTGCCTATAGTGCCTATATCTCAAAAAAGAATAATTAAGAGTAATTAATGATTAAGTATCCCTGTATTTTTAAATGTTGCATCTTATGGACTGAAAAAACTGCTGATGATATTTCTACTTTCACTGACCGAAGATGCAGAAACCTAGAAGAAGTTCAAAAACAAATTGTACAAACATTTTAAGGTTTTCCTTAAATCCTCTATACAATAGACTATTTCTTGGACATAGTTTTGTTCATTTAATTTGTTTCTTAGAGGTTATACACAGCTGTAGATATTCTATAAGTAAAAAGTAATAATACAGATTCGAAAAATATCCCACCTTACCGTTTCTAGTACTTCAATTTAGTGTGTTTATATTTTATACATGTATAAAATTGAACATCATCCACCAGAAGTATCAACAATTATGAGTTGAATATTACAAAATATGACCATATTAAGCAAAATTTAAAGGCCTACAATTAACCTTGTTGATAAACACAATACTTCTTCCATGTATAGTAATGAACACACATAACTGGTTTACAGCTACAGTTTTACTAAATCTGAAGGGTCTAGTGTGTATTAGACAATTACAAAAGGATAATCCATACATTTTAACAGTAGAATAATCTGATTTTTGTTAACGAGTTATCGAAATGCCTGGAACTGGGACGGGCGATTGTTAGGTTAGAGCCTTTTTGATTTTTCTCTTCTTTACTTTTAAAGACGCATTTAGTATTAATTACGATTTACTGGATTTACCTAATATAGATTTTTTATTAATTAAAACTGGTATAGTTCAAATTATCAGAAAAAAATATTTTTTGGATATAGATTTCTGTATCCGGAAACTTACTATTGTCTTCTAGATTTTCTACATTTAGTATTCAATTTAATTAAAATTTAATTTTTTTGAAGATCTTTAAAGTGAAAAGAAGAAGAATTTTAATTAACTAAAAAAATCAAAATAAAGTTAATTAACTTTGAGCAGAGTTCGACCTCGTCAAAAATAGCATCGATAGTCATTCCCCAGCCGCCTTTGACGCCGTTTTTTCTCGATCATACGGTATTATTCATTGGGAAAAATTACCTTATACAGATATATCTAAAAATTTATATTGAATAATTGCTAACTTTAAACGGCAATAACTTGATTAAATCAGAATGCGCCACGAAAGATGCAAAATTTAATTGTCTATCAAATTGTATTATACCATTTTTTAAGTACCTATCTCTTCAAGTTTCCGTAGAAAATGCATTTTCTTAATTTAGACCTCATAATTTACCAATATACACATGGAATATTGACATTTGAGGTTATTTTTAAACAAATTTTTAAAGAGTACAGATACTAATATTGTCAATATAGGTTTTTCTTGAAAAATAATTTTAAATTATAGTACTAGTAGTCCTCCAAAACTAGTGATGTAAAATTTCCAGAAATATATTTTTGGAAATATTTCCGGAAATATTTCCTGAAACATTGGAAATATATGGAAATATTGGAAATATATGAAATATTTAAAAAAATGAGAAAAACTGAAATATTTATTTATAAAAATCATAACAAAACATCGCAAAACACAAAATGCTTATACATAAACTGTGCTATGAGTTATTCTTTAAATTAAAAAATAAATTAAGGTGAAATTTGTACAAAAAAAATATTTTTGACACACTTGTCGAAAAAGAGGCATATCTTCACCTCTGTCATCAGCATCAGGCATATCTTTATCGCTGTAATTAGCATCACACTCAATAACATCTTCTTGCCAGTTTACTTCCTCAAAATATTCGATAGTATCGGAAATAAAAATTGATCTATTGCCGTTTCCTATTTTCTTCAGCAAGTTTTCATTGTGGGATACATAGAGTAGCTTAGCGGCTCTATCATTAGTAATCCTGTTTCTCTTTTTTGAATGAATATGACTATAAACACTAAAACTGCGTAAGTGGCGGCCGAATCAAAATTCGTGAAGCTACTTGTGATAATGAAGATGAAGAAACACAGTCCTTTCCACCAGGAGAATGGGTTATCAAAACTACTTTTCCATATGAAGTTATTTCCAAATAACTACAACGGTAATCTGCTATTTCATCTATTATTTCTTGCTCCTTTATATTGAGTTTATTTTTTGATATAGTAAGTATGCATTCTATGGCAGAAAGAATTTGGGTTTCATCAAGTTCAGAACCTTGTGATTTTGGATTTAGTAATTCTGCAGCATAATGAATGGGTTTAATAGCAAAATTTTCTCTTTTGTCAACAAACTCCAACAATTCGGATTTTTCTTTGTCGTCAAGTGAGGACAATGCAAGATTATTCTGAATTACCCTTCTAATATCACAAAATGCTTTTACAGCAAAATAAATAGTGCCATTTGCCAAAAGGTTCAAAAATGTTAATTAGGTTGGAAATTTGGGCCCAAAATACTTCGTCATCTAATATCCACTGCTTAACATTTTTATCAATCATTTGTGTTACTTCTTGACTAACTGCAACTCCTTGTAAACAGAGCCTAGTATTGTTTACACTTTTTAAACTGGTCAAAACTGAAGACCAGCGTGTTTTTACAGACAATTGTATGGCACCTGCATTTGACTCTACAATTTGTTTTCTGTTTGTTTTATTCGTAAAAGTTCATACAGAATTTGCTTTGTCTTGATCTCTTTTGCAATATCTGTAACCTTATCGATTAGAGTCGATAAAGTATTGATTTCAAGCAATTCATTTTTAAGCAAATCATTTCTTCATTCAGCTTTTTTCCTATTTCAGCTTCGTAGAAATGTGAGGTTGCAAATAAGTAGGTGAATCCTCAAACTCGATATATTCACCATATTATATGTTTGTAAAACTGTTCTATACAAGTAAGTTTAATGTTTATAGGGTTACAAAATATGAAATATATATTAATAAACACCGGGTTTGAATTGTTAATGACAAGATTTAAGTATTTTTCAAAATATTTCCAATATTCCCAATATTTCCGAGACACGTTTGGAAATTTCCAATATTTCCATTTACAACACTATCCAAAATGATACCATCACTCACAATTTGTAATAATCTATTCGTGTAGCTACAATACCCCGTGTCAATTGTGGTGAATAACCCTTTATACATAAAATCCTTTATTTTTTACTTCCTATTTAATTGCGTTTCACTTTTTTTCTGCTTTAGTCGGGTACTATAAAGATAATTGTGATTACTACAACGTGATAAATCATGTATATCAGTTAAATGAAACATGACCAAGACTACTCGGGAGCAATACATAGCATAATAAAGTAAAGATATAAATAATGTATATTACAGAGGCTGCCTGTTACGTGAGAAAATTAATTCTCGTGCTCTACTAAAACATTAACATCGAAACTGACCACCACAAACTGATCTACACAAAACAGTCACACCGATTGTAGTATACTTTTCCAATTTTGATTTAGCATTATTGATGTGTTTGGCGCTTTACGGAAATGCAAACAACAGCTACTGTAATTTAGTAATTAGCCCCAAATTAACACAAGTTTGTAGGATTGAAAGGATTTGTTTCAAATGCTGACTATTGTATAATATAGTATTTATTGGTGGAAAATGTGTAACATCCAATAGTATGTGTAGTGTGTTTTAAAGCCCTTTAAAACATACTTAAATAAATGCTATAGAAATAACTCTTAATCATAACTTTAGAATGTGACATGTGAGGTATGAAAAAAATATAAAATAAATAAAATGTAAAAAAAGGTATCTAATCAAAACAGTCAACTAACAATTTACAGACAATGGATGTATAGAGTCCTCTACCCCGGTCCTCTATTAAATTTGTTCTCCAAAATACAGTTTGAAAGAATAAATAATACATGAGATATGTTGATATAGAGAGATCACGGAACAATTATATTTACATAAAAAAATTACTAACATTAAAATGCAAATAATTATAATAAATGGAGATGTGTTCTAAGAGGCTTTATACAGAAACTACATATAAACATAATTAATATAATATACTTACCTTTAAATTACCACTAATCTGGGACTTTCTCCTGAACTGTTCTTCGTCATTCCTCCTAACTACGTTTTCAATCGAATACTTAATGTGCATTAGCTTTACAAGAAGTCACGTGACGTGGCGTCATTTTTACCAAATATATTATGGTAAATTTACACAAATTTTGAAAATTTGTCTAGACACATGAAATTTCACTAGGTACAAGATTTTATTCACAAAACTCATTGTGAAAATAATATCGTTTTTTATTAATAAATTATTTTATTTAGTTAAATATTTTATTTTTACAAGTTTCTTATTAAAAATACTATAATGTATCAATATTTTTTTTTGTAAAATTACTTAAATTTTTTTCAGTGTAGACGTACGTGTAGAAGTTTTTTTTTCATTTTTATTTCCATTTTTTCCAAATAATTTCTGAATAACGTCAATAATCGGATAAAAATTGGTGTCTGGGAATTTTTTGACATAATAAATTTGATTTTGATGTCAATATGACTCCTACTTGTAGAGGGCGCTACCTGCATCTTTTTTAACTGGTTTGAGTAATAATAACTTTTCATCCGTACCTGTATTACACAACTAAGTAAAAAAATATACATTTACGATGTTTTTTACGTAAAATAGGTCTCTAGGTAAAAGTCTAACGAAACACAGTCTGAAAGAATAAATACTACTCAGAGATATGTTGATATAGAGAGATCATGGAACAATTATGTTTACCCGAATCAGTAGTTAAATGCCAGCTAAGCGAAAGTTTACTTCATATGCGCTGAGCATCTAAAAGTGCTTAGCGATTTCTAAGTTTCAGAATTCAGGCCCTGATTCTCGTATTTTACAAGATCTACATTATGTTGTATATCACAAACCCTTCAAAACCAGATTAAACATCAAGAGGCGGACGATAATTCAGTCCGAAAAGCGTGGGGGATAAAGGATTACGTAGCAGTGGCGCATGGCGGACCCAATTTGGAAAGTTTCCCGCGCAGCAGCTTCCGCACCAAATTGCATTGGCGGCGGATGCCCTCTCCACATTGCGCCCGTTTAACGTGTACATGATTAATACAGGCTGAGAGTCGCATTAAAGTGTTTAATGCACGCAGTAAATCGGACCGACTGCTGCTGCACGACGAAATTAGATCGACGGGGAGTTGTAATTTAGATGGAAGCTAGTTTTCTTTATTGGCTGTTAGGCGGCTATATGAACGATGATTACGTTATCAGGTCGTTAAGGAGAAATGCTTCGGATTTAGCGATATGGGCTACACTAGACGGAATTTATTATCCAAGGGCTTTTATTTCTGTAATAAAATTATATATCTACGGGGCGATCAACAAGTTGGTTATTGTGATTTTGCTCGTTTGTTTGGCAATACATTCCAGATATTTGAATATTTATGGGCTGTTATCACCTTTAACCTTTATGCTCCTCATATAAAGCCCCAGAAAATATACATGAAGAAGAAAGACTGCCCCTACCGTTCTTGTAGGAGAAGTAGAACAGGTGCTTCAAGATATGAAAAATGGAAAAGCAGCAGGGAACGACGGAATAACAGCTGAAATACTTAAGTACGCTGGTAGGAGATCTTGGAAAATCCTAGCTAATATACAGGGTGGTCCGAACTGTATTCTGGAAACTTCGTTAGCACATAAAAATAAGTAAAAAAGGTCGTATAAATGTATGTTCTAAAATGCTTAGTTTTGGTGATACAGGGTGTAGAAGTTTTTTTTTTCATTTTTATTTCAATTTTTCCAAATAATTTCTGAAATAACGTCAATATTCGGATAAAATATGGTGTCTGGGAATTTTTTTACATAAGAAATTTGATTTTGATGTCAATATGACTTCTACTTGTAGAGGGCGCTACCTACATATTTTTTAACTACTTTGAGTAATAATAACTTTTCATCCGTACCTGTATTACACTACTAAGTAAAAAAATATACATTTACGACGTTTTTTACGTAAAAAGGTCTCTAGGTCTAACGAAACACAGTCTGAAAGAATAAATACTACTCAGAGATATGTTGATATAGAGAGATCATGGAACAACTATGTTTACCCGAATCAGTAGTTAAGTGCGAGATAAGCGAAAATTTACGTCTTATGCGCTGAGCGTCTAAAAGCGCTTAGCGATTTCTAAGTTTCAGAATTCAGGCCCTGGTTCTCGTATTTTACAAGATCTACATTATGTTGTTTATCTCAAACCCTTCGAACTTTCAAAACCGGATTAAACATCAAAAGGCGGACAGTAATTCAGTCCAAAAAGCATGGGGATTAACGATTACGTTGCCGCAGTGGCGCATGGCGGACCCAATTTGAAAAGTTTCCCGCGCAGCAGCTTCCGCACCAGATTGCATCGGCGGGCGGATGTACCCTCCACACTGCGCCCGTTTAACGTGTACATGATTAATACGGGCTGAGAGTCGCATTAAAGTGTTTAATGCACGCGGTAAATCGGACCAACTGCTGCTGCACGACAAAATTAGATCGACGGGGAGTTGTCATTTAGATGGAAGCTAGTTTTCTTTATTGGCTGTTAGGCGGCTATATAAACGATGATTACGTTATCAGGTCGTTAAGGAGAAATGCTAAAGTTGGTTATTGTGATTTTGCTCGTTTGTTTAGCAATACATTCAGATATTTGAATATTTATAGGCTGTTATTACCTTTACATTTATTATTTTAGGGTTTAATGAATTAATTTTTTGAGGATGTAGAATATAGAATGTAGAATGTTTGGGACGGGGCTTAATCACCGCGACCTTACAGATTTATTGTGTTCCCCTTTCTTGAGTTATAGCGGATTATAACTCATCATACAGGGTGGCTCCTCTCATACGCCGCGAGGCTTCAAGGAGAACGACAGTTTGTATTGAAATGAAATTTGGTGAGCATATGTAGGTTAATTCAGAGCACTTTTTAAAAATATAGAGATCCCCAAAATAAGTTACATATCAAAGTTGTGTTTTTGTAATGCAATACCCTATATATTAATTTATTTTCGGATTCTGGGAGAAAAATAGAGGTGAGTTTTATAAGAGAAGTATATGACTAAAATGTAAGGTTTTTGACATATTTAACATTTTCTAGAAATAAAGAACAATTTTTAAATTACAATAAAAGCTAACTAAATTGGAATTTACCCGGTATAGCCTAATATGTAGTTAAATTAACTATTGTCCTTTAAATCAAATTAATACTTGATCCAAAAAGTTATACAAGGTGAGACAAAATTAATATTGAACATTGGTCACCTTTAAAAGCATGCTACTCTTTTTTTTTAAATGGAACACCCAGTATATTATTCCCATATTCAATGAAGAATTCATGTCTGCTCAAAATACTATTAAGGTTGCCTACCCGATATTTTCATTTACATGATTTGATCTCGGTAGATCTTTCTTATTTGATAAAATCTAGGGTGGCTGACACTTTAACATACCTGTCTAATTAGTCCAACTTTAACAACTAGTTATCATTTTGTGTCAGTTAAAACAAAAAAAATTCTCAGAAATTTGCCGAAAATGCAAACTTATCCTACATCAGAAAGAACTGATATGATTCTATTAGTTGGTGAATGTAGTGTGCCAATTAATAGAATACTTAAATGCTCCTGATTTTATATAGTCTGTTTTTATATGGGGATATGTTAAAGACAGTGTTTAAAAAACTCGACCAACTATTTTCGAAAACATGAAAGAAATTATTGTAGCTGATTTTTGTGTAATAATTAAAATATGTTTTAAACGTGCCTTTTTATTACCGTTGAGTATTTTACTCTACAATCTTTAATTTTTGTTAAATTAACAAAAGGTGTATCACAGCCACCTAGATTTTTTCAAATAATAAAGATCTACTAACGCAAAATCATACAAATTAAAATATTTAAGAAAATCTTTGTCTGAGGGGTAGGCAACCTTCATAATATTTTGAAGATATATAAATTCTTCATTGAATACCGAAATAATATACTGGGTGTTCCATTTAAAATAAAGGAGTAACTTGCTTTTAAAAGTGACTAATGTTCCATATTAATTTTGTCTCACCCTGTATAACTTTTCTGGTCAAATTTGAATTTGGTTTAACATACAATTGTTACTGTAATTAAATATCAGGCTATACAAGGCCAACTAAAATTTAGGTAGCTGTTATCGAAATTTAAAATTTACTCTTCATTTTCACTAAATGTAAAATATGTTAAATTCCTTAGATTTTAGGTATATGCTTCTTTAATAAAACTCTTTATTTTTTTCCTAGAATCCGAATAATATATAAATCAATTAATATATAGGGTGTTCCATTAGAAAAAAAAACAACTGTGATGTGTAACTTTATTTGGGGACACCCTGTATAATTCTATATATTTTTATAAAATGCTTTCAGTTAACCTACATATGCTGCCAAAATTTTATATCAATATAAACTACCGTTCTCCTAAGAGCTTCCGCGGCGTATGAGAGGCGCCACCCTGTACAGTCTCAGGGCTTTGACAAAAGCCAGCATCTAAGACGGCTCCGCAAAGGTCAGCTGTCCATCTTCGACATCAACCGTACCAAAGTTTATAGCACGAACGGTTGTCGTCTTGGTGCACTCAGTGATAAGGTGTTCTAGTGTTTCCCCATTTTCCTCACAAAATCTGCATTCTCAGCTTTAATCTAGTGAGGTGTTCGTTGAGGAGACAGTGCCCTGTTAGAAACCCCGTGACAATCCGAAGATTGTTCTTACTTAAATCAAGGAAAATCTTTGATTTTTCTAGGTCGTAAGTTATGAGAAACCTTTTCGAGTGTTTTAGACCGTTGGATGATTCCCATTCCAGGTTGCGGATGGAGTCTTCCAAGTTCTTGAGTTCCGCTTTTAGTTTGTTACCACTTGGGAAGCAAAACGGTTCTGACCCAGTTAGTAGAGTGTTCGCTCCTTTTCTATCTAGATCGTTTGGTTTTTCATTGCCTTCTATCTCTTGGTGAGCGGGCACCCAAAGTAGGAGGGCTTTATTTTCTTTGCCTAATTTGTTGAGCTTATCTAGGCATTCTTTTGCCAACTTCGAATTGATGGTTACTGAGTTGATCGCTTTTAGTGCTTCTCGACTATCGGATAAGATAGCAATTTCCTGTTTTCGATAGTCTAAGATAAATTCTAGATTTATATATCTAAGATAAATTCTATGCTGGGGCAGGTGCCCATTGGTTCAGAGTATTTAGTTTTCGCCTAAATACTCCTTTCCCGGTCCCTGCTTTGGTTTTGGAAGCATCAGTGTACCACGTTATGGTATGGTATTTTACATGTTGAGCAAACGGTTTTCTCTTCCAATCCTTTTTATTGCTCAAAGTTGTAAATTCTTGGTATGTGATCCACTGGGCGTTTGAGGAGTGGGATTTTCTTTTAGAGGGTGTTGTTGCCAAGCCCCTGACCTGAAAATTCTCCCAATACTGAATCTGTCAATAACCATTCTAATCATTGTCGCATTGGCATAATTACCGACGACAATGTACCGTTGTGTTAGGTCTAGGATGACCTCTATTGCTGCTGTTGGGCATGTTCTCATAGCACATGTGATGCAGATGCATGCCAGTCTGTACTTTACACAGGTTTTCCCTTGCTCTAGTTTTATGTACCAAGCAACTGCTCCATAGGTAAGCATGGGTCTTACTATCATGGTATACAAAGTACATCCAGCGGAGTACATCCAGCGCAAAATGTTAGGGGCGCAGCGTTAGCATCTGCGTTAACATCTATTTCCCGTCAGTCTTCTGCATATTATGAGAGCCTTTATGGCTTTGCTGGTAATGTTCTTAATATGCCTGTTCCAGAGGAGTTTACTGTCCAGGGTTATTCCCAGTGACTTCCTGTGATGGCAGTATTTTCTCCCCATCTAGATGGATTCTTTTCAAGTTTTTGAAAATTTGTTTTCTGGTGAATGACAGTACCGCGGTTTTGTCTGAGCGGATGCTCAGCCTGATATTCCTGCACCATCTCTTAGCAATACGTCGTCTTTGGATAATATCACACGATAGGTATTTAAATTCGTTTTGTAATAATGCTAGACTAATTAAATAGATTTAATCTAATAAGATTTTTTTAATTTTATTATTGAATAATTGTATCATAAAATAGTTTTATTTTAAAACAAATGTTTCTTTTGGAGGTATCCAATAATATTACAATCAGTTTGGGATCAAACAGGATCATTACACGAGGAAATACGAAATAACCCTCCTCGCTATTTGACTTTGACCTACTTCAGCTTATTTTCGCGAGTATTGTAGTGGCCTTTTAAAGTAGATTTCAGAATATAGAATGTAGAATGTAAAAGTTCCTCAGAACTTACGACCGAGAAAAATCAAAGGTTTTCCTTGTTTTAAGTAAAAACAATCTTTGGATTGTCACGGGGTTTCTAACAGGACACTGTCTCCTCAACGAACACCTCAGTAGGCTGAAGCTGAGAAACAACGGCGAATGCAGATTCTGTGGGGAAATGGGGAAACGCCAGAACACCTTATCACTGAGTGCGCCTAGACGACGACCGTTCGTGCCATGAACTTTGGTACGGCTGATGTCGAGGATGGATAGCTGGCCTCTGTGGAGCCATCTCAGATACTGGCTTTTATTAAAGCCCTGAGAATGTATAATGAGTTAGGACTCGCTATAACTCAAGAAATGGGACCACACAATAGATATGTAAGGTCGCGGTGATTAACTCCTCTCCTAAACATTCTACATTCTAGATTACAGAAAAAACAAAACATTTTCTTGAGTATGAATATTGTTTAAACTTTGGACTGTTCGGCAAAACTTCAATTATAAACGAGATTTATTTGCAAATTAACTATAAAGTTTTGTATCAGATAATGAGGATTTCAGTTTACGTCGTTTTGAAATTTACATTAAAATTTAATGATCATAAATGTTTTAAATCAACTTATGTTAATAGTGTAATCAGCAAAGCGTCGTGTATGGCTATAAAACATATATTCAGCTTTACAGGTAGTAGTGCAATATAATTTATGTTTATTTTAACATCTAGCTCTATATTAATTTACAGACGTAAATACAACGAACAACGCTTTTTTATCTTAATTTAGCGAAGTCGGTAGAAAGTTTTAATGAGTATAATTTAAAATTAGTTTTTAACCGTATGACTTGAAATATGTGCGCTCCTGACTGTTCATTTTCATGCTGAATATTTTTAACTTTAATTTCTAAATGACGAATAAAATGAGAAATAGCCCTTATTTACCATTGTGTGTTTAAACTGTAAAACAGAATAAATGGTTCACAGCGGAAATGTGCATTTTTTTATTCAGTAGTTTAATATAGGTACCGCCAAAAAGTTTTAAATCAATTTTTTTTAAATTGATTTAAAACTTTGATCCCCACTTGCACCGTTTGTATAAACTTTGTTTAAAGACTAAACAGTGATTAACTATAAAAAATATTATATAGTTAATCACTGTTTGGCCTTTAAACAAAGTTTATACAAACGGTGCAAGTGGGCATGAATCAATCAAGTTTTGAGTTCAATTATTCTTCAAAACAGTTCAAAAACATGTAGGTGGCGCCCCCTAGAACTAGGTGACATATTGACATCGAAATTAAGTTTCCTATGGTAAAAAACACCCTGACACCAATTTGCATCCAAATATCGACCTTAATTCAGATATTATTTTGAAAAATCGAAATAATAATGAAATTTCTACAGCCTGTATCTCCGAAACTAAGCATTTTAGGAAAAACTTTTACCACTTTTTTTACTTATCTTGTCTGCAGAATATGCGGCCAAAGTTTCTCGATTACAGTTCGGACCACCCTATATAATTTATCGATTAAAATATCAACCAACCTTTTATGAAAAGATAATAGATTAGTTTATAAAACTTGTAAACGTTTTTGTTTTTGTTACATGTTTTTATTTTATGATTTATGGTAATTTGGCATATTATTGCAAGATTTGCAAGATTAAATTTTCAAAATAAACATTCATTCAACTTTGGTGAAACAAAAATATTAAAGACAGATCCAAACCAAAAAAAGCGCGAGTTTTACAAAATGATAGCAATTCAAAAAAATAAAAATGCTGTTAATGACAAGAAGGACATTAATAATTTAAATAAGGTCTATTTATCCTTGTTCAAATAATGCAGCGGATCCATCAATAAAAACAATTTTTTTTATTAATCTGTACATAGTTCTAGTTGTATATTATTTAGGTGCGATTAATGAGTTTCAGGTTAGGTTAGGTTAGGTGGTAAATTTTTGTACCGCTTACGGCGTTCTGGGTTATCATTTAAAAATAAATTTTGAAGAGATTTTATAAAGAGTTTGTTATTTTTACACTGTCTACAATATATTCAAACTTGTGAACAAACAATTTAATTCATTTTTAATAAATTAATAAGAAAGGACACAAAAATAAAGTAAAACGAATTTTTTAGGAATTTTTGACAACAGAAGTATAACTTGGCTAAGAAATTCTAGAAGTTAAAAACATATATATTTTATGATTTTTCGGTATTATTGAAAGTATAAACAACTGAAATGTGAAACTAAAGTAATAAACATAAATTAATTTCAACAAAACTGCGAACCTTGAATGTACTTAACTTTTTCAAATACACTTCATGCTAACATCGGATCTGCAGTTGCCGCACATGGATCGTGCACATTGGATTCATGAGATTTTCATTTTTTGTCATTTCTCCGTTTGTATATACCACATCTCTTTCGTTTTTGGTATTGATTATTCAATTTTCTCTGTTTTATAAGTAAGAGATTCAGAGTCGGAGTTATGGTTACTCTTCGGAGAAATGTCTTGATGATATTCATATCATTTAAGTTTCTTAAGTTCAGCAAACTACTCAATTAATGCTTCCTCAAAATTAGCGTCCTCGTGACGCACACTTTTTGAACTACTCACCATCCTAATAATGAAACATTCTTGGCGTCGTGGTGCCACCAATAATACTTGAGTTGGGTTAATACTCGTATAGCTAGAATATTGATCGGCGATATATTGTATTTTTCTCTGGTCTTTTTCATTTAACATGATATCTTTTTTAACGTAACCTTCTATGACATAATATGTGACCACTATAATTATTGAAATTTTACAGTGTTAATTACCATCAACAGGGTTCGCTTGAACAAACGTAGCCACTAATTTTAAGCAACTACAATTGTGTTTTCTCTGTATCTTCCAACGGTGCCCAACATTTTTAATAATATCTTTATATAAGTAATCTTTCTCCAGTGGAATATAAACAGCTCTCTGAACAATAGGAGCACTCGTACAGTGGTAGTGATTAAGAACGCTATAAAGTTGCAAAACATTCTAGATAAGATTTCTAATTGAATAACTTTGAAGAAATAGGTACCTACAAGAGATTTATCTAATTTTATAACTAGTTAATGAAATGTCTAAAGCTTAACTAGAACAAATTGTTGTAGTGATTTGTCATTTTTGTGTAAATACATATATAATATAAACTTTTATACGAAAAATAAACTTATATAAATAAATTATCTATCCTTTTTTGAATTACTCCATTATACGATGATGTCATTAGAAAAAAGACTAAGGTATTTCCCTCTTTTGGTGTCGGATATTTCAGGGCTTATCTGGATAAAAAAAACCGAGTTCAAAACACGTCGGATGTTAAAACATCCATTCGACTGGAGTCTTATCAGAATTTCCGTTAAGGAGATGAGTATTTTCTTATACATACGTTATACGAAATGCGTATCATATTCTATGCGATTATGAAAATATATTTTTTGAAACTACTATTTTATTTTAAAGGTTAGAATAGGAATACAATTATAAATATACACCGGGTGTTTTTCAAATCATAGCTCACCACTATAATTTTTATTTTTTTAGATACCTTTTAAACGGAAAACAAAGTGTTGATATTTTGGTGAAAGTTTGAAACACCCTTTGGAGTAAATTAACCAAGCAAGGAGTTTAAAAATAATTTTATCATCTAGGTGTATCTTTTCTCGACAGTTTGTTTTTTTATTAATCTCAATAGCTTTAATTTTTTTGGAGATAATCGCTTTTGAAGAAGGCGTTTTAAGTTTTCACATTAAATGGTTTTAATTTTGGCTTTTAAATGGCCGTTGCTTTTCGTCCTAGTCAACAGACCTATAACATAGTATTTATGATTTTTGTAATGTCACTGACTTTGAAAAATCATGTTATTATTGTCTGTTGGGAAGTTATTCGAGCAGAGATGGTTTTAAGTCCAATAGTTGATCTCTACCATGTTCAATTAAAGCAACAATAGCCGATACTTCAGAACTTAGAACCATCTCTACTAGAGCAAACCTCACTAAACAATACTAATATGAATTTTCAATGACAGTGGCATTGCAAAAACAATAAACACTATTTTACAAATATCATGAAGATGTCAGTCAGTGCTAAAATTGCTCTAAATCGTCACAGTTTTATTCAATAACGAATATTTCCAACAAAAATAAAGCTATTAAGATGAATCAAAAAACAAACTATCGAGAAAAGATGTACCTAGAGAATTGATAGATGGAAACTTTAATGTTTATTTTAGAAATAGACACTAAAAAGTCAAATAATTTAGCTACAAATTGTTTAAAAATCACCCCAATCGGCCTATTAGGACAAAATATATTAAGCTTTTTATTATATTATATATTAAGCTTATTATTTTTTCGTACCGGTGAGTGTAATATCGAAGTTTGGTAAAATATCGATAATAAGAAAAATCTATACTAATATATAAAATCCTTAAGTGACTGACATACTGATTAATCACGATCCTGCTCAAACCACTCAACGTAAGAAGCTCAATATTGGTATACAGGTTGATACTAAGGTGTAGAGGTTCGATAAGAAGGGATTTTTTGAAATTCCAGTTCCAAGAGGGTGAAACCACCCCTCAAATATTACAATATTTTTTATTTAAAAAAACGGTCAAGTTTCCGAAAAAACGCTTAAACACGTATATTTTTTTTAAATACTTTAAGATTTTTAAAAATGTATACAGGGTGTTTCGAAAAATCTGGTCATTGATTAATCACGATCCTGCATAAAGCGCTTGACGTAAAAAGCTGATTTTTGGAAAACAGATTGACTTTAGGGTGTAGAGGTTCGATAAGAAGGGATTTTTCGAAACTCGAATTCTAAGGGGGTGAAACTATCCCTCAAATATTAAAATATTTTTTATTTAAAAACCGGTGAGTTTTTCGGAAAAACTCTTAAACACGTATCTTTTATATTGTTGTTTTACATATTTTAAGATTTTTTATAAATTTGTACAGGGTGTTTCATAAAATATGACCATTGAGTAATCACGATTCTACTTATACTGCTTGACGTTTAAAGCTGATTTTTGGAACGGATTGGCTGTGGGGTGTAGAGGTTCGATAAGGAGGGGTTTCTCGAATCTCAAATTCCAAGAGGGTGAAAACGCCCCTCAAATATTACAATATTTGTTGTTTAAAAAACGGTTAGTCTTTCGGGAAAACGCTTGGACAAGCATAATTTATTTGGTTTTTTTACATATTTTGAAATTTTTTAAAAAATCATACAGGGTGTTCCAAAACTTGGGTAATTTCTTAACTGATTCTGCTTAAACTGCTTGACGTATAAAGCTTATTTTTGGCAATTGAATTTTTTGAAAGTCAAATTCCAACGAGGTGAAACTACCCTTCAAATATTACCAAGTTATATAATAATATCGCCATATTGTTTTTTCTCATGCTGACATAAATGTGAGAAAATTTTATCCAGTTTGTATGTTAATGGAAATTCTTGCTATGCTTACACCATTACAAATGATTAATTCGACGCGAACGAAGTCGCTGGTACACGCTAGTAGATATATAAATTAGAAGTAAAAAAGTATTAAAATTTTTATTAATATACAGAAATTCTAATCGGGTAGTAATTTGTAAATTTGAAAACGTCGACGGTTTTTATTTAACGTGTCTGCTGAAAAACTTATGTATCTCTAAACAGTTATTTTTAGACATTTTAATTAGTCTTTTCTTTATTATTTTTTTTTGCTTGTGACGATGAGAGAGATAATACCCTTTGAATTCCTTCACGTTGGTTAGGTAAATTTGTTTTTCGATTCAAAAGCCACTGAAAGGTAGTTTTCGTTTGGGGTCTGCTAAAAAATAACTTTTTTTATTTTTACATTTCTCTGTCAGTGGCAAAATACACAAACTTTTTTGAAGTTACTTTTTGTAGTTTAACCATAAAAACAATATATGAAGACTTGAAGTAAATAATGTTCTAAAGTGCCAAAATCATTATTTCGAGATAAACAACACTTAGGACATTCACTTCAAGTCTTCATATAATTTTAGTGATATAGATATGCATTTAATAGTTAAGCTCATGAGGAAAGGAATGTAAATTTATAATGCCACAGTTTAAACCTTAATTACAGAATATTGATTTTAATATATTTTTAAAAATACTCACTAATTGAGAAAATAACAGACAATACATTTATAGTTCAAAGATTTTAATAATTACCTTGTATGTATGTATAGAAACACGGATTCAAAATTACTTTTTCAAACATTTTTGGTAGGTATGAAGTTTCTATTTGCGCTCCAATCGATTTTCGTTGCCGATTGCATCATTGATGATGCTTTTAAATTCGCTCGATCTTCTCTAAGTCTGTCAGTTATCAGGTCGTTTGGTCTTGGAAAAACACTAAACACGTCTATCCCAAGCCGACTTTTCGGCGCCGGAAATTTCAGCAGCTCTTATCGTCCAAAGTGCAAAACACGTCGGATGCTTTGCCACCGCATTCATTTCGCTTCGGCTTTATCTGAATTTCCGTCAAAGCGATGATACACCTTTTCGAACGTACGTTCGCCAAATAGAAATGTGTGTCGCGTACTGGAAAATTTCGAATATCAAAACGGTCTTTGGTAGTCTGCTTTCATATCAAGTTTCTTTAGGAATAATTAATTTTCTGGATATTTTACATAATATGTCAGGTATAATTGAATTTGAAATTTTGCAAAATATGTTTTAAGTAACTGCAATAATTCAATTTAATTTTGAGGATGCACTGAGTTAAATATCTGTATTACATCGATAATTCAAATAAAATAGGTTCAGTAAATATAATAATAGCTCCCGTATATAGCGTTTAACGCCTTGGGATCAGTAAATATGAACGTTATAATTTTGAAACCGTTGTGATTTTTTAAACTTTCCGTCCAAGCTGTAACGGAGCTCTCGGATGCCAAATTTGCAACGTCCCTGCTCTCGGACACCAAATTTGTAACGTTTGCTTCTTCCTGAGCTGTGTTACTGACGCTTAAGTTTCTTGTATTGTTGCTTAGAAGATCTCGGGCGCCACCTCTAGTTAATAAGTGGTTAGAGGCCCACTAGTGCCGGTTCGGGTAGCTTTTAAACAGTGGAGAAGTATGGCAGTGTTACAGTTCTTTTAGCTCAGAGGTGGGGAAAATAAATTAAACGATAATCAACAGTTATAAAATAAAGAGCAGGTCGTGTTTTCCAAAACTATTTACAAGTCAAAGCTTTATTTTAAATGCAAAAAAAATGTCTGTCTTCTTCGGAAAGTCAGAAGGCACGACGATGTGTAAGTGGCTGGTTGCGACACCCAGCGCCTAAATTGGCTCCAATACGTAGAGTCTCGTCACCGGGTTGGAGCAAATCTACACAGAAAAGAATATTAATAAAAACTACAGACTGTGAGGGGAAAGACGACACTCCCAAGTTAATAAAAAAAATAATTTATTCTTAAATAAAAAAATAATTATAGATTATGTTAGAACTTGTCAATAAATTCAGAAAGAGAAAAGAAAACAAAATTTATTTGAGAGTGTTAGTGAAAAGAATATAAAATATTCTATTAAAGGTTTTAATCAAAATATTAAAACAAATACGGGTGTGGCAATAAGAAAATGTTGTAATAATTATTTAATTAAATTAAAAGTGTTTCGGAGTTAACAATAAATTGTTCTAATAATTATTTATTTAAATTGAAGGTATGTCGGGGAGAATAAGAAAATACTCCAAAAATTATTTATTTAAAATTAAAAAGTACGGCGGGGCTAAGGTCTAAATATGACAACGAAAAGAAATAAAATAAAAAGAATTAAATTACGACTGAAAGGATATGCGGAAAACTATAAGAGTTCAGCAAGTGTATTTATAGTGAAGGGATCGGTTTGTAAGAAACCTGCCGGGATATATCACACTCACAACTTTCCCACATTTCCTAATTTTCACTAGAGATACACCGCTTAATTATTAAGAGAACTGACCGAACGCTTTACTGCGGATTGTTTTCGGAAAAAGAATTAAACTAAAGATAGTTTCTCTAAGCAGTCAATGAAGAACCTGGAATTCGAACCAACCTGCCGGGATTTATCACACTCACAACTTACTTATTTTACCAAGTCCTCATGAACGACCCAGATATGTTTTAAGTGATTAAAACAAAATCTAAGACCCGACCTAATGATTTTTTTTTAATTAAATTACCAATAAGGAATTTAGAGTTTGAAGCAAACTGCCGGGATCTATCACACTCACAGTTTACTTGCTTTTCCAAGTCCCTATTGATAACTCAAGTGTATTTGATTTTACGGATTTGCTATTGATATTTAAAATATTTTTTTTTACTTTCGGAATTTATTCTAAACTATTTAAGACCTTGCCACGGTACAGGATTCCTTTCTGAAAAAAAAAGTTAAAAACCAAATAAACAACAAATTCTCGATACTCAATACTATACCATACTAATCCTGAAGGTTACCTTGCGGGCGGTTTCGGAGCGACGGCGGATTAGAAACGACGGAGGACGGCAGGCTTTCCAACTGCTAGGCGGCGGCTGTGTCTCGGGGCTGGCTTCTGCTTGGCGGACTGCGGCGACTGTTGCTGCTGGTGCTGTCGGTGGTGGTGGTGTAGGAACTCCTCGGTTGGTGGCTGGGTCAGGAACTGACTTCCTCTGGCTGGCGCGTCGCTTCTTATTTTTCCCAGTCCTTTCCTTCAGTTGAGAATCGTGGTGGCGGCGTGCGCCGAGCGGTGTGCGCTTCTCGATACCCGATCTAGTACCAGCGGTACCAAGCGGGCTGCATCGAGCGCGTGGAATGCGTTTAATTAATTAATTAGCGCTTTTTAGGCTAATTAATGAGTTCGGTCCGTACATTAATCCAACAAATAAAATTTCATTTAAAAAGTACTATTTTCTCGAAAAAGAATAAAATTTTTCTAATGTACGGAAGAGTAGAAAGATAAATTAAATAAAGAAAATTCGTAATCGGCGGAAAAATTGAAAAAGAAAATTAAATATATATAAAAAAAATAGTAACTTCCTTACAAAGCAATACTATTTTCTAACTGAATGTTCGCCATATAGAAATGTGTTTCATGAACACGAAAATTGTGAATATCAAAATGATCTTTAATCGGCTTTCATTTGATGGATTTTTCTGGTTATTTTACAGACGTCAGATATATTTTGAATTGAAATATATATATGATTTAAATAACTTAAGTAATAATTTAATTTAAGTGTAATTTCAAATATCATCCATAGTTTATTAGAAATTAGTAGACTGTGATGTGAATTATGAAATAAAATATCTTCATTGGCTCACATTGTTTTTTTTTAATTTTACATAGCTTTTCGAACAGTTGTATCAGTAACCGTCAAATGTGAACTAATCTAAATCTTAATACAAAAGGGTATAATAATAAAAAAAGAGTATAATACTAGAGAAAGTTAATGGAATACTGAATTTACCTTATTTGTGCGTTAGTGTGTCGCGTACTGGAAAATTTTGAATATCAAAATGGTTCTTGGTAGTCTGTTTTCATATCGAGTTCCTTTAGGAATAATTAATTTTCTGGCTATTTTACATAATTTGTCAGGTATGATTAAGATCGAAAATGTGGAAAATATGTTTTTTAAATAACTCTGTAATAACTAAAAACCCGGTGGCACTCTGCACCTTTTTGCGACTGCAGTAAGAACGCAGAGGTGGCGACAACAGACGACTTCATATGGGAGATGTCACACTATGCGTCTCAGCCGCAGCATCGCCGGTTTGTGTAGTTGTTTGATTCCAGTGCCGATTTGCAGCACCGCCGCACAGTGGAGTATTAGCATGAAAAAGGCGATCGAAATTCGAAAAAGCAAATGTGTTTAAGATTTCCCAAAAATGATAAATGATAAGTTAAATCATGTCTGCCATGAATGGCGTTGCTATGGGTGTGTTTAGTTGCATTCGTTTGTTTCAACGAAACGTCAAAGTTGTTACTTCTCACAGATAAGAGGTAAATGGCTAAATTTTATGTTTAAAATTATAAATTGTTGTTGTTCTTGTGCTCCTTTTACGTTTATATTGCTGTTTTGATTGAAAATGGCTCAGCAGCTGCAGGTATATATTCTACAAAAACATATTATTTATTTTGATATTCTCTATACTAACGATTTTTTTTGCAACTAAAAGTTAGGCGTTTAGAGAATTTGATTACATTTGTAACATTTTTATTATACTTAGAGATTTAGTTGCGCATTTCGAAGAATTCAGCATATTGTTTATATACGTTTTTCTTAGTAAACATTGGGCTTTCATACAGTAAAATAAAATACTGCGACTTTTTGCGACTTTGCTGATAAAATGAGAAAAAACATTCTTGGTTTCTTCTAATTTGCAAATCAGTGATATACTAATGCGAGGTGTAAACCGCGATGGCACTATTGTGTACAAAGCGATCGCATTAGTGCTATTAGCAGTATAGCCCAATTTGGCATTAGTAGCGGTTTTAGTGGTATGGGCATTGGTCGCGGATCAGTCGTAGCATTAGTAGTATTAGTTGCGATATTACTACTTGCGGCATTAGTGGCATTGACCGTGGAAACACTGAAACAGTGATTTTTCTTTTTTTTTAGAATCGACGAATTATCCTTTATTTTGTTCAGATTATTTCCTCTTTAATTGAAAATAGCAATAATTTATATAAGGTCTCCTTTAAAAAATTTCGATCAACTATCGGTATCAAATACTCCACTGTGCGCCGGTTTGTGTAGTTGTTTTGTTTGTTTGATTCCAGTGCCGCTGAAATGCACGCGTTTCTGCAGCACAGAAAAAACGCGCAATGTGCCACGGGCCTTACACAACGTTCGCCAAAGAGAAGTGTATCTCATGAACACAAAAATTATGAATAATGGTCTTTGGTAATCTGCTTTTATACCCGAGTACTAGAATAAATAATTTTCCGAATATTTTACATACGTCAGGTAGATCTTGAATTGGAGTACGATTTAAACAACTTGGTAATAATTTAATTTACATGTAGTTTCAAATGACATTCATAGTTATTTAAAAGTGGTCGAGTATTAATGTTTTAAACGTTTCGTTCAAATGTAGCACTGACCGTTATCAAGTGGGAACTAATATAAATCCTAAAACTGCTGAGTTTACATACTACATAGATACATACATACTGCCATTACTCGCTGACGAGTATTCGACACGCATCAAAAGATGGTCACGCAAGGCGTTTTCTTTCATGAGTTTTTCTGTGACTGAAAAGCCCGATACGTGATGTTATCTCTCTTCCGCACTCCGGACATTCAAAAATCTCATTGCTTTGTTGCCTCTTTACTTTTTGGTTGTCGCTGTTAACTGAGTTTACAGTTCTTTTCCATTGAGTTATATTGTGAACTGCTTCTTCCCAATGATTTTGCATGTTAATCCCCTTTAAGTTTTCGTGGAAAATGTCCTTGTACCTTTTGAGTTGTCCACCCGGCTTCCTCGTACCGTCTACAAGCTCACCGTAAAGCAGAGATTTTGGTATGCGGTTTTCTTGCATTCTGCATACGTGACCAGCCCATCTTAAGCGGGACTTTGTAATCATGACTTCAATACTCTCGCAGTTAGCTTTTTCAAGGACCGAAACGTTTGAAACATGATGGAACCACCGGATTCTTAAGAGTTGTCTAAGGTGTCTCTGTTGCCACTTGTTTAATGCGTTCATGTGTCGGCGGTACGGCACCCAAGTTTCGCTCCCATGCTGAGTTTAATAGACTAGAGCAAGTCATTTTAATACCGCATTTACCCGTGACGGCGTTGGGTACAGTCAAGAGTGAGGTTATCCACTGAGGACACCGGCAATGATGCATTTTATAAGCTACCATATTTTGGAGATTTTCATACTTGGGTTGTTCAAGATAATATTAGTATTTGATATAAAAATTACCTCTCTCTAGATCTTCACAAAGAACCTTATTGGAAAAACTGTACATTTAAAGAAGTCGTTTTTATATCAATTATTAAAAATTAAAAAATGTGAAATGCCTAATGTTATATTTTTACTGTAATTTAAAATAAAATATTGAAACTATAGACAAAATTTGTTATTTAGACATTTTATATATGTAAAAATTAAATTTGCTAATATTATTTTTCTTTTTCAGGTGATTCTCTTGCCGCGGGATATGTAAGTGTATTTATTAATATATCATTTAGTTATATATATATATATATATATATATATATATATATATATATATATATATATATATATATATATATATATATATATATATATATAACTATATATATATATATATATATATATATATATATATAACTAAATATATATATATATATATATATATATATATATATATATATATATATATATATATATATATATATATATATATATATATATATATATATATATATATATATATATATATATATATATATATATATATATATATATATATATATATATATATATATATATATATATATATATATATATATATATATATAAATATATATATTATATATATATATATATATATATATATATATATATATATATATATATATATATATATATATATATATATATATATATATATATATTTCTGAAGTAACGTCAATATTTGAGTGAAAATTGGTGTCATTGTGTTATGAGTTTTTTGACATGAAAAATTTGGTTTTGATGTCATGTGACTCCTACTTGTAGAGGGTGCCACCTATAAATTTGAAAAGTAATTAATGGTTTGAAAAGTAATAAATTTTCGTCCGTACGTTTGTTATGACTAGTATACAAATTCTGACCTAACCCCTTAAAGCTGTTCCCTTAGGTGATGAATTTTCAAAAATGATCCGGGTGGTGATATTAGGGGTGAAATATTCTACGAAAAATTATCTGGTCTATAAGTATATATTTTGTACAAAGTTTTATTAACTAAAGCAATTGAAGCCTTTTGGAAATTAATTTCCTAAGGGGTTGTAATATAGAAATGAAAGTTTATATGATACTTTGCTACAACTGACTTCAGAATAACAACCCTTTACACAAATATTTATTTCAGAAATGGATCTGGGGTTTTAGGAAATAACCGAGTACAATTAGGTGTATTATGTAGTAGCAAAATTCAACACTGAACTATCTGGTCTAGAATTAGGAACAAAAATTTGATCCAGAGTTCTTGGAGTGACAACAATAATCAGCACAAAATAAATATTTGGAAAATAACCCTAAAATAATAATTTACAAAGTAAAAAGGAGAAGGGGATAAAAATTATATGAACATTCAAAAATACATTAGAGTCTAAAAATATAAACTTAAATAGAATTGTATTTTTTTCGAAAAATTCAAATTCTATAAAAATTTTCAATTAAAAAACATAATTTTAGATAAAACGGCAACAAGTAATAGATTAAATTTAGAGGAAGGAATCCAGTGGTTCTCAAAATTTAAGCATAAAATCATTTTTTTTTAATTTTCAAAGTAAAATAACTCAGATATTTTGGACTTATTTAAAAAATGGCAAAGAGAAAATGTTTCTTCTATCGAGATTTACCAGCTCTGTAAAAATATTTGCACTTATTTAAGATTCGCCCTGTATTCTTATTGAAGATAATAATACTAACTAGTATTTATTTAAGTTATTAAGCTATCAATTAACTTCAAAATATATGTTCATATGTTCAAAATAATCATATTTTTTCTTAGAGTAAACTGCGGAGTTTTATATATTTTCTTTTACAAATCGTCAAAATATCGAACTGTCCGATCAGTGCAAAAAACGCTCAACATATTTTCTAAAGCCCTTTTTTTTTCTTTCTTCAGCTTTATCGTCCAAATCCGAGTTGTGTGACAAACGAAACCCAATACATTTGATACCACTCGATCCACTTAACTGCTTTTTATCTAAAACGTCTTTCAATATAATAGGCACAAATCCAGCGTTCGCTTTATCCTCTTTTTCTTTATCCTAATGTGTAGCTAAAGGTAAACATAGTAAAAAATTATTCCCTGTAAGATTTTCGTTTGGGGATTTTGTTTGAGATTACTTTTTTATTCTTCACAATAATTACCGACATATTCAAATATTTTATCTTTTTAGTTTTTATAAATATTTTCTACAATTTATACCTTTTACAGTACAACCATATTCAAAATGTTGTTCAAAGTACAGGATTTTCAGAGATATTTAGCACAGCCATACGGGCGATATACAGGGTATTTCAAAAAACATGTGCCATCTCTCGTGGGGAAATTCATTCTTTCCTCTCGTAAAAATAATATTTATTTTTCATATTTTTGTGCTGCTTTGTTTTTAGCTACAGGGAGATATTTTAATCTTCATCTTTAGAAATCCTTAGGATTTTCTTCCAAGTACTTTTAGTAATTAGAATGAAATTTTCAGGGTAAAAATTACAAGTTACAAGCCCTTCAATTCAAGTTAAAAATTGAAGGGGTGGCTGCAATAACGAGGCAGCTCCACTTTTTTACGAAAACGAGATTTTTACTGAAATGTCCTTTAAAAAATAGTCCAATCATTCCCTGTAACAATCAGAAACTCCATTTAACAGTACATAAATCCCAACGTTATTTGGAACTAACTTGCTTTCGGTTTGCAGCAAAAATCAGGTTAGCTCCTGGGAGCTGTTTGCAGCAAGCAAAATTTCTTAAAATGGAGCTGCCTGGTTATAGCAGCCACCCCTTCAATTATCTCTTGATATTTTGTCGAACTCGGCCTCCTTGATGAGATAAACGGCAGAAAATAGATAATATATTTTACCTAATTTATTATTAAATATTATTACTATTAGTTATTATACTCAGCAATTTCAAATATAGAAATAATGATGTTTAAGATAATTCCAAAAAAACCTAATTTTAAAAATTTTAACATCCTGTAACTCAAACTATGCATTTCCGTACCCATGTTTATAGGATTTTTTTTTCATAGTTTTCGATGAGGAATCAATGAGTACTTATTTAAACTTAAGCAAGTTAATGATACATATTAATATTTTTAATATCATTAACTTGCGAATAAAAGGTTGCTACTAGACTTGGATTAAGGCAAATTAATAAAATTACGTTTATCTCTTCAAGAAGGCCGAAATCGACAAACTATCAAGATACAACTTTTAATCGGCATTAAACTGCTTACAGTATTTTCCTAGCAAGAGAAAAAAAAGTCAATGGCGTACATGATTTTTGTTAAATATTCCAGTGATAACCCATATGCACGTTCCTGATGAATATGTCGATGAAAACTAATATTTTTTGTTTTCACTCTTGGCTTTAGGTCGTTGGGGTTGCAAAGATGTTTCTAGATTTTGTTCATTATTTTTTTATTTTATGACGACGTTTCGACAGTATATGTCTTTTTCAAGCCTCTTTAAGTACATAAAAACAGTCAGTTAAAATCAATAAGATAAAATGTCAAACTAAAAGGTCTTACCTTGAACGTAGATTCTTACAGAGTTAAAATTTGTTAAAACTGGACAACACAATAACACATATTAACTATTGTTTTAATTGTTTTTGGACATCACACTTTACTATAGAGCACGTACGTATTTCCTAGCAGATCGCTCTGTATAAAACACATTTATCATTTCAAAACCCGATGTCTACTGTTTTTAGTGCGTAGAGGATCGACAGATATATTTTGCTTAGATTTTTTAGGTCTTTTTTATCATTTACCGCGTTTTTGTAGCGTTTTTTTGTATCTCCACCATTTCATAAAATTCTCTCTTTTTTTGGTGATTTTCTGTTTTTAAAATTTTAGTTTTATTAAAATCGAATGTATGATTTTTTGTTGACACATGATTTGTGAGGGCGGTTACATTTTTTTTATCATACTTGTGCCCTTTCAGTCTATTTTCTAACCATTGAGAAGTTTGTTGTCCTATGTAAACTTGGGCGCAGTTCGAAAACTAATATCGGTGTCTAGAGCTCAATTTTTGCCAAAAACATGATGGTGAAAACCGCACATCAAATCGTGTTACCCTTTCGGAGTTACGGGGGGTTTTTCGAAAATGTGCAGTTTTAGCAAATCGCTGTAACTTTTTTGCTATGGAAAATTTTGTATTTTTATCAAAACATTTCCAAAGCATCTTTGTTACGTAGAATTTAATGGATTAAATATAATTTTTTAAAATGAATAATTTAAGTATTATCAACAAAAAAATTGATTTGTTAAATGGGACATCTTGTATATTTTTAACTCATTGATAAGAATTTAAAATTACCTTTTCAAAAATATAGCACACTTGATATTTTGCACGATTCCTCTTCAAAATATAGAATTTATTAAAATTCGTCCACTTTGAATAGGTTTGTTCCAACCAGCATTTCGGGATCGTTTCGAAATCGTTCTCGAATCGGTTTTCTTGCACTTTGTTAGCATGCGCGGACTTCGAATAGTTTCGTGACGGTGCAAAAAGTATCAACGTTGGAACGCTTTGTGGATTGTTTTCGGGACTGTCAAAAGTGTCAAGCGTGCTTGTATCGATCGGCTTTTTGTTTTTGTTTAGAACTTCATAACATAACCCTATTATTTTTGTTTTCAATTTGCAATAATAATAATTATTATTCTTGAAATGGAGAATTAGAATCCAGTAATTGTTGGTAAGTGTTTTTTCAACTGTATACTCACTTACTCACTTGCCTATACTCTCTTTTATGATCATGTTATGCGTAGTTTCCTATTATTTCATTGCGGTGGTAGAATCTTTGAACATTATTTAATAAATAAAAAAATAATTAAAATTTCCGAACAATTTACTCCACATAAACTCACAAGCAAAATTATAACGCACACGTATTCGAATTCGTAAAAAATAACCAAAACAGAAGCATCATATGCTTTAATGCGCAAGTCCACCCAACCAGTTCTCAATTTCGACCATGTACCGAAATTACCGTTCTGAAATTGTAACTAAACGATCCCAAGGTACGTTGGTACGCAAATAGGATCGTCCGATAACCGTCAAATCTCGGTTGGAACACATTTGAATTACTGCGCACGAGCGTGATCGTTCGGTGACGGTTCTGCGGCGGGTTGGAACAGACTTATTAAGTAGGCTTTCAACGACGCCGGCTGTAATGCAAAAAACATATAGCGGTGAGCAGCAATTAAAACGAAAATAATATTTGCAATGGGAGATGCAGCATTTTATAACAATTTAAACTATATTTAACCAACATCAACACATTTAAACTATATCTAATAACATTAAAAATAAACAGCAACCCGAGAAATGAGATTTTGCTACATATGGTGTTCGACATATGGACAGTCTTCTTTTATGGACAGAAAGGGCCGTTATTGAACATTTCTCACGGAATTCATTAAATCAGTGGGGGTGAAAGATACTCTCATATCAACTAAGTACTTCTAATTCTTGTCTAGATTATAGGGGCAATTTAAAAATAAGAACCTTTATTCTTCCGCAAAGATATCCATAGTATTAGATCCGTAGGCACTAAGTCCGGCGGCCTCGACGACCAACGGCTGGGATCTTGGTTAGCTATTTAATTACTCTCGAAATTGGCAAATTTGCTGATAAGTTCAGCGTTCTGAGGAGGTGCCTGGTCTTGCTCGAAAAATATATTTTCCAGTTCCATTTGGGCTCATCGTCAATAAGGCATCAAAAGCCTACTAGTTAAAAGTGGCGAACTTTTAAAAATTCTGTATTTCGAATTGTAATTTTGTATTTTTAATTTTAAGTTCTTTTGATTTAATTTAAAATATACAGGGTGTCCCAAATCAAAAATCATTTTTTCTGTTGATAACTTTTAAATTATTAATTTAAAAAAAAATTATACTTGAAACATTAAATTCTAAGTAAAAAATATGCTTTGGAAATGTTTTCATAGAAATACAAAATTTTCCATAGCAATAAAGTTACAGCAATTTGTTAAAAATGCACATTTTTGAAAAACACCCCGTAACTCCGAAAAGGTAACAGATATCGATGTGCGGTTTTCACCATCATGTTTTTGATAAAAATTGAGCTTCAGACACCAATATTAGTTTTCGTGTATCTCCTACTGAAAAGGGCGTTTCCCGTTAAAAGCGTCGAATTTGACCCACCCTGTACAGTATTAACTTAACAAATTTTAACAAATATAGTCTATAACTAAACGAAGACGAATCGTCTGATCATCTTATAAAAAGTCTGATCATAAATCCACTTATAAATTGATCGAGAATAAAAGCTCTTATCTTTTATTAACAGGCACGCAGAAAATAAAAAAAAAATGTCGAATTGAATGAATAATCGGCGGAGCCTATTTTCATCGCAAAGAATACGTCAATATAGCAGCTGATTTTAATTGAAATGAAATTTTCTCATAACGGCGGAGAATCTGCCTCAAATTGACCAAATTCTCAGAAATTGAACATCAGCGATAATATCTGCTTTATATGGTTTACGGTTTACGTTTAAGTTATTTGATTAACATGTTAACAAGCGTCCATTGGCTCAATGTGAATTAATTTTAAATAAATATTGACTATCCTCAAGTGAGGGACTAAAAGGCACGAATACTCATAATCTTATATTAAAAAATGATTTTTTTAGTTTTTTGCAAAGGAGGCGAAGACATAAATAAATGCCTTTATTGTCAGAAAATTTTACAATTTGTAGACAAATATAAAGTAAACAAACAAAAGAGAATACAAAACAAGTATGCAAATTACATTGTCAATCTTTTTGTTTAAAATAAACATTTATAAATGTTTACATGTCAAAGAATAAACAAATAAAAATAAGCTTCCAAAAAATATTTAAAAAAAATATATTCAAAAACATATTAATTTAGTAAGCTTATAGTAAATATAGTACTAGCAAATATTAGACCACCAGACTACAAGATCATATTCGATTATCAAAATATAATTCATTTACGGCGTAGAAAGCCTTGTCTAGTAAATAAGATTTCAATGCTTTGCGAAATGAAGAAAATGATGTTATCGATTTGATTTCGAATGGCAGGGGATTGTGCATTTTTTTCGAGTTGTATAATATTGAACTTTTAACTAACTCTGAGCGTGGGGTAGGTAGACAAAGATCTTGCTCCGCGTTCCTGAGTGGATAAGTGTGAGATGGCCTTTCTTGAGAAGCTGAAACATGCTTACGTATTAGGCAAACGGATTCAAATATAAATAAGGAAAGAAGACTTAATATTTTTAATTTTTTAAAAAAATCCTGGCAATAAGTTCTGCTGTTTAGTCCCAGTGAATATCGAACAGCTCTCTTCTGGAGCTTGAAAATGCGGTCAAATTGAGTCGCACAACACGTACCCCAGAATGGAAGGGCATATCTGAGGTGCGACTCAAAAAGTGCATAATAAACAGTTCTAGCCACTGACAAGTTAAGCTCCTGAGAAACAGATCTTAATGCAAAACAGGCAGTGTTTAATTTTTTCGAAAAAGCGTCGATATGCATGTCCCATTTTAGAGAATTGTCTACAACAAGCCCAAAGAATTTTACAGATTTTACGACGTCATTGGTGGTGTTGTTAAGTACACAAGGCTGCAGTGAGTTTTTATACGACAAAGCTTTAGTTTTAGAAATGTTGAGACTCAGGAGGTTCGAATCGCACCAAGATTTAATGGTGATTAAGTCATTTGATATAATCCTATGAAGTGCCGTGACGTCCTTGTTGCTCCAAGTGGAGCTAGTGTCGTCCGCAAAAGGACATATTTTACCACTGATGTTTATGTTAGCAATGTCGTTAATAAAAAGAAGAAACAAAATAGGGCCTAGTACTGAGCCTTGAGGTACTCCACATTCTATTGGCTTGGTAGCAAACAACGTGGTATCCACCCTCGCAAGTTGACTTCTGTTGCTCATATACGACTTAAACCATTTGAGAGATGTTCCCCTGAACCCATAGTGCTGCAGTTAGAAACTTGGCCCCCCTCTTCATTTAATTTCTTTTTTTTAAATATAAATTGTGAATTTATTTAAGGAGAGAAAAAGTATTGAACTTCACCAACGATTCGACAGTAACTTTGTTAAATTATACGAATATTCTTTATTCTTTGAAATATAGGGATTTCTCATTTCTCAGATTTCTCAATAAAATTCAAGATTCAAGTCTGTGCGGCTTGTGACTACTAGAAGTACCTTAGAAATTTTGATGATTGGTGCGGTACTGTCGAAAATAAAAAATTTTGACTAGCGATATTTCCAAGGTATTCAGAGCAGTAAAAATTAAAAAGAAAACAGAAAATCATTAAAGGAAAGTTAAAACCAAAGCAATTAGAACTCATTCTTGAAATTTCGTGTCAACTGCATAGTCAGTTACTATAGGAGCGGCTAGACGCTTGACTTAATAATCATTATTTTTCATTTAATAAATAATGAAATCGGGATTTTTTATCTTTCTTTGTAGGCTAAACGTTAACTAAAATTCAAAATTTGAAATTTGTGAAACTTCTAGAAATACCTTAGAATTTTTGATGACGGTGAGTTTGGTTTGGTTTGGTTTGGTCATAAACTATAAGGGGGGTGTAATTCTCAAATTAATTGGTAATATACCCAGTGACAGCAAGTATGTATTCCTTACCACTAAAAATTAATATGTTTGTTTTCGAGTTGCTTGAGGGTATCGCTGTACACGACTTGAAAGATTTGTATATACGTTTACCTACCCAATAGAGAGAATTAACGTTTAAAAAAATAATATTTTATATCTTTATGTACTCGGAAACAAAAATGGAATATTTAAAATTAAAATGTACAAATCAAACAAAAAACGAAAACGGACTCCCTCTCTATTAAACTCACAAACGAATCTGAAAGAAATATTGTTTCATAGAATTAAAATTGTTATATAATATATTCTATGTTTTCAATTATTATTTTAAGCAAAATGATTACGAATTTCACTCGGCATTCAAAACGATTGTTCGAATTCTTTCTAGTGCTTTTTTATCTGTTATTTTTAAAGCAGGGTGACGAAATGAATTGGCCGCTACACAATCAACGTAAATGGTATTTTATCTGGACGCACTTGTCAACGGAACGTACAAGCCCAAACACACACATACACACAAAAAAACTGTTATCATCACGTATGCTTTTGTAGTGTGACGTTCTGTTAAACGATTTTCTAAAAAACACGGTTGACTTGTTCGATTTTATATATCGCGGACAGTTTTCTGCACGTAGGTAAGCATAAAGAACTTGATAACACTGTTATGACGTTGGCAAGGCAGCGATATGTATGTTGCCGCAAACACATTTGCTTTTTAATTAGTCAAGAATGTAATTCTAATTGCTTCACACACAGAAAGGTATTAATTTCAAAAACAGCATAAAAGCTGCGAGGCACTGTTGTAGATTTTCATTATTTAGGCTAATGCCCTCTCTTAAATTAGTTTATTTTATTTTTCTCTTGAAAGAGTTTAATGTAAATATTGCCAATGCCTTTTAAAGTTTTAATAAATGAAGAGTAAGGGGAAAAACTGACTATGTCTATTTTATTGGAGTTTTTAAGTAAGCAACTTAAACTGTGTTGAGAATTCTCCCAAGTCCTAAACACATCATCATCATCATCATCATTTAGCTTATACCGTCCACTGCTGAACAAAAGCCTCCCTTAACTCTAGCCATTTCCTTCTATTTTGTGCCACTTGAATACAGTTTCCAGCCACCCTCTTAATGTCATCTGTCCATCGACTAGGAGGTAGTCCTCTGCTTCTATAGGCCTCGTGTCTCGGTCTCCATTCCACAAGTCTCTTTGTCCACCGTCCATCTGTCATCCTAGCCACATGTCCTGCCCAATTCCATTTAAGATGTAAGACAGATATCACCGCATCTCTTACTCCTGTTCGATTTCGTATTGTATGATTGGGTATTTTATCTCTGAGTGTAACTCCCAACATAGACCTTTCCATTTTCCGTTGCATGACCTGTATTCTATGTATGTTCTTTTTTGTCAAAGTAAGCGTTTCAACTCCATACGTGAGGACAGGCAAGACACACTGGTTAAAGATCTTTCTTCTTAAACATATGGGAATATCAGATCTCAGTATATGCCTTAGTTTGCCAAATGCCGCCCACGACAAACCTATTCTTCGTAGAATTTCGTGGGTCTGATTATCCCTTCTAATACCGATCTCATGCCCTAAGTATTTATATATATGCACTTGTTCCAAAGGTATGTTATTAATGTTTAAATTTCCACTTAGTACTAGGTTTGTCATGTATTGTGTCTTTGACAAGTTAATTTTCAAACCGACTTTTTCCGAAGCATCATTCAGCATATCCAACATATTCTGTGCCTCCTGTATGTTGTCTGTTATTAAAATAATGTCATCTGCAAAACAGAGATGATTTATCAATTTGCCATCGATGTTAATTCCTGTTGAATCCCAGTTTATCATTTCTAACATACTTTCTAGCAGATTGATTTCTAACATACTTCCTAAACACATGCTAAATTGTAATTGAAAATAATAAACGATGTCCAAATAATAGAATGTAGAATGCGTAAGAGGGGGTAAATCACCTTAAAGATCTATTCTGTCCCCCTTGAGTTATAGCTCATCATACAGTCCATAACTCATCATCCATACATGGGGATCTTTCTGTTGTAGAGGGAGAGGTATTTTCCATCCTCCTCTGATGTTCATCCTGAGAAGAATGGGCATCTACCTCCTACACACGAGGTATACACCCTCTGTTGGGGTTTAGTCCTCCGTGTCCTTCACCGTCAAGGATCTGGTCTCCGGTTGAGGTACCCGTGAAGTAGAGGCTGGAGGACCTGGATATGGATCTGGACTTTGTCAATGTCCTATAATTTCTTTATACAATGAACCGTACATTTTTTACGCTCTGGTACTGACATAACATGTGAACCGTTGAAAACCAGAGTGGTCTTAAGTCAATTTTTGTGGATTTTCTAATTATTTGAATATATTGCGATTCTGATGTAGTTTTCTATCTACTCATGAGGTTTTAAAATGTTAGTCTATAAAAAGGTATCTCACTCAAAATTGTAACCGTAAAGACGCAACAAGTTACATCAGAAAGCCAGAGTGATACAAGTGAGACTTAACCACATGTTAACCACTCTGGCATTTTGTTAGTATATTTGTTACGACGTAGAGTGATTAACAGAACTAATTTAACTTCAAAAGTTGATTGGATAAGGCAATTACTCGTCAAAAATCTCTTTTCATAATAATGATAATGAAACGTTTTTGCCAAAAAAAGTAAAATATCTAAAAACTATCTCAGTTTATACCGCCAGTACATCTTTTAAGAACCCAAAGCTGTATAAGCAATAAATATACCTTTGTTCTTTCTAAACCAGGAGCTTTTAGAAAACACAGAACTTTTAGAAAATAATCTGCCCTATGAAGAGCTTGACTAGGGTGTTTTTGACAATTCTGATACTATCGGATATATTTCTTAACTTGTTAAACCGTTATATTATCTTATTAACATTTGTAAGACATAAATTTTTTTTACATATATTTTTTATTTAGACGAAGACTTAATTTAGATTTTGCACTAATAGTCTCAGTCAGTTGAAAGCCAGAATGATACAAGTCAAAGAATTCAAAAATACAAAATAAACAGACAAAAAATACCATCTACTTTTATGCGAAAATTATTCTCCAAACTAGTGCAGACTAGGGTTGGCACGAGGTTGTGCCGACGTTGCGCCCCGACGTTTGGTCGCGTGACACAACGTTGTCCCGACGTCCAAATGCTGCTTGGGTAGTTAACTTAAACAATATTAGAAACTTTTTTTGGTGAAATAAATAGATTGGTGGTATGGACGTCACTTGCTTTTTTTCTGTCATCGCCTATCGAAATCCTACCTGAGAAAAAAACAGTTTAGTTATAATCTTGTTATAACAGCCGAACATTTTTTTAATTTATTGCCAATCAAAGAGCAAAAACAGAATAACCAAATAGTTCATCCATTCTTAATCGCTCTGTACAAATTTTTATAATTGTTTCTAATGAACAGATAACTAATAATTAACCAGAATTATCTCCTGGCCTAATAAAGAACCCAATGTGTTCACAGTCTATACACAAATGTTGTTACACCCTCGTATAATTAGAATGTTCTCGGTTGTCGACTATCTAATCTGCTCGGCCAACTATCCCTGTCCTAATTTGATTAAAACATCCCGAATATTTGCATATCATGCCGGAGTAAGAACAGCGCTGCAAAATTTAATAACTCTATAACACAGCAACGTTAGCCGTATTAAAATTATTGCTATTTTCAATTTTGTAACAGTGGTATGAGTGGTATGTTACACTATAGTTCGAATTAAATGTATGTAACAGTCAAATTCTCAGTATATGCCTTAGTTTGCCAAATGCCGTCCACGACAAACCTATTCTTCGTAGAATTTCGTGGGTCTGATTATCCCTTCTAATACCAATCTCATGCCCTAAGTATTTATATATATGCACTTGTTCCAAAGGTATGTTATTAATGTTTAAATTTCCACTTAGTACTAGGTTTGTCATGTATTGTGTCTTTGACAAGTTAATTTTCAAACCGACTTTTTCCGAAGCATCATTCAGCATATCCAACATATTCTGTGCCTCCTGTATGTTGTCTGTTATTAAAATAATGTCATCTGCAAAACAGAGATGATTTATCAATTTGCCATCGATGTTAATTCCTGTTGAATCCCAGTTTATCATTTCTAACATACTTTCTAGCAGATTGATTTCTAACATACTTCCTAAACACATGCTAAATTGTAATTGAAAATAATAAACGATGTCCAAATAATAGAATGTAGAATGCGTAAGAGGGGGTAAATCACCTTAAAGATCTATTCTGTCCCCCTTGAGTTATAGCTCATCATACAGTCCATAACTCATCATCCATACATGGGGATCTTTCTGTTGTAGAGGGGAGAGGTATTTTCCATCCTCCTCTGATGTTCATCCTGAGAAGAATGGGCATCTACCTCCTACACGGGTATACACCCTCTGTTGGGGTTTAGTCCTCCGTGTCCTTCACCGTCAAGGATCTGGTCTCCGGTTGAGGTACCCGTGAAGTAGAGGCTGGAGGACCTGGATATGGATCTGGACTTTGTCAATGTCCTATAATTTCTTTATACAATGAACCGTACATTTTTTACGCTCTGGTACTGACATAACATGTGAACCGTTGAAAACCAGAGTGGTCTTAAGTCAATTTTTGTGGATTTTCTAATTATTTGAATATATTGCGATTCTGATGTAGTTTTCTATCTACTCATGAGGTTTTAAAAATGTTAGTCTATAAAAAGGTATCTCACTCAAAATTGTAACCGTAAAGACGCAACAAGTTACATCAGAAAGCCAGAGTGATACAAGTGAGACTTAACCACATGTTAACCACTCTGGCATTTTGTTAGTATATTTGTTACGACGTAGAGTGATTAACAGAACTAATTTAACTTCAAAAAGTTGATTGGATAAGGCAATTACTCGTCAAAAAATCTCTTTTCATAATAATGATAATGAAACGTTTTGCCAAAAAAGTAAAATATCTAAAAACTATCTCAGTTTATACCGCCAGTACATCTTTTAAGAACCCAAAGCTGTATAAGCAATAAATATACCTTTGTTCTTTCTAAACCAGGAGCTTTTAGAAAACACAGAACTTTTAGAAAATAATCTGCCCTATGAAGAGCTTGACTAGGGTGTTTTTGACAATTCTGATACTATCGGATATATTTCTTAACTTGTTAAACCGTTATATTATCTTATTAACATTTGTAAGACATAAATTTTTTTACATATATTTTTTTATTTAGACGAAGACTTAATTTAGATTTTGCACTAATAGTCTCAGTCAGTTGAAAGCCAGAATGATACAAGTCAAAGAATTCAAAAATACAAAATAAACAGACAAAAAATACCATCTACTTTTATGCGAAACTTCTTCGACTATCTCTGCTTTAGAGGTTTTTCTACCATTCTAGAGATTGCCTGTTGACCACCAATGTTGTTTGGCCATATTGTGATTGCACCTGTCAACATACATTGCTTATGAAGCAGAACTTATTTAATCATTTCCTCTACGTTTTTCTTACTCTTGGGACCCTCATGCCCTGGCACGCAGGCTAACGTAATGCTACATTCATCCGAAGATTTGACCTTTTTAAAAAAAAAACAATTCACCGAAGTAGAATTACTCGAAAACAATTGATATAATTGATCGAAAAGAAAATTAACTATAAAGATAGTTGCCCGAAAAGAAAATTGATCGAATTTCAATTGACAGAAATAAAAACTTTACGTAGAATATTGCTCTAATACAGGACATTTAAATACACGGTACATTTAACAAGACACACGTTTCTTCACCCATACCTTTTTGAGAAAAATAACTGTGGAGTAACAGTTTCTGTTTTCCTTGTTCACTTATTACAAATTCGACTTCCATTCTACATGTTTATGCCGGATGATGATAGGCATAATAAATACACTGTTCCAGAAATTGGCAGGGATGACAATGACAATGGCTTTACAATGATAATGAGCTGATACTTATTATATTTTTTGGAAAACTTCCTGGTTCACTAGATTCTAGGAAACTATGATTCGGGCAGTTTTCCATTAGGACAGTCTTTGTTTCGGTAGTCAGCTTTCGGTCAATTTTCTGGATACACAGCTGTGTGCAAAGTCTAACTCATTTTAACCATAGTTTGTGGCAACAAATCGGAGACTTATTTCTTTCAAGTGTGTTGAATTAGCCACACTGTAAAATCTGTTCTATCATGGCTACTATATATCGTTCTATCATGGCTACTATATATATATAGCGTCAAATTAAGTGATTATGTAATAAATAGTTCGTATTTTGGATTTACGCAGGATCCATTTGGCATGGGTAGCATCTGGAAATATGAGCGATATTTTCAAGGATAAAAAGGTGCCCGCGCCCATCAACCTAAAGAAAAAAGCTTACGACAGCTGCATTCTACCTGTGGTGTATGGCTTAGAGACTATGGGAATTACCCGAAAAACAGCAGAACAACTACGAGTAGCACAAAGAGCCATGGAAAGAATCATGTTGGGAGTCACCATTAGGGAAAAAATACGGAACACCCACATACGTCCAAAAACAAAATTAATAGATGTTGTTAAAAGAGTGGCAAGTCTGAAGTGGCATGGATAGGACATATGATAAGACAGGATCCAGACCGATGGCTCCAAAAAAAGATCATATGGAGACCTAGGGGAAAAACAAGAAGTGTGGGCCGATCAAAAAAGAGATGGGTTGATGACGTCAGGGTAGTGGCGGGAAGACAATGGATAATATTGGCTAGTTACGCCTTACGCCTTTTCGGCTAAAAACGTTAATAGTTAGTGGCTAGTTACGTTAATTACGCCTTTTCGTCATAAAGCCGACGAAATGTACGAATGAGCAGTGAGTAATTAGTTTTACAACTCGATATAAGTTTGTCGTTCCAAGTAACCATCCTGGGGCAAATTATAATTTTAATATTGTTTGGTTAATTTTTAGTTTAGTAGGCATTAATAGATGATTGGTAGAATGTTTTTATTTCAAACTTATTTTTTAATGCCTAGCAGAAAAAAATAGTGCAGAAACAAACTAAAAGATTCAGTTTGGGTTAGTACTTCATACAGTTGTCAATGAAGAACCATGATTGCAACAGGTTATGATATCTAAATTTTATAATACACGTTCAACTCTTCCATTGACATAATTCTGTTTTATTAGGTCAGCAACAAGAGTATCTGAGTGCTGAGCTTTAAATTCCAGCCCATTAGATTACTATAAATGGAATTGCAATTGAATTAAATGAAAGTAATTTAATAATATCTATAAATCACAGTAATCGTAGAATATGTCTGAAAATTATAGATAAGTATTACAACATCAACATCTTTAAAAAAAACAGATAAAATTTGTAATATATATTTTTTACGTTTCTGGTTTCCAAGTATCTACAGCTAAAAACGGTTCTTCCTTATTGTTTTAAATCCTCGTAGATATAGCAATAAAAACTTCTTAAGCACGCAACGCGAAGCTCGAAAATGGTTGTTGAAAAACCAGTCTGTATATCACTTCACAGAAATGTGAATATTTCATGTAAAATGGGGGGAGCCTGTAATTTATAACAGTATAACTTTGGTAAAAAAGGTCTTGGAGTTTTCTTCGAATAATCTTAAATTATTTAGAGCAGAGAAACAATAAAAATACAGTTTATTGTTAAATTTAATGACTGATTCATAAGGAAATATATTTATTTGATTGGTGTATAACAATTGATATATCTATTGTTTGAATTATTTTTATTTTTTAATGCAAGAGAAAGAACATATTATATTGTTATAGTAACTATTTAAATATATTACGGAGTGCTCATGAATCTTTAATTAACATGATATTCAAAAAAACACAAGAAGCGCCTATTTATTTGAAATACAGGGTGGTCCGAACTGTATTCCGGAAACTTTGGCAGCATATTCTGCAGATAAAAATAAGTAAAAAAGTTCGTATAAATGTATGGCCTAAAATGCTTAGTTTCGTAGATACAGGGTGTAGAAGTTTTATTTTTATTTAAATTTTTCCCAAATAATTTCTGAGCTAATGTCGATATTTGGATGAAAATTCGTGTCTGGAAGTCTTTTGACATGAGAAATTTGATTTTGATGTCAATATGACTCCTACTTGAAGAGGGCGCCACCTACATATTTTTTAACTAGTTTGAAGTGTAATAACTTTTCGTCCGTACCTGTATAAAACTACTGAGTAAAAAATATATATTTACAACGTTTTTTACGTAATAAAGGTCTCTTTATAAAAATCGCTACGTGTAATGGTTATCGAGATATTTGGAATCTAAATTATCAATACCTGCCAGCACTGACATAAATTTAACTTATTTCAGTCAAATAACTATTTACTCAACATGTTTATTTTTTGTCAATAGTGACATGTATTAACTATTTTTATTTTAAATATCTTGAGAACGGTTGCTCGTAGCAATTTTTACAAAGAGACATTTTTTACGTAAAAAATTACGGAAATGTATATTTTTTTCTTTCAGTAGTTTTATACAGGTACGAACGAAAAGTTATTACTCTTCAAAACAGTTAAAACACATGTAGGTGGCGCCCTCTACAAGTAGGAGTCATATTGACATCAAAATCCCCAAATTTCTCTTGTCAAAAAACTCCCATATACCAAACCATCCAAATATTGACGTTACTTCAGAAATTATTTGCAAAAAATCTAAATAAAAATGAAACTCCTACACCCTGTATCTCCGAAACTAAACGATTTAGTACATACATTTTTACGAACTTTTTTACTTATTTTTATCTGCAGGATATGCTGCCGAAGTTTCCGGAATACAGTTCGGACCACCCTGTATAGACCTCTGTATTTCATTAAACGTCAAAAATAAAAAGCAACGTTGCAGAAAGTGGCCTATATTTTAATGCCAGAGTTTTAGATATTATTTCAATACTCAGTGTAAAGCAGAAAAAAGGCGAATTTTTAAGATGTGTTCATAATTTATTTTATGTGACAGATTAATGTTATTTTCTTTAGCCGTAATTTATAAATTGAACGAAACCTTCATGCATAATTTAACTGTTTTTCTAGGAAACACCAATATATTCCACTACATCTATTTTAATAATATGCTTCTATCGATTATCCTAACAGTGTTATCGCTTAGTCGCAACGGTGAATTTCTTATTAAATAAATAAATTTGGATGGCAGGTTCGAATAGAAGCACCAATATCATTAGGAAAATAGAAAATGTATTATTTATAAGGTAAAATTCTATAAATTGTATTTTTTATGATTAATATAAGAATATCTGTAAAAGAACATTTTCCGGCTTTGCACTGTGCATATTATGTTGGGGACTCGACGCGACGTTGTGCCCAGTTTTATAATAGGATTCTTCAGAAGAAATAAAGTAGATGTCTACTTTTATAGACACCGGCGGCCGTGAACACAACCGTCCTTATTTGAGAAGTCCCTGTAGAGAAGTTATCTCTAAGGAAGTATTTCGCATCTCCAAACTTCGTCACAAACTTTCTAAAACCTGTTCCACTCTTGTCTTGCTCTATCGTTGTGTAGGGATCTCAGTTATCTCAAAATCAAATTACATATTTTTATAATATATTTTTGCAAATGTTTCCATAAACGTAATCCTGAGTCTTCTTTTATAAAAAGTTTTGAGACCTCATGTAAAACCAAGTCAGTTTATTTTATTAAGTTTCTGTTTAAGCACCTATCAACAATTTTGCTATAAATTGTTAGTATTAATATTCGACATCTTTATGTATGTAATAATTATAATGACTTGGCGATTACACGGCACCATAATTTAACAAAATAAAAACACTAAATCACCACAATACACCAAAACACTTTTACTTTTACACTGGACGCGCGTTTCGCTAACCATGTTAGCATCATCAGCAGATGATTATAAACTACTCAATAGAAACTAAATAAAATAAATTGACTTGGTTTTACATGAAATCTTACAATAACTTTTTATACTGGAAGAATTGTGTTGCGCGACTTGGAATGTTTTTACATTCTATGTTTTTTTATGGGACCACATTTCTTTTTGTAGGTTATTCTCCTATTTTTTTTCTCGCGCAATATATCATTCAAAATAATAGTAAGAAGTTTTACTTGCGATTCGTAAACTTTGTAAATAAAAGCAGACAATGTCAAATCGATTAATTTTATTGCAGTATTCTAGTATTCTAACTTTTTGTCGACTGGAAAGTCAGTTACCGGTAGCGGCTATAAACCTATTCATAACAGATTTTTCCATGTATAAGATAGGCTGTAAGTTGAAATTCTTTATAGAATATATTAATATGTTTATTACGATATTGTTGATATACGAAAAAAAAATAATAAAAAAATAATCTGATGAAAAAATTCCTGATAGAAGGAGTTTGTTTATACTGTTAATATTCAGGGTCGCTGTTTTGTATGGAAAGGGTCGATTATTAGGTAAAATATAGGAGGTACCGCAAAAAGTTAAATACATAAGTTATATGATTTTTAAATATCTATTAGCGAGTAATACACTTAAATATACAGGGTCGGTCATAAAGTCATGGCACATAAAAGTTTCATTTTTTTAAATGGAACCCCTTGTATATTATTACATATTTCAATTCTTCCTCCAATTTTAAGCAAAAAATCGAAATACACACAATGTACATGGTGGGTCAAATTCGACGCTTTTAAATGGAAACACCCTTTTGGATAGGAGATAGACAAAAACTAATATCGGAGTCTTCAAAATCGGAAAATCAATTTTTCTGCTGATAACTCGATAATTGTAAAATAACAAAAAAAAAATATACTTAAACCATTAAATTCTACGTAAAAAGGTGCTTTGGAAATGTCTTCATAGAAAAACAAAATTTTCAGTAGCAAAAAAGTTACAGCGATTTATTAAAAATGCACATTTTCGAAATACGAACATAGTGGAGGCAGGTTTCTGCTTTCCGGCAGCCAGCGCCGTCTCTGGGTACCTATTCTTGATCACTCGCATCTTCAAATATCGCTCACATCTCGCATCTCCGAAAAAGCCATATAACAATACACGTGATGCGTAACTTTGCGTATATGCATCACGTGTATTGTTATATGGCTTTTTCGGAGATGCGAGCAGGGTTCGGAAGTAGTTAATTAAGAGGAAATTTACCTGATTAACTAACCTAAGGTACGAACATAGTGGAGGCAGGTTTCTGCTTTCCGGCAATCAGCGCCGTCTCTGGGGACCTATTCTTGACCACATATCGCTCACATCTCGCATCTCCGAAAAGGCCATATAACAATACACGTGATGCGTAACTTTGCGTATATGCCGTGTATTGTTATATGGCTTTTTCGGAGATGCGAGCAGGGTTCGGAGGTAGTTAATTAAGAGGAAATTTACCTGATTAACTAACCTAACCTAACCTAACCATATCCAAACGCCGCTCCCGCCGAGAGGTATTTGGTCTATAAACCTGGCCAAAAGTGAAATATTTTTATTTTCATTTTTTATCTTAACTGAATACAAATCTATAAATACTAAATATAAGCGCGTTTATTAGCTTTTTTTAAGTCGTAAGTTGACTATCAAATAAATAATATATTTCAATTATAAGTATGAATTATCTTGAGTGTATTCTGAATATTTCTAAGATTATAAAATAGTGGAATTGTTTGTAGTGCTTTTTTTGCAGATTGTTTATAATAACTGTCATCATGGATACAGAGCCAGCTGGCAAGTCCTGTTTTATGCCATATTTTTATTTTGAAACGTTTCCTTCTATTCTATTTCTTTATAATGTTTTATATTTAAAAAATCAGAGGCATTTTTATAAGGTGTAGAGAGACTATCTTAGACTTCTATTTGTCTCTAGACTTCTCAGTCTCAACTTGCAGGGAACTTGCATAGGATATCCCATGTACATTTTGAAAAGGTCAAATATTATCTCTCCAGATGATCAATGCAAAAGTTGTATTAGAGTTTTTTGAAGAGGCGTTAAAGTTGTACTTTCGCCTAGAATTTAATTTATTCGGAATCAGCATTTAAATGTTTTTTTTTCCAAAAATTTAACTTCATATTAGCAAAATTTATAATACAGCTCAGAGAAAGCTACAATTATTAAAATACCAACAAAAATATGATTTTGACAATGTCAAATTGAATGTCTAGGAGATTCTAGGTAAAGTACGTTCCATGTACATTCTCTTCAAAACAGTCTATTCCCTACAACTTTTGCATAAAATCATTTGAAAATTTATATGGTATTTTCTATGTCCCGTTTTCGATGTACCACACGGTATACAGAGTGTTTCTAAAAACATGTTCCATCTATTGTGGTGACATTCCTCACGTAAAAATAAGATTTATTTTTTATATCAAGATAGGTTCGATTTTGATTTTTTTTCGTAGCTATAGGCAGTTAAAGCCTTTATTTTTTATACAGGGTCGCTGATATGTATGGAAATATAGTATAATCGATTATTAAAATATATAAGGTACCACTAAAAGTTAAATACAAAAGTTATAGGGTTTTTAAATGTCTAAATATCTATTAGACAGTAGTAATTTAATTGGTTATTTAATAATACAGGGTCGGTCATAAAGTTGTGGCACATTAACCAAAATTTTTTTTAATGCCACCCCTGTAAATTGATGCTCACAGCTAGAATTTTTTTGCATTACAGCCGGTGCCGTTCAAAGCCTACTTATTTAAAGGGGGCGAATTTTTATATACTCTATATGTCGAAGAGGAATCGAGCAAAATATCAAGTGTGTTATATTTCTGGAAAGGTAATTTTAAATTCTTTTCAATAAAGTAAAAATATACAGGATGTCCCATATAAAAAATCAAATTTTCTGCTGATAACTCTTAAATTATTAATTTTAAAAAAATTATACTTAAACCATTAAATTCTACGTAAAAAGGTGCTTTGGAAATGTCTTCATAGAAATACAAAATTTTCAATAGCAAAAAAGTTACAGCGATTTGTTAAATATGCACATTTTTGAAAAAAAACCCTGTGAAACGGTAACAGATATTGATGTGCGGTTTTCACCATCATGTTTTTGATGAAAATTGTGCTCCAGACACCGATATTTAGTTTTCGTCTATCTCCTATAGAAAAGGGTGTTTCCATTTAAAAGCGTCAAATTTGACCCACCCTGTTTCAATCCAACCGTTTCCGAGTTATTACTTTTGAAAATTTCACTTTTGAAAATATCACTGTGATACTTGATAATATTTGACATTAGTTCTCAAGTTAGCATTTATAGATGTATAAAATGAGATTATATATCAAGTCTGGAAATTACAAAATTTTCGTTTAACATTTAAATTTTTCAATTTATGTTTATTGTGTATTGCGATTTTTGCTAATAATTGAAGGAAGAATTGAAATATGCAATAATATACAGGGGGTTTCATTAAAAAAAAAATAAGTTTGATGTGCCACAACTTTATGACCGACCCTGTATATATAAATTTTCTAGTAGCTAACAGCAAAGTTTATAGAATAAAATATATATATTTTATTCTGTAAACTTTGCTAACAGGCATTTAAAATCCATTACAATAGTATCACAGTTTCGGCAGAATGGTATTGTTAAATGAAACTGAACATATCGAAATTAATTAAATCAAACTGTAAGTGATATTTTCAAAAGTCAATAACTCGGAAACGGTTGGTTTGAGGTCATTGTTTGTACTTCGATTTTTGCTTAGAATTGAAGGAAGAATTGAAATATGCAATAATATACAGAGGGTTTTATTTAAAAAAACTTTTATGTGCCACGACTTTATGACCGACCCTGTGTACTTAAATTTATTACTCGCTAATATATATTTAAAAATCCTATAACTTTTGTGGTTAACTTTTTACGGTACCTCCTATATTGTACCTAATAATCGACCGTTTCCAGACATAACAGCGACCCTGTATAAAAAAGAGAATAGTGGTATGCCAGGCCTCTTGTTAGCGGTTATGTTTGTTCTCTTGCGAGTGTTAGCGGTTAAATGTTAAAAGGCTTGAATTTTGTTGAGTTGACTCCAAGAATATTCCTAAAGAAACTATTATTTCTGGCATTAAATTCTAATTAAATAACAATCTGGTATTAATGTAAGAATACGAAATGTAAATATGAATATTAAATATAAAGTATGAATACATTCACGAACAAGATTTTATTTTATTTTGTTACATGATAGGATTTAACCCCTGAAAAACGAGCAGATATTACACAAACCAAAAAAATGAGGTTCAAAAAGTGCTAAAATAATTTCCTGCTTCATCGAGCCACCAAATGAACATACTGATTTCATCTCATTAACCAAAGTTGTTTCAATTTTTTGTTTGCTTTTTTCATCCTTTCGTCGACAGCGTTTGCTTCTGGTTATACGGCAACCCTTTAGCCCGAATTAGGGGAGGTCAGCGTACACGTGCGCTAATGAAATTTCTCATAAGCGGAGAAAGAATCGTTGAAAATTGAAAAGAACTGTGTTTTTAATTTGGGCCCCGATTTTATAATAAAGTTGATTTATGTCGGTCATATTGCGCACGCCAGCTGTCTTAAAAATTGAAGAATAGTCCATTTTAGTAAAAGGAATACTGGATGTGATGATTAGTGATTATACACACGTATGTAACACACGTAATGTATATATACATTATACGCACCTCATTCGCCTCGGTTGATTATAAAAAAAACGGAAAGATGTAGAAAAAAAATATTTTATGGGTATATGTGGGAAGGCACTGTGCATAATTTAAAATTATTTTGAAATGTACAGGGTGAAAGATCCATACCAAAGTTATATTTTTTCTTATGGAACACTCGGTATTTTATTTCATTTTTGGATTTTTGGACATAAAATAAGGCATTTATTATAAGGGTAAATCTTTTTAAAAGCTTTGGTTTTTAAGATATTTAAAGATATTTAAATATGCATGCTATAATATAAAAAAGTTTGTCAACACCTGGTACATTACTTTTGAGAATTAATACTTGTGCTGACTTTCAAGAGAAATAAACCTTACTAAACTATTTGATTGCCTAAATGTATACAGGGGTATCAAAAATTGCTAGTCTATTTTAAATATTTATTTTACATAAAAACTTCGTTATTTCAAATACAATACTATGTATTTTTTTAAATAAGGAGAAGCAGATTTAAATGCTCTTTCGCACTATATTATGGTTTTTTATACCTATCTGGTGCAGATTTTGAATAATAAGCGATTTTTCAATAAAATGGCTATCAAGATGGCTGGTGTTGTCATGGCAATTTGCTCGTGACAGTTAGTAGTTATTTTCAAAATCGACATTAGTTTGTGGACATTATTTAAATTTCTAACAGTTTACTTTTATTTAATTTACCTATAATATTTTAATAAGTAAGTATTTATTATTTTATCAAGAAAAATAAAGAAGTAGTTCTTTGATTTATATTACGATGACTTGTAGATATATTGGATTTTCTAGAAAATAACTAATTAAGGAAAATTCATTTTCTTCACTTCCAACGACAGGTTTCTGCCTAATAGGTTTTTCATAAACCACACCATCAGCTCTGCAAAATAGGAAAAGTAATTTTTCAAAGGAAGGCTTGTCAAGAAAATTCCTATTTGGATATCTTTGAGCATAAACCCTGTAGACCAACAAGCAATTGTCCTCACAAAATAAAATCACTAGTAACACATTCCTTCCGCCAGCAGATACTGCTTCATTTTTCTTGATAAAATAATAAAATACTTACGTATTAACCTTACTGTAGGTAAATTAAATAAAAAGAAATTGTTATACATTTAAATAATGTTCATAAACTAATGTCGATTTTGAAAATAACTGCTAACTGTCACTAGCAAATTGCCATGGCAACACCAGCCATCTTGATAGCAATTTTATTAAAAATCGCTTTTTATTCAAAGTCTGAGCCAAATAGTTATAGGAATCCCTAATATAGTGTGAAAGAGCATTTAAATCTGCTTCTACTTATTTTAAAAAGTATGTAGTGTTGTATTTGAAATAACGAAGTTTTCATGTAAAATAAATATTTAAAATAGACTAGCAGTTTGTGATACCCCTGTATACATTTAAGGAAGCAATACATTTTTTAGTAAAGTTTATTTCTCTGGCTTCAGAGTCAGCACAAGTATTAACTCTGAAAAGTAAAGTACAAGGTGTTGACAAACTTTTTTATTATAGCATGCATATTTAAATATCTTTAAATATCTCAAAAACCAAAGCATTTAAACATATTAAACCCTTATAATAAATGTTTTATTTTATGCCCAATAATCCAGAAATTAGTTATGTTTATGAGTGGTTGCCATATTGTTGAAATTTCCATACTTGTATTCAGCAAGAAATATGGCCTGGCGTATTGGGAAAACATTGAATGGGAAACGTAAATGGCAATGGTGAACGCTTACTAACAATATGCACAGAGTAAAATCTTTGCATCACCAATGCATGGTTCATGCTGCACGACAAGTTTAAAGGAACTTGGAAGCATTCTAGATCAGGCCACTGGCATCAATTAGACTACGTAATCGTTCGAAGGGCTCATCTAAAAGATGTCAGATCCACAACAGTCAAAAAAAATAGACGCTGAATACTCCTACTGATCACCGACTTTTAATTTCAAAAATAAAAATCCAGTTAGAACCTAAAGAATCGAATATAAAATGCAAGCGAATTTACACTAAATAACAAAATAAAAACGATAAAAGACTTAAAGGACAATTTACAAACTATTTATAACTATTTATCTAGAAAAAATTTATTTTGAATTTAGCGCGACAACTGTACTCGTCTATTTATTTCTGTCCTCTTCAGGCCCCAGCCGTCGATTTATACAGGGTGTTTCAAATCAAATGCGAAAAACTTCAGGGGGTGATTCCTTGTTTAAAATAAAGGGTAGTTTTCTTCATAAACGTTGGGTCAAAAGTCAACCATTAGGGAGATATTGCGGTACAAAGATGGCGGGAAAATAATGTTTTTATTTTTTATCTTGAAAACGAAAAGAGATAGACTAATAAAATTTTATGGAAGCATTACTGTTATGAAAACACACTTTCTGGTAATTTTTTCACTTTTTAAAATGAGTGGAAGGGGTTGAAATAAACTACCCCTATCATTCTTGTTAACGAAATTTAAAGAAAAATCTTATCAAATACATGCAAAAAAATTAATTTGGTTAGTTTAGTTTGTTTAGAAACTTTTTTATCTCTTGTATTTTTTTGATAAAACTCACCGATTTGAAATTAAAAAATAAAATGTAAAGCATTACATGTCAGGACAAAAAACATTTTCTGATAAAGAATCTAGTGGGCTGCTGTAATTTTTTTAGGAAAAAATCTAGTCGGCCGCTGTTACTTTTTAGGATGTTCCTAATATTATTTTATTTGACATTACTCTACTGCAATACGTTATTATCTAGATGATTATTATTATCGTTATTATCACTAGATTCTTAATATAAAAATGTTTTTTGTCCTGACATGTAATGCTTTACATTTTATTTTTTAATTTCTAATCGGTGAGTTTTATCAAAAAAACACAAGAGGTAAAAAAGTTTCTAAACAAACTAAACTATCTATTATACTTATACTATTAATGAAATTTTACGGAAGCAATACTGTTATGAAAAAACACTTTCTGGTAATTTTTTCACTTTTTTAAAATGAGTGGAAGGGATTGAAATAAACTACCCCTATCATTCTTGTTAATAAAATTTAAAGAAAAATCTTATCAAACACATGCAAAAAAATTAATTTTGATAGTTTAGTTTATTTAGAAACTTTTTTATCTCTTGTGTTTTTTTGATAAAACTCACCGATTTGAAATTAAAAAATAAAATGTAAAGCATTACATGTCAGGACAAAAAAACATTTTTAGATAAAGAATCTAGTGGGCAGCTGTAATTTTTTTTAGGAAAAAATCTAGTCGGCCGCTGTCACTTTTTAGGATGTTTCTAATATTGTTTTATTTGACATTACCCTACTGCAATACGTTATTATCTAGATTATTATTATTATCATTATTATCACTAGATTCTTAATCTAAAAATATTTTTAGTCCTGACATGTAATGCTTTACATTTTTTTTTTAATTTCAAATCGGTGAGTTTTATAAAAAAAAATACAAGAGATAAAAAAGTTTCTAAACAAACTAAACTATCCAAATTAATTTTTTTGCATGTGTTTGATAAGATTTTTTTTAAATTTCGTTAACAAGAATGATAGGGGTAGTTTATTTCAACCCCTTCCACTCGTTTTAAAAAAGTGAAAAAATTACCAGAAAGTGTGTTTTTATAACAGTAATGCTTCCATAAAATTTCATTAGTCTATCTCTTTTCGTTTTCAAGATAAAAAATAAGAACATTATTTTTCCGCCATCTTTGTACCGCGATATCTCCCTAATGGTTGACTTTTGATCCAACGTTTATGAAGCAAACTACCCTTTATTTTGAACAAGGAATCACCCCCTGAAATTTTTCGCATTTGTTTTGAACACCCTGTATATTAACAGCTAAAGAGTTCTCGAATAATCCATAGATCATTAGGTGCATAGAGAAGGTTTCGAATGTTCTCGTATATACTCCATTCCAGTGGAACTCGATTGTTCTCGAACGTTCGAATGAATCATTACGGTGTCTATTCTTTAAGGCGATATTTAAAGTCATATGGGGGCGGGACATATCAGTTAGTTAGGTTATGCCGAGTCCACACGGGTCCGCAACACTATTTATACTGTGATACGGATAAATACGTTTTTGTAGTTTGTTCAAATGAACGAATCGTAAGAGTCGATTCATTATGAGAAATTGAATCGCGTCTTTCGATTCACCAAAAGAATAGTAATGCCCAACACCAATATATCACCCAATATAGACTATACGTCCACTACAGTCGATTTTATTTAGTTTTTTAATGCGATTATAAGCTTTATTTTTACATGTTTGTTGAATGTGTGTTTGTTTATTTGTTTTTTATCAGCGGCTTATCACCATACACCATTGAAATTGTAAATCGGGATTTATCCTCTGATGAAAAAGAGGAGAATTCGTGAGATATTCGAACGAAAAAAAAGAGATTTAAACTGTGCGAAAATAATTCCCAAATTCATCGAGCTATCAAATGAGCTTACTGATTTCATTTCATTAACCAAAATTATTTCAATTTTTTTGTTTTGCTTTTTTCCACCGTTTCGTCGACAACGCTTACCTCTGGCTATACGGCAACCCTTTACCCCGAATTAAGGGCGGTCAGAGCACACGTGCGCTAATGAAATTTCGAATAACTAATAAAAAGAAACGCTGGAAATTGAAAAGGAGGTTTTTAATTTGGACCTCGAATTTATAATAAACTTGATTAATGTCGGTCATAATGCGCACGCAGAGAAATCGTTCTTTTTTGTAGGGGAAATACTTGATACTATGTAGACGATTAGTGATTATATAACTTCTTTTTTAAGAAATATCGTTTATGTGGCCATTTTCAGCTTAACTCAACGTTTTAGGACATTACTCATAGTGATGAGCAAATGCAAAACCTGTCATGGTCTTGCAGTCTAATAAGTAGTAGGTTCCAATTGATTGAAAATCTTGCATATTTTAATGGATTTTTACTACAGGCACTTTCTACATAGAAGCTCTTTAAATATACCGGATGCGTCTCAAAAGTGGCTCACCCCTATAACTTTTTTATTTTTTCAGATAAAACGGCTAGATTTGGTATGTTAGTATATGACATAAATTAAGATTGATCGACATACTCAATAATTGTTTTCGGTCACTTCCGGTTTCACCGGAAATGACTACAACTTTTAATTTTTAAATGGCATCCTCTGTATTTTTTTACTTTATTCGATAGAAAATGACACTCTGAATAGAATGACATCATATGCCAACTTTTAATGACGACAATCATATGCCGTCATTTTCAATTAAAAAATAGCCATTTTAAATAATAAAATCTCTAGCCATGGCCATAAATATAACGACATTTTGACTCGAAATAAAATATGGTAAAAAATTATTCGTAAAAAATGCTTTTTCCAAATATGCTAATGAGCCTTTAGATTTGCCAAAGGCCTAGGCGTTAAAATGACTTTTTTATATTGTCAATCACGTCGCAAAAATTAATACTTTTGTGACGTTTGAAAAAAAAATAATATTTTGAAACTAACTGGTATATTTTTCTGCCACAACAAAGTTATTATACAGTGAAAAATGATAAGATCATATTGAAATACGCTACTGGGTAAAAAAAATTGGCTAAATTTTATCAATAATACTCCATTTCAAAAGTTATTTTCCAAAATAATTAATATTTTTCAATAATTGATTGCAATTAATATTATTTGACCAGTTTAATTTGATTAATTAATAAGACTAGATTAATTTCATTTAAAATAAATTTGATCAGATTTTTTTCGTATATTCAACTAACAGAAAAGTAGAAGGAAGATTATAATGTATCTATTACAATATTTAAAAGAACTACCTACTACAATAATTATTAGAAGAAAAACAAAAAGAAAAAAATGCCCAAATACCTTCACCTTCTACTCAACTACAAAATAAATGAATATAATCTCTTACAAGAACACTACACAAACTACTTCTTGTATTCTACACTAAACAAATTATCAAACTTATTAATTAATCAAACATAAAGAAAAATTAACCAAATTACCCCTTCACCTACTACTTAACTTCAAAATAAAATATAAAAACACTACTAAATTTCTTCTGGTAATCTACACTAAACATTATAATCAAACTTAATAAATTAATCTAATTTTACATTACAACTACAAAGAAACAAGAAAATGTTTTAAAACTACAAGAAACAAAACTTCGACACGTGCGACCAGTATAATAGATCAAGCGGACAAAGAATATAAAATACTTTAAAATGTGCATTCAGAAAGAAAAAATATCTCGAAAATTATCTAAACAAATATTTTATTTTCTTATCAGTGAAAAACATCGACCTCGTCGGCCTTGCGGAATTTGTCGGGTATTTACAATGGTCGAATTGTATAATACCAGCTTTTATAGCATATCTGATAGACAAAAAGTATCTGGTCGATTAGTAACCAATTGGCACAGTCCGAAAATTATCGATTTTTATTTTCTCTGTTTTTATTGGCCGCTTCAAAATTCAGAGCAACAAAAAATATTTTTCTCTAGTAAAAGACTGTGAAATACGCCCCGCCATCTGGTGCTTTACATCCATAAACGTCTTAGGTTGAGCTACTTTAAAAATTCATATACAAGGCTTATACCTAATTATAGTAGTTTCTGAAATAAAAAAAAAACATGTGTAAAATTGACAAAAACATGATCGTGAATATGCGTTGGTAAAATCGTGAATTGAACATTTTAAAAATTGAAATTTGGGATATAAGTTACGAAAGTCATTCGATCTGTCTAAACCAACTGTTTGGATAATACACATGAAGAGCAAAAAAATATTTGTTTCCCTTTGTTATAAAATTGCTCAAATCTTTGTTATTTTAAATTCAACTCTATGTATAATATTTAAAAAATCAAAAGATTAATAAAATTGCTTTTCAACGATATAGCATGTTCCTGAGTTATTTAAAAATTAATAATTCTATTATTATAGTCTCATTTCGAAAATTTCGTTACCATGACAATTTTAGAAATTTAACAAAGTCTAATTGATACTTATGAAGTTCAATGTTTGTCATGATAACCGATTTTATTTAAACCAAAAAAAAATATTTTAATAAATATGTTAATAATAGGTTTAGGTATAGGAACATGATATATCGTTGAAAAGTAATTTTATCTGTGTTTTGATTTTTTAAAATAAAATGTAGACTTAAATTTAAAATAAGAATGATTTGAATTGGATTTCATAACAAACGGAAATATAAATGTTTGTTGATCTCCCTCCTGGTTGATATCCAAACAGTTGATTTAGGCAGATCGAATATGTCAACTTTCTTTACCGATGGTGGGTCTTGGTCTTAGTATTGCGTATTTACTCTTGGTCTTGCAGATTTAGCGCTAGTCTTGGTCTTGCTTCTTGTTTTTGAAGAGTCTTGATAAACGACTATAAATACAAGCTTAAGTCTACTAATTAATCTGAGAGTGCAAGTGCCAATTAAGGATGAGATTAAATACCTGAGCGTCTGGCTAGACAAAAATGGCACCTTTGTCTACCACACTCAGACAGAGGCAGAGTGCAAGAGCTCTAACTAGGCTCATGCCGCGCGATTGTGGCGCTGGCGATTGGGCACGCAGGATGCTGGCAACTGCACACGTATCTGCTGTTAGCTGCGCCCGCATGGGCCAAAACCGCTCTAAAGCTGGCAAAGAATGTTGACGCTCTAAACCGGGCGCAGAAGACAGCGCTTCTGTATGTAAGCAGGGCAAACAGGACAGTGTCCACAGAAGCACTACAAGTGCTCGCTGGGATAATGCCCTTAGGCCTACAAGCTAGATACAGGAGTGTATCTTACGGGATAGAAAAAGGTGCTATCAAGGCAAAAAAAATCCTGGAGCTGTGGAATAGAAGATGACAAAGCAGCGATACCGGCGGCTGGTCTCGGCGCTGGATACCAGACCTGAGACCATGGCTACAGAGAGACTATGGGAGACTGACCTACTGCTTCGTGCAGTTTCTGAGTGGGCATGGTACGTTTGCTGCTTACAGGCATCGCATCGGAAAAGTTGCCTCTACCCACTGCGGATTGCGAGCTTGTGGCGATGATGAGGATACCGGGCACAGTATTGGAATGCGACCGACATGCGGCACTGAGAACTGAGGCGGAAGCCATCACAGGACCTCTAACTGGGAGAAACCTCATCACGTTTATGCTGCGAGATGAGCATTGCTGGAAGGCTGTTGACCAGCTGTGTCTCGACATTCTTATTGAAGTGGACGAGGTAGTGGCCGCAAGAATGTTGATTAGGTCTGTGTAAATTGTCCTGTATGGTTTCCTGTCTGTGATAATCGAGATTAAGTTTAAGAACTAGAGCAATAGCTCTCAATAGAGTGTCGACGGAGTGACGAATAAAGGTAGGAGTTGGATGCATCCGTGTGCCTCACGGCGATCGACATCCACACCTAACATAGGAGAGGGGTTTAGTGGTTATATTATGCGGCTAGTATCGCATTGTCGTATCAAACCCCATACCACGGCCGGTAAATCGCTTCCCCTCTCTAACAAAAAAGTTCTTCCCGATGACAGTTTTATATTAATATTTAGCAATTTGGGGTACTCACAAAAACGTTTTTTTTGTAATGATATAAACTAAACTTCTGCAACAGATTATTTTATCTTGCTTTATAATATAAAACTTCTTATAGGTAAGCTTACCCAATTATTTTTACATTTTTTGTAATATAGTAAAGTAAAATATTCGAATATTTCTGTATTAGCGACTTATCACCATACATTATTAAGGTAATAAATCAGGATTTATTCAGGGATGAAAAAGATAGGAATTACACTAAAAAAGAGATTCAAAAAGTGCGAAAATATATTTCCGATTCATCGAGCTAACAAATGAGTTGTTTCAATTTTGTGTTTGCTTTTTTTAACCCTTTATTTCTCTCGATACTGTTCGTCGATAACATTTGCCCCTGGTTATAGAGCAATCTTTTAGCAAAAATTAGGAGTGGTCAGAGCACGTATTAATCAAATTTCGGAAAAAGAAACGATGGAAATTGAAAAGAACGAAGTTTTTAATTTTCACCTCGAATTTATAGTAAACTTGATTTATGTCGGTGATTTTGCACACGCTGTTTTATTAAAGTAATCGGTCATTTTAATAGGAGTACGATCAGTGATTACTAAATTTAATTTTCTAATAAATTAAATCTATAGGGTGATTCACAGCCATGGCACGTTAGACGTTTATGGAGAACCGGTAGTATAGGATTTTTTTTGAAAATTTGGATTTTTGCTTAAAGGTTCCATCTATCTAAATTATTCTCAGTATTACAGCGTTGCCGCTTCATACTAAAAAGTGGTAACACCTTCATGATTTTTAATGGAACACCCAGTATATTATTAAATTTTTGAAAACTACTTTCATCATCATCATCATCAACCAGCCTGAAGTGTCCACTGCTAGACGTAGGCCTCCCTCAAATCTTTCCACTCTTCTCGGTCCTGTGCCACTTGGATCCAGTTTCCCCTAAATATCTTTAAGTCATCTGACCATCTTGTCGGCTGCTTCGTCCATCGGTCTGCCTCTGTTTTTGAGAGCATCCTATAGCAGAGCAGGCTCCTGTAGCTCCTGTAGCTGTAGCAAATTTTTATATTATACTGACCTATACCTATCTTTGATAGTTTTCGAGATAAAAACTAAAACATGTATAAAATTGACAAAAACATCATCTTGAATAAACATTGGTTAAATCATAAATTCGGCATATTGAAAGCTGAAATTTGGTTTATAGGTTAAGGAAAGTCGGCATATCCACTAATAATTATTATTTCCGTTTGTTATAAAATTACTCTAGGTAATCTTAGTTATTTTAAATTCAACCCTATAAATGTTATTTAAAAAATCAAACCCTAACTAAAATTGCTTTTCAACGATATATCATGTTCCTATACCTAAACCTTGTGGTTTCTTCAGTAAAGCCATTTAAAAGATAATAATTCTAATTAATTGTTTCGTTTAAAGAAAACCGTTGTCATGACAAATATTCTAACTTTATTATATAATTATTTATATTACTTTATTAAGTATCAATTAGAGTTTACGTGCTAAATTTCTAAAATTCTTGAAATGAAACTATAATAATAGAATTATTAATTTTTAAATATCTCTACTTAAGAAGCCGGACGGTTTAGGTATAGGAACATGATATATCGTTGAAAAGCAATTTTATTGGCCCCTTGATTTTTTGAATACTATTCATAGGATTGAATTTAAAATAACAACGATTTGAGTAATTTTATAACAAACGGAAATAAATAATATTTTTGCTCTCTCTATGTAATATCCAATTGGTTAATTGAGAAAGATCGAATATATCGATTTTTGTTAACTAATAACCCAAATTTCTTAACTTTAAAGATGTTTAATTCGTGATTTTAGTTGGGTTGGATTGGGTTAGGGTTGGGTTAACATGATGGTTAATAAGCATTGGTATTCACGATCATGTTTTTATCAATTTTACACATGTATTATTTTTTATCTTAAAATTATTATAGGTTAGTATGATAGAAACATTATGAGATATGAAATGTAATAATATACTAGGTGTTCAATTTAAAACAAGAAAGATGAATGATGCTTTTCGAATGATGCGGTAGCACAGTAATTGTTTAATATTTTTGTTATATTCCACAACTCCATCCATAGGTTTAGAAGGATAAAACTCAGGAAAAACGCCGGTTACTTTTACAACGTGTATTTTTTTAACAAATATTCTTAAATTTGAGGTTAGGTTACATTCTTCCTTTCCGGAAAACATGGGCGCCTTCTGCCGCAGGCAGTTAGCCAACACACTTAAAAATAACTAAGTCTAGACAGTAATGCTGAAAATATTTTAGATAGATGGAGCAGATACCTTTATGTAAAAATCCAGATCTTAAAAAAAAATCTATCATCAGTTCTCCATAAACGTCTAACGTGCCATCACCGTGAATCACCCTATATAACTCTATAACACTGTACAGGGTGGCTCAAATTCGACGCTTATCATTGGGATTTCGGAAACCGTAAGAGATACAGGATCGGTTAAATTTAGGCAAAGTTTTTTCAATTTTGTTTTCTATTGTTTCCTGGCTGTGTATTTGTTAAGATAACTTAAAATGTAAAACATATTTTCATGACCACTTTTTCTGCTCTATAACTCTGTGTGATTAAATATTGACTCTGACGTTTCGGCTTCTGACGACCATCATCAACTTAATTTTTTTTTAAATACGGATGATTTTTTTTCAATTTAATTAAATCCTTTCATCGCTCTTAAAACACTAAATATAGTCACTTTGATATTTACCGACGTTTCGTACAGAAAATTCCATCACCAGAATATTTTATGCAAAAAAAAATTAAAAATAAAAATGCAATGCGGCATTTTATTAAGCATCAAATTGCGCCACTTTGCCTTTACCATTTAACCGATCCTGTATCTCTTACGGTTTCCGAAATCGCTATTTTTTTATTATTAAGTTATTGAAATCCAAATATTGACGTTACTTCAGAAATTATTTGGAAAAAATCGAAATAAAGATGAAATTCCTATACCCTGTATCTCCGAAACTAAGCATTTTCGAACATGCATTTATACGAACTTCTTTACTTATTTTTTTCTGCAAAATATGCTGCTGAATGTGTGAATGAATATGTTTCCGGAATATAATTCGGACCACCCTGTAGAACAAGCAAAATATTTTATAAAATATCCATTTTTTTCAAAATGATAATGAGCAATAAAAAAGCGTTTCCTGTTTATAAAGACGATCCGAAGACATACTGCAAATTAATAAAAATTTAAATATTTTTGTTACACTTGAATTTTTATTTTAACGCTTTCAGTAGCCGATTTCATTAGCCTGTTTTAATTAGTCTTAAATTTTCCGATTTTATGGTAAACTAAAATGCATTCATTATCTCAACTAAAAGTGCTAAAAGCAATATACAGTAGTCTTATTATTCATAACTCGGAAACAAGATTATTTCAATTAGTAATGCACAGCGTAATTCTGATTAAAAAAACTACTAATGTAAGCTTAATTTTGTAGTACTTTCCACTTCACAGTTATGTTTTGTTACGAGTATACACATTTAAATATAAGTAAATTTATAATATTCATCCAGCTTACATATCGACATAATCGACAAATATTAATTTACGAATAGTATTATTTGTTACTGAAATAATATTACAGCGCTTTCAGATGGAGCGGAGCGTCCGCGACTTCGAACAAGTACCATGAGTTTATATGAACTATTTCACATGGGCGCGTATGCTCCGTCCGACGGCTATCTTGAAAAAACACGACGGACGGTCCGTCGCGGACGGTCCGCTCCATCTGAAAGCGCTGTTAATCTATACTAATATATAAAATCCTTACACCGTTTTCAGATGGAGCGGAGCGTCCGCGACGGACCGTCCGCGACTTCGAGCAAGTACCATGAGTTTATATGAACGATTTCACATGGGTCGCGTATGCTTCGTCCGGATGAGCTATATTGAAAAAACATCCGCGCGGACGCTCCGCGCGTACGGTCCGCTCCATCTGAAAACGCTGTTAAGTGACTGACTCACTGATTAATCACGATCCTGGTCAAACCACTCAACGTAAGAAGCTCAATTTTGGCATACAGGTTGATTCTATAGTGTAGAGGTTCGATAAGAAGGGATTTTTCGAAATTCCAGTTCCAAGGGGGTGAAACCACCCCTCAAATATTACAATATTTTTTATTTAAAAAACGGGCAAGTTTCCAAAAAAACCCTTAAACACGTATATTTTATTTTGTTTTTTACATATATTAAGATTTTTTAAAAATGTATACAGGGTGTTTTGAAAAATCTGGTCATTGATTAATCACGATCCTGCTTAAAGCGCTTGACGTAAAAAGCTGTTTTTTGGAAAAAAAAATGACTTTAGGGTGTAGAGGTTCGATAAGAAGGGATTTTTCGAAACTGGAATTCTAAGGGGGTGAAAGCACCCCTTAAATATTAGAATATTTTTTTATTTAAAAACCGGTGAGTTTTTCGGAAAAACTCTTAAACACGTATATTTTATTTTGTTGATTTACATATTTTAAGATTTTTTAAAAAATTATACAGGGTGTTTCATAAAATACTATCATTGAATAATCACGATTCTGCTTAAACTGGTTAACACTTAAAGCTGATTTTTGGCATCCGGATTGACTGTGGGGTGTAGAGGTTCGATAAGGAGGGGTTTCTCGAATCTCAAATTCCAAGAGGGTGAAAACGCCCCTCGAATATTACAATATTTGTTATTTAAAAACGGTTAGTCTTTCGGGAAAACGCATAATTTATTTTCTTTTTTACATATTTTGAAATTTTTTAAAAAATCATACAGGGTGTTCCAAAAAATTGCGTAATTGATGAATCACGATTCTGTTTAAACTACTTGACGTAACAAGCTTATTTTTGGCAAACTGATTTTTCGAAAGTCTAATTCCAGCGAGATGAAACTTCCCCTCAAATATTACCAAGTTATATAATAATATCTCTATATTGTTTTTTCTCATGGTGACATAAATGTGAGAAAATTTTATCCTGTTTGTATGTTAATGGAAATTCTTGCTTTGCTTTATCATCACCAACACAAATGATTAATTATTCGACGCGAACGAAGTCGCGGGTACACGCTAGTGGACTATAAAATTGTAAAATTAATATATGAAAAAAAATTGTGTGTGCACTATGTGCGTATATTTGAAGTGAAACTTCTTACTTAATTGTTAATTAATTGAATTAAGCTGTTAATTACTTGAAGGATTTGAAGGACATGTTTGAAAAAGGGTAGTTTATATGTTGAAAATGTAATAAATAAAAAAATATTTTTTTACTAGTAACAAATAGTTTTTCACGTGTAACGAATAGTTATATATGCGTATAAAATAGTTTTTACGCGTAAAAATAGTTTTATATAAAAATAGTTTTATATGCGTAAAATAAAAAATTAATAAACAATTAAAATGTCAATATTTTTCACGAACACGTGGACTGCTAACAAAAATACACGCCGCGTCACTACGTATTTCTAAGCCCGTAAGCTACCCTTACCACTTTTTCGATCGTTGCCACTATTCGTTACTACTAGTTCGTGTGTCACGGCCGTCTCGCTAGCTCGTGTGTCACGGCTTTTTTTAGTCCCAGCGCGCGTAAAGAAGTTTCACATCAATAATTAAATTGATATGAAACATCGTAGGGAAATAGTAAATAAGATTAATTTGTTATCAAAAGATTATTTTTGGATATCGAGAACTTTTTCATGGATCGATAATATGACGTTACTTATCTGGATAAATGTTTGTTACATGACAATATTGCAGTTTTGTTTAGTATTATTATACATTCATAAAAGAACAAAATATGTATAGTTCAGTGTATGTTTATAACTTAACGGTAAGAAAATGCTTTATAAATATTGTTTATGTTATATTTTTTAAATGAGTTTACTGTCAGGAATTATTATATGACTCTGAGTGATGAATCATTATTGGTGAGTGAATCAACGTCTGCGTAGAGAGATTTACCTTTAATTCCTAAAGTTTTCCAATGAACTTTTTACCAGGTATTTACTAGTGATGGGAAAAACTGATTAATTTCAATAATCGAGTACTCGAGTTTAAATATACGGTTTTTCGCCCGTCGCTTGTTGTAAGTACTCGTTAACGCCAAGCGCGAAGCAGTAAGTTGCGTGCGCAGGGCCACATTTTTCTGTGTATTCTATATTTTCGGTGATGAATGGCGCTTGATCGCTTGATTTAGTTTATTTCAAAGCATTCTGGATGTAGGTTGTAAAATTTGTTTCTCAGATACGCAACGGATAAATATATATACGGCGTCGCATAAATTTGCTACCTGCAATGTATGTAGAAAGTTCGCTCGGCTTTTTATCGAGTATGTCATATTAAAATCGGATTTCAATTTATTTCATTCTAGGATCGATTGCGTTCGTCGTTTGTAATTCGTCACTTGCATCGCTCGTTCATAATCGAGCGATGTCGGTTATTTCAATAATCGAGTAAGCGAATGTTCATTCGAGTTATCCCATCACTAGTATTTACACACATAAATTCTAATATTCTCAAAATACATTTGAAGGGTCCAGGGGAAAAGCATGATAAGCGCAAAAAAGTGCTCTCCTGTAAAATTTTACTAATTTTACATCAGGAGAGCATTGGACAGCTGGTCTATCAGATCTGATTATCAGGTTCTTTCTGTGTATTCTATATTTTTACTAGGCATATATCATAGAATTTAACAACTTATAAGTTTTAAAATTCAACAACTTAAAATTATGATTTTTCTTGAGTTATGATGGAATAAAAATTTTGATGCCTCAATTATGATGTTGTCTAATTTTGTTAATAGGGGTAAGTACTTTAAATATTCATAATTATTTAAAGCTTATTATTTAGCTAGCCTACTCTTGGACAATTTAATGATAACATAAATATGAACGAATTGCCATATAAGTATACTATGTTACAAATTATTGTATACAGGATTGCACCATCATCCTATAGGAAGATTTTCAAAATATTTTTTTCATTATATTTTTATGTTTTAATTCGCTCATCTTTTATTTATATTCGATAAAGTTTTCTAGTGGATATGCCAGATAATAATAATAACTTTCAGAAATGATACCTAATAACACTCTTGGTAGTTAAATCAAGGCTTTATCTTCCACGATATGCTAGCCTTACCATAATATAGAACAATTTAACCTATTTATTGTGTGTTTAATATACATACTTGTATGAAAAATCATATCCTATTAATCAAAATGAAACTAATATTTTGTGTAATACAATGTTACCATAACAACCTCAATATGAAAATAATTAGATAAAAGCTTTTTACTTATCGTGTGTTGATTTAGCCCAGCATTGTTATAACAGAGATATCAAAAACCCACATTATTAGTTTTTCATGTCTGTGGTCGGTATTATTAGACAATATAAACATAATGTGTATATCATATCTTTAGTTTATGCATTGTGAATAGTTTCAACATTACATAGCAAATAGCTCGTAAACATCTTATTTCAAAAAATTCCAACCGCAGCGCTGTATACGACAGAAATCAGAAATTTTTGCTACGTATTTTACGCCATCCCGGTTACAGTTCATGTTGATCGCATTAAAAAATCGTGGCTTTGTCATAATATTCAATTATTTTAGTTTTTTGCTACTGCACTTATTTAAACTATAAAACACTCAGGTACCAGATTTGTGTGATGTAACGCTGTTTCGGGTAGTAAAAAATAAGTGAAAAACAATCCGAACTATGGGCGTCGTGTTGTGTTGTGACAATTTCAAATGTTAATAAAATTGCCGAAAATTGCGTTGTTGGGTGCAATAAAATTCATTAACTTTACTTTCCCGTTATTCAACTCTTCCAAACAACATTTTATAGATTCATAATTTCTCACACCGATTTGATCATAAGCAAAAATGGATTCAAGCAAATGTTCGACGAAACAAGTGAGTAAATAAAGTGCCAAAGTCGTTACATAATCAAAAAATTAAATATACACATATATAATGAGAGGATAAAATATAATTTGCAATATTAATGGTATACTTTTTTAATCAACTGGTGAACATCTCTTAAAATTATAATTATGTGCCTTTAAAAAAATTCGTTACAGCCGAAATAGCCCCATTTGTAACTCTACTAGCAAAACCGGTGCGTAAAACTATACGTAAACGCTACCGTAGTTGAACTCATCTAAACAGTTTTTAGTTAGAATAATAAATTATAATACAAGTTAGACCTTCTAAAGATCTCAAACTATTTACTTTTTTATTTTAATTTTTAGAATTTTCACAAATTATACTTCCTAACATTATTATTAGTGATGGGATAACTCGATTATTGAAATAACCGACATCGCTCGATTATGAACGAGCGATGCAAGTGACGAACGCAAGCGATCCTAGAATGAAATAAATTGAAATCCGATTTTAATGTGATATACTCGATAAAAAGCCGAGCGAATTTTCTACATACATTGCAGGTAGCAAATTTATGCGACGCCGTAAATATATTTATCCGTTGGCGTATCTGAGGGATAAAATTTTACGACCTACATCGACAATGCTTTGAAATAAACTGAATCAAGCGAATCGCTCGCCGCTTGCTACTTGCCATTCATGACTGCGCACGCAACTTTTACTGCCTGGCGCTTGGCGTTAACGAGTACCTACTTACCACAAGCGACGCGACGGGTGAAAAACTGTATTTTTAAATACGAGTGATATTTCGCTCGAGCGATCACTCGGTTATTGCAATCGCTTGAAACTCGAGTACCCGATTATTGAAATTAATCGGTTTTTCCTATCACTAATTATTATAATAATTGAAGAGACCAGGGGAATAACTTGATAAGCGACAATTTATTAATTTTGGGATTTTACAATATTATAGTAGGTCTCACTGGTCCCTACAAAATGTATAAACTCTGCAATGCAATAAGTTGTTAAATGCTATGATATACAGGGTTGTTCACCACATACGACAGGGAGTATTGACTTTTACAAATTGTAAGTTTAGGGTTCGTTTAAGGACTATTAGAGCTACAATTTAAAAATATTTTTACAATATACAGAGTGTCCCAAATAAATATAAAATATCAAAGTTGTATTTTTTTAAATGGAACACCCTGTATATTATTACATTTTCAGTTTCTACGATTAAAATAAAGGTAAATTTGATAAAGGTATATTACACTTAAACCTTACCGTTTTTGAAATATTTTCAAATTTGTGAAATTGCAGTCAAAATTTTAAGGCTTCATTTCTCCAAGGGTATCAAAGTTTTTAATACTAAATATTTACTGAAGTTTATTTATTGATCAGTTATTGTGTTGCAATAATAAAAATTATACTACCTTATACAGAGTGTCTAAAATTTTATTTTAAATAATTACTAGCTTAAACGGCAATAACTTGTTTAATTTAAATGGAACACCCTGTATATTTTATGAGAATCAGATGCATAATTTAAGTTAATTAATTTTTAGTATTAAAAACTTTGATACCCTTGGAGGAATGAAGTCTTAAAATTTTTACTGCAATTTCACAAAATTGAAAATATTTCAGAAACGGTAAGGTTTAAGTGTAATTAACCTTAATCAAATTTACTTTTATTTTAATCGTAGAAACTAAAAATGTAACACACTGTATCTGGTAAAAATATTTTTAAATTGTAGCTCTAATAGTTCTTCAACGAATCCAAAACTTACAATTTGTAAAAATCTAATCATTTAGCTACAATACTCCGTGTCGTATGTGGTGAACAACCCTGTATGTATAGCAAGAATATAGAATATACGGAAAGAACCTGGTAACCACCAGTCGTCCAGTGCTCTCCTGTAAATTAGTGAAATGGCGCTTATCATGTTTTTCCCCTTGGACAATTATATAATAACATTTTCCTATACTCGCTACTTAAATCTCTGCATTTGTACATATATGCCGGTTATTTACGATATTCTCCGATAGCAGCAGCACCGGCGGAGAATGCACCATGAGATGACGCACCAGGGTCGGACTGGCATATAGTCAGGGTGGCGAGTGCCACTCGGGGGCCCCCTGTGTTAGGACCTACAAGTAAAATAGTTCATTATTTATTCTTAAATACACGGAAAAAAATAAATTGTAATAAACCCCACAATTGTAGAAATCACTGCTGGATTTTGCGTTTAAAATGGTACTATGCATCACGTTGTAGCTTTTAACGCCCTTTTAACGCGAAAAAATGCACACAAAAATTCCACTCGGGCCCCTCTTCACAATCCCACCCGAGCCCCTCTGGTATAGTCCAACCCTGGACGAACTACTCGAAAGTTATTTAAATATCTCTAAGGTAATCTCTAGAAAAAAAATAAGATCAAAAACGCTTATTGCGAATATTTGTTGGATTAGTAATCTATACTAATATATAAAATCCTTAAGTGACTGACATACTGATTAATCACGATCCTGCTCAAACCACTCAACGCAAGAAGCTCAATTTTGGCATACAGGTTAATTCTAGGGTGTAGAGGTTCGATAAGAAGGGATTTTTCGAAATTCCAGATCCAAGAAGGTGAACCACTCCTCAAATATTACAATATTTTAAAAAAAAACGGTCAAGTTTCCGAAAAAACGCTTAAACACGTATATTTTATTTTGTTTGTTACATATTTTAAGATTTTTTAAAAATGTATATCTACAGGGTGTTTCGAAAAATCTGGCCATTGATTAATCACGATCTTGCTTAAAGCGCTTGACGTAAAAAGCTGATTTTTGGGAAACAGATTGACTTTAGGGTGTAGAGGTTCGAAAAGAAGGGATTTTTCGAAACTGGAATTCTAAGGGGTGAAAACGCCCCTCAAATATTACAATAATTGTTATTTAAAAAACGGTTAGTCTTTCGGGAAAACGCTTGGACAAGCATAATTTATTTGGTTTTTTACATATTTTGAAATTTTTAAAAAAATCATACAGGGTGTTCCAAAAAGTTGGGTAATTTCTTAACCACGATTCTGCTTAAACTGCTTGACGTAAAACGCTTATTTTTGGTAAACGGATTTTTCGAAAGTCAAATTCCAACGAGATGAAACTACCCCTCAAATATTACCAAGTTATATAATAATATCGCCATATTGTTTTTTCTCATGCTGACATAAATGTGAGAACATTTTATCTAGTTTGTATGTTAATGGAAATTCTTGCTTTGCTTTATCATCACCATTACAAATGATTAATTCGACGCGAACGAAGTCGCTGGTAGACGCTAGTGAGATATAATGCAATAACATAAAAAAAAAGATTATATAATTTTGTCTGTTGTAGGTAACGCCTTTTTGACATGTGATGTTAAAATGGCTTTAAAAGAATTCTCACATTTGGTCAAATTTTTCTATTTACACTACAGTTACAACTTTTGCTACATGTAATCACGAAGAGACGAACAATGTTACCGAATATTTGTATAATTAGATTATAATACATTTAGAAATAACTTGAAGGCTTTACACGTCTGTTTCCTAGAATATTTATGTGAAAGACCTAATGAATACGTTACAGAAACTAGACAAAGCTGACATGTAACGCATCTAACTTTTATTAAACCGAAACCTAATAAAGAGGAATGCCTGCGCCGTGCTTTTCCGAAATTATTTTCATTTTTACTCTTTTTTCTTCGTATCGATCCCCGCAGCCAGGTATAACGTAGTGCATGCCTATATGCATGCAGAGGTCGTTTTATTCGGCTTCCGTCAACATGCATTTTTGTTTCATAACACGAAATTGATTTCGCCCTAGTCGTAAATTTTAATTTTGCAATAAACCCATCGTATTCCTTTTCCTCGGCTACGGTAATGTTAAATGCGTGTCCGTTTCAATTTTTTTCTAAACGAAATTTTTATAAAACTTATCGAATTTTCCAACTGCATTAAAATATTATACCTACTTATAAATAAATACATGGTGTTTCAAAAAACATGTGCTCGTGGGGAGATTCCTCACATAAAAATAAGATTTATTTTTCATATTAACATAGGTCCGATTCTGCTTTGTTTCGTAACTACAGGGTGTTAAAGTCTTAATAATCTTTACTTAAAACCTGTCCGATATGTAGCTGGGGTTACCGTCAGCCTGTCCGAGAGTTCTACCTACAGTCTGACAAACAGATCTGAAACAACGGGGCAACGGTAAGGGGATGGCAATTTTGTGAAATCATGACCGATTTCATTCATAAAATATCCAGGAGCGTGCGGTGTTTCATAAAAATATATCAGGAATTTTTCTAATATTTTCCAGTAAAGTTTATAATATTATTTTACTTTAAATGTACCTACATTTTGATTAGTCATTTGCCAAATATAGTAATATTTGTTAAAACGCGTGTACTAATTACAATAAACAGGACATCAAGTTAAAGGCATAAAACACAATATAATACACCGCCACTGGATTTTTCAGTAGTAATGGCTGTTTCTACTATTCCTAGAGAGGGGCATAAAGTTGGGGGTAATGGCGGCAAGACGTGCGAGAATCTCGACCAATCAGATTGGTTGAATCCGGGATGCCATGATGAATTTTGTCAGCGTTGCCAGCTTGCCCTAAGCGGACGTTATTTTTAGGAAATACTTTACCTTTTATAATAGGCAGAATGAAGGAGATCAGTTAATTAGATAAATATACATTAATACAATAAGAACAACGTCAAGATATTAGCATATATATAATTATGTATGATGAAATGGACTAAAATATATTCAATTTATAGGTAATATTGAGCAACTTTGCTTTTCTATTATTAAACGTGACAACGTCGACTTTTTTTGCCCGAATTCCTCTTGCTGTTTTAGATCCGTTTGACAGATAATACATGTGAACCAGACTAACATCCTCTCCACAAAAAGTGTAATTTTTACTCCTAATAAAACAAATTACTATTTTTCCATCGTAAATTCGAAATTGAATACCTCCGATAATTTCAAAAGGGTCGTTAACTCGTGGGTGACTACAAAGGAATGTAAAATTCTTTGTGGCACAATATCCCAGCCGTTAAAACTAATAATGCGTCACCGAAACTCGAAACATAACCAAAACACAACCGTCGAACTCGCATATGAACCATTTTATAAGTTCCCTTCGTGTCTTGTTTTTTTTTAATGACCGCAAGCTCCGACTCTGGATTTTAAATTATTAAATCTGATTATATTCATCGCAACAATATTGATCAGTGCTAATTAACATTGAATAAGGAAAATCGAGCCAATTGGAAGATTCAAATAAATAATATCCAGGTCAGCAGTTTAAAGACATTATTTTTAACTTTTTTTATGTGAATTTGAAATCCAGTGTGCGATAATATTAATCCATAATATTAATCGTAGTATTATTAATTAAAAATAAAATTAATTATAAATAAATCAACTTTTACAAACTAGTTTCTAATGTCCTACATGTTCCAAAGTGTTACCACCTTCCCTATTGCACAAATTTATTTTTCGTTCAATTTTATTTATAGCTCTTTGAACGTTCTTCTTATACTTCCGAATGCATTTTGTACTCTTTATTGTAAATGTTGAGATGCATTGATTTCACTTTTACAAATGACGTCAAGTAATGTCCCCCTCCCCCCGCTCCTTAGCGACAGGTCTAGGAACGTCGCTGGTCATCATACTTCTCTACCATTTCCAATCCATCTTCCGGGAAAATGATTTGATTGTTTATATTACATTTTATTTATATTATTTATTTTATATTATTTTTTATTATTTTATTGCATTTGATTTTCCGTATTCAATGTTTTACCCTACGTCACTGTTAAGTTTGAAAGCTTATCTCAATATTGTAACGATGAATAGATTCAATGTTTAAAAAAAAACAGGACCGGACTTGAAATTAATTTAAATAAATTATGTTCAAATGTCCAATTGAAAATCTAAAAATACTGTAAGATAGCCCCAATAAAGTGGCTATGAGTATTATATATACTCTACTATATATATTGAGTGGCTAGTAGTATTAGTTTTTTGATTTTCTAAAAAGTAACGACAGAAAAAAATAAAATTGATTTAAAAAAAATCCGTTTTTCCAAAAAAATTAGCAATCCTTAAAATTTTTAAAACTTTGTTAATGGCATCTTGGTGAACATCCGAAAGCCCAACTTTGCCCCAATTTAACCATGTTTGTATCTATTGCGGTTACCGAGATACCATGCTCGTACCGTATTTAACTAAACTTAATCTAATACGTTTATAAATATACTAGCGTGTACCAGCGAATTCGTTCGCGTCGAATTAATCATTTGTAATGGTGATGATAAAGCAAAGCAAGAATTTCCATTAACATACAAACTGGATAAAATTTTCTCACATTTATGTCAGCATGAGAAAAAACAATATGGCGATATTATTATATAACTTGGTAATATTTCAGGGGTAGTTTCATCTCGTTGGAATTTGTCTTTCGAAAAATCCGTTTGCCAAAAATAAGCTTTTTACGTCAAGCAGTTTAAGCAGAATCGTGGTTAAGAAATTATCCAACTTTTTTGAACACCCTGTATGATTTTTTTAAAAATTTCAAAATATGTAAAAAAACCAAATAAATTATGCTTGTCCTAGCGTTTTCCCGAAAGACTAACTTTTTTTTTAAATAACAAATTCACTCTCTAACTTCATTCAATCACAATATTTGAGAGGCGTTTTCACCCTCTTGGAATTTGAGATTCGAGAAACCCCTTCTTATCGAACCTCTACTCCCCACAGTCAATGCGTTTTCCAAAAATCAGCTTTAAACGTCAAGCAGTTTAAGCAGAATCGTGATCACTTAATGGTCATATTTTATGAAACACCCTGTATAAATTTATCAAAATCTTAAAATATGAAAACAACAAAATAAAATATACGTTGTTTAAGAGTTTTTCCGAAAAACTCACCGGTTTTTAAATAAATAATATTTGAGGGATAGTTTCACCCCCTTAGAATTCGAGTTTCGAAAAATCCCTTCTTATCGAATCTCTACACCTTAAAGTCAATCTGTTTTCCAAAAATCAGCTTTTTACGTCAAGCGCTTTAAGCAGGATCGTGATTAATCAATGACCAGATATTTCGAAACACCCTGTATAAATTTTTCAAAAATCTTTAAAATATACGTGTTTAAGCGTTTTTTCGGAAACTTAACTTTTTAAATAAAAAATATTGTAATAGTTGAGAGGTGGTTTCACCCTCTTGGAACCGGAATTTCGAAAAATTCCTTCTTATCGAACCTCTACACCCTAGAATCAACCTGTATGCCAAAATTGAACTTCTTATGTTGAGTGGTTTGAGCAGGATCGTGATTAATCAGTATGTCAGTCACTTAAGGATTTTATATATTAGTATAGATTAAAACAACTGTTACAAGTATATAATTATTTTATAGTAGTAGAACCTCTATCTCATTAATGTTTTTTAGTCATATCAATGCTATTTCTCATATGAATTTATTCTATAGTTGTTATAGGTACCTTCCTCCAAAATGCTTTTTATATGGATAAAAATAGTTTTTTATAAAGTTTTTTGATGACTGCCATTATTTAATGAGAGTTTCTATACTACAAATATTTAGATTACTTTGAAATGATCACTTAATTAACACAAGTATCCTATACTAAAATACATAACACATCATCTAAAACATAAAAAATAACCTATGTTGTTTCCTTTTTTTGTGATTGTTTCAATTTTAAAATTATGTTTCTACAGCGGAAGAATATTTATCTTTTATTATCTTAAATATTGTTTCTGCTTCTTAGTTATATTTTAATAAAATTTATGTTGCCGTTTTTGTTAGAGCGGAGCTTAGTGTTCTGTAATTTGTATAATAATTCGATAAGTATTATACCGGATTGGCTTGTAAAATGAAACAAATTAAATTAAAATACTATAAAAATCGATTTTCTTAAAAGGGCTCCCTCCATTTTATTATATTAACGGGGTGAAAATTAAAAATCGATTTTATACACCAGACTAGCTTTCAAAGTATTTGACATTATACTTTTATTTATTTCTAAAATGACATTTCATTTGGTATTTGAATAAACAAGAATAATAATCACTTTTAAAACTTACATGGGATTTGTTCCAACGCAACACACGGTAAATACTAGAGATGAGCAAAAATTCATGATTTGTGAATTACCTGTGTATTCACAGCTGTTTAAAAACAATTTAAAAATAAATTTTGAATCATAATATCCAACTTTTCTTTCAATTCAATAGACAATAAATCAGTATTGAACTAGAAGACACAACATGTATCACTGACTGATGTTATCAATCTCACTGATGTTATCAATCAGTCAATTATCACCTCATGACAACAGCATAACCTAAACGCAAAAATTATAATTATAAATGGTAAATTTTTTATCTACTAATTTTGTTTAATAATCATTTGTGATTTTGAAACTAAATGTGATTATGCAAATACGTGTTTTATAATCACTGGGTATATTCGATTTATAACTTATATGATACAGAAATACTGATTTTATACTAGAAATATTATATATTTCTAGTATAAAATCAGTATTTCTGTACAAAGTGTTAAGATGTAGTTATAAAAGGAACATAACAGTATTACGTTTCCCGTAAGACGCAATAATAGTTTTATCCGTCTGTGGCAAATTGCCCGTCTCTCCCCTACTTGTAGGTTTACGTCGAAGTCGTTTGTTTTACCGTCAGTGAAAGAATTCGTTTGATTCTGTAATGCGTCTAGCAAAAGAATAGAGCTGTTTTAGTTGAAACTGTGTGGAAAATAACAGTTGTTTTATTTAATAGGATCAGCTGCAGAGGTGTTTATGGACTTCTGGCGCTGTCCAGATAAATGACACATTCTTGCTTTAAACATTGTTAAACAAAGCTGGAATATATAACATATCATCATCACTATCTATATTCTGAATAGAATGACATATGTCAACTTTTGACATTTTCGCTTAAAAAATCATATTTTAAATTTCAATCTAGAGTGCCATGGCTGTGTTAAAAACACTAATTTTTAATCACGGAGCCTTGGAAAACTATATTTGATCATCTAATGTTTTTCGTGTGTTGTCCTGGTCGGTTAAAAAATGAGCAAATCGTATTTTTAATCATATTATCTTAATTTTTTCACATGAAGCAAGAGTAGCTCATTAGGATATTTGGAAAAAGCATTTTTTACGAATAATTTGGTACCACACAATTGGTATTTCGACTCAAATTGTCGTATACGAACCTCTTGTTACAATTTCAAATAAACCATATGCGAAAATGTCAAAAGTTGACATATGATATGCCATTCTATTTAGAGTGTCATTTTCTATCGAATAAAGTAAAAAAATACCCGGGGTGCCATTGAGAAATCAAAAGTTGTAGTCATTTCCAGTGAAACAGGAAGTGAGCGAAAACAATTGAATACCTCAATCAATCTTAATTTATGTCGTATACTAACATATCTACCAACCAAATCTCGTTTTTTACCAGAAAAAATAAAAAAGTTATAGGGAGAGCCACTTTCCAGTGCACCCGGTATGTTTAAACGCTGGCAACTTTTCAAAACCCTCTGTATTTCATTTCTTGGTCCTAAACATGCAAACTTCATTTTATATCTATAGTATACAGACCGGACCACCGTAGTAGTAACATAGACAGAACCGGACGAATTAGCGTATACCCGTCCGCAGGATAAAAAGCAGGTGAAAGAATGCGATAAAATAAAAATAGGTAGATATGTGATAAGAAGTTTCATAATTTGTATTTATTCGTGTTTTAATAGCCAAAACGAATACATATATTCGCGCGACAGTTCTCGTGTAAAATTTATTTTTTTAAGTAAAATAATGGATGTTTACGAAGTTCGTGAGAAAAATCAAATTGTAAAATGATATTTCCAAAATAGGTCTTATCGGGATATACAAGCAATTTTTCCACAAACTTTTGTAAACAGGGCAATTCTATCTTTAGCTACTATATCAAGAGTTATCAATAATTTTGAAACACATGGGTGCGTGTCTTCACAAAAACACAAGAAGCCTGATGTGTTGATTAATGAAGAACAGGAGTTAAAGCAAGTGTTTAACCGTTTAATTAGTGGATATGGAACTATTCTGTGGCCCGATAGGTCATCAGATCTTTCTCCTAATGATTTCTTTTTGTGGGGTTATGTAAAACCCAAAGTGTATGGTCATAATAGGGCTAATAATCTGGATGAGCTTCAAGTAAAAATACGAGAGGCTTTCCAAACTATTAGCCCTAATATGTTAGCCAATGTCAGACGGGGATTTTACGACCGCCTAGGCTTCTGTCTAGCACAAGAAGATGGTCTTTTTCAACACTTGTTATAACTTTTTTTTATTTAGAGTAATATTTTAGTTTTTTTTGGGTTTAGAGAATTTATTTATTTTTAGTTTTGGCTTGTAAACACACTCAAATAATAAAGATTTAAGGATTTTTATTTTAAATGTTACCTTAAGTGAAGGTAAACACTTAAAATGAAAAGAATAAATACTCGGCACTCCTCGCGTCGTATTCCTAGTCTGTCACGACCGACCCGTCCAAGCACAACTGTAACTGCGTACTGCCTGACTAGCCGACTAGCCGGCAGTGAATCTCGAGTACGAACGCAAATTGGGTAAACGTAAATTCGTCCGGCAACTTGCTATGTTACTATACTTGTATTCATTTAAAACTTCCCAATATGGCGGACTTCAGTATGGGAGGCTTAAAAAAACGAAAATCTCTAAACTGGAATCGACTCTACTTCAAATCGTTCAAATTGATAATCTGTGGTAAATCCAATTGAACTCTGACACTTGGCTGACATTGACGTTTACGGTTCCTTTTTCTAAATATTGTCATTATTTTTTGAGTTTTTAGTCACAAATTCTACTTGATTTTGTTCTTTTATTTAACCTGCAACCTGCATCCTGCAGTACTAATTATATAGTTATAAATAATCTTCTCACCGATCAAGAATTGACGAATAGGCTGAAAGATATTCGAAATGTGTAAAACGCTTAAAAACGTATTAGAAAACATTGACTCGTTCACAAATTCGTAAAAATAAATTAGTCCAGATGTTTGTAAAAAGGTCTCTAATTATTTTGAGAAGTTTCGTGGTATCAGTAATTTTCAGGTTTGTAATATGTACTATATGATAATAAATAGATTAAAACTTATATTTCAGGAAACAGCGCGAGCATTACAGATTGTTGTAAATCTAGTTTTAAAATATAAAGAAGGTTTAAAACAGGTTTAAAAGTTGAGTTAGTAGAGAAGACCTAAATAAGGTAATGTTGGTAATGGGACCAAACATCAAATAACACTTGAAATATATAATTATGTACAATAATTGTAAATAGTTTTTATGAATCTGTTTGATATCTGTTGCATTGTTTTTATATTCTTGAAATATTTTTTTACTTTACAGGATACACAAGGAATAATAAAAAATACAATTACTCACTAAAAGCACTTAAGGTTTGTAATAGATGTAGTTAGAATATCAAACACCAAACTAAACCAAAAATTATGTTTTATTTTACTGGTATTCCTCACATTTGAAGGGAAAGTCATTTCATAAATAAGCAGGACATTGTATAGTACACTCTATATTAATAATTGTTTTTTATCCTATACTTGTTAGTTAACGCATCACTTACTCGGTATAAAATTTAGTACAGATTAACCTATAGTTGTGGTTGTGATATATTCTGATGTGTTTCTGGCAATTTAAAATAAGTTAATATTTAAACAAACATTTCTGGATTTCCTGGCAGGAGTGTGGACACAAATTTAATAAAGGTATAATGTGGATAATGTTCTGATTATTACAGTTTGCATGGATGTTTTGGTATGTTGTTATTTTTAATAAAGTATATTTAATGAGTTTTTGAGTATTTCTTTTTCCTTCAGAGGATTGTGTTCTAATCTTTATATATTATAAATTTTCATAAATTATATATACAAAATTTATTACCTTATAATTTTTTGCTAAATACTTTGTAGTTGATACAGTTTAATAGTATATAAAAGAACTATTTAAATAAGATGTTTGAAAATATATAGCTGTTTTTGCACACATCAATTTAATTTGTGATTAACTGTACTGAAAAAAAAAATTAAGAGAAATGGGGTGATTTATCAACTACAACATGAAAAGCATCATCCTATTTCCAAGTCTTCTATTAATTTCACTTATTAAACAACTATAATTATTCAATAATCTTGATAGTTCTAGGAACTCTCAGATATCGTCAAAACATGAAAACAAAAATTTACTTCCTATAGTTCTTACGTCCCCTTAACTGAAATATAAGAAATAGGGGTGTTAATATTCTCACTGAGAAAGTTTATAAAATACCTTTAAGTAAAATCTCTTCGGATCTGCGGTAAAATACCTTTATTCTTATTAAATAATTTCAATAATCTATGTTTTTATTTATGACAACCACCTAATAACCTAACTTTAACGTCAACTTGACAATCCTGAAAAATATTATTGTTAACCTTTGAATCTTAGGTACACCGCGAAGGGCCTCAAATATGGCCGACTTAAATTCCGGTTTATCAGTGTCATTCTAATTTTATTTAAAAAATGTAAAACTATGATGTAGGGTAAACGTGGGGTAGACTCAATAATTTGTTGTTTTATTTTACGTTGTGAATAAATGTTGGTAGTTATTAAAATTGTTATAAAAATATATAATTCTAATAAAAATAGATAAGTTATAATAAGTATTTATTAACACAAACATCCGATACGCTACTGAAGCAGGTAAGTCAAATTAGCGTATCTAAATTCTTTGACATCTAATCTTTGACAAGTAATAAATAAAAGCTAAAATGCAAAAAAAATATATAATTTAGTTAGTTTAAGTGAATTTCATAAATGATTGGTTTACTACACGTATGTATATTATATAGTCACTTACTAGCGAAAAGTTGTTCCATTATTCCATTATTTCACTCAATTTTTGCCGAGATCTACCGCACGCTACACAACCAACTATTTTAGAGTCTTTTTAGATAAATTGCGATAGTGTCACTGTTAATTTAAGTTCTGCCACAATTTCCATCTAGATTTACTACCTTTATACAACTATCAGTAGTATAATAAATAATAAATAACATAAAACAAGCTCCGTAAAGACTGACAAATCCACAGAATTTCAAATCAAATTCAAATGTGTCAAATGAATCATCAAACAGAACTGTCAAGGATCCCCACCATAGAGTGCTTTTTCCGCCCACCATGCATGAATACATGGATAGCATTATGCTCCTTCCTTAGTCTTCTTATTCAAAGTTGTTAACCAAAGAGTAAATCAATTTCTGAATTCGCTAACGCCAACTTATTTTTCATTAAAAAAAATACCAATTTTCGTAACTAGGTCGGCCATATTGAGGAACTTTTAAAAGAATAGTACTATAGTAGCCTGGTCTTCTCTGTTTATAGTATAGGTTAAGATAGGAAGCAATGCTTTAACTTCGCCTTTTGTAATACTTATGAATTACAATAAAGACTATTTATTATTATTATTATCTAATAAAGAACGCAAATCTGCCCCACTATTTCTGAATCAGTTACACTAAAGTTTTTCTCCTATGTGTCCGAATTTCTGGTTACACTTTAAATATAGCCAAAAATAAATAAGGTGTATATCATACATATTGTAATAAAAAAATGTAACGTTCCTTGCAATGTACGACCACGTTAAAACTGGCCAGGAAAAGTAACCGCAAATATAAAAACTATGTCGTTAACAAGAATAATTGAGCACTTTGTAACACGTTTATCTCTCGCTTTTTATACAGCTCAATTAGAGTAGAATTTAGAGCGGCAAGATTCACGGCTCTTAGGATTTATGTTTTCGAATTAACTATGACTTGGTGCACCGTAATAAATCAACGATATTTATAATCTTTCGCTAAGTGAAAATATAAGAATGTGGGCAATCCTGTGAATTTGCTCGGTTTTTGCTTATTTCAGTAAAAAGGTATCTAAATAGGGATTTCAAATTTACTGACTTAATTTATCTAATAGATAATTTAAAACATGGAACTACCGATTAACCTGTACTTACCGTTTCTTTTTCGAAACAATTACCATAGTTTAAGGAAAAGAGTGTTGCACTCTCGCAAATATTTTCTGCCAGTTTTTGCAATCTGTCGAATATCGGCAGATTGCACAGCGTTTCAGTTGAATTCCGTCCGTCGAGCTGCGATGTATATTAATTGTAGTAATAATTCAAAAAATTGCAATGTTAATTGTAGTAATAATTCAAAAAATTGTTCTTGGAGTTGATCTTCCTTTATTAGATTTCTTCAAAGGTCACAGAGATTCTAAAAAAAGAAAGCAACGTTTAGTTAGGTTAGGTTAAGTTGATTATTCTAAACAACTACTAAAACAACACATTATACCTGTAAACGATACAATTCTCCTTTTTGTCACTAACATCTGTTATACACAATAAATACCATTGTACTATTCGAAATAATGGAACGCGAAAAAAATCATATAAAAATGTGTGGTTGATCGAGCTTATCCATTCAAACTCGCCAAACACCATCTTTCGATGTCCATCTCGAATGACTTTCTATTGGATTGAATTAATCACGTGGCAATAGCCTACCAGAAATGTATTTAAACTGTTAGCAATTCTTATAGAAATAAAATACCCTCGTGCTTAAAATAAATTTATTATAAGGGCGTCTTATTGGAATAAATAGAGAAGCAACACTTTTCAAAAATAATAAGGCAATGCCAGTTTATTTTGAACGTGGTTCTTTTAAAACATATATAGGATTATAATTACTTTAAAAGGACTAAATATTAGATATCCGATAAAATAGTATTCACTTTATTTCGAATGCTTTAATTTTTATTATGTATCGAAAACAATATTATATTATCAGAAATCGTTTATGAAACAAATAATTAGGTAAATCGAATTCCATAGAACGAGTTAATTATTTTAACGTGATTTATTGTGCATTTTACAATACATTTCTTTTCTGAGTGTGCCCGCATAACCAACAATATACTCGTACAATAATGGACCCACCTACAAAGAGAGTATCTAAATATGTGGGGTTAGGTTAGGTTGTGACACCATAATTGGAAATATTTTTTTTCAAATATTTCCTCTAATTCTTTTAATATTGCATTTTTTTCAAGATTTGAGCAATAAACGTAGATGTAATTTTACAGCTGGTTAGCTTGGTTGGCTTTTGCTTTTTTTTCTTATTCAGAGTAACAGCTTTTCCAAAATCGACAACAGAATTTCTGCCAAGGTTGAAAAAGCCGAAATATTAGCGTAATTCAACTTTGACATTTTTATAGAGACTGAGTTAGAATTAACGAATTTATTAATATCAGTAGCGTTCGTGTTCGATTTTTTTATTTTGAACTTTGGGATGGCTTTCAAATAGATATACTTTTGCCCAAGTCAATTGGAACAAGATGGAACTCTCACTTTTGACACTGGCAAGTACAGTGGCGTAACAACAGACTCACGGGCCTGTGTGCAAAAATTTTACCGGGCCTCCTATTACACCTACATATTTCAATACTTATATACTAATCTGAATAATATGCACTCATATTTTAGGTTAGAAATAACATTATCAAATTAATTTTTATATATAGTATTATTTATTACTGCAACACAGAATATGTAACCCAAAACATATAAAATATCAAATAAATAAAAACAAAACAAAAAGCAACAACAAAACTAACTAAATTAAAATAAACAATGTAAATAGGAACATGAACATGTTAAAATTATTTTTCCTTGCTTTAGCATGGGCGAAAGTTGACACAATCTTACCAATGTCTATTGTACGAGTAACTTCATTTTCTATTGAAATAATTGCCAAAAAAAGTGGCAGTTTCGGGCACCTCTCGTAACTCAGCTGCTTTATCGTCCCCTTAATACAACCATTAGGTAACTAGAGTTTTTGTGATTTTGAGTTAACTAGTTCGGACAGTATAATTTTTCATGCTCTTGTTGATGCTACAACTAGCTTAGTTCTATTTCTATTCGATGGTATAGAAATCCAGTGACAATACAGCAAATTTCCTTTTTTTGTCAAATTTAATGCTCTAATGAAAAATCACATATTTCCAGTTATTTTTATTTTGCAAAATAAAAAGGAAAACACAGCTACAAAATTGCACAAGAACAAGTGTAAAGTAATAAGTTATCTTCGCGATAGCGTGTACTAGTTAAGTAGTTAAGAAGACATATGATAGATAAGAACTTAGTTCGGGATCGCCCGATTCTGCTTCATTCGCGATAGCATGTGATAGATATGGGAATGGTTTGGTTTGGTTTGGTTTGGTTTACCTTCGGAGGGCCCGGGCCAGTTTGTGTTTTTAGTACACGTAACCGGTAAACTGGTAATGCAATCATTATATCTATTAACTAAATCAAATTTGTAGTTTTGCCTTTTTATATTGTGTTTTTATTAATAGTGTTAATTTTTTTAACTTCCCATTACCTTTATTTTCGGATTTATAACAAAATGACGTTTCGAATAGTTATATTACAATAAAACTCTCTCTTATAGTACTCTCGTAGGTACCTATATGTATAAATCGGAGAACAAAACAACGGAATTTCGAAATCAGTTTTATAACATAGTTTGTTTGAAATAAAAAAAAGTTGAGTAAAATCCTGTAATAAAACGGACTATGGTTTTAACCATGTTTTTTTTAACTTGACCTTAGGAAAGTTTTTAGAACCCCCCCAAAAATACTGATTTAAACTCATGAATGCTAAACGAAAGCAAAGACCGCAAAAAATTTCCACTTTAAACGGGATGTAGTTTTAGAAATATGCAATTTAACTCGATATGCAGAGATTTTCGTTGGTTTTCTGCATTAACACAAAAGACATCAGAGATTCATTTATCTAGATTTTTTTCCGGGAAAAAATCTATTACAGCCTGGACTGGTTTCAGTAACGTTGAATTTCAACATCAAAAAAGAAGTAGAATGCTTTGCTTTAAAATACGAAAATAGAAAAGTTCTCTTACAAAACGAGGAAATATTTTTTCTTTGTATCTGAAAGTTAATTAACTGAATTCAAGTAGAAATACCATATCCAACTTTTAATTCTCTAGGAATACTTTGTAACGTTTTTAAAAACTGTTACTCATTTTTCGATATGACCTAAGGAAAAATGATTATTGTTACTAATTCCGTGGATCCTTAATTCAAGTTTTTCTTCCTGTCGACGCACTCACTTCCTGTCGAAACACACTTCTTGTAAAATTTTCTCGATACGGTCCCGTTACTCTTGTCTTCCTTTCTGATGACGTGGATCTAAATCTTCCAGAATTGTCTACAGCTGGTCCTGTTTTTCTTCTGCCTGTTTTTCTTCTTGATGACGCGCGAAATTCTTTTTTCTTGATTTTTCATAATTTTCCTCTTCTTTTTCTCTTTCTAGTCGGGTTTTATCCAAACCAGAAAGGTTAGGTACTGCATTATTCGGAAGGAGCTGCTAACAATTTTGTGAAGGTAGTTGATAATAATAATAATAGCTCCCGTATATAGCGTTTAACGCCTTGGGAGAAGCAAGGTACAGCTTGCTATACTAGAGCCGTTCGGTATACAAGGAAGGTAATGTGGCTAGCACTACGCTTCAACCGCCTATTATTACCTCAGGATTGTGAATCCCAAGTACTCATTTAAGGCTGAGTCGACCTAGCTACCCAAACTATTTTTATTTTCATAAAAATAGTCGGCTGATGAAATGCCGGGTGTGGGAATCGAACCCACACCTTGAGATTGGTAGACGAGAGCCTGTACCTCTACGCCACCGGGCACCTTGAAGGTAGTTGATCATTTCCATAAATACCTGTATGGCCAAGAATTTTGAATTAGAACAGATCATGCGGTTCTCAAGCGGCTTATGGAAATGAAACAACCTGAAATAAATATCAAATAGTACGATGGCTAGAGAACTCAGTCATTTTTAAATACGGTTTTGAAATAAGCGTGTAATTAATGTGTACTTCCTTGAAAATGTGTGTAATCCGTTGGAATTTCAACGAAAAGGTACAAATGTGATATTGTTCCTTGTAGATTCAGTATTTTCACTGTATATTTTTAGGATAGAGTTTTGCTGAGCCCAACTTAACCTAAAATATCCATATTTGGTACGTTTGCCCAATATAGATATTTCCATACACATACATTTTTTTTAATTTCATTCAAGAATGTTTGATGGAGGAAAAACTGGGTTTAATATTCATTGAACCCTCGAAATATTTTGAGGTGAGTTTATGGTGTTTTTTCACACAAGGGTACTGAGTTTCACGTTTTTTAAGGTCCCTGTACTTGCCCCCATGTTTTCCTCATTGGGAATTGCACATTTTCCTCAAGCACTTTCCATGCTTTTAGTCTGGGTTTTGAAGCCTCCTGTGAAATATTGATGAACCTACAATCCAGGGCCCGTATTCTGTAACTTTGAAAACGCTAAGCGCTTTTAGACGCTCAGCGTATATAACGTTAATTTTTCCTGAGCGCGCACTTAATTATCGATTTCGGTATTCTCGTCTGACGCGCTTAGTGTCTTTACTGATGAGCGCTTTGAAAACGGTTGCCTAAAGTTTGATTTTCATGCATCCGTTGTCCGACGATACGTTGATACGATATTAATTTTATTGGTTGAATTTAAAGACTTCGATTGGTTAGAAACGGTTAACCAATCGAAGCCTTTTAATACAACCAATCAAATTAATATAGTATCAACGTATATATGGACAACGGATGCATGAAAATCAAGCTTTAAAGGAGCGTTTTGCTTGTCGAACTTTCAGTGAAAATCGAAAAAATTGTGATTTTATGCGTTATCTTGCTCTTTAGTGAAAATTACTACTTCTCCTATAAGTTCCTCAATAAGTAATTGATAATTTACGACTTGGCAGCTATAAATATTGTTCAAAACATCGAAAATGCTGAGAAGAGTTTTCAACACTCCCCTCGTATAATGACATAACTCAACAATAGGTTATGAAATTCACGTAACATTGACATTTTTCATTGTTACATCCGTCAGTTATCAACTTTTGACTATTACCTACATTAGAAATTGTGATGTTGCCAATATGTGCTCAACGCGTATCCAGAACAGGATTCGCATGGCAACGAGAATACCAAAATCGACTGCCTTGCGTTTCGCTGATCGAATACTTGCGCTCACCGCTTTGAAAGCATAACGTTTTTATGTCAAAGTTAGAGAATACGGGCCCAGCTCTCTGGACAATACAAACTGCTGCATGCCGTACGCAAAGTAATAATACAAAAAAACGTTATAACTGTTTCTCTTTAATTGTTAATAACGTCCTCTAAATCTACGACTTAATACATAGCAAAAATAAGCTTAATGCATAGCAAATTAAAATAAAACACTAATTTACCACAAAACACTTTACTAATAACTAATAAACACTAATAATAATAAACACTTTACACTTTACTAACACTGGACGCTCGTTTCGTAAACCATGTTTGCTCTTAGCATCAACAATAGATGATTAAAATTGTTCTTCAATCAAAAAGTCAAAATTAATCATCTGCTGATGATGCTAAGATGGTTAGCGGAACAAACGTAAAGTGATTTTTGTGAATATTATGGTGAATTAGTATTTTAATTTGTTGTTATTACACCCAAGATTCTAACCCCCAACTGTATTTAATAAACATAAAAAACTTACTCGAAGAGGTGAAGTAATGAAGTCCGGCATTGTAGACCATGTGTGGTCTAAGCACCCCAACATAAAATGTTCGGAAGCCTGGGTTGTCAACAGGGAATCTTATACTAAGGGCTGGCAAAGGTTAGTCTTGGGTCGAGATTTCCGTATGTAAGAAGAGTACAATGCGTTTATAATGTACTGATCAAAGAGAGAACAATAAACACGTTGCCCAAACGTATGAAATAAACCGAGAAACTAACACATAGAGACGTGGAAGCGGATATAGCAGATTTGTCGCAGTCGACCGGTTGACCCAATCAGTACCTCTGCCAGTACTTAAAGTTCTAGGGAAAGGTGTACATCATGCGTTCAGCTTCACGATATTACGTCTCGTGATACTTGTGGAATTGAGTTGGTTTTCGACAGTGGCTCTGAATTCAAAAATCGATATCTTTTTTCAAAAACTTTCTTCTTTTTATGTTTATAAATAAAAAAGTTACACGATTACTGAAAACTGCTATGCACTAAAAGTAAATGAATAGGTTGTTTAAAAGTTTAGAATGAAAAAAAAACAACCTTATCGAATTTTTCTTATGTAAACATATTGTAAATGATTGGATCTTCAAAATAAAAAAGCTTTAATATCTAAAGTGGTTCTTGTTATGGCGTGTTATGTGTTAAAAAGTTGAGTTTTTAAATTATCGCGATTACTGACGTTTTCTCGTTATAAAAAAATATACCCTGGCCTAACGATATCCTATTTTTAGGCCTTAACGATATAATTTCATTTCAGATGCTCAGAAACATATCTAATGATTTTATCTAGTTACCTTTTCGAAAAAAAGTCTTAAAAATAAGCGGTTTGCGATCGTGATTTTACTTTACTTGATAGGGAAAGGCGTACCGGCAACAACGCAACAGTGCACCGTCGCATTTCTCTCACTCCGACTTAATAAGATCCCTATGCGATTTACTTCCACACATGTAAATACCGACCCAAAAGTAACAGTTGCCAGCACGGTATGAAGAGGCGTAAATTTAAAGAAGCCGTTTTCATATCTAGCAATAATAGCATCTCCAAGTATGAAAATTTCTACAATATGGCAACCATTAATACGTTTTTAATGCGAGTATTCTCAGTGGACAACCTTACATTACAACATTACATTAATATTCGTTACATCTAGTACGTAATTCGTGTTGCAACGTGTGCTACTTCACTCATTACATAATATACTATTAAAAAATTGTTATAAAGTAAAATATTGATATAAAAAAATTAAGCACTTTAAAATTGAATTCTTCACACCAATTTTTATGTTCGTTGGGTTTGTACGAAAATCTTATTTATCTTCGATATGATTGGAACATTTCCAGTGGCGTTGGATCCCAATTTGCTCGATTCAGAGGAAAATTTTAGATTAAATAGAGTTATGGAGTGTCAGCCCTTGGCACTGCTCTAAATGCCTGTTCTATATCTTGTTAAAATATTGTCTGTAAAAGTTTTCTTATCGAAATTGTCACTTGGCACTGTAACCATACATTCGTAAAGCACGAAGAAGCATAATGTTTTCTTTTGCAAGTGTTAATTCATCATCAGATAAAACAGATGTTTCCTTGTTTAAGACACCAATCATAAATATATATTTATGTTATTATAAAAGCCTTTAAGAAAAACATAATTTTTAGAGCTCATTATTTATTTTTTTCTAAAAATATGATTTAATATCGTAATCCTAAATCATACAGGGTGTTCAAAATTCTACGCCAAACTTTCTAAAATATAAAATTTTTCTTCGTTATTCTTAATGGAACACCCTGTATATTATTCTTTTAATAGAGGGAGAATTAAAAAATAAACACATTTTATAATAATTCATATGGCTCTTTCAACGGTAAAATACGAAAGAAAAATCATTGGGTGGCTTTGATAAAAGTTTACTATGGAAAATGCCATATGAAATATAAAACCGCGATATCTGCGAAACCGTTAAAAATTTTGAAATACGCTAAATAAATACTCTCTTTTAAATAGAACATCCTGTATATTAGAGTTTATTTTTTTTTCTTAAACCTTTAGAATTATATCCATATATATTTTTTTCCTTTTCTTGGGTATGAGGTTTTTTTTATTAATTGAAAATTTTTTTTATGCGACGTTTCGCCTCATCATGGTGGGCTTTCTCAGGCACCTTATTCTTGAAGCCGCAACCGCCTTGCTACCACCAGTCTATATTTCATTTAATTCATCTATATAGACTGGTGGTAGCAAGGCGGCTGCGGCTTCAAGAATAAAGTGCCTGAAAAAGCCCACCATGATGAGGCGAAACGTCGCATAAAAAAAGTTTCCATTTTCAATTAAAAAAAACCTCATACTCAAGAAAGGAAAAAAAAATATGGATATCCTGTATATTGTTTTTTTAATAGATAGTGGATTAAAAAATAAACATTTTCTGCATTTAGAGTATTTCAAAATTTTTAACGGTTTCATAGACATTTGCTTTTATCAACTTTTTTCAAAGCCACACAATAATTTTTTTCTCGTATTTACCGTTGAAAGAGCCATATAAAATAATACCTCAAGTATCTGCGAAGCCGTTAAACATTTTGAAATATTCTAAATACAAAAAATGTTCATTTTTTAATTCTCCATTTACTAAAAAATAATATACAGGGTGTTCCTTTAAAAAAAACAAGAAAATATATTTTATATTTTAGAAAGTTTAGCGTAGAATTTTAAACACCCTGTATGATTTAAGATTACGATATTTGTAGCAAAGTGAGTACAGACCATCTAATGTAAATACATAATATAGTTTTGATTTCAGGACATTTCTTGTATTTTTAATAATTTTTTTAAGAAAGGTTGAAAAATATACATTTTTATTTATTTATTAATATCTCTGAAAGTATCGAAATATATCTACTCATATCTTAGGATTATGTAAAGTGATCTGAAAGGAAGCCAAAAATGCAATAATACACAGGGAATTTTTTTTTGTTCCATTTAAAAAAAAATCATCCCGTCCCCTTACCATTTTTTGTGCCACCCTGTAGAGGTTAAAATATTTTCCTATATATAGGAAACATACATACATTCTAGTACATAGTTAGTACATACTTTACGTTAGCACTTAAACAAATGTTTTTTATTCTAGGAGCTACAGATGCCCGACGCACCATTGCCGGACACTGTATTTGCAATTACATTATTATCTATACTAATCTATACTAATATTGTATAAAATCCTTAAGTGACTGACATACTGATTAATCACGATCCTGCTCAAACCACTCAACGTAAGAAGCTCAATTTTGGCATACAGGTTGATTCTAGAGTGTAGAGGTTCGATAAGAAGGGATTTTTCGAAATTCCAGTTCCAAGAGGGTGAAACCACCCCTCAAATATTACAATATTTCTTATTTAAAAAACGGTCAAGTTTCCGAAAAAACGCTTAAACACGTACATTTTATTTTGTTTTTTTACATATTTTAAGATTTTTTAAAAATGTATGCAGGGTGTTTCGAAAAATCTGGTCATTGATTAATCACGATCCTGCTTAAAGCGTTTGACGTAAAAAGCTGATTTTTGGAAAACAGATTGACTTTAGGGTGTAGAGGTTTGATAAGAAGGGATTTTTCGAAACTCGAATTCTAAGGGGGTGAAACTATCCTCAAATATTAAAATATTTTTTATTTAAAAACCGGTGAGTTTTTCGGAAAAACTCTTAAACACTTATATTTTATTTTGTTGTTTCACATATTTTAAGATATTTTATAAATTTATACAGGGTGTTTCATAAAATATGACCATTGAGTAATCACGATTCTGCTTAAACTGCTTGACGTTTTAAGCTGATTTTTGGTAAACGGATTAACTGTGGGGTGTAGAGATTCGATAAGGAGGGGTTTCTCGAATCTCAAATTCCAAGAGAGTGAAAACGCCCCTCGAATATTACAATATTTGTTACTTAAAAAACGGTTAGTCCTTCGGGAAAACGCTTGGACAAGCATAATTTATTTGGTTTTTTTACATATTTTGAAATTTTTTAAAAGATCATACAAGGTGTTCCAAAAAGATAGGTAATTTCTTAACCACGATTCTGCTTAAACTGCTTGACATAAAAAGCTTATTTTTGGCAAACGGATTTTTCGAAAGTCAAATTCCAACGAGATGAAACTACCCCTCAAATATTACCAAGTTATATAATAATATCGCCATATTGTTTTTTCTCATGCTGACATAAATGTGAGAAAATTTTACCCAGTTTGTATGTTAATGGAAATTCTTGCTTTGCTTTATCATCACCATTACAAATGATTAATTCGACGCGAACGAAGTCGCTGGTACACGCTAGTAAATTTAATAAAACACGTGTTTATAATTATGTCTTATACAAGGTTAATAAAAAGTCACAAAACAGAACTTATGTATGTAAGATACTCATTGCCATATTTTCTGTACACTTCTGCAAAAAGACTGTCTGTTTTCAGTCGTTTTACAAAATGCCAAATCGAGGCCAGACGCAGACTGAAAAATGATCAATACTCATATTAAGAACAATAATGACTTTTAATCGTAATTAAGCATTAATATACCACTAAGATCAAGATTGCTAAGCTCAAACTCGTACTTTTCTTAGACTTTAAGCGCTCTTCTAATTAATAATGAAAAGGCAATTGTCCATCTTGTACAGTATTTTGTAGTAACGTAATAGACCTCGGTTCAGCGAGACGGGACTGGAGAGAAATAAGAAAGAATAGACCGGCTCCAAAAGAGATTGCTATAGCCGATCGGTCACGAAGAAGATGCCGGCCTGCCGGCCACTCGCTTAACCTTTCCTATAAATAAATGAACTTGCGGATGCTGGGGCTGGTGCAGCGGCAATTATGCGCTCGCTTGGGTCATTGCGCTGAACTTTCTAATATCGAGACGTTGTTCTGCTTTGTGTTGCCATCGGTTCTTCGTTGGATATACAAGGTCAATTGGAATATATCTGATAATAATTTACATAATGTTACTATTACTATTAAACGCGTACCTGCAAACTTGAACGAAATCGGTGTAATATTATACCAAGTGTATCTCAAAAGTGGCCCAAACCTATAACTTTTTTATTTTTTCAGTTAAAAAACGAGATTTGGTATTTTTGTATATTACATAAATTAGGATTGATTGACGTATTCAATTGTTTTCAGTCACTTCCTGTTTCACCGGCAATGACTACAACTTTTGACATTTTCGCATATGGTTTATTTGAAATTATAATTTGCGGTTTGTAACGAAAATTTGACTCGAAATACCAAGTGGTTGGAATCAAATTATTAGTAAAAAAATGCTTTTTCCAAATTATGCTAATGAGCCACCCTTGTTCCATTTGAAAAAATTGTGATATGATTAAAAATACGATTTTACCATTTTCTAATTGGCCAGGACAAGACACTAACAACATTAGACGATCAAATCTATTTTTCCAAGGCTCCTTGATTAAGAATTAGTGTTTTAAACATAGCCATGGCACTCTAGATTTAATTTTAAAATACGATTTTTTATTAATAAAAAAATTATTATTTAAGGTCAAAAGTTGACATACGATATGTCTTCTATTCAGAATGTCTTTTTCTGTCGAATAAAGTAAAAACATACCGAGGGTGCCATTTTAAAATCAAAAGTTGTAGTCATTTCCGGTAAAACAGGAACTGACCAAAAACAATTGAATACGTCAATAGTGCGTCGGTCGGACCATCTGTAGCTTCTACAGTATGTCCCCGGATTGTCTTTTACAAGAGGAAAATCTTTTTTAATATTCAAATTTTGAGAAAAGTGCATTCTTCGTAAAAATTTTTGCTTGTTCCAAAATGGTTAATCCCGCTTGTGTACTTTTCAAATTTCCATACCGTTTTGGAGAAAATTAAGAAAAACATGAAAATATTGTTCAATTTTTTTCTAAAGTCCTAAAAATCTAAACGCGTTTCTATGGTAATATAATTTCGTTTTCATTCTTTGATAGATTGTTATTCATAGAATTTTAATTAAAGTCATATTTTTTATTGTTTTAAAATTTGAAGTTATCGGAAAATATAATATTTTAACAACAGCAATAAATATGACATTAAGCAAATAATAACTATCTCTCGAAGAATGAAATCGGATTGATATTACCTGCAGGATATTACCATAGAGACGCCTTTTGATTTTTAGGACTTCAAAATTCAACTATATTTTCATGTTTTTTTTTAATTTTCTCTAAAACGGCATGGAAATTGGGGAAAGTATAAACGGGATTGAAAAAAAAGTACAAACGTAACGGGAAGCAAAAATTTTCATGAAGAATGTAATTTTCTCAAAAAACAATAAGTTTTTCCTCTTGTAAAGACCATCCGGGGACATACTGTATAATAACAAACTTAGGAATTCTGTATAAGTACAAATCTAAAGGCTTCTTAGCATATATGGAAAAGCATTTTTCTACGAATAATTTTTTTACCATATACCTACTTGGTATTTCGAGCCAAAATGTCGTTACATTTAGTTATGGTCATTGCTTCTAGAGATTTTATTATTTAAAATGGCTATTTTTTAATTGAAAATGACAAAAGTTGACATATGATGTGATTCTATTTAGAATGTAATTTTCTCTCATATAAAGTAAAATAAATCCTAGGGTACCGTTTAAAAATTAAAAGTTGTTATTTCCAGTGAAACAGGAAGTACAGGTTCTTAGTGGACTAAATTAGTGGTTTCAGTTACACTTTATACTTTTTATTTTACGATCATTCACAATGTCTAAAAAACCATTAAAATTAATAGAGTATCCTAGCAACAGCTTGCGGTATTATACTGATTAAATCATGTGAAACCATAGAGAAAGCCTAATATTTAGCTTATAAAACAATAAACTTTTGATTTCTAACTACATTTTCTCTTGACAGAATGATAATCAAAGCCCAAAATGACATTCATTGCAAATTTTAAAGTCTAATTAGTGGAAAAATTAAAAGTTTGTTAACTTTTTCCACTAATTGAAAATTCCTACCATTAATTTTGACGTTCTGAATGGTTACATTCAAATTAGGGGAACGAACTTCTGCGTTAACTGAAACCACTAATTTATTCCACTATTTGAGAGGTCTGAATGAAGCTTAACCGAGAATAATTGAAAACGCCAATCAAGCCTGATTTTGTCCTATAATAACATACCACTTCTCGTATTTTATGTGACAAAATAAAAAAAGTTATAGGGGTGAGCCACTTTGAGAAACACCCGGTATATTTTTTTATTTACCATTTTTTACCTATTTTATCTAAAATATTATTAGCATGAGTTTTATAGTTTTAAACACGAAAAAATCAAAATACAAACTTAATCTACTTAATATTTAACCTAATATTTTTCTAAAATGAAAAAACTAGGTGTGATGGGAGGCAAAATAATGTACACGATGTAAATATAACGATAATCTAAAAAAACAACCTAAAATATGGGAAGATAATGTAAGGAGGTATTTGACGTGTACACAAACAATCCCAAAAATGTTTCAAAGGAAAGGGCGGTTACTTTGAACATCTTAAGTGAACATGCCTTGCGGTTTCTTAACGTTGTAATACTTGTATAAGGTTGATATTTTCCGGCCATTTTCATACTTAGTTCTAAGTTTTAGATATTTAAAAATGTATCATTATTTCATTATTTCATCAAATAATCACCAGGTTCATTTTGATATAAAAACTTTAGAGACAAAAAAGTTCTCTCCAAAAAAGTCCTATGGGTATTTCGCCACTGTAAGTAAATCTACAAAATAAAATAGTTATGTTTTGTAAACACTGCTGCGTTAATCCAACGGAGGCTAATTGTCAGCAGTGGCTTACTAATAAACAAATTTGCCCAACGGACAAACAAATAATGCTTAACGTTTCGGAAAGTTTAAGCAAAAAATACAAAGAACAAAGAAAAAAACTTTAAAATATTTAAATGCAACTATTCCAGAACACTTTAGTTTTTTTTAAACAGATACGTCTACAAAAACCGTTGACGTTCTGTTAAAATTACATTAGAATGTAGAATGTTTAGGAGGGGAGTTAATCACCGCGACCTTATAGATCTATTGTGTGTTCCCCTTTCTTGAGTTATAACGAGTTATAACTCATCATACAATCTCAGGGCTTTAACAAAAGCCAGTATCTGAGACGGCTCCACAGAGGCCAGCTCTCCATCCTCGACATCAGACGTACCAAGGTTCATGGCACGAATGGTTGTCGTCTCGGCGCACTCAGTGATAAGGTGTTCTGGTGTTTCCCCATTTTCCCCACAAAATCTGCATTCGCCGTTGTTTCTCAGTTTCAGCCTACTGAGGTGTTCGTTGAGGAGAAAGTGTCCTGTTAGAAACCCCGTGACAATCCAAAGATTGTTTTTACTTAAATCAAGGAAAACCTTTGATTTTTCTCGGTCGTAAGTTCTGAGGAACTTTTTCGAGTGTCTTAGACCGTTGGAGGACACCCATTCTATATTACGGATGGAGTCTTCCAGATTCTTCAGTTCCGCTTTCAGTTGGTTCCCGTTAGGAAAACAGAACGGTTCTGGTCCAGTTAGTGGAGTGTTCGCTTCTTTTCTAGCTAGATCATTTGCTTTTTCATTGCCTTCTATCCCTTGGTGAGCAGGCACCCAAACTACACCGACTTTATTTTCTTTGCCTAATTTGTTAAGCTTCTCTAGGCATTCTTTGGCCAACTTCGAATTGATGGTTACTGAGTTGATCGCGTTAAGTGCTGCTTGACTATCGGATAGGATGGCAATTTCCTGTTTTCGATAGTTTCTATCTAAGATAAATTGTACGCATCTTTCGATAGCGTAAATTTCTGCCTGAAGGATACTGGGGTAGGTGCCCATTAGTTCGGAGTATTTAGTTTTCGGCCCAAATACTCCTATCCCTGTCCCTGCTTTGGTTTTGAAAGCATCAGTATACCAAGTGATGGTATGGTCTTTTATATGCTGAGTAAGCGTTTCTTTCTTCCAATTCTTTTTATTACTCAATACTACAGTGAGGTGTTTCTCAAAGTTGTAAATTATTGGTATGTCATCCACTGGGAGGTGGAGAAGTGGAATTTTATTTTTGAGGGTGTTCCAAGCCCCCGACCTGAAAATTCTCCCAGTACTGTTTCCGTCAATGACCATTCTAATCATTGTCGCATTGGCATAACTGCCGACGACGATGTGCAGTGGTGTTAGGTCTAGAATGACCTCCATTGCTGCTGTTGGACATGTTCTCATGCACCTGTGATGCAGATACATGCCAGTCTCTTTACTTTGCACAGGTTTTGCCTTGCTGTACGTTGCTCTAGTTTTGTATACCAAGCAACTGCTCCATAAGTAATCATGGGTCTTACTATCATGGTAATACAACCAGCGCAAAATGTTAGGGGCGCAGCCCCACCTATTTCCCCCCAGTCTTCTGCATATCAGAGAGTCTTTGTGGCTTTGCTAGTAATGTTCTTAATATGCCTGTTCCAGAGAAGTTTACTATCCAGGGTTATTCCCAGATATTTCACTTCCAGCGATGGCAGTATTTCCTTTCCATCTAGATACATTCTTTTCAAGTTTTTCAAACTTCGCTTTCTGGTGAATGGCACTACTGCTGTTTTATCTGAGTTAATACTCAGCCCGACAGTCCTGCACCATCTCTCAGCGATGCGGAGTCCTCTTTGGATAATATCACACAGGGTGCCTTCATGTTTCCCCCGTGCAATGATGACTATGTCATCTGCATACCATATGCAGTGTATTCCCGCTAGAGTTAATTCTTCCATTAGTTCATCCACTACCAAGCTCCACAGTAGGGGGGAGGTCACTCCACCTTGTGGAGTTCCTTGCGTTGTTTTAACAACTACAGTTTTGGTACAACTGCTGTTCGTGTTGAGAGCATTTCCCAAAACCAGCGAATTATCGTACTGTTCACCCCTCTTGTTTCAAGAGATCGCTTGACCACGTTGTGAGGTATATTGTCAAATGTACCTCACTGCAATGTCCAAGAAGGCACAAAGTGCTGTTTCTTTGCTATCCAGGCTTGCCTGTATTAGCTCAGTTAACTGGTACAGAGCAGTTTCTGTGGATCTGCCCGCTCTATATGCATGTTGACTATCGTGCAGTGGTTTAACCTTTAGATGATTTACTCTAATATGGTTGTCCACTACTTTCTCCATCGTTTTTAATATGAACGACATTACAATGACATTATATCAAGTTAAACTTCAATATTAACGATTACTACCTGATAACAATTACTTAATAAGGTAAAACCAAAAAGCTTCAAACTTTCTGTATGATTATTTGTAATTTTTACGTATGTTATGTTTATTTATGTTATGTTCCTTAAAAGCAAAGAAGAGATGTCCATACATTATTAACATCTACAGATGTATAAGCATTACATTTATTTTTATTAGATTGTATCAAAAAAGCTTCCTTTATTTTTCTTTTAGAGTCTATCGCTTTTTTCATTATAATTTTTCGGTAAATAATTTTTCGTAATTTTTGCATTAAAATTATAATGAATTTTTTTTTTGTTTCCGAAACGTTTGATTATTAGTAGGCCGCTGCTGACAAATAGTCTCCGTTGGATTAACGCAGCAGTGTTTATAAAAAATAACTATTTTATTTTGTAGATTGACTTACAGTGGCTAAATACCCATAAGACTTTTGGGGAGAGATGAATCCGCCACAGGTATGACATTTTTTATGTATTGCTTATTTTACAAACAATTTTTGATGGTAAAAAATATTAATCAATATGATCGAATTTCGTTGAATCGAATGAAAGTTAACCATGAAGAAATACCTATGTTGGAATTTTAAATTTTATTGTAATATGTACCTATTTATTTTCGAAATTTCATAAAGTATCTTTGAATGTGGTAGACAATGATTCAGTATAGCTTGAACCATATATGCTTGAACCATATGCACTGACCAATCAATTATTCATTTCTTTTGTAACAATTTCATTTCATATCATATTTTAATATACAGGGTGATTCCTGTAAGTGTGTCATGCTTTCGGGGAATGATAAGAGGACGTCGAAATATTAATTTTGATATAGCACACTATGGGTCGGAAATGCCTCTTACGCAAGATACAGGGTATTAAAGTTTTTGAAAAATTATTATTAAAGATATTCTTTAATAGTTTTTAACGGTTGAAGGTATCGTTATAAAATTTAATTATAGGAGTTCACCCAACAGAGACACTTTAAATGAAAAAAAAGAGGTTTTAGTTTCAACCAGTGACGTAGATATAATAAGCATCGGGTAATATTTGCAAAAAAATAGTACGCCACTGATAAAAATAAAACTTTCAGAGTTTTTTATTTAATGTGCTAGTTTTCTGGTCGCCCCTCTTAAACATATTTTTAATTTTGCTCTGAAACAGGGATATTTTCCTGACAAGCTTAAAGAAGCCACTGTAACACCTATATTTAAAAAGGGAAAGAGGGAGAATGTTCACGATTATCAGCTTACTAAATAGTCTGGCTAAAATATTTGAGAGAATTATATATAACTACATATACTCATTCGTATCTGATAGAATTTCAAAATATCAACATGGTTTCCTGCCGGCAAGGTCAACAGTTACAAACCTATGTGTGTTCTCTGAACATGTATCGAAGGCAATATCAAACAAACAGCAACTTGATGTCATATATACTGACTGTGCAAATGCTTATGATAAGGTGAATTTTTGTGTTATGATTGAAAAACTGGCAGATCTCGGGTTATCAGGTGAGTCGCTGTGGTTTTTAACTTCATACTTAACTTCGAGAGTTCAAAGAGTTAAGATAGGTAATGTTTATTCCAATCAATATGTTGCCACCTCCGGGGTACCCCAGGGCAGTATATTGGGCCCTCTTTTGTTTTTAATCTTTGTTAATGATTTGCCTGAGAGTCTGAGGGTGTCTTTGGGGCTGTTGTTTGCGGATGATTTTAAATTATTTAAACCAATTAATAATATTGATGATACTAGGGCTCTCCAAACTGATTTGAACTTGGCTCTGGACTGGTTTAAGGAGAACAAGATGCTTGTTAATACTAAAAAGTGTTGTGTTGTTTCTTTTTCCCGGAGGATCAATACAGTCATTGAAGACTACTACATTGAAAATTGTAAGGTGTAGGGAAGTTAAAGACCTAGGAGTGATTTTTCAGGACAATTTTATATTTAACAATCATTACAACTACCTGATTAACAAGGCATATGGGATTCTTAGTTTTGTTATGCGTAATAGTAAAGATTTCGATATACAATCAACTACAAGACTTTATACCTCTCTTGTAAGACCCCATTTTGAATATGCGTCAAATATCTGGTCTCCCAATTGTTACACTCACAGTAACGAGATTGAGAAGGTTCAAAAACGTTTCCTTCGTTTTATTTGCATTAAAAGAAACAACATGTATCCAACAATGGTCTCTTACAGATCAATGTTGGAAACATTTCATTTAACTTCGCTGGCCTCTAGGAGAAGGACACATGCTGTCATCTTTATATATAACATTCTTAATAATTTAAAATATGCTGACTGTGGTCTGATTAATAGCATCAAATTTAGGGTACCAAAGATTAGGTTGAGAGTGAGTGAGTTTAATCTTTTTTACATTGAGGGTGGAAGCCCCTCGCCATTTACGTTTATGCTCACCATTTGTAATGATATGTTGTCTGGAAACACAATTCCCGATATGTTTAGCATTAAGTTTGGCGAACTTAGGCGCATCTTGTTGGTGCATCAGGAGATAAATCTGGTGTGATAGGTTTCATTGTTTTTTTTTATTGCACATTTTATAAATTAAATGTTATGTACTTTGTTACTTATTTACTTTATTTATTATTATAATAATATATACTTTATTTTATATTATTTTTATGTACTTTTATAGTACATGTCTAGTTTTAAGTAATTGTAATTGTATTTGTTTTCTTTAGGCCTTTGCATGTAGCTACCGCAATAGGTGTTTGTAATGAGTAAAATAAAATAAAAATAAAATAAAATTACTCGTAGCGATTTTTACCAAGAGACCTTTTTTACGTACAAAACGTCGCAAATGTATATCTTTTTACTCAGTAGTTTTATACAGTATATAGGTACCATTGCGATAAAAAAAAGTAGTACAAGAATTAGTAGTCCCAGATAGAACTTCTGGTCTATAAGGATATCGAGAACTGGATATCGTCGAACAATACAATTATGCCACCTAACTTTTAGGCGTTACGATGAATTTTGTAATAATTGGTAGGTATACGTACTGAAATATAAGTATAAAAAATTTACATACCTTCCAAAATGGGCAATTTTTCAAGTTTTTTTTAATTTTATTATAGACCAGCAGATTAAATCATATTTTGTTGTACCTACTACTTTTTTTTATCGCAATGGTACGAAAAGTTATTACCCTTCAAACCGGTTAAAAAATATGTAGGTGACGCCCTCTACAAGTAGGAGTCATATTGACATCAAAATCAAGTTTCTCATGTCAAAAATCTCCCAGACACCAATTTTCATCCAAATATTGACGTTACTTCAGAAATCATTTGGAAACACCCTGTATCTCCGAAACTAAGCATTTTAGGACATACATTTATACGATTTTTTTTACTTATTTTTATCTGCAGATATGCTGCCGAAGTTTCCGGAATACCGTTCGGACCATCCTGTATTTTAAATATACTCCCACCACGTCCTAGAGTTCGAGCTCTAGAAATTTTTCTCTAGAAGAAATAATTTATTACTAGTAATTAATTCGATTAAACTTCTCTTATATATCAATTTTCTACATTAACATAGAAAATTAAAGATGAAACATTTTCGATAAGAACCATAATGAACAAAAAAGTCCCTCTAGGTACTGGCACATTTCGTATTTTTTCCGTTTCATTGATCTCGCAATTCTTCTAAAAGGTAAAACTGTAACAAAGACTGTCGCAGAAACTACGAGAATGTGGTAATTTAATGCAATGGATACTTTTGAACGCATTTAAGGGAAATGTCTTTTAAAAGCGAGCGCAATCTTGCCAAGTTAAAACAAAATAAAAAAATATATACCAGTACAGAGACCGCGTCGAGATTTTCGTTATATTGTTTAAATTTCATTTCCATTCCAGTGCTTTTCTGTTCTTTGGAAAACATGTTCTATTTTTTTGTATTTTGCAATGATTATGGAATAATAGTTGTTGTAATACAAATTTTATATGTATAATAACAAAATAGAAAACAAATTTCTTGCAGTATAGGTATATAATAAAATTATACCGGGTGTTGCATCGTCGAGCGGGACATAGGAAATCCCATGTAAATTTTAATGGGGTCAATTATTGACTTCCCTAATTATTTTAGAGGATAATTCTATTTAGGTTTATTGAAGAGCACTAAAACCGACATTCAAAAGAATAACTTTAGATATTTTTGATTAGCCCGATTAGCCCGATCGTGGGCCACATCTGTTTCTTAAAAGTTTCGAAAAATTTGTGACACAAAGATCTTTATTGTTATAGCTTATGTAGCGAAACCATATTTTTATAAAATGTTTCGAAACAAAAAGCGATTTATGTTACAAAACATATGGGGAGTATGTATGGGTGGTGTATCAAAAATGTCACGAAACTGTTTCACAATGTTTCTCAGCAGAGATTTTGTTTCGATTTTGTGTCTAAAAGTGCTACTTGAGATTAGGGTTTAGAACCGGGAAATCCCAGTACCGAAAGTACCGGGAATTCCCGATTCTTTTGAGACATCAAAGAACCGGGACTCGAAATTATTAATTCCCCGTTCTTTCGTTACTTTCGGGACTCGGTAATAATAATTAATAACATATTTTTTGTTACGTGCGAAAGACTTTTGATACTTTCTAGGGGTCGAAATCAAACTCTTCTAAAAAAGTAGTGATGTTACTCTTGCTGTTCTTACTTCTGAAGTTATTTTGAAGTTTCTATAATGTTTATTAGTAATTATTGAAGTTTAAATGTGTTATTTTATTATTTAGTATAATATTGCTGAAAGTATTAGTTATATTTTTTGTGTTATGTTTTTCTAGGAATTTGCATCTTTAATTGATAATGTTAAGTTTTTTTTCTAATTTAATTAAGTTGGTTCGAGGTTGGTTGATGTTGTTTGGTGTAATTTTTAAGCTACTATTTTTTCGCTTGTTTATTTTCTCATGACTTAATAATTTGATATTATTTTCATTTGAAACTCAATTTTTTATCAGTTTTATTTTTGATAAACATCCCTTGCTTGATAATTGACGAACTCCACAATCGTTGAACGAGAATATTTTAGTACGGTTCAGGAATTAAAAAAAATATTTTTTTGTTACGTGAGAAAGTCCTTTGATACTGTAACGTTTTTAGTTCGTTACATGTCTTTGTATATGATATATGATGTCTGGCGCATCATCACCGGATTCCCTATCGTTCAGGCCGGATAATTTACTTGACGCGCCTGGCGTAATTTTTACGTTCTCTAGTCAGCAACCCTGTTATCGTTTCACTGCTCTGTGGAGGCGTTGTCAACATCGCTTCAAGGCGCCTCTCCGCGCTTAACTTCACTTTTTGTCTGGCCTTTGGCCGAAAGCTCACCTTCAGAGCCCTGCTTGGAGAAATTGCAATTATTTAAACCTTGCTGTATAATTTGAATCAGCTGCTATTTCGAGGCACAGGTAAAGATGAGATATTATCTTTATTAGATTCGTTATTATTATATTATATATACATATATATTATTATATTATATTATACGTATATTGAATATTTTTAGGGTAGAGTTTTGGATTGGCCCACCTTAACTCGTATTTGTATTTTGCTGAGACGATGGTGTACTTTTGCTGTTGTCCTCCAGAATGTTAAATGGAAGAAAGGACAGTTCTTTTGTTTATTATTGAGCCCTCGGAAGTGTTTCGAGGTAGGTTTATTTTGTTTATTAGACCTTGTTTGGTTTTAAACAAGAGTTTCGTATTTTTAGGGTCTTATAGACTGACTGTGTCCAAGGTATGGACAGGTAAAATACCTAATTTGCTAAAATAGATATTGGGCGCCAGGCATGTACAGAGTAAGAAAATACAATTGTATATTACTTACACTGTAAAAAAAAATGAGTGAAATTTCACTCAGATTTCACTCAATACTTTCTCAATTTCTGTCCACACCCGATTGAGTGAAATTTCCACTCTACAGAACTGAGTGAATCTTCAATTCTCAGAGTGAAAAGGACTGAGTGTTTTCGCTCTATCGGGATTGCACGAAACACTCCTTTTTTACTCATTATGGTTCACCTTGAGTAGGATTTTGATCGATTTTGATAATTTATTCACTTTAAAATGAGTGAACTCACTAAGTGTTGAGTTCAAGTACACCTTTTATTGAGTGACTTTTACTCAAATTTGTGTTACACTTAACTTGATTAGTACTCATATCTGAGTATTAATTTCACTCAGTATTGAGAAATATATTCTAAATGATTTTTTTAAATGCTATATGTAAGCTAACTTGTTATTTTATAACAGGTGGGCAGGTGCCTTTCAAAGGTAAGTTTCAGTTTCGAACATGTCCATTTCCTAAAGTTCACTTTTGAGAGGCATCTGTTCACTTGTAATAAAATAACAAGTTAGCTTACATATCGCTTTTAAAACAATCAATTAGAATATTTCGTTTTTTTAACAAACCAAATGAAAAACTGTAAAACCTTCAAAAATATTTTTATTTGTCATTTTTATTTGACAAAAATAAATAAAACTAAAAAATATAACACTATTATTATAATATCAAAAACAAAAAAAAAATTAAAAAGTTTTCAACTCTTTTCGGAAAAAATACAGGAACTTTTTAAGCTAGACGTCTAGAAAAGTTGCATTTAACAATGTCTCCGAATTTCAGTTTGAAAATCATTCTAATTATTAACCTGAGTTATTGTTTTTTTTTTTGGTTATTTACGTTTACATATGTATCTGGCATTCGTATTCGCTTCACCACGTCACGCGGCCACAGTCACACTTTACATCACACTTTACACACACACTATGGGCTTGTAACATTGGCACCTTCGAAGGTACAAGACAACCTACGACTTGAACAGATAATTAAAAACTGAGGAACAGGGGAATAGCTTATTCGGTATCGAAGAAGCGCGTATGAAGTATGATTAGTAATGAGCGAAAATACTCTAAACTGGGAGATTTCACTCAAATTTTTATTGTGTTAAACTATAACATGAGTTTTTAAGTAATTTTTTTTTATTCCATTACTCAAAGATAGGGTTATAACTCGAACATGAGCTTATTCAATCGCTATTGATTAAATAAAGATTCATATTTGAGGGTCTTATAGACGGACTGTGTCCAAGGTATGGACAGGTAAAATACCTAATTTGCTAAAATTGATATTGGGCGCTAGGCATGTACAGAGTAAGAAAACACAGTTGTATATTACTTAAAACTAATGACTATATTTATTCATGATGTTCTTTGATGGTAAATATCATTGTAGAATTCTAGCAACTATAGTGGTTATATGTCGAAGAAAGTTATGTTAAAAATAGTACTAAATATGTTCTATGAAAACGACTATGATAAAATACAATACATGTAAAGTTATAGAAAATATATTAAAGATAGCATTACTTTATTTAATTTGTTAAATTTTATACGACATGAAAGATGTCGCAACCCGTAGATTCTAGAAACTGTTCGGTTATTCATCTGTCAAAATGACACAATAATATATATAGAAAGTAATGCTATTACAAAACGTAATGCTCCCAAAGAAACTAAGGTCTAAATCATATTTTAAATACTAATCTGACTTAAAAAGGTTAATCACTAGACGTAAAGTCTGTACGATATTATTCAAGATGTATGTTATTGTTTTAAGACTGAAAATCTAAATGTAAAACGTAAAACCAGAACTTAAATCTAAACTTATCTGCTTGTTCTTGAGGTAATCCTGTTTCAAAGAGTAGCAGCGTGAGGTGGGACTCGTATCTCTGTACTCTCTCTCGGCCAATGCAACAAAAGGGGCCAGGATGAGGACACCATGAATCAATACAGCCGTAACTACTGACTAGGCTTAGAAATGGGAATGAAGCAGCATGGGGATTACGCTACATCCATACTGTGGCAATCTATACATGAGATAAACTATCTCGTACCTGGGACACTCGTCCACAGGACATCTGTACATAGGAACACTGTCCGTACCTTGGAACACTATTAGGACCTTGGATAATGCTCGTACCTTGGACACAGTCCGTAACTTGGACATCCAACCATAGGATAATGTCCGTAACTTGGAAATAGTCCGTAACTTGGAATCAATACACATATATGGGACACCTGCCCATACCTTGGACACAGTCCGTCTATAAGACCCCTAAAAATATTCAATAATAATAACGAATCTAATAAAGATAATATCTCATCTTTACCTGTGCCTCGAAATAGCAGCTGATTCAAATTATACAGCAAGGTTTAAATAACTGCAATTTCTCCAAGCAGGGTTCTGAAGGTAAGCGTCCGGCCAAAGGCCAGACAAAAAGTGAAGTTAAGTGCGGAGAGGCGCCTTGAAGCGATGTTGACAGCGCCTCCACATAGCAGTGAAACGATAACAGGGTTGCTGACTAGAGAACGTAAAAATTACGCCAGGCGCGTCAAGTAAATTATCCGGCCTGAACGATAGGGAATCCGGTGATGATACGCCAGACATCATATATCATATACAAAGACATGTAACGAACTAAAAACGTTACAATACTTTCTAGCGGTCGAAATTAAACTCTTCTAAATAAGTAGTGATGTTAATTCTTATTGTTCTTGCTTCTTGTCAGTTATATCGCAGTTCCTATATAATATTTATTATGTTATGCTTAATAGATATTTCCATTTTTCACTCAATATTTTAGGGCTTTTGTCTCAAATTCAGTTTAGTTGATTTATGTTGTTTGATGTGAAATTTAAGTTACCTATACTTTTTCTTTACTTGTGTTCATGTTATTTTTTTTATGACTGATTACTTGATAATTTGATATTACTTTCATTAAAAATCTCAATTTTTATCCATTTTACTTTGAAACCCATCCCTTGCTTTCTGATTCATAAACTGCACCACCATTGAACAAAAATTAGTCAGTACCGAAAAAACCGGGAAATCCCGGTTCCTAAGAGGCGGAGTAACGAAATTCCCGGTTCCGAAAAATGCTCCGGCTCCGGAAACCCTAGTTGGGATACTTCGTAATACTCGAGTTATTTCTAACGAAATAAATGCTTTTTAAGTTCTTTTTCAGAAATAATGCCAAACCGTAAAATAATCAAACGAAGTTTTCCCGACGGCAATTGTCTAATATTTATCGTTAAACATCCTTTTGAAACTTTGTTGCACAAAGACCATTTTTGTCGGTTGTTCTATCTGGAGGAGTGCACGGGCAGAAGACGACGGTTGTAATTTAATGCGATACGCGTATTCAAACAAGAAATCCTCGAGAGAGGCGAGAGAGAGAAAGATAATACGGTTAAAAAATAACCATTGTAGAGAAACGGTTCTCCTATTTCCCAGATTTACCGTTCGATTTAGAACGAAACAAGTGGAAATGGAAGAAATGCAAAAAATAAGAGCTCTAGGTCTTTTGTTCGACTCATTAGCAAGCCTTTAAAAATCTTAAATAACTCTCTTTTTGTCTTGGCCAGAATTTAATTAACAAGTGTTTTACAATACTAAACGTTTTAAAATACGGAGTGTCCTAATATTTCGTGGACATAGAGCTACTACGTGTTTTTGAAACCAAAATAAGTTCATTGGATACAATTTACCTTTATACAAATAAGATGACTGTCATAGATTCTGCTGTGTATGCAAGAGTTACAACATGTTTTTGATTGCCAAATAAGTTCATTGGATACAATTTATTTTTATACATATATATGGTTTTTTAACAAAATGCTTTTAAGTACCATAGTATTTAATACCACACCGTGGTATTTGAGTTAACTTTTCGTTATGAACTGTCATATTATAATTTCATATAAACCATATGCGCAACTTTGTCAAAAGTTGACATATGATCGGTTGTTCTATTTAGAGTGTTATTTTCATCGAATACAGCAAAAAATACCTAGGTCTTTGTTCGACTCATTAGGAAGGCTTTAAAAATCTTAAATAACTCTCTTTTTGTCTTGGCCAGAATTTAATTAACAAGTGTTTTACAGTACTAAACGTTTTAAAATACAGGATGTCCCAATATTATGTGGACATAGGGCGACTACGTATTTTTGAAACCAAAATAAGTTTTGATTGGACACAATTTACCTTTATATAGTATATTAACAAATGCTTTTTAAGTTCTTTTTCGGAAATAATGCCAAACCGTAAAATAATCAAACCAAGTTTTCCCGCCGGCAATTGTCTAATATTTATCGTTAAACATCCTTTTGAAACTTTGTTGCACAAAGATCATTTTTGTCGGTTGTTCTATCTGGAGAAGTGCACGGGCAGAAGACGACGGTCGTAATTTAATGCTATGCGCGCATTCAAACTGAAAATCCTCGGGAGAGGCGAGAGAGAGAGATAATACGGTTAAAAAGTAACCATTGTAGAGAAACGGTTCTCCTATTTCCCAGATTTGCCGTTCGATTTAGAACGAAACAAGTGGAAATGGAAGAAATGCAAAATTAAGCTCTAGGTCTTTTGTTCGACTCATTAGGAAGGCTTTAAAAATCTTAAATAACTCTCTTTTTGTCTTGGCCAGAATTTAATTAACAAGTGTTTTACAATACTAAACGTTTTAAAATACGGAGTGTCCTAATATTTCGTGGACATAGAGCTACTACGTATTTTTGAAACCAAAATAAGTTCATTGGATACAATTTACCTTTATACAAATAATGGTATATTAACAAATGCTTTTTAAGTTCTTTTTCAGAAATAATGCCAAACCGTAAAATAATCAAACGAAGTTTTCCCGCCGGCAATTGTCTAATATTTATCGTTAAACATCCTTTTGAAACTTTGTTGCACAAAGACCATTTTTGTGGGTTGTTCTATCTAGAAGAGTGCACAGGCAGAAGACGACGGTCGTAATTTAATTGCGATGCGCGCATTCAAACTAGAAATCCTCGAGAGAGAGGCGAGAGAGAGAAAGATAATACGGTTAAAAAATAACCATTGTAGAGAAACGGTTCTCCTATTTCCCAGATTTACCGTTCGATTTAGAACGAAACAAGTGGAAATGGAAGAAATGCAAAAAATAAGAGCGCTAGATCTTTTGTTCGACTCATTAGCAAGCCTTTAAAAATCTTAAATAACTCTTTTTTTGTCTTGGCAAGAATTTAATTAACAAGTGTTTTACAATACTAAACGTTTTAAAATACAGGATGTCCCAATATTATGTGGACATAGGGCGACTACGTATTTTTGAAACCAAAATAAGTTGATTGGACACAATTTACCTTTATATAGTATATTAACAAATGCTTTTTAAGTTCTTTTTCAGAAATAATGCCAAACCGTAAAATAATCAAACGAAGTTTTCCCGCCGGCAATTGTCTAATATTTATCGTTAAACATCCTTTTGAAACTTTGTTGCACAAAGACCATTTTTGTCGGTTGTTCTATCTGGAGAAGTGCACGGGCAGAAGACGACGGTCGTAATTTAATGCGATGCGCGCATTCAAACTAGAAACCCTCGAGAGAGGCGAGAGAGAGAAAGATAATACGGTTAAAAATAACCATTGTAGAGAAACGGATCTCCTATTTCCCAGATTTACCGTTCGATTTAGAACGAAACAAGTGGAAATGGAAGAAATACAATAAAATAAGCTCTAGGTCTTTTGTTCGACTCATTAGGAAGCCTTTAAAAATCTTAAATAACTCTTTTTTTGTCTTGGCCAGAATTTAATTAACAACTGTTTTACAATACTAAACATTTTAAAATACGGGGTGTCCTAATATTCCGTAGACATAGAGCTACTGCGTATTTTTGGAACCAAAATAAATTCATTGGACACAATTTACCTTTATACAAATAATGGTATATTAACAAATGCCTTTAAATTTCTTTTTCAGAAATAATGCCAAACCGTAAAATAATCAAACGAAGTTTTCCCTCCAGCAATTGTCTAATATTTATCGTTAAACATCCTTTTGAAACTTTGTTGCACAAAGACTATTTTTGTCGGTTGTTCTATCTGAAGAAGTGCACGGGCAGAAGATGCCGGTCGTAATTTAATTGCGATGCGCGCATTCAAACTAGAAATCCTCGAGAGAGACGAGAGAGAGAGAAAGATAATACGGTTAAAAAATAACCATTGTAGAGAAACGGCTCTCCTGTTTCCCAGATTTACCGTTCGATTTAGAACGAAACAAGTGGAAGTGGAAGAAATGCAAAAAATAAGCTCTGGGTCTTTTGTTCGACTCATTAAGGAACCTTTAAATATCTTAAATTACTCTCTTTTTGTCTTGGCCAGAATTTAATTAACAAGTGTTTTAAAATACTAAACGTTTTAAAATATGGGGTGTCCCAATATTCCGTGGACATAAGTGCTTCGTTTGTCCGCTAAAGAGCATCAAACTAAAAAATAAACACATTTTTTCGGATATTCTAAGAACCGTTATTCCGATTTGAATGACATTTGGGGTGTCTAAGTTTTACTGAGTGCTTTAACATTTTACTTTCACAAAAAAAAAATCATCATACAGTCTATAACCAATCATACATAAGGGGTCAAGGTATTTCCCATCCTCCTCTAACAACAGGTATCCTTCTTCCGAGGGTATACACCGTTCCACGGTTGGGGTTTGGCCGTTGTCTTTCACAGTCGAGGAGCTTGTCTCCGGCTGAGCTACCTGTGAGGTGGAAGCTGAAGGATCTGTCTCCATTTTCTCCACAACTTGGTCTCTTAGACCTGATACCCCCGTTGTCCCGAATCTATAATAGAGGATTTATCTCTCTTTCCCTATTGCTTCCTTGGATTTGAGGTGAATTCCTATTGTGAGGACCTGATCATAACCCTCGTCCCTCGAGTTAATGACTTGCCAACTCGATGTCCTTAAATTGGAGATCTGAGCCTGGGCTCAACAGGTAGTCGGTGTCTTTCCCCTTGCTCCTGGGCACAAACACCGTGATGGGCGCCCTTTTTGAGTTGTTTTCTCCCTTCACTGCAACCCTTGCAAATTCTTAAGTTTAGGTGCCGTTTTCACCAATCATTCGACGATTCTTGAGATACACAATCTGTGAGGAGCATGCCCTCCCGAAAGTGTATCTCCGCAAATCGCAGCTGACCCATATTTTGTGGACCGTTGCATTGCAATTCGCTCGCTACTACTTCGTCCAGTATCGCCTCTTGTAGAGCCGTTTGGAGGTCCATGGTCAGTGCAACCTCTGGGTAATCCTTTGGAGGCCCCGCCATTTTCACTTGTCCAGCCATAGCGTTAAAGCTATTGATACGCCCCTTAGTGTAGCTGATTCAATTCTGTTATTGATACGTTTTTATTACGGACTTCCAGTATCGAGGAACTACTTACTTTTTTTCCTCTTATATTGATTTTGTCTCTATTCGACATTACGTAACAATAGGCGAATTAATTGGGTGTAGTAGTTTTATTTCGTATCTTATTTCCAAGTTGCGAATTCCTGGAAAGCGAACTGGAGATAATGTAGTTAAAACGAAACCAGTACAACGGAACTGTTCTCTCTCGTATTTTCCAGATTTTCTATTCGATTTCAAGCGAATCGAGCGGAAATGCTTGGCCTAGAGTTTTTCGAGAATCTTCTTTGGAAACGACGACGAGAATAAATACCACGTTGATTTCCTCTCGGATATAAAAATAAGTGTCAAATTACAAAGGACGACATTCTAAAAAGAAGTTTCTGTAGGTTCGTTCAGTCGGTTTTAGTTTTCTTTCTACCGTATGATCGAAAAAAACGGCGTTCAGTTGGCTTGGAAATGACGATCGGTGACATTCCGCATATAATTTTACATATAAAATGATAGCGATCTTCATTTGTTTTGGTAGTAGGAGAGCTAGGGGGCTTCTGGATCACTAAATCCAAGATGGCGGCCGTTTGGCGTTGGTTCATATCGCTTGTCATGTTTGTTGTGGTAGGGGTGGGTGGATCTTGATGTTTGTTTATTGCTTGGTTTATTTATACCCACTTCCATCAACGTTCTCCCTATTTTAAAATATAGGTACTGAAAAAAATAATTAGTGAATTTAATAACAATATTGTTGATTATTTCTTGCCACAGATTATTGTAGTAAATTTACCATCCGTTCTTTAGTTTTAAAACTCATTTGTAAAATAGCTGTATGGCTAATTTGTGGCATGTATGTAAATATGTTATTATATATCTTTATATTCACCAATATTCTTTGTGAATTTATTTAAAAAATGTGTGTCTCATAGTAAATTTACTTATTCATTGTAAATTTATCTTTTAAAATCGCCAACTTCTTGTACTATTACTATAGAGTAACAACAAATTAAAACATTTTATTATAATGAATTTAGAATTACTTTTATAAATTCACAAAGCGTTAGTAAATATTAATAAATTTAATAAAACACTGGAAACCGTTAATGCATTCATGCAATTTTACTACAAGATTGTATTTCTAATTTAAATTTAATTTTTAAACTGACAAAACTCATTCTGAAAATAATATCGTTTTGTAATAATCATTTAATATTAATAAACAGTTTTGCTGAATTACATTTTTTCTGAAACTATGTAAAAATATCTTATTTTTACAAGTGTCTTATTAAAAATACTATAATGTATCAAGATTTTTTTTGTAAAATTATTTATATTTTTTTCAGTGTAAATTGACTTTCACTAAAGTACAACATTTACTGGTATAATGCGTACCTAATTGTCAGCATTTCATAGTTCATAGTGATTGTTAGATGTAGATGTAGATTGTATGGGAGGAGGGAAATTAACCACGCCGACCTTATAGATATGTCGCAGGCTTATAGAATAATCCGGCTTTTTGCAAAAAGACTAGGCATATTGCAAAACGCCGGCTTTTTAAACAAAGGAAGTAATTTTAAAGCCCATCTATTTTCAGTCACTTTGCAAAAAGCTTAATCAGAATTGGGTATATTAAACAATGACAATATTTTCTGTACACTCCTGCAAAAAGACTGCCTGTTTTCAGTCATTTTACAAAATGCCAAATCAAGGCCAGGCAGATTAAAAAAAGTATCAAAATTTAGTCAGCTATGAGCATAACCATATATTGAATAATAATTTACGCTTTAATAAAAATACTCCATATTTTCCTATACAAAAACAATAATTTATGTCAAAATTTTATTTTGTTTAGACGAAAACAACTGATTCCTATTTCATAAATTCTAATTATAAGTAACATAATTTTAAATACAAAATATATTAAAACCTTAATATTAATATCTTAATAAAATATTATACTCTGTAATTGGATTCTGTGTGCAGGGCTGCTTCTTTGTTGAACTTTGCTTTCTCTTAGAATAAGAATTTATATCTTTATAATAATCGTTTTTAAACATACTCTATTTAACAGAATTATCACTTTTTGTGCCATTATTTCCTGATTTTGAAAGAGGAGTTCAAGAAATGTCGTCTTAGATCGTTGAGGATTCCCATTCCAGATTACGGATGGAGTCTTCCAGGTTTTTGAGCTCCGCTTTAAGTCTAGTGATTTCATTGGGTGTGTTTCATTTATTGGATTACCGACTTTCACTGCAAAATATTAGTTTTAATATATTATATAGATTGTTACAGGTATTTTCTGTATTATATTCTTAATGAAAATTTTCTAAAATATGAAAATAATGCTGCGATATTTTTAAAATTCTTTTCGCTTAAATTATTTTTCGAAACATTGTATAGCACAAAACCTAACTTCTTGGCTTTATCCGAAAAGCCACATAACAAAAGCGGTCGTGATTTAATGCACTATTTGCATCTTTAGCGAGCATTGAAACGGAAAATTCTCGAGGAAGCGAGGGCTGTCGTCACGAAAAGAGAGATAATACAATTAAAAAAGGAACCGTACAGTACAGCAGGACAATTTCTGGTATTATTAAAGAATGCTTTGTCGTTTTAACTATTTGCTGAATATAAAAGACTTTAAAATGTTTCTCATAATTTCGACAATTACGTGTATATACAGTTGTAATGTTTTAATGTTCTACGGCAAGAAGCTGGGTCATAGGTATACCTACCTGTTTAATTCCAAGATCATACTTGGAATTAATGATGTGTCGGTATTTGAGTAACGCGATTTTGGAGCGGTATTTTTTTGTGTAACGTCGTAACAACTTACCTGTTACTGAAAAACCACGATCATGAAAACAACGAAATTATAAATCTGTACTAATATATAAAATCCTTAAGTGACTGACTCACTGATTAGTCACGATCCTGCTCAATCCACTCAACGTAAGAAGCTCAATTTTGGTATACAGGTCGATTCTAGGGTGTAGAGGTTCGATAAGAAGGGATTTTTCGAAATCCAGATCCAAGAGGTTCGATTAATTCTTAGGGGGTGAAACCACCCCTCAAATATTACAATATTTTTTATTTAAAAAACGGTCAAGTTTCCAAAAAAACGATTAAATACGTATATTTTATTTTGTTTTTTTACATATTTTAAGATTTTTTAAAAATGTATACAGGGTGTTTCCAAAAATCTGGTCATTGATTAATCACGGTCCTGCTTAAAGCGCTTGACATAAAAAGCTGATTTTTGGATAACGGATTGACTTTAGGGTGTAGAGGTTCGATAAGAAGGGATTTTTCGAAACTCGAATTCTTAGGGGGTGAAACCACCCCTCAAATATTAGAATATTTTTTTATTTAAAAACCGGTGACTTTTTCGGAAAAACTCTTAAGCACGTATATTTTATTTTGTTGTTTTACATATTTTAAGATTGTTTAAAAATTTATACAGGGCGTTTCATAAAATATGACCATTGAATAATTACGATTCTGCTTAAACTGCTTGACGTTTAAAGCTGATTTTTGGCAAACGGATTGACTGTGGGGTGTAGAGGTTCGATAAGGAGGGGTTTCTCGAATCTCAAATTCCAAGAGGGTGAAAAAGCCTCTCAAATATTACAATATTTGTTATTTAAAAAACGGTTAGTCTTTCGGGAAAACGCTTGGACACGCATAATTTATTTTGTTTTTTTACATATTTTGAAACTTTTTAAAAAATCGTACAGGGTGTTCCAAAAAGTTGGGTAATTGATTAACCAGGATTCTTCTTAAACTGCTTGACGTAAAAAGCTTATTTTTGGCAAACGGATTTTTCGAAATTCAAATTCCAACGAGATGAAACTATTACCTCTCAAATATTACCAAGTTATATAATAATATCGCCATATTGTTGTTTCTCATGCTGACATAAATGTGAGGAAATTTTATCTAGTTTGTATGTTAATGGAAATTCTTGCTTTGCGTTATAATCATCATTACAAATTATTAATTTGATGCGAACGAAGTCGCGGGTTACACGCTAGTTATTTATAATTTGCAAATAAACTATTTATAATCGCTCTTGGAGTTGGCTCGAACCGCAGTAACCGCATAGCGACGTGTTTCGTTCCTATGATCGCGATTTTGTCAGTCGCGAACAGAAAGTAACTGGTGTACCTAAGTAGCGACGCACGCCCTTGACCGCGACGTGTTTCGCACTAGCCCGTCGCGCTCCTAGAGTCGCGGTTTCGTCTGTCGCGAACAGATGTAACTGGTAACGGCCTGGTACGCTCCAGTTATCGTGCGACTGCAAGATATTGATTGTTGTTGCTATTGGCGTTGATGCTCCCGTTACAGTCATTACGTTACTTTCGAGATCGCGATTTTCGGTAGGTCTAGGTACTAGGCATTTTTGAGTGATAAAAAAGATAGTATTTTATGAAAGAACATGTTTGAATAGAAATAATATTAAAATATGTACTCTCGAGAACTGTAGTTAATAATGGACGAAAACTTACTTCAGAGTCATTGGATTTGTCAACCGAGTATCTCAAAAAGACATGATGCCGCGGTATATCGATTTATTTATTACACAAAAACCAGTAATCCTGTCATAATGAAAAGCTTCCGTCCTGGATTTTCAGCAATTTGTCATCACCTCTCAACTCCTCGTCCAGAAGTGCGGGAAAACAAGAGATATAAAATTTATTTCACTTCCTGAAACTTTTTTATTGCCTTCTTCGCTCTATAAAAGAGCTGATGGAAAGGGCTTTAGAGGGAATCAGTTTTTTCGTGTTGTTAAAAACAGCCTTTATTGCAGTTGAAATTGAAATACTTTTAATAAAGAATACGTTTTTATATAAAAATTAAACGGCTATTTTTATTTCAAAATCTATTCCTACATTAAAAGTCATGATTTGTAATTTATTATTAATACGACTAGCGTGTAACCCGCGACTTCGTTCGCGTCGTATTAATCATTTGTAATGGTGATGATAACGCAAAGCAAGAATTTCCATTAACATACAAACTGGATAAAATTTCCTCACATTTATGTCAGCATGAGAAAAACAATATGGCTTTATTAGTAGTTATATATTAATTATTATATAATAGTTATATAATAATTAACTTGGTAATATTTGAGAGGTAGTTCCATCTCGTTGGAATTTGACTTTCGAAAAATTCGTTTGCAAAAATAAGCTTTTTACGTCAAGCAGTTTAAGCAAAATCGTGGTTAATCAATTACCCAACTTTTGGAACACCCTGTATGATTTTTAAAAATGTCAAAACATGTAAAAAACAAAATAAATTATGCATGTCCAAGCGTTTTTTCCCGAAAGACTAACCGTTTTTAAATAACAAATATTGTAATATTTAATTTTTCACCCTCTTGGAATTTAAGATTCGAGAAACCCCTCCTTATCGAACGTCTACACCCGTTTGCCAAAAATCAGCTTTAAACGTCAAGCAGTTTAAGCAGAATCGTGATTATTCAATGGTCATATTTCATGAAACATCCTGTATAAATTTTTAAAAAATCTTAAAATATGTAAAACAACAAAATAAAATATACGTGTTTAAGAGGTTTTCCGAAAAACTCACCGGTTTTTAAATAAAAAATTATTCTAATATTTGAGGGGTGGTTTCACCCCCTTAGAATTCGAGTTTCGAAAAGAAGGGATTTTTGAACTTCTACACCCTAAAGTCAACCCGTATTCCAAAAATCAGCTTTTACGTCAAGCGCTTTAAGCAGGATCGTGATTAATCAATTACCAGATTTTTTGAAACACCCGGTATACATTTTTAAAAAATCTTAAAATATGTAAAAAACAAAATAAAATATACGTATTTAAGCGTTTTTTCGGAAATTTGACCATTTTTTAAATAAAAAATATTGTAATATTTGAGGAGTAGTTTCACCCCTTGGAACAGGAATTTCGAAAGATCCCTTCTTATCGAAATTCTAGACCCTAGAATGTGCACCCAGTATGCCAAAATTGAGCTCCTTACGTTGAGTGGTTTGAGCAGGATCATGATTAATCAGTGAGTCAGTCACTTAAGGATTTTATATATTAGTATAGATTAAAATTAAGATAAGCAATGTGAGTGACAAATACAGCCAATGCCTGGCAGTTGTTCCTTTCTTTGTCGTTGGTCCTGGCACGTTTAAGTTGACTGTTGCCTATTTTCTCATACCATGTTTCTATGCAAAAGTGCTTCGTTTGTCAGTTAGAGGGCCTCAACTTAAAAAAAATATTTTTTAATGAGTTTTAAGAACGTTATTCCAATTTAAATGGTGAGATGTAGGGTGCTTATGTTTTCGTTAACATTTGACATTCACAAAAATCAAGAAAAAATAGGGAAGGATAAAAACTACCTACCCCAACCCCTACAAAAATTTTAGTAGAAATATTTTTGCAACTTCACCGACGACTGATTTTTTCGTAAATGGTTCTTCTAGTATTTACTACATTTTTTTCTTTTGTAAAATGCTTATTTTTTTCAGGAAAATCATTTTTAAGATCTTTTTATAGAGAGAGTTCCAATATTCCGTGGACATAGAACAACTAAGTTTTTTGTGAATCAAAATATGTTAATTGCACTCAATTTTAAGGCAATAATACAAAAAATAATACAAAAGTGTTTCATTTATTCGTTAGAGGACATGAGTCAAAAATCAACCCAAACGTTAATTAGTTTAAAATTTATGGAGCTGATTGTAAAATATCATTTGTGATACTAGCATATTTCATATTTTCGCTAACTAGATTATTAGCGCCATGCGCCATACTAGGTTTTATGTACCTACATAGCCTTGATGTGCCAAGAGATATATTTCATGTAATTCAACTTCGTAAAAACATTTTTTTTATCAATAAGTATGCCTGGTGGCGTTATTTTTTTCCAAGAGACAAAAATAGTAGTAAATACTAGAAGGGCCATTTCTTTTTCTTAATTTATAGGGTTCCGTACCCAAAGGGTAAAAACGGGAACCCTATTACTAAGACTTCGCTGTCCGTCCGTCCGTCTGTCACAAAGGTCTATCTTATAAACCGTTATAGCTAGACAGTTGAAATTTTTACAGATAATGTATCTGTGTTGCCGCTATAAGAACAAATACTAAAAACCGGATTAAATAAATGTTTATAAATAAAAAAGTAACTCACTAAACATTATCTTTTAAGTAAGACTTTTACATAGAAGCTTTCAACTCCTCGGTGGCCGCGTGGTTAAAGCGTTAGGACTTTGGAGCCGTAGTAAGGAAGGTTCGAATCCTAGTCAAGGCGACTTTTTTTAATCGTTTTTTTTTTAATTTTTACATATTTATTTTTACATTTTACATATTTATTATTGATTAATACAATTTTTAGTAATGTGTTTCTTCATTTTTTTTAAATTTAAAATTGCGCCCATTCAAAATTTCAGCTAAATCGGAAAAAAATAATAATATAGTGTCTAATGTTGTATAGATAATGAATGGTATGGAACCCTTCGTGCGCGAGTCCGACTCGAACTTGACCAATTTTTGTGTATGTCAAATGTCAAAGCGCTTAGCAAAACATAGACACCTAAATGTCATTCAAATCAGGAAATGGTCTTAAAATATTTTAAAAAATGTGTTTATTTTTTAAATGATTGATGCCCTGCCCTCTAACGGACAAACGAAGCACTTTTATATAGAGGTAAATTGTGTCCATTAAACTAATTTTGATTCCAGAAATACGTAATGTAAAAAAAATGTAGAATGTTTAGGAGGGGAGAATTCGTCATACAGCCTCAGGGCTTTCACAAAAGCCAGTATCTGAGACGGCTCCACAGAGGCCAACTCTCCATCCTCGACATCAGCCATATCAAAGTTTATGACACGAACGGTCGTCGTCTTAGCGCACCCAGTGATAAGGTGTTCTGGTGTTTTCCCATTTTCCCCACATAATCTGCATTCGCCGTTGTTTTTCAGCTTCAGCCTACTGAGGTGTTCGTTGAGGAGACAGTGTCCTGTTAGAAACCCCGTGACAATCCGAAGATTTTTTTTACTTAAATCAAGGAAAATCTTTGATTTTTTTCGGTCGTAAATTCTGAGGAACTTTTTCGAGTGTCTTGGACCGTTGGAGGACACCCATTCCAGGTTACGTATGGAGTCTTCCAGGTTCTTCAGTTTCGATTTCAGTTGGTTTTCGCTTGGAAAACAAAACGGTTCTGGTCCAGTTAGCTCCTTTTCTAGCTAGATCATTGCTTTTTCATTGCCTTCTATCCCTTGGTGAGCAGGCACTCAGAATAGAAAGACTTTATTTTCTTTGCGAATTTGTTGAGTTTCTCTAGGCATTCTTTGACCAATTTCGAATTGATGGTTAGTGAGTTGATCGCGTTTGATGCCGCTTGACTATCGGATAAGATGGCTATTTCCTGTTTTCGATAGTTCCTATCTAAGATAAATTGTACGCATCTTTCGACAGCGTAGATTTCTGCCTGAAGGATGCTGGAGTAGGTGCCCATTGATTCGGAGTATTTAGTTTTCGGCCCAAATACTCCTATCTCTGTTCCTGTTTTGGTTTTGGATGCAGCGGTATACCAGATGTAACAGTCAAATTTCCTCGCAACGACCTCTGTGTGCTAGCTCATAAATTATCGCAAATAACTATTATTTTTGCATCATGTTTACTATAATTTTATTGTTAAATATTATATTATTTAAATTTTACAATTATGCAACCCGATATACACCGCGATATACAGCTATAGATACACAATATTGTTACTGGACCAGGCATACCAGCAGTAGTAGGCTTTTTGTCCATCTCTCTATATCTTTGATCATCACCTCCGTCACTTGTCACTGTCAGATCAAATCAGATGTTTTTGGATTTATTTATCCTTTGTTTTGGTTATTGAAATTTTATAATTATCAGATAAAATTTCGTAGTTAAATTGGTTATTTTTGATGTAGATCGCAGCGTGCAATTTGTTCATTTAATTGTGGAATTTCTGAGTTAAGTTCGTTCATTGACCGGATATGAAATATGGCTGTCGAAAAATATTCTAGAACGTCATTTTTTATTTATGCCTTTTTGTGAGTTGGACTGGTCAAGATATATAGTTCTCTATCTATATCCTGGAGGGAGATTTCCGGTTGAAATCTGATTTTGTGAAGGAAATCGAATCCTTGCATCACTTCTTGTGTATCCACCGTCAGAATATCGTCGTGAAGAACTGGCTGCCGTTTCGTGAAGCATTCCCTGTTGGTGAATAGCAGGTCTTCGTAAAGAAGGATTAAGGCCTCCGAAACACATTTGGTCAGAGACGTGGTTGGTTTTTTTGAGTTTACATGGACCACCGACCAATTTCCGTAAGGGATTAAATAGCCAAATTTTTCCGACCGATATCCCGATTCCACGTGCCCAAGAAGTCCCCGAATAGTTCCAAGGTATGCTATAATTCTTCTGCCTATTCTAAGTCAATGCTCAACTGATTTTTGTTCATATTGTTGTCTGGTTTTCGACTTTTCCACGCCCACGTGGTGTAGAAAGATTAGTTGAGTGTTATCTTTCTTAAATCTTATTTGGTTGTTCATAATTGTAGAGCAAGAAGACCGATCCAGACGTAGTGCACAGAACAGTCCAGAATTCCATCCTGTTGCCCGTGTAGAGGTACCCGTTGGACATCATAAACCCTCGTTGAGGTAAAGTTCAGATTTGATTAGTCCTTCTTTATTACCTTTATTAACTCCTACACGTTGTGCTCCTTGTTCTATATTTGAGGCTCTTTTCTAAGACAACCAATATTATTTAGGGTTTTTTATGTTCACCATTTGAAACCTCAATAACTTGCCTCTCATCTGTACATCTGCTGACATCCGTGGGCTCCAGTGACAGTACACCGAGCTGCTGTACCCTGCTGTAGCCACCCCATAGCTATACACCGTAGCTCAGCCGGAGGAACTTCCGAGTTGTTTCAAGATTGTACATCGATTAGAGCAAGACTGTTTAGATTTAGATTTGCTTTATGTAAACCCACCTCATAGGTTTAGTACTTATTGATTTAATACTGATTTAACTTACATTTTCAGTCATTCATCGTTTTTTTTATATATCCTATTTGACTTTTAATATTTTAATAAATTGCTTAAATATATTTTACTAGTATTATTTACAGGCTGGTCTCATAGTTAAGTTAGAGTCACTTAAGTTTAACGAGTTATAGCGTATTTGAAGTTCATGGCCGTTGCACTCAACAGTTCGAGGTTAGTGTTGAAGTCTATTTAATAGTTACATCTTTATTGCCGGGTTCATAGAGTATAATCTCGTGGCGCCCTTTTATTAATGTCTTTGAACCCCCACCACCCGGCTGTTAAAATTAAAAAGCTAGTGGCCTCTATGCAACTCATCTCGATTAAGTAAACTTGTGTTTTATTGAACTTCGAATTAGAAAGGGCGTGGCACAGAAATACGTAATAGTTCTATGTTCAATATTGGTACATCCTGTATAAAACAAAGAATTTGAAATACTTTGAATACAGTTTCAATTTATTTCTTTCACAAAAAGTAGTCGACTTTATTTATTAGAAACCAGTATAAAGAAAATATTTGAACTCAAACTTACAATACGTACAGTACAACTAAAATGCCTAGATGGCTAGAAAAATATTTGTATTACCACAAGAAGCGCCTTGCTTTCTCAAATAGCAAACTAAACGTAGATTTTATCTCTAATACTTCGTTGCGGATTTTGAACACGTTTAGTTAAGTTATTTCTGGAGAATTGTAAAGTTTCGGAATTTATTACGAGCCATAGAGTCGAGCTTCTCAGACAAAAGCAAAAATCGCGTTTTTATGAGCTTTGTATTACACTATGATTTATAGTTGCGCTTAGTTGATCTCGGGTAATGGAAAGACGCGGCCGCCATGCTGATGACGGAGAAACTCGAGATAGTATTTAATGGAAGGCAAAATGGAAACTTTCGAACAAAGTAAACGATTCTAGGCCGCGTTTCATTCGTCTCCTTTGTGTTATTTCTCAGATAATTAATAAAATAAATTGAATTTATTTTTAATTCATTTTATTTCGAGATTTTAAATGTAATTTTAGTTAGATTTTATATTTTTATTTGGAAATTATATAGGGTGATCCGAACTGTATTCCGGAAACTTCGGCAGTATATTCTGCAGATAAAAATAAGTAAAAAAGTTCGTATAAATGTTTGTCCTAAAATGCTCAGTTTCGGAGATACAGGGCATAGACCTTTCATTTTTATTTCGATTTTTTTCAAATAATTTCTAAACGTTGATATTTGGATGAAAATTGTTGTCTGGAAGTTTTTTGACAAAAGAATGATGAATATTGATTTAGATGTCAATAATTGACTCCTACCTGTAGAGGGCGCCACCTACATATTTTTAACTGGTTTGAAGAGTAATAAGTAATAACTTTTCGTCTGTATCTTTATAAAACTACTGAGTAAAAAATATACATTTGCGACGTTTTTTACGTAAAATAGGTCTTTTGGTAAAAATCGCTACGAGTAATGGTTCTCGAGATACATATTTGGAACCCAAATCATCAATACCTGCCATCATTGGCATAAATTAAACATGTTGACTAAATAGTTATTAGACTGAAATCATAAATTTGAAATTTGTGCCAAAGGTTCAACAGAAACTGTATTATCATCATTTTTACGAAGAAAAATTTATGATTAATTTAAAAAAATAAAAAGTTCAAGAGACATTTTTTTCGTAAAAACTCACGGAAATACAGGATGAGTTTCCTACGATGTTCTCTATGGGTATCTCGGAAACTACTGGAGATAGAGAGTTGGTTAAATGGGGAAAGAATTGCAGTTTTGTGGGATCATAAATATGCGCCTGTCAGATTTTTGTAGATTTGAAAAAAACAAATTTTGGCTATTTTGAAAATTGTCCCTAATTCCATTATAATCTATTTTAGATAAAACGTTTTCAGATAAAAGTTGTAGATAATCACATCCTTAATGAGATTGTGTCCTTCGTTTTTTTCTAAAGCCTGTCATTTTTGACATATGACACAAACATATGGTTTTTTTATGGAAACCATAGTTGGCTATGACTTCATAAAAAGCGCCATTTTTTAAGCTTTTCAGCGATATAAGATATAATATGTTTTCTTTCAAAAATTACTGAATTATAGCCAATTTTTATCATTTTTAAACAATTTCACTTAGTTAGCCATGGAAACAAGTTTATTCGTCTTTGCTCTCATAAATGTGAAGCTGTCCAATCTTTGTATATTAAAATAAACAAAAATTGTAAATATGAATTTTTCAAATTAACCCATTAGTGCATATGATCCGATAAAACGGATGAACGTAGTTTTCCATTTTCGAGAAATGTCAACATAACTTTAAAATTTATTTGGGTTAAAATCAATACCGGCAGGGTTATTTCGTATTTTTTTGCCAATAATATTGATTTTGTTTGAGCTTGAATTGCAAAAAGTAGTGTTTTTCTGAAGCATGGATTCCTCACTTTACAACAAGAGGCACGGAGGGTAAGGAAACATTTAATTATTTTTTAGAAAACGACTCAAATACACTTTATGAGGTAAAAATGCGTTGAGAAAAGATCAATTATCGTGCTAAGAGATTTGTGTGGGAATTTATTTTTTCAATAATGAATTTCAGGCTATTTAGTTTAACCATCCGATATATCGGATTGTATGCAAAAAGTAAAGTTGAGTAAACTTTTTTGTTGTAAATTATATAAATAATATAATATTGTTGTAAATATTATTGATGTTGTAAATATTATTGATAATTTTGTTGTAAATCTCTCCATAGATAAATCTATGATTCGATATTATGGTCGGCATTACGCAAAACAATATATAAAAGAAAGACCTTCGGAAAAAAGATTCGGATTTAAAAATTGTACGGGTAACGGGTACATGATTTTCTGTCAGAACAAGGCTTCGCGAAAATGGAAAGAATTGAGGACTGCATAACTGGACAATGCTTTTCGAATAAGAAAACAAAATTAGAAAAGCGAGAACGAGGAGCATATGAATACAGAACAGACAGTCAGAATAAAATGTGCGTAATCAGATGGAAAGATAACAAAGTTGTCTTGTGCAACAAACTTTGTTCCTTTGTCCGAAGGTAAATGTTCAAGATGGTCAAAAGTAAACTATTACAAAGTTTGGATGTGACAGTTTGATATTTCTTAGAGCAACGACAATTGAACTTGTTTCTATGGCTAACTAAGTGAAATTGTTTAAAAATTATAAGATTTAGCTATAACTCTATGTAATTTTTCGAAGAAAACATATTTTAGTTTATATCGCCGAAAAGCTTAAAAAATGGCGCTTTTTATGAAGTCATGGCCAACTATGGTTTCCATTTAAAAAAACGTATGTTTGTATCATATGTCAAAAATGACAGGCTTTAGAGAAAAACGGAGGACACAATCTCATTAAGGATGTGATTATCTACAACTTTTATCTGAAAACGTTTTGTCTAAAATAGCTTATAATGGAATTACGGACAATTTTTAAAATAGCCGAAATTTGTTTTTTTCGAAATATCTAGGAAGCCATGAACTTTTTCAAAAATCTGAAAGGCGCATATTTAGGACCCCACAAAACTGCAATTCTTTCCCCATTTAACCGACTCTCTATCTCCATTAGTTTCCGAGATACCCATAGAGAACATCGTAGGAAACTCACCCTGTATATATTTTTTTAACTTAGTAATTTTATACAGGTACGGACGAAAAATTATTACTCTTCAAAACAGTTAAAACAGATGTGGCGCTCCCTACAAATAGGAGTCATATTTTATCCCGGTCATCAAAATCAAATTTCTCATGCCAAAACAGTCCTAGAAACCAATTTTCATCCACATATTGATGTTACTTCAGAAATTATTTAGAAACAATCGAAATAAAAATGAAATTTCTACACCCTGTATCTCCAAAACTAACCATTTTAGGACATACATTATGTAAATTTATACGAACTTTTTTACTTATTTTTATCTGCAGGATGTGCTGCCGAAATTTCCGGAATACAGTTCGGACCACTCTGTATTTAATCATTATGTAATATTTTAAACTAAATAATAATAAAATTCTGATAAAAAGAATACTTCAGTCCTATCAAAAACATAACATGTAAAAAAAATGCCAACAACAAAAAGTGTCGCAACGCAGACTTGGCATTCAAAGCGACCGAGACTTTGTTGGAACCACAACAGTCAAAACTCATTCGTGTAACTCGTGTGGACTGTTGAGGCAACGCTACCGGTAGCGGTTAGACACTTGATTTTTATTATTTATTTTTTGATTAATTAAAATAAATTTATTAAAAAAATTGAAGCGAAACGAGGAAATAAATCATCCGTGATTTCTTGTATGTTAGTTGATTCGTTTGTTAGATAAATTATATAATTTAGTATATTTCTAATTATCTTTTATTAATAATTTTTCTTTTCTTTTCAGGTTTCACTGTTACAGCATCTCATTAAATGTGACAATTTTTAATTGGTAAGTAGCTATTAACACCATACAATGAAGGAAAAGTGTGTTAACTACCCCAGACACAATCATAAAATCTTTTTTTCATATTATTAGATTATAACTGAACTCATTACTGATCTACAAATATTCGCATCTAACAAATTCATCGCAAAAATCAGCATTTTTATCTTGATTCTTGTTCTGCACTTTTATCTTCTTTCTCTTTATCCTGTTATCTTGTTTTATTTGTTCTTTTTAACTGTTAAGGTGCGTTCACACTGGTTGCGCCGCGCAAATCATTTTTTTAACATATACTTTTGTGCGCGCTAAAAAAACACTTTAAAAGTGCATATTAAAAAAATGATTTGCGCGGAGCGGCGCGGCGCAGCCGATATGAACGCACCTTTACATATGCAGAGATTACATATTACATATTAAACAAAGGACGTTAAGGTGGGGACTGTAATAAAAAGGAAAAATTAAATTATTGGGCAAAACCTATAGTAAGATTAGCCATGAATTAGTCATATTTTAGTCATGTTTTCATGGCTAACCCTACTGTAGGTTTTGCCCAATAATTTCATTCTTCTTTTTTAATTACATTATTATACAGGTCCGAACTGTATTCCGGAAACTTCGGCAGCATATTCTGCAGATAAAAATAAGTAAAAAAGTTCGTATAAATGTATGTCCTAAAAGACTTAGTTTCGGAGATACAGGGTGTAGAAGTTTCATTTTTATTTAGATTTTTTCCAAATAATTTCTGAAGTAACGTCAATATTTGTATGAATTGGTGTGTGGAAGTTTTGTGGCACAAAAATTTGATTTTGATTTCAAAATGACTCCTATTTGTAGGGGGCGCCACCTACATGCGTTTTAACTGTTTTGAAGAGTAATAACTTTTCTCTCGTCCGTACCTGTATAAAACTACTGACTAAAAAAATATACATTTCCATAATTTTTTACGTAAAAAATGTCTCTTGTAAAAATCGCTACGAACAATTGTTCTCAAGATATTTAGAATGGAAATAGTCAATACATGTCATTATTGACAAAAAATAAGCACACTTTGAGTATGGTTATTTGACTGAAATAATAAATTTTTATTTTTTTAAATTAATCATAAATTTTTCTGCGAAAAAATTATGATTAAACAGTTTCTGTTTAACTTTTGGCACAAAGGATTTCAAATTTATGATTTCGGTCTAATTATTATTTAGTCAACAAGTTTAATTTATGTCAATGATGACAGGTATTAATAGTTTCAATTCCAAATATCTCGAGAACCATTACTCGTAGCTATTTTTACCAATAGACCTTTTTTATGTAGAAAAATTTGTAAATGTATATTTTTTTACTCAGTAGTTTTATACAGGTATGGACGAAAAGTTATTACTCTTCAAACAAGTTAAAACATATGTAGGTGGCGCCCTCTACAAGTAGGAGTCATATTGACATGAAAATCAAATTTCTCATGTCAAAAATCTCCCAGTCACCAATTTTTATCCAAATATTGACTTTACTTCATAAATTATTTAGAAAAAATCGAAATAAAAATGAAATTTTTACACCCTGTATCTCCGAAACTAAGCATTTTAGGACATACATTAATACGAACTTTTTTACTTAATTTAATCTGCAGAATATGCTGCCGAAGTTTCCGGAATACAGTTCGGACCACCCTGTATATGATATCAATTATATAACTTTTAGTTACGTAATCGAGGGCGCCACTTTTAAATTCATTGTTGTCAACAATGCACATATTCGACGTCGGGCTAACTAACAGGATTCAGGTGGTAGCTGTAAAAAATGTCAAGTTGCCACATTTATTTATTTATTTCCTGACATTGTCATTCGTTTTGACACTTTCGTTTTGTATTACGAGGTTTTGGTGGAGGGGGGTCAAAGCTCCACTAGCCACCCCAAGTGGCGCCACTGCGTATAACGTTTTTACGACATTTGAGCGAGGCTTAAATATTTTTTCGTCTGTCCCGTTTTTTTACACTCGTCTTCTATTTTTAATTTTGAAAGTTGGCAAACTTATATTAAACTGATATAAAGTGTCAAATTCAACGAGCGTAACCATAGTTTCTCGATATATAATTACATACAAGGTATTACTTTTAATTTTTTTATATTATTTGGAACGTTTGAAATTGTTTAAAAAATTAATTGTGGCGTTTAAAAAAATAGCATATTCTATTCGAAGTAAAAATGACTTTTTGTGGCTCAACTGTAGGCATGTCAAACGAACATTTTCGCCACGAAAAGTGTCATTTTTAGACCTAATAAAACAATATACTATTTTCTCGAATTTTAAACTACACCATTATTTGAAAATCATTTTTTACTCAATATAAAAATAAATTTCAACCTCCCTAAGCCCACGGCCACACATAAAGCGTTTTTAGCGCTTGGCGTTTTTTGCGTCTCAAGCGCTTTTTGCGATTTTACCGTTTTAAGCGTTTTTTTCGATTTGTGTCCATTGAAAACACGCAAAAGACGTGGCAGGTCTGCAGTTTTTATCAAGATGTCAACTAGTAACGTCGCAAGCTCGTGGATTCCCGGCCCGTTCAACAATCAATCCTGTGAGAAAGAGATAGGCGAGATCGGCGCGATTAACGTTGAAGAGACGAAGATAAAAGATGCTGGGATTAAATTGTGGACGGGCCGGGGCATACAATCGGCGATAAACACAATCTTCTGCTAGTACCAGTGGTGTGTGTAAAAGTAATAATTATTATTTGCCATTTATTTTACGAATTTTAGTTTATATGTATATAGTTTTTTTATGTTGTAGTGTTGTGGTTACTTGTTATAATTATAATATAATAAATAATTATAATTATTATAATAGAATAGTAAATATTACTAGTTGCTAACGCAATTTTAGGACATGATTTATAAAACTTTTTGGAGTAAAACTTCTTTACGCGCGCTGGAAGTGAAAATTCAAGGCCGTGACATACGAGCTAGCGAGACGGCCCTGACACACGAGCTACTTGTAACGAAAAGTGTTAACGGCTTAGAAATACGTAGTGACGCGTCGTGTATTTGTGAGCAGTCCACGTGTTTATCAAAAATGTTTATATTTTAATACAAATTTTATAAAAGTGAATCAAATTATTACATGTAAAATTTTTTAGGCGTATAAAACTATTTGTTACGTGTAAAAATTTATATGTTACACGTAAAAAACTATTTTTTACGCGTCAAAAACTTATTGTTTCTGGTAAAAAACTTTTCTTACCCAAAAAAAAATATTTTTTACCTGTAAAAAACTATTTCTTACACGTAAAAAATTATTTTTTTACGCGTCAAAAACTTATTGTTTCTAGTAAAAAAAACTTTTTTACCCCCAAAAAATTTTTTTTGCGTGTAAAAAACTATTTTTTACGCGTCAAAAACTATTTGTTTCTGTTAAAAAAACATTTTTACGCAGAAAAAAAACACTTTTTACACATAAAAAACTACTTTTTTGTGCGTAAGAAAATATTACTTTAATTTATTACTTTTTCAACATTTCAAACTACACTTTTTCAAACATTTCCTTCAAACTACACTTTTTCAAACAATTTTTGAATTTAATAGAATCTTCCTAAACGGTAGATGTTCTGTATAAAAATATTTTTAGATTGCTCTAAAATGAAAAAAAATGCATAATTTTTAATTTATTCTATTATTAAATATTACTTCCGCCTATGACGGGGTCTCATAGAAAACGCTAAAGACGCTACAGAAAACAAATTGATTTGTTTTCATTTGCGTTTTTTGCGAGACACGCCGAACGCTAGACGCTTTTGGTGGGACCACTCCTATATAATCCTGTTATTTTGTTTTAGACGCAAAAGACGCTTCACGCTAAAAACGCAAAAAACGCTTTCTGTGTGGCCGTGGGCTAAGGCCATCTTGTAAAAAGCGCCATTAAAAAAAAACGCTCGGCTTGCCCTCGCCAAAAATTATCACCGATGACCGGCCCTCTTTGACGCGTTTTTTTCTCGATAGTATGGTAAAATATAAATGAACAATTTAATTATCAATTTTCTTTTTTAAACTTGTGAATTGGGTTCAAGTATACTCGTTTAAATTTTCCCTATTACTTCCGATTTCTAGAAATGCAAAGACCGTTTAAACGCACCGTGCTCGAAAGAGCTTTTTTTCACGCCTCTGTGCATCGCACGGTCGGTCCGTCGAGAGCCGGAAAACGACTTGAGCAAGTTTGCAAACCCGCAAAACCATTAGGTGTATTTTGTTTTCCTTCTTTCCCGCTCCGCCCTTACTCTCTCTCGTTCTCTTCGTGCACGCGAAACGACTCATTTCCCGAAACAAGTCAATTTGTCAAAGTTAAAGCGCGGTTTTAACTCGTTTAGAGCTAGAGACCGGAGTATGTGTTTGTTACGTACGTAGCGGGTACTGCACACGGATCGCGGCAATGTTCACTCAAATACTAAAGCCTCAGCTCATACGCGTGAAGTTATTGATACAGATTTTTGAAGTGAAACTTCTTTACGCGCGATGGGAGTAAAAATTTAAGGCCGTGACGCACGGCCTTGAATGACGGTCAGCGAGTCGGCCGTGACGCGCGAGGTAGCGAGTGGAAAAGTGATAACGGCAGTGTTGCCACAGCTACCCCATTCGGAGTAGATCTACCCCTTTGTAAAACAATTTAACCTCGCTATCTCGTGATAATATACCGCCATGAAAAATAAGCCTGTGGCAACACTGAGTAACGATCTGAGCCATACGCGGCCAAGAAAATCACTATAATAAACTGCTTTTTACGACAAGTGACTGTACCAACCTTGATATATATCAATGGTCTGGTTGTGTGCTATAGGAAGTAAATTTCGTGCATATTTTCATCGATAGGTTTGTAGCTTCTGAATATCTAGCTCATTTGCCAGCTCAGAATTAGAATTTAGAGTTAGTAACTCGTATTTTCATTGGAGGATACTATCATATTTATTTTGAACCAATAATAAACGGGAATATTCGTATAATTTACTAAAATTACTGTAAATCAATATAAATAATGAATTATTTCTAATTGAGCTGTCATTTCTGTGTAGCTGTAATTATTAATCCGGTAAATGATGGAGATAAACAATTGTGATTGATTAAAATTTTATTTTAAGATGAAACATTTGTTAACAACATTCTTAGCATTCGAATAATGAATTGAATAATGACAAGTGACATCTGTCTAAAAAGACAGCGATTTAGAGTGACAATTTGGTTATGTAAAATTTAGAGTGACAATTTTGATTGTGCAAAAGAAATACATATTCTACTAGCGTGTACCCGCGACTTCATTCGCGTCGAATTAATCATTTGTAATGGTGATGACAAAGCAAAGCAAGAATTTCCATTAACATACAAACTGGATAAAATTTTCTCACATTTATGTCAGCACGACAAAAATCAATATTATTATATAACTTGGTAATATTTGAGGGGTAGTTTCATCTCGTTGGAATTTGACTTTCGAAAAATCCGTTTGCCAAAAATAAGCTTTTTACGTCAAACAGTTTAAGCAAAATCGTTGTTAATCAACACTCTGTATGATTTTTAAAAAAAAATCAAAATATGTAAAAAACAAAATAAATTATGCGTGTCCAAGCGTTTTCCCCAAAGACTAACCGTTTTTTAAATAACAAATATTGTAATATTTGAGGGGCGTTTTCACCCTCTCGGAATTTGACCTAACCTAACCCCATAGTCAATCCGTTTGCCAAAAGTTAGCTTTAATCGTCAAGCAGTTTAAGTAGAATCGTGATTGGTCATATTTTATGAAACACCCTGTATAAATTTTTTAAAAATCTTAAAATATGTAAAACAACAAAATAAAATATACGCGTTTTAGAGTTTTTCCGAAAAACTCGCCGGTTTTTAAATAAAAAAAACATTCTAATATTTGAGGGGTGGTTTCACCCCCTTAGAATTCGAGTTTCGAAAAATCCCTTCTTATCGAATCTCTATACCCTAAAGTCAATCCGTTTTGAAAAAATCAGCTTTATACGTCAAGCCCTTTAAGCAGGATCGTGATTAATCAATGACCAGATTTTTCGAAACACCCTGTATACATTTTTAAAAAATAATAATTTTTTAAAATATGTAAAAAAAACAAAATAAAATATACGTGTTTGAGCGTTTTTTCGGAAACTTGACCGTTTTTTAAATAAAAAATATTATAATATTTGAGTGGTGGTTTCACCCCCTTGGAACTGGAATTTCGAAAAATCCCGTCTTATCGAAACTCTACACCCTAGAATCAACCTGAATGCCAAAATTGAGCTTCTTACGTTGAGTGGTTTGAACAGGATCGTGATTAATCAGTGAGTCACTTAAGGATTTTATATATTAGTATAGATGAGTTAGAGATTGCCTAACGATTAACATCAATTTAAAAATAAATCCCCAACATGAATAATGAACAAAACATTTAAACAAAAACAGGCCACACAAAACAAATTGTTGGTTAGTAGCAGTTAGTAGTAGTCAGCGATATAGATGTATAGAATTATCGTTTTTTAATAAAAATTAAAAAGGCATTATAAAATTATAAAGCTTGAATAGTATGCGGTTTTATATTAACTCTAAAGTTTATAAAAAGCATTCATAAAAAAATATGTGTACTTTTGGGTATGACGTCATATCTCTTCGAATAGTAAGCGTTGTGGCTCCAGTGTTTTAGGAGGTATTGATGGGGGCCAGTTAAATAAATTAGCCGTTTTGACGGCCGACACCCGTACGTTGCAGGGGGCATTGATTTTACCGCAGCGCGAAATGAGACAAGAGAAAAAACGCGATGACGAAAAATGCTTTTAATTCACACTGGCTGTTCTTTTAAGCTTACTAAAATGTAGAATGCGTAAGAGGGGTGGTTAATCACTGCGACCTTAAAGATCTATTGTGTCCCCCTTTCTTGAGTTATCACACAATCTATAACCCATCATACCCCTGTTGTAGAGGGGACAGGGTATTTCCCATCCTCCTCTGACAACAGTTCTTCCTCCGAGGGTACACACCCTCCCACGGTTGGCGCTTGGCCCCTCCGTGCCGCCCTTCACAGTCGAGGAGCTTGCCTCCGGCTGAGGAACCCGTGGGGTGGGGGCTGGAGGATCTGTCTCCATTTTCTCCACCTTTTTAACTTGGTCTCTCCTTAGACCTGATACCGGTGTTGTCCCGTATCTATAATAGAGGATATGCTCTTTCTCTATTGCCTCCTTGGATTTGAGGTCAATTCCTATTGTGACGACCTGACCATGACCCTCCTTCCTCGAGTTGATGACCCGCCAACTCGATGTCCTTACATTGAAGTTCTGGCCTTGGATAAGGCTCAGCAGGTAAGTGGTGTCTTTCCCCTTGCTCCTCGGCAGAAAGACCTTTATGGCCGCCCCTTTAGAGATGTTTTCTCCCTTCACTGCAACCAGTTCCGGCCCTTGCCAATTTTTAAGCTTAGGTGCGATTTCCACCAACCAATTCGCCGATTCTTGAGATACACAATCTATGAGGATCATGTCTACCCGAAAGTGTATCCTCCCAAAACGCAGATGACCCACATTTTGTAGATCGTTGTGTTGCGATCCGATCGCCACTACTTCGTCCAGTATAGCCTCTTCTAGAGACGTTTGCTGGTGGGTGGTCAGAGCAATCTCTGGAAAATCCTTTGACAGCACCGCCATTTTCACTTGTCCAGCAATAGCTGGTGATACGTCTCTGCTTGCTTCCCGGTGTTGGACGACTTTCCATCCTGGCTTTCTTCTCTTCCTGCCGGAGAAGAGGTGAGAAGTTCTCGCTCCCTCTCTTTCCCTATGATGGAGATGAGTCAGGTTGTTTCTTGGTTTCTTTACTCTCCCCTTTTCGGAGGAGTGGTTTTTCTTTTGCTTCCTCTGGAGCAAGTCCTTCGTCGAGCAGTCGGAGGTATCACCGTGCTTCTGCTCCGCTAAGACCTACTCTCAGAGGATCGTCTAGCCCGCCTATTTGATCCAGGCCGGGTAGAGGAAACGGTAACTTATGTCGCTTATTGGGTCTAGATGTAGGCTCCCGACCCTTGCTGAAGAAGGTGGTAGCTTGTGTGCCACTTGTGGAGGATGATCCCAAGCAAATGTCAGCCGCCCCTCCTGTAGTTTCCTTTGGATTTGGCAGTGTCGCTAGGGGGCTTCCCCACAGCTTCACCGGTGGTGTTTTTAATACTAGATCTCATAGTATTCCCACGAGTCGCTAGGGATAGTCGGTTCACTTCTACAGAGCCCCGCATGCAGAAGTAAGGGGTAAATACAATGGGATGCCCCCTGATGTCCCAAGATTGATGCCAGTAATGACTAGTCCTCTATCTAGCCAAGCATCCCTTTGACCTAGTCCCGCCATCGTAGGATTTAGGTTTTTGGTGAGGTTGTCTCCTCTTGGTCCAGGCGGTTAAGCCAAGACCCCCCCACACACCACAGGAAATGACCACTGTCAGTAGAGGGTGCCTGGTATGACGGACAGGGGTAGTCCCGTCCGGCATCGTTATATGTCTTGGTGCAATTCCCTCGCCACGACACTACAGCCAAGGACAAGACGATGAGTGAGATGCTTGTTAGACCAAGACAAGCGCTAGGGGGGATTCCCCCAGCACCTGACCAGGAGCTTCCCCACTAACGACACGGGGAGTAAGTTTACTAACTATACCAACAAAGGTGTGTTATATATCTAAATAAAAAATCAACTATGAAATATGTGTCTTTTAGAGAGGTATGTATAATAAAAGAATTTAATGAAAAAGAAAATACAATCTTAAAACAATGGAAAATTATTTCCAGTTTTTCGAACATAATCCAAGTAAAAAAAATGGCACCATGCGTAATGCAAACTTCCTTTCTCACAAAATCAAATATCACTTTTAGCACTTCCCAGCATACATTTTTAATAACTTTTATACAATCTATTTTTAATTCTCGACTCTTTCTAACTCCAAACCAAAAACAAATTATAAATTTACTGAAAAGCCGAATGACAAATAGGACTTACTTTGCAGAATTGCGAATAATAGACATGAAAGTTTTATATTTACCTTGGGAGTCTGACCAGGAAGCAATATTTCGTTCCTGTTGGATATTTTTATTAATTTCTTTCCAGGATACATCAAATATTCAGATTGCTTCCTGTGTGCAAGCGATTATAAAACCTATAAAAATCTTGATTCCCTACTAGAGCGTTTGTAAATGTAATTTCTTAAGTGACCTGTCAAATGTGATTTGATTGAGAAAATTGAATTCTTTTTGTTGAAGTTATTATACATATAGGATGCCCCTGGGTTAGCTTGCATTAAAAGATTACAGAGAAAATATCTAGATTGGAGATTTTTGCACATGTTTCACAATAATATCTCTCGATTAAAAATATTTGCATATGGCGATATCCGGAAGTACCGTGAGTTAACAGCATATTTCTTATTTTAAATGGGTGCCACCATTTTTTCATATAGATTTATATTGAAAATATAAATCCATATATACAGGGTGTCCGGAAATTAATGCAACAAAATTTGGTCATAGATTCTTAAAAAAAAATAGGCTACCCGTATTTTTTATTTTTGGCTTGTGGCCCCCTTTTCGGATTTACAGCCTCCTGAATATCGCCCCTAAAAAGAGTTTTTTTTAATATCTTAGGGCCCTGCTGAACGTTAAATTTGGTACACCTTGTTTGGTTTGAGTGGCGTCCCTACGGTATTTAAACTAAATATTATTGAAGAAAAAAATGTTACGCCACTGTTTTTTTTAAATAAAAATTATTTTTAAAATCTACACTAAATTTGGAACAAATTTGATCTCTTGGCTATTGGAACTTTGGTAGGATGCATCGTTTTTGCATAACAAAATAAAAACCATTTTCATACATGACCAAATCGCTAAAATTTTAATGTAAATTTTCATAGCAAAATTTGAAAAACGGCAATTTAGCTTTTTGGACATTTTGGTTCGCACTTAGGTAAATAAAAACAAGATTTTGGAAAATAAAAAATTATTTTAAACTTAAGTTTGCCGTTTTAAAAAAATTGCCATTGAAATTTACGGTAAAATTTTAGCGATTTAGTCATGTATGAAAATGGTTTTAATTTTTTTACGCGAAAACGGTGGATCGTACCAAAAAAAAGTCAAGAGGTCAAATTTGTTCCAAATTTAATGTAGATTTTAAAATAAATTAAAAAACAGTAGCGTACCATTTTGGCTTGAATATAGTTGAAATTAGGACGTAAGGGATAAAAATAAAAAGTTAATAGCATGAAAAAATGTCATTTTATGGTAAAACAACGTGTACCAAATTTAGTGATTTTCGTCCAACAGGGCCCTGAGATATTAAAAAAATACTCTTTTTAGGGGCGAAATTCAGGGGGCTGTAAATCCGAAAAGGGGGGCCACAGGCCAAAAATAAAAAATGCGGGTCACCTATCTTTTTTTTCAAGAATCTATGACCAAATTATGTTGCATTAATTTCCGGACACCCTGTAGATAAAAAAACGATATTTGGTATGTTAGTACATATGACATAAATTAGGATTGATTGACGTATTCAATTGTTTTTGGTGACTTCCTGTTTCACCGGAAATGACTACAAATGACACTCTGGATAGAATGACATATCATACTTTTGACATTTTCGCTTAAGAAAATTGTATTTTAAATTTCAATCTAGAGTGTCATGGCTGTGTTAAAAACAATAGAATGAATTTTATTAGGATTTTTTTAAAGCGAAAATGTCAAAAGTTGACATGTGATATGTCATTCTGTTCAGAATGGCATTTTCTATCGAATAAAGTAAAAAAAACGAGAGTGTCATTTAAAAATCAAAAGTTGTGGTCATTTCCGGTGAGACAGGAAGTGGCAAAAAACAATTGAATAAGTCAATCAATCCTAATTTATGTCATATAATAATATATCAAATCTCGTTTTTATCTTAAAAAATGAAAAAGTTATAGGGGTGAGCCACTTTTGAGACGCATCCGGTATAGTACAAGATTTGCCAAATTTCATAGTTCTAGGTCAACGGAAAATACCCTATAAATTTTGGTTCTCTTGAGATTGTCGAAATACAAGAGACATTTTTTTGTTGCATAAACAGCCATGTCTTTTTTTTACGTTAACTTAGAAGTTTGATTTTTTTCGACCTGAATATATGGTTTTGATTTCAACTCGATACCCCCACGCGTTCATGAGATAAAGCATCTTGACAGACGAACGGATAAGTGATCCTATAAGAATTCCGTTTCTTCCTTTTGTGGTACGGAACCCTTAAAATTATCTACAATTGATCGAAAACTGAACAAAACTAATTTATACCTAAATAATGTTAGTCTTGTTAGATGAAATAACAAAGATAAATGAGAAAATACTATTAAAAATCTATTTGAAAATAAATTATTTTTCTGCTACACAATTAGCTTCCCATTCATTTTCCACTGGAAAATATGTCCTTTGTAATTTAGTTAATTACTAAAGAATGAGCTGAAATTTATTAGGTAAATGTAGTTGGACGAATATAGATCAAACGGCATTGTGTAGGAGTCGAAATTAAGTTTAATTATAAATGACTAACATTGTACATTCTGCACTGTATTCTAAAATTTATGAAAATTTACTTACTTATCCTCAATTAAAACCTTGTTGTATAGAGATTAAATTTATATTTTTACAAAATAATTATTAACGTTGAAATTCCTATTACGCTATTACGCCATTTTTGTGCTTGTACTGGGTGCTATTATTTTAAATAAAGATAACACTTTAGATACAGTTCATACCAAATCAACTTTTAGTCACGTGATTAAGCTTGACCAGCACCCCCAGCGTTGCCCACTTTTATATATTTTCTTTTAATGAAAATATTTTACGAAACAAAAATCAATTAATTATAAATATATAAACAGTTACTATTTACATCAATAAAACTCACCTTCTTAACAGCACTTAAGGGACATAAAGGGCCATTACTACCGCTTTCCCGTTAAAAATATTCTAATAAAGATGAGTTTTTTGTGGTTATTAACTTAGATTAAGAATAAAAATAGATAGAGCAAGTCATTCATAAATTCACAAAATCGAGGTGCCTACATCGTTTTATCGGTGAGTGCCCCCACTACCATAGTTTATGGACAGCGGGGTAAAGAGGAAAGTGGTAGGGGAGTTTACAGCAGAAGAGCATCAAAACAGAATTTAACCTTGAGATTCATTGATGATAGTAAAGTAAAAGCCAGAGATATAGAAGTAGGTGGTTAGAGGCAGATAAAATATTTTGTCAATAAATTTTAAAAATATGTTCACACAAAACTAATAATGATTATAAATACATAGTATATGCTATAAAATATTTAAAAAAAAAAAAAAAAAAATATTAATATTCAATAATTAAAAGTTAGATATAATTAAAAGATATTATAACGTATTGTATATCGTATAGTGATTGATAATTGATAAACTAAAATGTTAATGGATCTATTATATAAGATGTCTTGTTATTTAGATAGTATTAATTACAAAAGAAAAATTATGGGCATGTGAACAACTATTTTTTATATTAAATATCAGTAGATATTATTTACAATAATAATATAATTAATATAATGTATAATTAAAAAGCAGAAAATTCATCTTTTCCTACCTATACCTATACCATAAATATATTCGGTAATTTTAATTGGAAATATTAGCACAAAAACTAAAAAAAAAACAATGTTCTGTAGTTTTCAAATTCATATTAGTATGAGAGTAATATTTTGACCAAACGAATTCTCAGTGTAAGGATATTTACATACCATATAATTTTGCATTAATTAGGTATTAATCATAACACACGATATTAATAAAAAACACAAGTGTTGTATTTTAATAATATATTTAGGGACTAAGTAAAAAATATAATATATGTATAATATTCTTACATTTACAGGTTCATATTAAATAAAATATTGTAGCCTGAAAAAATATATATTTTGTTAAATGCCACTGTAAGGATCCAAGCAGAAACTAATTTCTCATTGGCTTTTTACTTGTTGACATATGTATTTGCATAACAGATAAATATAAAGAGAAGCAAATAGTCTAAAAAAAAACGGCGTCAAGGCGGCTGAGGAATGACGATTGATAATTTAGCGAGGTCAATCTTTAACTACACCATTTAAAAATCATATTTACTTAATGTAAAAATAAATTACAACCTTAGAGCGCCTTTAAAAAATAGTACGAGCTAAGAAAATGACTTCTAGGACTTGACCTCACTGAAATTATCATATTTTCATTCCCAGTCGCCTTTGAAGCCGCTTTTTTCTCGATCGTATGGTTTCCTAACTTATTCAATCAATCAATCATTTATTTATTTCCATAAAACAATGTACAATTGTATAGGAATAGTCAATAAATTCTCTTAAACTAACACAAACATATATAATACAAAATATAAAAAACAACACAACAGATCATAATAAAATTATCATATATGTAGGCCTCATATTATAATTTGCAGGTATTCCTCCACACTATAAAAGTTCATTCTGAACAAATAATTTTTTTAAGTAAAAGTCTAGAATATGCGAATCTAATCACTATCATAATTTGTCTCTCAACAAAAGTAATTCTGTAGCTCTGCCTAGGGTTCACATCTCTCACTATCTTGCATAGTAGCATTACGTCAATTTTAAACATGATGTAAAGGACCAATTTCATATGCACTATGTAATTAAAGTAACGACTTCCACACCATGAATATCTTCACTTCCTAAACAAATATAAACATGAAGTTGGTGAATATAAATATCTACATTGAGTATACATTGTGAGCAAAATAAATGACGATCAATGACATTCACCATTATTAAATTTACATTTTATAAAATTGCTATAAATCTGCTTTCAAAGCCAACCCTAACGCTGTTTTTTTTTTCGATGGTGAGATCTTATACAACTATAGTGTAATTTTAGTAAAATAATATTAATATAATACCCTTATTAATTAATTCTATATGTATATAGATTTATATATATATATATATATAGAGAGTATATATATATATATATATATATATATATATATATATATATATATATATATATATACAAATCTATATACATATAGGGTAACACCTCTCATAGGACGCGAAGGCTCCAAGGAAAATGAAAGTGAATTTGTATGACTTGATTGATTTCTAAACCCATTTGTCATTTCAATACAAACTCCATCAACAAAATCCTTGAAACCTTCATATCGTATGAAAGGCACCACCATGTACACTTTTGAATCTGTGTATACACATTAGTATATAGTAATATTTATATTAAAAAAATTAAACTGTAAATATATATGTACTTACATATTGTGACGGAATAGGTATCCTAACAAGATCATAGTTCTTATCTCGTTATATGCAGGATCCTGATATCTTAATTTTAATTTCCTAGGTGATGTTGAAACAACTAAAAGACCACAAATCGCTACATAAATGGCTGTGAAAATCATCAGATTTTTAAATATTTTCTTTCAATTCCTTATAAAAAAAAAATCAGCTGTTCTTGAATTCTCTTTTGCTCGACTTTCTAATATTATGCTATGAATAAATCCTAACAGAAAACCATTTAATTTTTCTCTCACTATCTTTTAGAAATCTGAAATAAAATATTTATCTTAGTAATAGAAAACGTAAATAGGCATTATTTTTTTTAAATGTAACATACCACTATAATTTATAAACATACAAATTATTTGTATTCATAATTAAATACAAATATATTGATTTTAAATCGGACAATATTGTAACAAAATAAACATTACTTATAATATACATAATATATATTCACAAAATTATATTATAAAATAAATAAAACAAATTTAAAATAAATAAATATTTTAGGTAAATAAAACGAGATGTTGTATTACCACAGAACAGTACTTACTTTTGAAATGACACTCTACGATGTTTAAATTCTTTAATTCTCATACATTTTGCCAGTGTAGACCCATTTAAATGCTAATTTGGTCTTTTATATAAAATGAAACAATTATACATTAATAGTTTATTAATAGTTAAGAAATATAGAAAAATAAAGTATCGGCAAACAGCTGATCATGCCAATCAGCTGTTTATCGACAGTATTGACACTGTTGACCGCGTCCAACTCCCCTACTATAGAAAATACTATAACAGAGCGGCGTTGTCAGATTAAAAATTAATCCTAACGGCCGATGAAAAATGACGAAATTTACAAATATTTCAAGTTTATTTTTCTTGTAATCTTGACTGAATCTTAATAAGTACTAAATAAAATTATAATGTCGAAATTTTGGAAAGTAGTAAGCTAATTATATTATTTTCTTAAGATTTCCCCAAATTATACGTATACAAAATTAAAAATAAACAAAAGCGGAGATATACTCGGCAACATACTAAACAATAACAATAGGATGTTGGCATTCGCATAAAATGTAAACAGTTCCCCTGTTACCACAGGGGAACTGTTTACATTTTACATACACACATGTGTAGTGAATCGCGTTGTGATGTTATTAAGTTGTAGCATTTTTTATTTCCTTTAATAAAATTGAATTTAAAAATCTATTTTTATTTAAATTTCTTAGTATTGGCGCCATCTATTTGCTAGATGCCAAAGATACCAAACTCCATTTGTTACAGGTCACTTGTTTCGATATTTAATTTTTATTAGCGCATCTATTCGCTAGATGTCAAACTTCATTTCTTACAGTTTACTTGTCTTGTTTATTAGCGCCATCTATTCGCTATATGCCAAACTTCTTTAATTGCATTTCACTTGTCTGGTGAAAAGGGTTTTTGTTTTCGTTTCTGAAACTGAGAAGAAGGTCTTTTTCTGGGAATTTGGATCTGAAGAAAACGCGTTTCGGCGTCCGACAAATTTTCCAGTGAAAAGCACTCTGAATCTACTTTTCGATTTCGATTGCATGGGTATCCGACTTGGAGATTTGAAAACCTTGTAAAGTATGCAATCTAGAGTATAGATCGTATTTGTTTGGTTTCTTCTAGGAATGATCACCGTAAGTTTATCCGCCATTTTATATAGCCCTATCTAACTAAATTTTATTTCAGTTATTTCCTGTTTTACTTCGTTTATTTGAGTATTTAATTACTGGTTTGAATCGGCATATGGTTTGAATATATTTATGTGAAGCTGATTTTCAGACCGTAAGTTGTTTCTTTTATTGAGTATCTGTCCTGAGAACTATTTTATTTATAGAGTAACTATCACATGGTACTCAGTAACTATCACATGGTACTCAGTAACTACCACCTGGTACTCAGTAACTACCATATAGTATGCAGTAATAATGCAGTAATTATTGTATGTTTCATCCACTTTCATTTTGTATGGACCTATGCAGACCTTAAGACAGTGTTCCTGACATTACAATCGTTCTTTTGGCTGATATCGAGGACTTCTCCTGCCATAGTCATCTGCATCCACTTCTGTTAGTCTGGAGAGTACCTAACTACCTGTTTACATCATAAGAAACTATATACAGATAAGTCTTAAGTTTGATACACAAGGTACGCTTTTATTTTATAATTTTTGAGAGAACAGATTTAATAACCTGGTAAATGATCACTATTTATCCCACATATTGTAGTCAAAATTATTTTTATTTAACGTTATAAGTTATAATTTGATTCGTACAGTACACTCTCACTTATGTGATATTTTATATGAAAATTATTAACACATATTCATTTTAAAGGTTTTGTACACGACATGTTTCGAAACATCATCGTATTGAGACATACATAAATTTCACCTGTTTTATATTAAGTAGCTTACTTAGTTCAAAGAATACAGTTACTAAATTTCGGAATCTATTTAAAATAACGGTTTTATTGGGATCACTGTGACAAATTGATGATACTTGTGTTCGTTTTCAAAAAATGTTTAATGTAGGATAGTGTTATTTCTGACTTTTATTTCTGATAAACATAATAGACCCTAATGCTGTTGATTACTTTATTTTAGCTATGTTATGATATCATATTTTTCTTTGGTTTCTTACTTACCACTCTCATAAACAAAGTAAGTGGCGTCCTTTTCACTGTCTTTGACCATACCTATTAACATCAATATTAAAATCTCTGCAGCCTATATATTATCATTTTTTATTTTAATATTTAACAACATTAGAAAGTCACTGTGAGTCAGAAGCCTTACCTACGAACCCAGCTTTCCTTTAACCCTGAGCAACGGATTCTTTTTTCATTCTATTTGGGTAACGACAGAAAAGTCGTCACAAAGTCAGAGAGAGAAAAATGCCACATTTATCGGAGGTTTAGTCTAAGAGCTGGCTACATAAAAAATCTTATCATCGTTTCATGGCTAATTTTTTTGTGGGAAATATCCTTTTGTGTAGCCATTATGAAATAGTTATGTCTGCCAGCGCGATCCCGGGGCTTAAAGCGGGGGCGGCCAATCGAAAGGGGTGAAATTTTGCCACTAAAAATATTATAAGATACACGATTTATAATTGCGAAAATAGCTTTTATTTATTGTTAAGAAACGTGGAAAATTGTTGGCAGACATTTTTCTGGTCGCTAAAATGCCGACAGACAACGCGAAAGAGGCATGAAATTTTAAAAATTATCTCGAAAATTATTAAAAAATGAAATTTGTAGAATTAAAAAAATATATGGCATACATGCATGCTGATTGGTGGAATGTCATATTTATTTATTTTAAAAGCCGTATGCAACAGGGCAGACAAAAATATCGTGGCTAAATCATCTGCGGACAGTTATCAAAAGCGCGATATTGCTCTAGCGCTTTTAGGGAACGCTTGCTGCCTCATCCATTTAAGTATAGATAAATCATGTATACGATTATATTATAAATATATTTTTTTATTATTTCAAAACAGATATCATACATTTACTATTCGTCTCACTATTTGTATCTCACTCGTACTGCAGATCCCCGCTCTCGCAAACGAGTCTTCCTCTGAGTCGATCTCTGCAGCGTAAAATTTTTGTAGACTTACAGGTATTACGTTTCAATTGATAACGCAGCCAGCGTTTCCTGATAACGCTTATACAGGGTGAGTCTTAAATAAGTGAAAATACGTTTAAGAGTGATATATTTCGACCCCAGGAACACGTCTATGATTTTTTTCCCAAAAAAAGATGTAGAAAATCGTACATTATTTTTAAATTTTCCTGTATATTTTAAAATACTTTTTAGAATTGCCTGTTCACCGCCAAATTAAGGTCATTATCAACGGTAAAATTATTTCTTAACCTAGCTATCATGCTTACGGCTTTACCGAGGGGTCAACCACCATGTTAAAAAATGTACAATGATTTCCATATTTGGCAATCACTCATCAGTTATTCCCATGTATTCCCAAGTATTGCCACTGATTTCCACTAATTGTCAAGTATTTTTATATGATTCCCAAGTGATTCCCAATTTTTTAACGATTCCCATGTGATTCCCGATTGATTACCTGATTTCCTCGCTGATTTCCTAAGCAATCACCTGATTCCCAGCCAATTTAATTACGAAAACAATGCTTAAGTGTTTATTTTCGTTTTATTGTGATCGAAAAATATGTACTAGCCGCATCTAGCAAAAAAATGAATATTTTAAAACATCAGAAATTTTAAAAATATTTCTTCATTACGCCATAAGCAATAATAAGCATGATTTCTTAGAGATTTCATTATATTTCATTATAAATTTCAAGTTATAATAATTAAAATACACATACCTACCTACATTTAATGCTAAAAAATGAAACAAAATATGATAAACTGAAACTAAGAAAATCATTATGAATGAATGCGAGATTGCGAGATATATTAACTAAGTAAAACTAAAACATACATAATAGAGGTATATTTGACTTGTAAGTTAAACAGAATAAAAAAAAAACATTGTACTAAAAATATTAAGGCAGAAACCTACTGCAATAGGAACATGGCATTAAAAGTACATTGGCTAAAAAAAACTAAAATATTATTACCTATTTAAAAAAAGAACGAAACTGATAAATAGAATCTAAATAGATAAATTATTAACATTTAAAATCTTTGTATTGTTTGCTAATAGCAACCAAATCGTTTCTCTTTATAGTAAACGGATCACAGCCACATAATGTGATAGGTCCATGCAAAATGAAACGTCAATGAACTTCTTGTATATCGTACTTTTTGGACCATTTAAAAATATCCTTGTCCTGTTGTAAAAATTTCATTTAAAATTTTTCTGATTTACAGTTAATTACTAGCCCTAGATATCATTGCGTGTCATAGTAGTCATACCATTTAAAAATATCCTTGTCCTGTTGTAAAAATTTCATTTTAAATTTTTCTGATTTACAGTTAATTACTAGCCCTAGATATCATTGCGTGTCATAGTACACAACATAATATGAGTCTAGCTTAATGGACTCGATAATGGACAATTTAGTCTTAATCGAGGTTTTAATCAAAAACACCCTCTCCACCTCTTACTTCTTAAAACTGCATGTATGTATCTGTTTTGATAAGAAAATTATGAACTTACCCCTTTACACAATTCACCCACCTACACGTCGTTGATTAAATCATGAGTTAAATTGTATTCTCGCCAGATCAAATCATCAATGTGAATACCGCCTATTCATATTTGATTTGGTTCCAAAATTGTGAATTTCCCCTTCACACCCCTCACTCAATCTCTCTCTCTTTTTTTTTCATTAAATTGTATTTTTACCACATAAAATCATGAATCTGAAACTGCAAGGTCGTATCATTTTTTATTCCAAAGTTATGAGTTGTTACCCCTTTTACACCCCTTCCTACCCCCTACTCCGTTTTTTTATAAAAATTTCTTGTTATCGAATCAAAACATAAATCTCAACACAGCATATTTGTATCCGTTTTCATTACAAAATTCTGAATTTACCCCCTTTACACCCCTCACCCACCCCTGTATTTCCGATTTTTTTTCATAAGATTGAGTGCATAAAACATAAAATCCCCGATAAAATCATAAATCTGAAAACCGCATGTTTGTATTTGTTTTGGTGCCAAAGTTATGAATTTACACCCCTGAACCACCCCCTATCCCCATTTTTTTTTCATAATAATCTATTGTCATCGGACTTACATTACTGTGCCAAATTTCATTAAAATCGGTTTACGGGAAGTGTGGCAAAAATCAATCGCAAGATTTGACAGACAGCCCAATCAGTCAATACAAGTTAAATAAAATCGTTTAATCGAGCGTTTAATAATAAAAATATGTCGTGACAATCATAAAGATACTTTTTAACTCTTGGTGCTCTTGTATTATTTGAATTTTATGATGATAATAATACAGCCATTTTAATTTAATTACATAACTTTTTATCAATTAGCTACTTTTGAAAATACATTTTTGTTTAATCTGAACGCACCCAAAAATCAAAATTGACAAATTGACAAATAAAATTTAACCTTATTACCGAGCTTGTTACCATCTGGCTCAATGACTAAAGAATATAAGGACATGTAACGTCCATATATACGGGCTACAACAGAATTTGTGACCTTAGACGCCATTCTTTTGATGGCAAACAATGAGTCATCATCTGGTCACCAGCGACAATTTTAGCGATTTTTAATAGTTTGTGTGTAGTGAACTTTGTATAAACTTTATTACATGGTGATTAGTTGTTCAGCTTTCAAGTGTAAAATCAGCAGCGATAAGAAAGAGCCAGGAGTTACGTCAGCTCCACCTTTTTAGCGTTTTTAGTTTTCTTATTGAATTTCGATAATTATTTTCTGATATTATATGTACTTGATGGGTGCTATACGTCGATACTATAGTTTTGTACCTTTTGTTAACATTTTAACGTTTTTTTTCGTAATTAATTAGTATGATACCACAGTATACACCATAGGCGTAGTCAAAACATTTATCAAAAATATAAATATCTCTTCAAACAGCTAGGGTAAGAAAAATAATTTGAATTTTTAAATAATAAATATTATACAGGCAACGAAGTATATTAAATAATATTAATAAAGTACAGAGTAGAGTACCTACTTATCTTACTGCTTTAGGAAAAGTTTCATCAAAATAAATAGAAGTACAGTCTGTTCTGTCCAGTTCTGTAGCTGGCTGGTATCCATGAGAGGGGAAACGATATTCTCTCGATATTTTTCGTAAAAAATAGACGACGCGTCCCATCAATAAAAATTCAACAAATTTGCAAGTAGCCAATAAGGCGAGTGGGCGGGAGTGCGGTGACGCACTCAGACAAATCGACGTATAATATATTGCTGTTTATTTAAATGTAGTTTATCCGCATTCTTTAACAGACACAGATCCAGCAGATGTACTGTACGTCTACTAGATCTGTGTCTATGAAAGGAATGCGGGACAAAAACATTTAATCAAACAGCAATATATCTTATACGTCGACTTGACGAGTACGTCACCGCAAATCGCTCCGCCCACCAATTTTTATTTATGGGACGCGTCGTCTAATTTTTACGAAAAACATCGAGAGAATATAGTTTCCCTCTCAAGGATACTCCGTACCTACAGAACGGATAGACGTACTGCACACATGCGAACGGGGACGCGGCGTCGTGAAAACTTTGTATAATGACATGTGATTTCTAGGTTAGGATGAGGTGATTCCCAACGATTACCACATCATTCCCAGCGATTGCCAGTTGATTCCTAGGTAATTCCCAGGGATTCCCATGTGATTCCCAGATATTCCCATGTGATTCCCAGATATTCTCAGGGATTTCCATGTATTCCCAGTTGATTGCCATGTTATTCCCAGGAAAATGTACAATGATTTCCACTAGTGGTTTACCCCTCGGGCTTTACTTTATGGCTACGACACTAAAATAATGGATGCAAGTACAGAAAAAACAGGGGTCTCACAAAATTATTTAAAAATAAATCAATTTCTTTTTAAAATTTGAAACTTGAATAACTCGGTTATTTTCGACTTATTTGGAAAACTGTAAAAAGAAAATATGTTTCTTTTATCGAGATCTACCAGCTCTGAAAATATTATTTTCAGCACTTATTCAAGATTCACCCTGTAGAGTAATATCGCGGTTTTTATAACTATCTACCGCTGCTTGGGTCACGATTTTTTTTCTGTCCTTTTGCATACGGCTTTTTAAATAAATAAACATGCCATTCCACCAGTCGACTTACATGTATGCGATGATTTTTTTTTGTCAAATTCCATGCCTCTTTCGGGTTGCCTGCCGGCATTTTAGCCACGAGAAAAATCTCTGTCAACAGTTTTACACGTTTCTTAATAATAAATAAAAGCTATTTTCGCAATTATAACACGTGTACCTTATAATATTTTTAGTGTAAACATTTTACCCTTTCGATTGGCCGCCCCCGCTTTAAGCATCGGGATTGCGCTGGGAGACATGACTATTTCAATGGCTACACAAAAGGATACTTCACACAAAAAATTAGCCATGTAACGATGATAAGTTTTTTATGTAGCCAGCTCTCCGTCTAGTACGTATTTTCGTGAAGTAAAATCGCGGGTCGAAAGACGCTTTACAAGTTTTTTTTGGAATTATAACAATAGTATGTCCCCGGATTGTCTTTGCAAGAGGAAACACTTTCTTAATCGACATAAATTATAGAAGTAAAAATTTATTATTAACATTTTGAGAAAAATGCGTTCCTCATTAAAATTCTTGCTTGTTCTAAAATGGTTAATCCCGTTTATACTTTTTTAAATTTTCATAGCATTTTGAAAAACAAACATGAGAATATGGTAGAAAGTCCTAAAAGTAAAAAGTCGTTTTTATGGTAATATAATTTCGTTTTCATACTTTTATGGATTGGTAATTGTTAGAATTTCATTTAACGTCATATATTTTGCTCTCAATTTTGCCGTTTTAAAATGCTAAAGAAGCACAAAATTTATTTAGATCATTGCTACGGAAAGGGTGATAATAGTTATCGGAAAATATGATACTTTAACAACGGCAAAAAATATGACGTTAATCAGAATTAATAATAACCATCCACCAAAGAATGAAATCTAATTTTTTATTTCTAATGGATTTCGAGATACCGATTTTTGAATTCAGAGTTTTAATAGCCGCATCCAGCTTAAATGGATACACTGGTCTATCTTTCCTGGTATGGTTATATTAAATTTGTTGTTGAAGCTATACCTTGTAGCTGTTGCATCAATCGGTAATCTCAATACCTTGTCTGCTTTTAGCTCTTCGATTAGCTTCTGGTTAACAGCACTATGCGTATGGCTTATGTGCTGCTGACCGTGAATTAGCCTGCACTGAAAAAAAGGATCTCTCAGTCGAAATGAATATGACTTTGACCCAAAAGATTCGCGCTTTTCAATAGGGCAAAGAACGACGTTTCTTTGCCCAAAGCATTAACTATCTTTTCATAAGCTTTAAAAAATTACTTTAGAGACTAGAAGAATTTATCAGTCCAACGTATTTCACTCTTGACCCAAAATGAATATGCAAAGAAGTTCTTGCTACAAGAACAATAGTCTCTTTGATTCATGCAAAAATTCTTGATTGAAAAGGGACATTTCTTGATTAAAGAGACACTTTTCTTAAACCAATAGCGAATACTATTGACTCGACTAAAATTTATTTTGATCTAAGAGAAGTCTATACATCATATACAGGCATATTACGAGGTATGTTCTGTAAATTTAGGTTTTCCTGGTCTGTAGTAAGTAAAGTGATATTATTTTCCTCGATAGTAGTTATTTCTGCTTCTTCACTCCTTGATATTTTTTGGGGTGGTTCATCACTCTACAAATTACAAAGAAATGTTACATCACGATTAATCAAAATAAAGCAAATAAATTATTAAAATTATAAGCTTTGGTCACATTTTCAATTTTTTAATACGGCGACGACTTGAAATTCTAAAATTTTTGTAATTATTTGCATAAAAAATCGATACCTATATTCTTATTCTATCTATAGTCACACATGAATTATCTAAACAGGTGCATTAGGTAAATGTCTCTTACCTTCAAATATAGCAAATAAATGCTCTAATTTCCATTTTTTCAGAAACTCCTTTAAAGAATTCATATATCCTAAAATTTGTCCATAAAAAATGACAAATGCATGTTAATAACGATCACTAATTTGTTATACGATATGCGTTTAGAAAGCAAATTAGGCAAAATTCCAAGTGGAAAATTCCAAGCAACAAAACCCGTGCGTACTATGATGTACGACTGATCGGACTGCCGATTGAATGTATATACCGTCCTTCGTCATCGTCTTTGCGTGTCGTTATTATTTTTCATAAAAAGAGTATTTAGCTATTGGAAAAATGGCCATGTTTCTTGAATAAAGTACTTCCTAGCGTATTTTTCTTATTATCTTAAAACAAATTAACATGCACTTGGTTGAATGAAAATAGATTCAAGAGAAATTTTCGAATCGAAGAGAACCAGTGTTCTTGAGTTTTTTACGCTAAAATAAATTCTCTTGTCACTAAATTTTTTTTTCAAGAACGATGACGACTTTAGTTCAAGTCTATCTTTTTTTATCAGTGTGTGCATAACAGATATAACTAAAATCGCCTTGTATGAATATATGTAGTGGTGGTAAGTTCAACAAGACTTCCATCGCATTTGTGGGAGTGATTTTTATGGCCCCCGTTACACACAGGCACGCAAGCCTTTTTGTGAAACTTAACAGCCTTATAGCACCCACTTGCGATGTCTTTGTCCACCACGCCACCGACCTGTAGGTCTTATTATCCTTGTGCATAACCATAGAGTCATTTTAGGGTTAAGTCCCTAGTTTTTTCCACACATCCTTTTGCACCTACCTAAAGAGATGGCAGCCTTCTGTGTTGCTTTCGCTATATGTGTATTCCTGTATTTGATCAAAAAACATCCCAAGGTACTTTGTCTCTTTGGCAAATAAAATCTCCGTTTCTCCTAGCTCTGGTGGTTTTAGGCCTTTTGGCTGTCAGTCTCTCTTGTTTGCACCACTTGTCTACATTGTTTAGGCTGTGCCGCCTTTTTACTTTTTTGTATACTATTTTTATTTTATATAGAAAAAACCTTTAAACCTTTTAGCTCCATTTACAGTTACGTAGATGAAGCAAGCTTAAAATTATAATAACTATACAACATTTTTTGCAGTCACTCGGTATGTAGATGTCTTAAAAAATGTTGGTGACCTATTATTATTTCTTGGAAATTTCATTAATTTTCGTTATTAATATCCCATTTGAAAAAAAAATAATTTAAAAATATCTTTGGCTAAAAGTGAAACGAAAACGTAACATTTTTATGAAATCTCTTTATTCTGCAGTAATTATTTTATTTAATCCGCCGAGGCTTCGGGACATCTCTCGCTTCTGATGATTAATTAGTCCCGGCGATATTTGGTGGGCGCAGTGGAACACACAGCGGCCCGAAGCAATTTAAAAAATAATTTATCAACGGGAGCATCGAGACGTATTCAAAACTATAATTAAAATTGAATTGGTACTAAGCTGTTAGACAAAACGCAAAACGTAATTTCTAGACAACCAAGAAACAGAATTTATTTGTGATATTATTCATAAAGACGTTGATTAAGACTGTTTCGAAATAATTTTAGAACTGAAATAAAATATCTTCTTGAAATGATATTTCCTATTCAATGGAACATAATCCTAGGCTGCAGCCTAACATGATTTGTTCTCTTAATATCTCCCGTTAGAGAGAAAATAATAAGTTGCGGTTTGCGCTGATATTTTAGAAATGTTGTGATCTGTTTAACTGGGCAGAGAGAAACATAACCTGCTATTAATTATTTTATACAAAAAATTCAAAAGCGCTATATATGTTATGATGTCAAAAGGCGCCCTCTAGCTACCACGAAAAAATCTATGGAAACAAAATTTATACTGGACATTACTATGAAGGAAAAGCTCTTTTAAACGTGCGAGCCCTAGTTTGTTTAAATCGGCTAAGCTAAACCAGAGTTGTTTGGGGCAAGGCTTACCAACTGGTAATGAGAAAGTTTATCGGCCGACGCAACGCTCCCGTTACAGATAACATAATAGAAAAACAGATCACAACATTGTTCCCTAAAGCTCAGTCAAATAGTTGGGATATACCAAAAAAATACCGGATGATGTAATATGGTTTACTGAAGAAGAGGTGCGTTCTGCAGCAAGTAAACTGAAAAACAAAAAAGCTCCTGGCCCGGACTACATACCGGTGGAAATTATCAAAATTGCTGCTATGCAAGACTCTCAGAGAATCACTGAGATCCTGAACAAGTGTCTTATCGACAGTTTCCAAATTCGTGGAAAATTGCCAAACTTGTTCTAGCAGAGAAACCAAATAAAGATGGAAGTCAAGACAAAAATATCGTCCAATATGTTTAATTAATGCAAGCGCCAAACTGTTAGAATGTCTTCTGAAGGATAGACTGGAGAAAGAACTGGAGGATGGAAACAGACTACACCCAAACCAATACGGGTTCCGCAGGGGCAAATCTACGATAGACGCGTTAAGCATTGTTACGAGTAACGTAGACCGTATTGAAACGAAGTCGTATAAGAACAGGGGATACGCGTCACTGCTTACATTAGACATTAAAGACGCATTCAATTCTGCCCGATGGACAGGAATTGTTGAACAATTAGGGAGCATGAAGATCAGTAAATACCTCATCGTTATGATTAAGTCTTTCTTGTCAAAAAGATATGTAATTGTAGAAAACGGTAAAAAACACAAGATGACGAGCGTGGTACCGCAGGGGTCCATTCTAAGACCGACCTTGTGGAACATCTTCTACGACCAGATCCTGAGGGTCGATATTGGACAAGGTAATCTACTGATTGCTTATGCGGATGATCTGGCTGTCCTGATCACCGCTCCGACCATCACTATCTTCGAAGAAAAGATACAACAGCTGCCCTAACTATAACCAATAAGTTGGATAGAATGGACATACATCTGGCGCCAGAAAAATCAGAACTAGTCGTTCTTGTAGGACATCGCAAGACGACGAACTTAAATATCGAATTGGGAAATTGCCACATCAGACCTCAAAAGGCAATAAAATATATGGGCGTTTGGCTTGATTCCGGGATGCGCATGACTACACATGTTCTTAAAATCAGGGACAGGACGGTTAATACCATCAAACAGCTGACCAGAATCACTCGCAATATTAGAGGCCCCAGTGACGGAAAGAGGAGAATGTTTGCCTCGGTTGTGCATTTGATGATCCTGTACGCCTCGCCCATTTGGAGTAGGGCAACAGACTATAAATGCTATGAAAAAGTCCTCGAGAAAATTAACGGAATGCTAGCCCTACGCGTAGTGTCGGCGTATACATTTGGCGTGTACAGTTTCCATAGAAGCTGTTCTCGCTCTAGCAAAAATCCCCCCAATTATCCTACAAATCGAGGAAAGAAATTTAATATACAGGCACAGCTCAGGGTATCGATCAGAGGCCAGGAAGATACTGGACAAATGGCAGAACCGATGGGAGGCATACCAGGGTCGAATTAAGATATTTATCCCGGACGTGAGGGTTTGGATAAACAACACGTGGACGAAAACGGACTATTACATCACCCAGGCGATGACAGGGCACGGTGCTTTTGGTGAGTACCTGTTTAAAATAACTAAGGCAGAATCCACAAAATGCTGGTATTGTGAAGCATCCGACACGGCCAATCACACATTATTCGAGTGTAGTAGGCATTTGGAGACTAGAGCATCGGCGGAACAAATATGCAAAGGTTAAATGACAGGAAAAATGTCGGCGAGCTTATGATGGAAAATAGAGAGAACTGTGAAACAATCACCAGGATGATGAGAGCTATCTTAAAACAGGAAGATGAAAGGATCAGGGGTGGCAGACACAGACATAAGTGGCGAAACAATCTCCAGTCTTTAAGTAATGCCGCAAGGCGGTTCCGAGATTGGAGAGGTAACTCTACAGATGGGTTTTTAGTGGGTACGACTCGGGTGAGAGGTGACCCCCACACTCTGGCTGTAAATGGCGTTTCCCATCTATAAAAAAAAGCTAAACCAGAGTTATTCTTATTTTAATAAAAACAGTTTTTTTTTAACTTTATTTTTATAGAGATAGAGCAAAATACTATATCAAAAAATACAATTATGCGATAGTAATATTTCAAGTACCTTTTTAAAAAGCACTGAAATGCTGCCGTCGAAAAAGCACTGGAATGTTGCTCTGGAAAGTGATTGCTTGCGGTAAGCACTGTTTTTATTAATATTTTAACTTTTCTAAAAGAAAAAATTTAAAAAGACAAGAAGAGCCAACGATTCTACTAGATTTTTGAATACCTAATGATTTTGAGAAATTAAAAATGACAGTTTTTTATTGCGATTTTTTTGGCATAGTAAAGAGTACTATGTGTTAGATACTTGAAATGTACAAGCTAACAAGAGAAAGGTTTTTTTAAATCTGGCACTCTATACGGCCAAAGAAAATGGTCAAAATGATTTACTAAGATTAATTATGGAGGATTTTGATGTATATATTAGAATGTAGAATGTTTAGGAGGGGAGTTAATCACCACGACCTTACAGATCTCTATTATGTGTTCCCTTTTCTTGAGTTATAACGAGTTATAACTCATCATACAGTCTCAGGGCTTTAACAAAAGCCAGTATCTGAGACGATTCCACAGAGGCCAGCTCTCCGTCCTCGACATCAGCCGTACCAAAGTTCATGGCACGAATGGTCGTCGTCTCGGTGCACTCAGTGATAAGGTGTTCTGGTGTTTCCCCATTTTGCCCACAGAATCTGCATTCGCCGTTGTTTCTCAGCTTCAGCCTACTGAAGTGTTCGTTGAGGAGACAGTGTCCTGTTAGAAACCCCGTGATAAACCGAAGATTGTTTTTATTTAAATCAACGAAAACCTTTGATTTTTCTCCAGTCGTAAGTTCTGAGGAACTTTTTCGAGTGTCTTAGACCGTTGAAGGACATCCATTCCAGGTAACGAATAGAGTCTTCCAGATTCTTCAGTTCCGCTTTCAGTTGGTTCCCACTTGGAAAACGGAACGGTTCTGGTCCAGTTATTGAACGCTTCGGTCCAGTTATTGAACGGTCCAGTTATTGTTCGCTTCTTTTCTAGCTAGATCATTTGCTTTTTCATTGCCTTCTATCCCTTGGTAAGCAGGCACCCAGAGTAGGAGGACTTTATTTTCTTCTCTAGGTAGTCTTTGACCAACTTCGAATTGATGGTTACTGAGTTGATCTTAGTGCTGCTTGACTATCGGATAGGATAGCAATAAATTGTACGCATCTTTCGATAGCGTAAATTTCTGCCTGAAGGATGCTGGGGTAGATGCCCATTGGTTCAGAGCATTTAGTTTTCGGCCTAAATACTCCTATCCCTGTCCCTGCTTTGATTTTGGAAGTATCAGTATACCACGTTATGGTATGGTTAATAAATATTATACTGTGTGATGAAAATTGCACCACCCAATATATGCTTAGCTATATTTATAACATTTTGTCGGTTGACTGCCGGCATGAAGTAAGGTAAACGATTTTTAATATGTATATATCGAGGTTTTAATATTATTTTTTTTTGAAAAATTTATATTTCGAGATATTTAGTTTTATCACCATTAGGATATTGAAAACATCTTGTTTAATTCGATATAATGTCGCTTTTTTAACTTGTTAAAATATAATTATTATTATTTAATAGTAGTAGGTAGTAACACTTTCATTGAAATTTAAATTTTCTAAAATGTCAAAAGTTGACATATCATATGTTATTCTATTCAGAATGTCATTTTCTATTAAATAAAGTAGAAAAAAATTGGGGATACCTTTTAAAGTCAAAAGTTGTAATAATTTCCGCTAAAACAGGAAGTGACCGAATCCTGATTTATGTCATGTACTAACATACCAAATCTCGTTTTTTATCTGGAAAAATCAAAAAGTTATAAGGGTGAGCCACTTTCAAAAAACACTCGGTATGCAATAAAGGTACTAAAAAGATTTAATAGGTACTATTCTTGCTTCTTTAATTAAGAATTAACTAGACCCACAGTGTGGCTGCTCTCAAAATATTGCCATTATTTTTTTTTTAATTTTCGAACTTAGAACGATAACATTCCAGGAATATTATCCTTTTTCCGCTCAACAACAAAATTATTATATGAAAGGAGCCGGCGTTTTTATCGTTTTTGCGTTCAGCTTGAAGATAATACGAATGTTAATAATATGGCTATCTCAGTTTAATTCGCCATATTTTTGGAATTTTATCCTTTTTCCACTCACCGATTCATACGGCCAAAGAAAATGGTCAAAATGATTTACTAAGATTAATTATGGAGGATTTTGATGTATATATTAGAATGTAGAATGTAGAATGTTTAGGAGCGTAATGTGCGGGAGTTAATCACCGCGACCTTACAGATCTATTATGTGTTCCCTTTTCTTGAGTTATTACGAGTTATAACTCATCATACAGTCTCAGGACTTTAACAAAAGCCAGTATCTGAGACGACTCCACAGAGGCCAGCTCTCCATCCTCGACATCAGCCGTACCAAAGTTCATGACACGAATGGTCGTCGTCTCGGCGCACTCAGTGATGAGGTGTTCTGGTGTTTCCCCATTTTGCCCACAGAATCTGCATTCGCCGTTGTTTATCAGCTTCAGCCTTCTGAAGTGTTCGTTGAGGAGATAGTGTCCTGTTAGAAACCCTGTGACAAACTGAAGATTGTTTTTACTTAAATCAAGGAAAACCTTTGATTTTTCTCAGTCGTAAGTTCTGAGGAACTTTTTCGAGTGTCTTAGACTGTTGGAGGACAACCATTCCAGGTTACGAATAGAGTCTTCCAGATTCTTCAGTTTCGCTTTCAGTTGGTTCCCATTTGGAAAACAGAACGGTTCTGGTCCAGTTAGTGAACTGTTCGCTCCTTTTCTAGCTAGATCATTTGCTTTTTCATTGCCTTCTATCCCTGGGTAAGCAGGCACCCAGAGTAGGAGGACTTTATTTTCTTTGCCTAATTTGTTGAGCTTCTCTAGGTAGTTTTTGACCAACTTCGAATTGATGGTTACTGAGTTGATCTTAGTGCTGCTTGACTATCGGATAGGATGGCAATAAATTGTACGCATCTTTCGATAGCGTAAAGTTCTGCCTGAAGGATGCTGGGGTAGATGCCCATTGGTTCGTAGTATTTAGTTTTCGGCCTAAATACTCCTATCCCTGTCCCTGCTTTGATTTTGGAAGTATCAGTATACCACGTTATGGTATGGTTAGTAAATATTATACTGTGTGATGAAAATTGCACCACCCAATATATGCTTAGCTATATTTATAATATTTTGTCGGTTGACTGCCGGCATGAAGTAAGGTAAACGATTTTTAATATGTATATAACGAGGTTTTAATATTATTATTTTTTTTTGAAAAATTTATTTCGAGATATTTAGTTTTATCACCATAGGATATTGAAAACATCTTGTTTAATTCGATATAATGTCGCTTTTTTAACTTGTTACAATATAATTATTATTATTTAATAGTAGTAGGTAGTAACACTTTCATTGAAATTTAAATTTTCTAAAATGTCAAAAGTTGACATATCATAGGTATGTTATTCTAATCAGAATGTCATTTTCTATTAAATAAAGTAGAAAAAAATTGTGGATACCTTTTAAAATCAAAAGTTGTAATAATTTCCGCTAAAACAGGAAGTTACCGAATCCTGATTTATGTCATGTACTAACATACCAAATCTCGTTTTTTATCTGGAAAAATAAAAAGTTAAGGATGAGCCACTTTCGAAAAATTGTATATAATAAAGGTACTAAAAAGATTTAATAGGTACTATTCTTGCTTCTTTTAATAAGAATTCACTAGACCCACAGTGTGGCGTCTCTCAAAATATTGCCATTATTTTTTTTTTAATTTTCGAACTTAACTCGGTTATCAATTTATTGTTAAAATGGTAAGGAGTAAATATGATTCTTTTGACCAGATTTACCATACTTGCACTTCTTTCTGGGACCCCCTGCATAGTTTTATAACTTTTACAATTATTATTCGATTTTTTAAAAGTCGATTTAAGTGTTAAAACAGCAAATGTAACCTTTATTTGATGAATAGATATATGTAGATATATGTATGTATAGTATATCGGCAACAGAGAAATGTTTTTTAGAAAGTGTAATTCTGATGTTCAGTTAAGATGGGAGAACCACAAAAATGATAATCATCATAACCTCTGATTTTAGATTAATTTATAACAGCTTTCTGTTATTTTTTATACTTTAAGTAGATAGTTACAATATAATTGAAGAGTGGAAATACCAAAGGGGGTAAGTGCCAAATTTTTCTATATCAAGTTATTGCATTAGAAGCGTAATAAATACCATGCTGCGCTATCCTAACAAATGTTACAAGTGCCAAGCGAAATCGTCTATTATTTATGTATATTATACCGGGTGTTGCATCGTCGAGCGGGACATAGGAAATCCCATGTAAATTTTAATGGGGTCAATTATTGGCTTCCCTAATTATTTTAGAGAATAATTCTATTTAAGTTTATTGAAGAGCACTAAAACCCACATTCAAAAGAATAACTTTAGATATTTTTGATTAGCCCGTTACGAGTTATCGCCGATTTCTTTTAAATATTTTTTTTTCCTTTCTTATGGCCCTGTATTTACTTATGAGCACCAGTCAAGGTAAAAGATAACTGTCAAATGAAGTTGTCATTTCAGAAATTTACCTATTTAGTGCTTTATTATTATTATTATTAAAAACTCATACCTACATCGAAAATATTAGCCATGAATTACACTACCGAAGAAAAAGTATTGATGATTAAATGGTATTATCAAGGAAATAGTTATCAAAAGGTGTCGGACATGTTTGCTGTTCTGTATCCGAATAGACCGATACCTGGAAAATCTACAATCGCAAGGAATATCCAAAGATTTGAGACCAAAGGTACCCTAATAAATAACTGCAGATGTGAAGCAACGCAGGAACAAAGAGAAGATGCAAGAAATGATACCGACTTGGAAGTTTTATTGTGCGTGGAAGAGAACGATGGAAAGATCAGCACAAGGACCACACAATATTATCGGGCCATTATTTCTTACGCGAAATTTAATTGCAGAATATTATTTGGAACTACTCGAAAATCATATTTTACCTGCTTTACATGATGCCGCTAGGGAAAATCAGGAAGTCTGGTACCAAATGGATGGCTGCCCGGCACATAGTGCCCTGGCTGTTCGGGAATATTTAGACAATAGTTTTAACGGAAACGTTATTGGCCTAAATCATACAGTAAATTGGCCAGCAAGGTCTCCTGATATTTCGCCAAACGATTTCTTTCTCTGGAGCCATTTAAAAAACAGGATATACAAGGATAAAAAATACCCAAATCTAGACGAGTTAAAAAATGCTATTTCTGCCGAATGCAATAGAATTTCATTTTACCAACTAGCGAATGTAAGAAGAGAATTTTATGATCGCCTGGGTTATTGTCTAGCAGTCGACGGAGGAATATTTGAACATCTTCTTAAATCCTAAAGTTCTAACAATTTAATAGTACCTAAATTAATAAGTTATTGAATATTGTAATAATACCATAATTAACCTTGTAATTGATTACTTTATTTTACTTTAATTCATATTAATTTGTATTTATAAATACATCTTTAAGATTTCCGATGTAGGAATGAGTTTTCAATAATAATAAAGCACTAAATAGGTAAATTTCTGAAACGACAACTACATTTGACAGTTATCTTTTACCTTGACTGGTGCTCATAAGTAAATACAGGGCCATAAGAAAGGAGAAATATTTAAAAAGAAATCGGCGATAACTCGTAAACGAGCTAATCAAAAATATCTAAAGTTATTCTTTTGAATGTGGGTTTTAGTGCTCTTCAATAAACCTAAATAGAATTATTCTCTAAAATAATTAGGGAAGCCAATAATTGACCCCATTAAAATTTACATGGGATTTCCTATGTCCCGTCCGACGATGCAACACCCGGTATGTATTTTAAAAGATATTTTTAAAAATTATTTTTTTCAGTTCTATTGTGTTTTTCTCGTTTAAGCAAAATAAAAACACTAAATCACCACAATACACCAAAACACTTTTACTTTTACACTGGACGCGCGTAGAAACGCGCGTCCAGTGTAAAAGTAAAAGTGTTTTGGTGTATTGTGGTGATTTAGTGTTTTTATTTTGCTGTGTAACACCAAAGGTTCCAACCCTCAACTGTAATTTTCTCGTTTATCTCGAAAAATAATTTTGGCACTTACCCCTTTCCCCTTTCCTATTTCCACTCTTCAGTTACTGTTTAATGTTATCTTACAACTTAGGATCATCGAATATCATATAAATTATAACTGAAGCAACCTCGATTTCGGTACAATGCCATTACAACTCATATTTATCCTATTATATTACATAATTTATTTAACCGGAACAACTTCTTTAATTAGCACTTAGCGATAACAAAGCAAGACATTATTGAATTTTATACTAATTTACTGGCAATTTACGCCCCTCGAAATAACGATGCCGTCGCCGACGCTTTTCCAATTGTTATTTCGCAGTTATTGATGCGAAAAGGTCAGATCACGTAACGAGTTTTATTAGTTGGAAGTTCTCGCCTGAAGCTCCACTTTTTTCTTCTCTTTAGTTTCGATCGCTTCAAAACTAGTTTTTCTTTAAATAAAAGCTAATATACCAAAGACATAGTGTCTGAAAATTACTATTTCTGTCACTATTGCTGTCCAAACTGCGGTTTATTGGATTTGATCAGAAAGCGTTATTTTTTTTCTATTCTTATTTACTAAATCGCAGACAAAAATTATTGTCTCTAAATGGCCAAACCTCTACCTATCCTATCTTATAAATGATATCGTTGATTAAATGAATTGGTGACAATTCCATGACAAGGCTGATTTGATTTCTTTTTACGCCTCGAGTGCTGTACGGTAGAGTCACCACTCGTTCTGCGGCCAACGCATAAAACACTCATTTTTCCTAATTCGGCCAGCGAAGGTATATCGAAGACGATGTGGTACTGAAAGCGATAGTGCTGCCATATTAATTTGTGTTATATTTATAATACGTTTTTGACGAAAATATCTTTGGATGAAAAATCGCGTTTATGTATAGAAAATTTATTCGTGTTAAACATAGAATAAACAACAAAAATAAAAATTCTTTTAGAGGTACTGAATATTTCGAATGATCATATGAAAAAACTCGTTTAGTTGGCTTGGAAATAACGGTTATTGACATTTACCATAATATTTTATATATGAAATAACAGCGATCTTCAGTTCCAGGCCATCTCTGACGGCGTGCTTTGTTTAATCATATATTTTATTAAATTGTTTAATCATAGAAAATCCGTACTGTACCCAAAATCTTGAGCATCTTCTTATTTTTTCAATTAACGGTAATATACACTTACTACTAGCACGCAGTCTCCCGCTAGCACTTAGACTACGGGTAGTAAAATGTTACATATGGCCTATCTTACTATACGGCGCAGAAACGTGGTCTCTTAAGGCTATAATCCTGAACCGCATCGAGACTTCCGAAATGCGGACTCTCCGGAGACGTGTGCTGTGGTCCGCACACGCCACCAACGAAGAAGTTTTAAGAACTGCAAGCTATGAACGAGAAATGTATACTAATATATAAAATCCTTAAGTGACTGACATACTGATTAATCACGATCCTGCTCAAACCACTCAACGTAAGAAGCTCAATTTTGGCATACAGGTTGATTCTAGGGTGTAGAGGTTCGATAAGAAGGGATTTTTCGAAATTCCCGAAAAAAAAGAGGGTGAAACCACCCCTCAAATATTACAATATTTTTTATTTAAAAAACGGTCAAGTTTCCGAAAAAACGCTTAAGCACGTATATTTCATTTTGTTTTTTTACATATTTTAAGATTTATTAAAAATGTATACAGGGTGTTTCGAGAAAGCTGGTCATTGATTAATCACGATCCTGCTTAAAACACTTTACGTAAAAAGCTGATTTTTGGAAAACAGATTGACTTTAGGGTGTAGAGGTTCGATAAGAAGGGATTTTTCGAAACACGAATTCTAAGGGGGTGAAACTATCCCTCAAATACTAAAATATTTTTTATCTAAAAACCGGTGAGTTTTTCGGGAAAACTCTTAAACACGTATATTTTATTTTGTTGTTTTACATATTTTAAGATTTTTTATAAATTTATACAGGATGTTTCATAAAATACAACCATTGAGTAATCACGATTCTGCTTAAACTGCTTGACGTTTAAAGCTGATTTTTGCCAAACGGATTGACTGTGGGGTGTAGAGGTTTGATAAGAAGGGGTTTCTCGAATCTCAAATTCCAAGAGGGTGAAAACCCTCCTCAAATATTACAATATTTGTTATTTAAAAAACGGTTAGTCTTTCGGCAAAACGCTTGGAGAAGCATAATTTATTTGACTTTTTTACATATTTTGTTTTTTTTTTTAAATATCATACAGGGTGTTCCAAAAAGTTGGGTAATTTCTTAACCACGATTCTGCTTAAACTGCTTGACGTAAAAAGCTTATTTTTGACAAACGGATTTTTCGAAAGTCAAATTCCAACGATATGAAACTACCCCTCAAATATTACCAAGTTATATAATAATATCGCCATATTGTTTTTTCTCATACCTACATAAATGTGAGAAAATTTTATCCAGTTTGTATGTTAATGGAAATTCTTGCTTTGCTTTATCATCGCCATTACAAATGAATAATTCGACGCGAACGAAGTCTGCTGGTACTGGTACATGCTAGTACTTAATATAGTTAAAGAAAGAAAAGTTTCCTACCTCGGCCGTATCCTTAGAAGAGACAAATATTACATTCCTAAATTAATTCTACAATGAAAAATATAGCGATGGCGAGGCCCAGGAAGAAAACAACATTCCTGGCGAAGAAACATACGGGATTGGTGTAACGTCAGCGACGCAGCCACCATATTTCGAAGAGACGAAAACGGCCTCTACACATTATATGAACAGTACAGACAATCGCCAACGTGAGACTAAGCACAAACCACAGGAAGAAGAAGAAGATATGATATCCTTCATTAGAGATTATCAAATACAATGTTTTGCTGGCGACACGCAACTCTATCGTCACTTTCATTATTATGATACAGTTAAAAGTATAAATGAAGCATTGCAAAGTTTGGAAAATTATGTAAATGTGCATGAATAAAAAGAAGACTTGTGTCCCTAAAAACTCTGACTTTACATTCAAAGTTAATAACGAGTATATTGATATAGTAGATTCTGTCAAAAACCTGAGTGTGGTGTTTGATGAAACATTAAGATTTACAAATCACGTGCAGCATCTCGTCAAACAATCTAAACAATTGACTTAAAATTATTATATATACAGTTCATACCAAATAACAGTTATTATTTACATCAACAAAACTCACCTTCTTGCACAGCACTTAAGGGAGTTACAAAGGACATAAAGGGCCATTACTACCGCTTTCCCGTTCACAATATTCTAATAAAGATTAGTTTTTTACGGCTATTAAGTGAGTTCTAAAAAGAACAATGTTCGACTACAAGGTCTGCTAGTAAACATTTTCAAGCTTAAAGTATCAGAACACTATTTATTTAAACAAAAAACTCGTAATACAAAACTGAAGTGTCAAAACGAATGACAATGTCAGGAAATAAATAAATGCGGCAGCTTGACATTTTTTACAACGGAGCTATCACCTGAATCCCCAGCGCGAAATTTAAATTCCAATTAGTCATCACAGCGCTGCGCCGAATATGTATATTTTTATTCCAAAATGAAGCCATTTGAGACATACATATGGTTCAATGCTAGACACAATTTAGACCTACATCCCCGAAAATATTCACAAATATTTTACTGAAATATGCCCATGCATCCAAACAGTTACATTTTGACAGTTGACTGCTTTGACAGATCCCGATCCGCTATATACGAAAAATTTACATAAAAAGAACTGACAGATCCCGATCCGCTTTATACGAAAAATTTACATAAAAAGAACTATAATATGTATATTAATTTTAATTAACCTAACATTAATTTTGATTAAATTTCCGATGGAAAGTCTCTATCAGTTAACATCCAAAGTCCGCATGATAAAACTTTTGGGTTGAATTGAATAAACTTTGGTACGATATAATTTATCTATAACAGCAAAATAACATTATAGACGTCTCTTGTGCGTGTTGTGTGTGTCATCGCGCGAAAAATCATTAAGAAAGTGCTATAAACTTATTTGTTTTATTTTTACTCTATACTACTAGGAAACTGGCAACAATGGATGGCCAACATGAGATTCTTTGTTAAAATATTTTATTTGTTGGATGTTGTATAAATACAACTTCCAATTCCAAATTCCGGAATAGCTTAAAAGCTATTCCGTTATAAAACCAGGTTATCTGGGTTGGTAAACTATGGTAAGGATAGATTTCTGAAAAATATCGGTAAAGTAAGGAGTAGTTTGATAAAGTGGAAAATGTCTTTCCAAAAAAATCCTTTATGGGTATTTCGCCACTGCACTGCAAGAAAATCTACAAAATAAAATAATTATTTTTTGTAAACACTTCTGCGTTAAACCTAAACGGACGCTGCTTTTCAGAAGTTATGTTTACAGTAATACAAATTTGCCTAGCAAAGAAAAAAAAATGCTTAACGTTTCGGAAAGTTATCTCTTTCCGTCGTCAAGCAAAAAAATACAAAAAATAAAGAAAAAAAAAACTATTTAAAATATTTAAATTCAACTATTCGAGAACACTTTACTTTTTTAAAACAGATACGTCTACAAGAAAACGTTGACGTTCTGTTAAAATTACATTTTTAACTTGATATTTAAGCTTCAAAATTAACAATTACTACCTGATAACAATCACTTAATAAGGTAAAACCAAAAAGCCCCGAACTTTCTGTATGATTATTTTTAAATTTTACGTATGTTATGTTTATTTATCTTATTGTATCTATTGTTCTTTAAAATCAAAGAAGCAATTGCCATACATTACTAACATCTACAGATGCATGAGCATACATTTATTTTTATTAGGTTTTACCTTATTAAGTAATTGTTATCAGGTAGTAATTGTTAATTTTGAAGTTTAAATATCAAGTTAAAAATGTCATTTTAACAGAACGTCTTCTTGTAGACGTATCTGTTTTAAAAAAGTAAAGTGTTCTCGAATAGTTGAATTTAAATATTTTAAATAGTTTTTTTCTTTACTCTTTGTATTTTTTTGCTTCCGACGACGGAAAGAGATAACTTTCCGAAACGTTAAGCATTTTTTTTCTTTTTTAGGCAAATTTGTATTACTGTAAGCACAACTTCTGACAAGCAGCGTCCGTTTAGGTTTAACGCAGAAGTGTTTACAAAAAATAATTATTTTATTTTGTAGATTTTTTTGCAGTGCAGTGGCGAAAGACCCATAAAGGATTTTTTTGGAAAGATAAATCCGCCACATAGGTATAGACATTTTTTATGGAAAATGTCAATACTCATCAATAATCTCATATGAGAACTTATATGCTTGAATTTACCTTTTCAATGGAGTTTAATGTTGAAAAATACTTTGTAAATAATCTGTTAAACTCGTTAGTCAGTTGAAGTTTTTTTGTAACAAAAATAAGATTGAATGACATATAATTAGGAAACAATCAACCAATCAGAAAAACCTGTATTTTTGACAGATAAATTTCCGGAAACGTATTCCGAAATAATAACAATTTCAGGCAACTCATAGAAATGGTCATAACCAATGTAAGAAATGGACTGCATATTAATAATATCGATACCAAATTCAGCCTAAATAAATGTTAAACAAATAATACCGTTTAAATTAAAAATTAATCTGGACAAACGTAAAATATAAATCCAAACTACAAGAAAAAATGGGAAATAATCAACGAGGTATCCAACAAAGCCAAAACAAACATTGAACATATCTTAGAAAATGGACTTATTTTAAAAGACCAAACGGATATTTGCAATACGTTTAATAATTATTTTGTGGAAATCGGGAGCAAGATTGCCGATAATATAAGTCACTCTGAAATAAACGATAAATTTACTCAATATATTAATTCATATACAATGTTTCTTAAACCGACAGACCATTTGGAAATTGAAGAAATAATTGGCTCTCTTAGAAATGATTCATCACCTGATAAAGATAAAATAGCAATTGAAACTCTTAAATCCATCAAAAATGTAATTTCAAAACCTCTAGCATATATCATAAATTTAATATTTGAAACATCACTCGTTCCGACGCAATTTAAAGAAAGTATTGTTATTCCTATATTCAAAGATAGAAATAAAATGGAAATGACTAATTATCGCCCTATCTCATTACTAAATGGTCTGTCTAAAATTGTTGAGAAAAGCATTAACAAGAGACTGACATCTTTTTTAAACGAACATAAAATTATATCAAATTGTCAGTTTGGTTTTCACAAGGGAATTAGCACTGAACAACCACTTCAGATTCTAATAGAAAACATACTGAGTAATTTTAATAGTAACAAAAAGACCATTGGTATTTTTCTTGATTTACAAAAAGCATTTGATACTGTGAATCACAGCAGATTACTGGAAAAACTTAACAATATAGGTATTAGAGGTAAAATTTGTTCACTATTTAAAAGTTATTTGACAGAAAGATATCAACAGGTACACATAAACGGGATACTCAGCAACACCAAAATTATAAAAACTGGGATTCCACAGGGAACTATACTGGGACTATTTCTTATATTTATCAATGATTTATTAAACTATAATGAATGTAAAATTATTTCTTATGCGGATGATACGATTTTGCTTTGTGAAGATTTTTCATGGGAAAGGACGTGGAACAAAGCTCAAGCCTCACTGCAAGACGTGAAAGAATGGCTGGATGCTAATAGACTGAGTTTAAATGTCTCAAAAAGTAAATATATGGCTTTCTCACCGACTGTTGCAGGGCAAAGTAGACAGTTGGGTCCCATGTATATTAAAGGTTTTAATGACGGAGTAATCCAAACTAATGTTGTGAAATACCTGGGTGTATTCATCGATCACTACTTAAAATGGACTTTCCATATAGATTATCTGGCTAAAAGAATCAGAAAGCTTATATACAGATTTTATCAATTGCGCAATGTGCTAGCTCAAAAACTACTTCTTATCGTTTATAGCAGCTTAACCGAATCAATTCTTAGTTACGGCATATCTGTTTGGGGTTCGGAGTATGAAACCACACTAAAAAAGTTACAAGTTTGTCAGAATTTTATCATACGCGTCATATTCAAGATTAAAAGTAGAGTAAGTGTAAGAGATATCTATACAACAAATTGTATCCTGAATGTAAGAGGTCTATATATTAAATTTATATTAATATTAATACATTAGAAGAACAATCTGTATCATGCGCACCACTCACACAATACCAGAAGTCAAGCTGCACAGATGACTCCTATAGATCGTGTTAGTAAATCAGTCTGCCAAAAAAGTATATCTTATAATCGAATAAAATTATATAACAGTTATCATATTATTAAAAATCATTTATATAAATTATAACCTTCGTTATACAGGAGATATTCTAGCCGTATTTTCAAAAAGAACATAAAATCTTATATAGTTGTCAATTATGTGATAATGCACTCCATGTTGGTCTAGAACAAACCATTATTATCAACCTTTAGAATTATAGCTTATATACTTTTATTACATATTTATAATGTTTTTTTTTCTCTTTCTTTCTGCGTGTAGTTAACTTTTAATAAGAAAGTAACTCTCAAAACAAGGCACAACACAAGACATTGTCTTAGGTGCCTTTATTAAAGAAACGGCTGTGTTATTTTATGTACGAATCTAAAAGTTAATAAAGTTTATTATTATTTATTATTATTATTATAATGGAATAAGTTTTCACCATTTCTTGTGAAAATCTATTTTAGATTTTTTATAGCATAAGAATGAAATAATATCTACAAAAAGAAATATCATTCCTCTTAATTTACGGTTGTTAGAATAACATTACCGCCGACGCCTTTCGAACTGCTTCTATTTGGTCATTATTAACGTGGAAAAGTTGAATCACGTAACAGCTATTATTAGATCGGGTCCATTTCTTCGACTTTTATTGGCCCTCACATCTTTATCTCGATATCTTGCAAATAAAAATAAAAATTTATATTTCTCATTGTTGTGTAGCCGCATAGCTCCTCTAAAATTAATATTTTTATTTAAATTTAAGTTCGATTTTTCTAGTATCACTAAATTTATAATTATTTTATCATTTTTGAATACCGGTAACAAATTTCCGGCTTTTTCAACTCGTGAAAATGCAGTTCAATTTTCATTGATTATTTTGGAGAAAAATTAACCTCTTTTGGTAGACGATTCTTCGGCTTCGAAGACATTACGATTCTTGTTAGTGAAGCGATTCAATTTCTCATAATGAATAGACTCTTACGATTCGTTCATTTGAACAAACTACAAATACATTTTGCATATCACGATATAAGCAGATTTTTTTCTAAATAAATTCACTTTCTTTATATCCATGTTGTTTGTTTAGGGCTTTTGTTCGAATCTATTGATGCTCACTACATAAATACGCATTCTTCATAATTATAAAGATGGCGTTAAATTATAGTTTGTTTTATTACTAATAAATAAAATTAGTATAATAGAACACAAAATTGTATTACTAAGATTATACAACTCTATGTATATTTTTCCTATATAGAAGGGTGTGGATTAATAAGTGATAATCATTTAAGTGATTATCGCTTGGTGGCCGTATTGTAATTGTCATTTTTTGAAATATTAATTCAGAAGTCATTTCTGCAAGTTCCACAAAATATCCGGTCAATTCTTATTACAAAATGGCAAAAAATGTTTAAGATAAGAAGGATATGTACTTTATTTCGTTGTATAATCTTTTGAATACAACTCGATGTTTTGGGATTACCTAATACTCTTGCCTGGCACTCAATGCGATACCGGCAACACTACTCTTCCTTCAGAGTCATAGTGTTGCCGGGTAACGCATTTCGTCTCATGTAAAAGTATTATTCCTCGTAGTATTATTCGGTAATCCCGAAACATCTTGTGGTATTACATTCGATAATAATTACTGATCTATATTTATATCATTAGTATATAATTCTAACATTTATTTTTTAACCGAGCCGTATTGTAGAATTAGAATTAGAATAAGCGGGAGGGGGGTTAATCTCTGCGACCTCAGGGATCTATTGTGTCCCCCTTTCTTGAGTTATAACTCATCATACAGTCCCAGAACTTCCTACGGAGACCCGTGTCCCTCACAGTCGAGGAGCTACGACCCAGGCCGGGTAGACGAAACGGTAGCTTGTGTCTCCTGTTGGGTTTAGAGGTAGAAGGTAGGCTCCCGACCCTTGGAGGAGGTGGTACCTTGTATGCCACTTGCGGAGGATGGTCTCACGCAAGTGTCAGCCACCTCTCCTGTAGTTCTCTTTGGGTTTGGCCCCTTGGAACTTTCATTGTTACTGTTCCCAGTGTCGCTAGGGGGTTTCCCCGCAGCTTCACCGGTGATGTTTTTATTACTATTATTACCAGATCTCAGAGTGTTCCTATGAGTCGCTAGGGACAGTCGGTCCACTTCTACAGAACCCCGCATGTAGAAGTAAGGGGTAAAATACAATGGGGTGCCCCCCGGTGCCCCAAGGTTGAGGCTGTCTGGTTGTGGCCCCGCCCGGTATCGTTATATGTCTTGGTGTAATTCCCTGGCCACGACACTACAGTCAGGGACAAGACGATGAGTGAAATGCTTCTTAGACCAAGCCAAGTTCTAGGGGGGATTCCCCCCAGCACCTGATCAGGAGCTTCCCCACCAACGACAAGGTCTTGCATCTCCTAGGGGAAGAACCGTATTGTAAGCAATTAATCAATTCTCACGATTCTTTGAACGAACGAGTCGCATTGTGATTCGATTCAATTTTTACGATTCTTTTTTAGGAATCGTTCGTTAAAATTTTATGGATCTGTGCTGGCCACGATTCAATTCAACTAACCGTATTCTAAGTAGTGTATCGAATTTCATGATTCATTTTTAATAAGCGTGTGATTATAATTTTTTAGCAGGATTGAGTTTTGTTTAAATAATAATACAGTAAATACTTCAAAATATATTGAGTTATGTCAGTCTTCAAAATTGGCATAACCTGATCTGCTTTGGCTGGTGGAGGAAAATACTAGTGATGGGATAACTCGAGCGAAAATTCGCTCGAGTACTCGATTATTGAAATAACCGACATCGCTCGATTATGAACGAGCGATGCAAGTGACGAGTTACGAGCGACGAACGCAAGCGATCCTAAAATGAAATTGAAATCCGATTTTAATGTGACATACTCGATAAAAAGCCGAGCGAATTTTCTACATACATTGCAGGTAGCAAATTTATACGACGCCGTATATATATTTATGCGTTGCCTATCTGAGGGACAAAATGTATCGACAATGCTTTGAAATAATCTAAATCAGGCGAACAAGCGAATCGCTCGTCGCTTGCTACTTGCCATTCATCACCGAAAGAATAATGTGCCCTGCGCGCGCTACTTACTGCTTGGCGCTTAGCGTTAACGAGTACTTACAACAAGCGACGCACAGTGGAGTATTAGCATGAAAAAGGTGATCGAAATTCGAAAAAGCAAATGTGTTTAAGATTTCCCAAAAAAAGATAAATGATAAGTCAAATCATGTCTGCCATGAATGGCGTTGCTATGGGTGTGTTTAGTTGCATTCATTTGTTTCAACGAAACGACAAAGTTGTTACTTCTCACACATAAGAGGTAAATGGCTAAATTCAGTGTTTAAAATTATAAATTGTTGTTGTTCTTGGGCTCCTTTTACGTTTATATTATTGTTTTGATTGAAAATGGCTCAGCAAGCTGCAGGTATCTATTCTACAAAAACATATTATTTACTTTGATATTCTCTATACTAACGATTTTTTTTTCAACTAAAATTTAAGCGTTCAGAAAATTTGATTAAATTTGTAACATTTTTATTATACTTAGAGATTTAGTTGCGCATTTCGAAGAATTCAGCATATTGTCTATATACGTTTTACTTAGTAAACATTGAACTTTCATACAGTAAAATAAAATTCTGCGACTTTTTGCGACTTAAAATAAACTAAATAAAGCGATCAAGCGAATCGCTCGTCGCTTGCTACTTGCCATTCATCACCGAAAAAATAATGTGCTCTGCGCCCGCTACTTACTGCTTGGCGCTTAGCGCTAACGAGAGTACTTACAACAAGCGACGGTCGAAAAACCGTATTTTTAAATACGAGCGATATTTCGCTCGAGCGATCGCTCGGTTATTGCAATCGCTTAAAACTCGAGTACTCGATTATTGAAATTAATCGGTTTTTCCCATCACTAGAAAATACTCCCTAAAAGACTTCAGCACTTATGACCCGATGACCGGGGCGGAGAACCTCTAGGAGAGAGGCTTGCCGCCCCTACAGAATCCGTCCGCCGCGCCACCGCCGCCTTCACAACAATTTTTTGTCGCCCCACAGGTACTTGGAGTGTTGCCGCCCGGGGCGGCTCGCCCTCGCCTTACTACGCTACTGTTTGTACCGGGTGGTGCAATAATAAAGGGCGTCGACCAAATTTCATTTCAATATAAACTACCGTTCTCCTCTACGCCTCTGCGGCGTATGAGAGCCACCACCCTGTATATAAAATTGCTATTAGAGGGAAAACAGTATATTCAAACAAATGTGAACTACCTAATAATATAATCAAACACTTAATATATTAACTTTTAACATGAATATTTTAACTATGTAACTTCCATATATAGCTTCTATTATTGTTTAAAATAATACACAGATTAAGAAGTTTGTGTCGTATAATAGAGAAATTTAGAAACATTTTGGCGAATCATGCTCTCACCAGTGTAGGCAGACAGTTTTCGAACTAGCAGTAAGTTTGCTTTTAAAGCGATACATCAAAGAGATCCCATATTGTCCCAGAAAACGACCACATTGTAGGAATCACTACGGTCGAGCTTTATGTACCCGAAATAATTTAACTTACCCTCCTCCCTCAAATTTAGTACGTGAACTTATTTCAGTCCTTGAAACCAGATTAAGGAATTTTAGCAAATACAGGGTGGCACTTCTCATACGACACGGTGGCTCCAGGGAGAAAGGTAGTTTATATCAAAATGAAATTTTGGGAGCATATGTAGGTTAATTGAAAGAGTTTTATAAAAACATACGAGTTCTACCACCACCGGCTAAACAACAAAGCCTACGAACTATACGTTAAGACGGCGGATCCCCATACGCATAATGACCACAGGTTATAAGAAGCGCTGCTCTAGGAAATGCGAGAGCTTGTCGTTGGTGGAGAAGCTCCTGGACAGGTGCTAGGGGGAATCCCCTCTGGCACTTTAGCTAGGTCTAAGCAGCATCTCATTATCTTGTCCCTGGCTGTAGTGTCGTGGCCAGGGAATTGCACTAAGACGTATAACGATGCCGAATGGGACTACCCTGTCCGTCATACCAGGCACCTTCTACTGTCTGTGGTCATGTATCACGAGCAAAGGCTGTGGGGGGGTTTGGTTTGGATCCAGAGGAGAGCCTGGACCTGAACCAGAGTTGCCTGGACCCAGAGGGAACAACCTCGCTAAAAACCTAAATCCTATGATGGCGGGGCCAAGTCAGAGGGATGTGTAGCTAGATAGAAGACTTCTGGGCTCAACCTTGAATGCCCAGGGGACAACCCATTGCATTCTCGTCTCCCTTACACATGCGAGGTTCTGTAGAACTGGACCGACTAACCCTTGAGCCAACCCCGCACTATAGACGGGTGGAGGGAAGCTTGTCGGGTAGAGGGTGAAGGTTAATAGGTAGAGGGTGAAGGTTAATAGGTAGAGGGTAAATATACCTTGTACGCAGTAGTGGACGGAAAATTATTAAAACAATAACCAATCTAATCAAGTTCAGTTGCTAATTGTAGCTCCCGTGAGTGTCTTTAGTACCATGCCCCTTTCAAAATTTGCCAGAAGGCTTCTGTTCTGTGACAATTCTTATGTGAACTTTGTAAATATGGAAAATGATGAGATGTGGGTGCATGAGTATAACTTGCATAGATACCATGATGGAGAATTTTTGTGAGTTTACAAGAAAATGCGAAATTACCCTGTGAATTTTTTTAATTATGCACGTATGAGGTTAAAGCAATTTCTGTAGATCAATATTTTTGAGTTTTTTCTTAACTCGTCTGCTGGGTCCCATTTCGTTTAGCTTTAGCTTTTCGTTTAAAAACAGCAGCAAATAATTTTTCTTCCATTTTTAGATCAAAATTACTTTACGCCTGGCTATAATACTACTAACTACTTTACGCCTGGATATAAAATATCGAACACGACTGATCCTCAAGTGGCTCGCTTGGCGAGTTGCTTTGTGGCTTAAGTTGGTGGAGGATTGCACTGCGGCTGGTTTGGTTAAAATCGCATGTTACGGAAACATACCTCGCGGGTTACTTGAAGGTTGCTTGGCGCCTCGATAACCACTACCCTCCAGGTAACTTGCTTTCACTGCGGCCTCAGCTTTGCGGTGTAATTACCTCAAATCCCAGGAGGCAATAAAGAAAGAGGGATATATTCTTTATTATAGATTCAGGGCAAACCGGTATCAGGTCTAAGGAGAGACCAAGTTAAAGCGATGAAGAAAATGGAGACTTCAGCTTCCACCTCACGGGTATGTTAGCCGGAGACTAGCTCATCGACTGTGAAGGACACGGAGGACTAAACCCCAACCGTGGAAGGGTGTATACCCTCGTAGGAGTTAGAGATGCCCACTCCTCGAAGGATGAACAGTGTTGTCAGAGGAGGATGGGAAATACCCTGTCTCCCCTACAACAGGAAGATCCCCATGTATGATGAGTTATAGACTGTATGATGAGCTATAATTTAAGAAAGGGGGCCCCAAGTAACAAAAATATCTCTATAATTATCGTATATCACGCTATAAAACAAAATGTTATACAACAGATTTGTTCCCAAAACATGATATAGTGCTTTATACAACATCTACCGAAGCAAAATAGGCCCAGGTTTATACAGCTCTATAGTTGGCATAGCATGCTATACAGATATTATAAAATAAGTAGTGATACACTTATACAGCTACTATAACACAAACTTTTTTCTGTTTTATATAACACTTATGTCTGATAAGGGGGTTGTTAGGCTATTTTTATAGAATGACCACTAACAGTTTTTAGAATATCTATAAAAGCTTTAAAAATCAGTTGCAAGAATGCTGTTTAGGTTGCTATAGAAGACCGCTAACGATATTCGTTTGTCCTTTTTGTCATCTTAAAAGAACAATTTGGTTCATTTTAAATTAATTATACGATAAAAATATTTCCTAAGTCAATACCTATACAGTTCTTTATTTCTTTACATATTCTATAAAACTGTCAGAAAATAATAAATAAATGGCGATGGCAATTAAAAGAATATACCACCATGATGAATTTACCTACTCTACCTAACTTCTTAAAACAGAAAATAAATAGGTTACAAGTTATAGATTATTCTACGCAACAAATTTTTCTGATAAAATATACATAAATTCTAATGCACAAAGTTGAAGCGCCTTCTCTTTTTTATCATTTTAAATATTTTTTCTTTAAATATTCGTAAAATTTAACTATATTTTTTTTAAACCTATTAGAAAAGTTATGAAACCTTTTCTAATAATCAAATTAATAATCGCCTTTTGCAAGGAACACTTACTAGTTAGTTGCTTTTTATGTTTTTAGTTTGAATTGAGAAAATTTGCATAATGGCGTCTGAAATAGAAAAACCTATATTATTTCTAACATGGAGGACATAGTTACAGAACGAACATTCGTTACAGAACTCTTACAGAATCTTTTGATTCTGTAATGCTATTTAAGCTATACCTTAAAAGATGTTTGCTGACATTTAAATCGAAATATTGAGTTTGATTTTTAGACGTTGTCAAATTTCGACCAGAAACTTAAAAGAGTTTTTGGGCGGCTTATTTCAACCACATTACCCGTAATCCATTATACTACTCATGCGCAGTGATAAAGAAATAACCGATCCAGCCTTATTTTGGTAGGTTTACACCGTAACACAGTTTATACCGACTCTATTGGATATGGGGAATCCAGATTTGATTTTTTATGCAATTTTATGCAAGCCTCGTATTTCGCGCATGCGCTTCATGGGCTGAAAATGTTTGCGGCGATCATCTCTTGCGTTTATCTCTCTTGGTTGTAAAGTAATAGAAAAAGACAAAACTACACCGAATACCGGACCGGATCTATTAACCTCCCCACATTATTTTGAAGCCATACTATCCAACCAATAGGAACACTTTCCTCATATTTTGCTTTTAATAACAATTCCAGTCCAGTATTCAAAGTAGTTTTCGCTTTTTCTATTACGTTACAACCAAGAGAGATAAACATGATCGCCGCATACATTTTCAGCACATGTATTGCATAAAAAATCAAATCTGGCTTCGCCATATCCAATATAGTTAATTAACAGATTCCTATACGGTATAAACTGTGGGTATGATGTGCGCGAGTCGATTTTTAACACTACGCCCGCTAATAAATATTACTGCTTGCCGTAATTTGCGGACCAGTTACATCAAACGGTAGCTTCAAAAGGTTAGTTCACAATAAAAGTTAATTAATGAAATTAGTTCAAAATAAGGTTGGATCGCGGTTATTTCTTTATCACTGCGCATGATCAGTATATCGGATTACGGGTAATGTCGTTGAAATAAGCTTCCCAAAAATCCATTATTATAACGTCTTAGTTGGAAACTCCCTGTACCTTCATATTTTAATATTTAGTGAATTACAAAAATTGTACGCGCCCTTTAAGTAACGAATCGATATTATTTTACCAATATATAATACTTTTATTACAATTTGGCAACAATGTGCCGAAAGTTTCTTTGACCATCCTTTAACGCGGCGGTTTTCAACGGTATACAACAAAACGATTCTGTAGTGTTTGTTTCTATATTATTATACGATAATTGTATTGCGGAGTGCAACCCTATATTATCAGTACTATTATAAGCATTGTGAAACAAAATATAACCTTAAAATTAAAACATAGATTTTTGCAAGTTTATTTATTTATCCCAAAATGTTTAAGATAGTGCAAACAATAAAACGGGGAAAAGATACATTAACGATAGTACCAACAGCCTGGGAACAAAAGAGAATTTTATTATGGCCTAAGACTGGAGCATCGAAACTATAGAGGGAAAAAAATTCTGTCCCTGATTAAATGTAGTTGCCCAAACTCTGAGTTCTTTGTGTACTCTGATGTTTTGTTCAAAAACCGATATATCTCCTTTTATGATGTCTTCATCCGTATTATTTGCTCCCTGATGGTCAGTTGCTATAGCAGACGGTGGTAATATATTGAAGTCGGTCGGAAATAAAAACTCGGACTTCGGTGTTTTCTTCATATGTATTTAAATTACCTTCTCTCTCAGCACTAACCGAGGGGCTAGAATTATTATTTTTAGTTACTCAGAATTATTATTTTTAATAATTTTAGCATACTTATTTGCAACTTTACATTTAAAATTTCCACTCTGCTTAATTTTATGCCAGTAAGCACCATCAAGATTCATTTTAAAACTTATTTAAATAAATACAAGATTTTACTGTTATTGTTTGTTTTATGAAGCAGCGTTTAGAGACATTAGACTTTTATAGTGCAAGCATCCAACTACGTTAAAATCCACATCATAAATATTTCTATAATCTATTTTTAAGCTATTTTTTAATCAATGATATAACGCTCCTATAATATAGTTCTAAAAATACTTATACAATGTTTTAATAGAATACCTACACAACTAGTTAAAAGTTTGTGTATTACAGTTCGTGAGAATAATTATACAACTTTTATAAGCACTTTATATGACCACTATAAAATTGTGCTATAGGAAGTCATAAGAATATTTATACAGCCTTTATAAAACCTTTAAATTTATAAAATAAATTGGACTTATAATTCAGATTGTTAGAATATTCTTACTGCAATGGTATATCACATGACTCCAAATTGTTACTTGCGGGGGACACAATAGATATTTAAGGTCGCGGTGATTAACCTCCCCTTTACTGATTCTACATTCTAATCAATATTGTTTAATAAGCTTCTCACTTTTTTATATTATTTAATAACACATATTATTTTTCTTAGACATTGATATTTCCATAAACCTTTATTGGAATTTCTCTTTTTCAATTTTCTTTAATAAACTTTTCGCCGCTGTTGTATTTTTTGAAAATATTTTATTTTCTTTAGTGTCTGATCTATTCATAAAGCATTATTGGAATTTCTTTACTTTCCCAATTAAATTTGTTTTATATGTGCGAGCTTTAGGACGCTTTCAATTCTACTTAATATACCCTTTTAGTTATTGATCTATCTCTATCAAAGCTTTATTGAAATTTCAGTTTTATTCAATAAAGTTTGTTTTATAATCTTTTCGTCGCTCTCTTTTATTTGATAAAATAGCAACGTCTACACGTATAAAAATCTGTTCCCGTTTTGCTGCCGCTGAAGAAACGAAACTACCATTGTGTACCCATTAGGTTTGTCTGAGTTCAGTAAATCGTAAAGTAAGTATTGTTCCCGACTTTACCCATTTGCGGTATTTTTAACACAATTGTAGTTCAACGAACAATAAGCCCTTGTAGATATTGTACAGTTCCTTTTTGCCGTGTCGTGGTTAATTTTAGCGACATAGAGGTTCGGTTTCTTTATTATGTAAATTAACGATATACACATGTTTAACTTTTTCACTCTATTAAGTTGCGGTAAACTTTATGACATTGGCAAATTACTTTCACAATGGCAAATTTCATCTTATCTGAAACCGATTCTTATCTGAAGTGTTAATGAAATTTTAACTTTAAGAAATATTTATACTTTTATTATTTTTAGCCGATCATACCAATACGCTATGGTAGGCTATTAAGATCGAAAAAAAAAGTTTTTTTAATTTCACTCAAAATGAGTTATTTGGGTCATAAATGACTTAAATACAAAATATTTTCATGGTGTCTGTCTGTCTGTTCGTCTGTAAAGGTGCGTATTCATTATCCGAACGAACGAACGAACGAACGAATGAAAGTGCGGTATATTTAGACGGGGACCGAACGCATGCGGCCGTTCGTTCGGTCGTGCGCTCGACCATCCGCTTCGAGTCGGTACATTATAGGCGTTCGCCTGCGTGCGCTTTCAGATTTAAGGTGCGTATTCATTATCCGAACGAACGAACGAACGAACGAACGAACGAACGAATGAAAGTGCGGTATATTTAGACGGGGACCGAACGCATGCGGCCGTTCGTTCGTTCGTGCGCTCGACCATCCGCTTCGAGTCGGTACATCAAAGGCGTTTAGACGTCATGGTACAAAGAATACAAGGTATGATCGATAGCGGCTCCAATTTCGTTCAGTTCGCGCATACCACCTGTGACGTCACTAGGAAAATAATGAATAAATAAAAAATAAAGAAAGTTGACAGGAGATCTGCAATTTTTGGGGTTATGGTTAAGAATTGTTTATTTTAAGACTTTTTAGTTCGTTTAATTTAATAATTACTAAAACCAGCAGTTCCAAAAATATATTTAAAAATAATAATTATCTATTAACATGGATTTGGACGATAGGTAAGAATACTGAATTTATTTCTATATTCGGTATAAAATTGTTTATTAGGTTTTTAGTTTGCGATGTTTATGGTAAATAATTTTCATTTTCATTGCCTCTGAATTCACATGAGGACAGAGTTGAGGATATCTATGGAAAAGTAACCACAAGAGGAATTGTTACATCATTTAAAAAATATTGGGAAGTTTATTGTTTCCCATCGAAAAGTAGAAAATGCCAATGCAGATGAACGTATTGTAATTGTGATAGAAGTAATTCTAAGGGTGAAGTTTATTATAATTAGTGGAAGTAATACCAAGGGTGAAGTTTATTATAATTAGTGACCTCTGCTTCTTTTTATATGTAGAAGTTTCTGGTTTTGAGAATAAATCGGTTGAACGACACCCAAAATTTAAAGGAAGTATTTGCATACCCAGAATATGCCCATCAAGGGTTATATAGCTCAAATTTCCTTTAATGGTAGGCAATTATTCAATGCGAATTAACTTTTTAAGCGACTGAAATATTAAATAGTTTACAATATGGTATATCACTAAAAATATATTACTTTTAGGTACAATTAGGGCCCGATACATTTCAAACATTCTGAACGAAATTGGAGCCGCTATCGATCGTACCTTGTATTCTTTGTACCATGACGTCTAAACGCCTTTGATGTACCGACTCGAAGCGGATGGTCGAGCGCACGAACGAACGAACGGCCGCATGCGTTCGGTCCCCGTCTAAATATACCGCACTTTCATTCGTTCGTTCGTTCGTTCGTTCGTTCGTTCGTTCGTTCGTTCGTTCGTTCGTTCGTTCGTTCGGATAATGAATACGCACCTTAAATCTGAAAGCGCACGCAGGCGAACGCCTTTGGTGTACCGACTCGAAGCGGATGGTCGAGCGCACGACCGAACGAACGGCCGCATGCGTTCGGTCCCCGTCTAAATATACCGCACTTTCATTCGTTCGTTCGTTCGTTCGTTCGTTCGTTCGTTCGTTCGGATAATGAATACGCACCTTAACACGATAGCTCAAAAACCGCTAAACCGATTTTAACCAAATTTGGCACAAAAATACTGTGGCACCCGAGAATCTGGCCATTAGTTTTTGGTGGGGGTGGAGGGTTGGTAAGGGGGCATGGGAGGGGGTTAAAAAACCAAACCAAAATTACAGTACGAAACGCGGTTTTCAATTTAAGATTAGGAATAATATTCGCAACAAAATTTGTAATAACATCAAAATCAGTCAAAATCGCAGTTTTTGAGATAAAAAAAATTGAAAAAAATCCTTTACTTTGAAACTAAAAGAACTGCCTACCTACTTTTTATTAACATATTTTAGTATGGGCGACTATACGTGCCTCCCGGCGAACATTTTTTATTTCTGAAACTATGAGCACTTTGTGTCAGCACAATTCAAGTTAACTTCATAACAGGTGAAGTACCTCTACTGGATGTATGTCTATGAAAGGAATTTCAAGAATGCAGACACAATATTCGAGTATGATCAATTTACTACAAAAAAACATAAATAAACAGCAATATATTTTATACCATACTTATGATCGAAATAAAAACGGCATCAGCTATGGCCATGAAATGAAGATCGCTGTCATTTTATAATATGTAATTTTATATGGAAAATGTCATCGATCGTTATTTCCCAGCCACCTGGATGCTGGTTTTTTTCGATCATACGGTAGATCGCTAATACCGTTCTAATAATAGTGTTTCAAAAAACATGTGCCATCTCTCGTGGATAAGATTTATTTTTCATATCAACCTAGGTCCAGTTCTGCTTTGTTTCGTAGCTACAGGGTGTTAAAGTTTTAATAATATTTCGATTTATTAAAATTTTCATCCAAGAACTTTTAGTGATTCGAATGAAATATTAAGGGTAAAAGTTACTGTAACTGCTATACAGGGTGGTCCCAACTGTATTCCGGAAACTTCGGCAGCATATTCTGCAGAGAAAAATAAGTAAAAAAGTTCGTATAAATTATGTCCTAAAATGCTTAGTTTCGGAGATACAGGGTGTAGTGTAGAAGTTTCATTTTGATTTCAATTTTTTCCAAATAATTTCTGAAGTAACGTCAATATTTAGATGAAAATTGGTGTCTGGGAGTGTTTTTCTCTCCTACTAGTAGAGGGCGCCACCTACATATTTTTTAACTGGTTTGAAGAGTAAAAACTTTTCGTCCGTACCTGTATAAAACTACTGTGTAAAAAAATATACATTTACGACATTTTCTACGAGAAAAAGGTCTCTTGGTAAAAATCGCTACGAGTATTAGTTTTCGAGATATTTGGAATCGAAATTATCAATACCTGTCATTATTAACATAAATTAAACATGTTGACCAAATAGTTATTAGACTGAAATCATAAATTTGAACTGTTTTTGTGCCAAAAGTTCAACAGAAACAGTTTTTTCATCATTATTTGCAGAAAAAATTATAATTAATTTAAAAAAATAAAAATTTCCCAAATTTATTATTTCAGTGAAATAACTATCTACTCAACGTGTTTATTTTTCCTCAATAATGACATGTATTGACTATTTCCATTCTAAATATCTTAAGAACGATTGCTCGTAGCGATTTTTACAAAGAGATATTTTTTACGTAAAAAGTCACAGAGATGTATATTTTTTCGCTCGGTAGTTTTATACAAGTACGGCTAAAAAGTTATTATGCTTCAAAACAGTTAAAATACATGTAGATGGCGCCCTCTACTAGTAGGAATTATATTGACATCAAAATCAAATTTCTCATGTCAAAAAACTCCCAGACACAAACTTCCATCCAAATATTGAGGGTACTTCTTAATTATTTCAAAAAAATCGAAACAAAATTGAAACTTCTACTACACTCAAGGACATACATTTATAGGAACTTTTTTACATATTTTTATCTGCAGAATATGCTGCCGAAGTTTCCGGAATACAGTTCGGACCACCCTGTATATTTTAATGCTAAAAAAGTGTCGATAGATTCATCAGGGACGTGCATATGTGCGCCACTGACTTTTTGATATCAAAATTGTAGTTATCTCTTGATATTTTATCGAATTCGGACTCCTTGATGGAGATAAAGGCAATTCAAATTATTATTATTATTAATAAATACGTATATTTTTTTATTTATTCCAAAAAAAAATATCTCTTTGTTTAAAAATATCACTAATGCTGAATGAATAATATTACTACACTGCACTGAACGACTGAACCGTGAGAAAGCATATACCTACATGTATGTACTATAAATACATATTCCATTCGAAAATAGTAAAACTATTTTGAGACACAAAATCCCTTTTAAGTTCTTATTTTTCCGACAAACGGTGAATCCGAACGTAATATTTTCCAATATTTCTTTTAAATAAGAGAGATATCAAAGAAACTGAAGTGAACCAATAATTTTAAACGATACAAGAGCATTTTAAAAAGTATTTTATGTGTAAGTAGGTATATTCCATAATACAATATGTGAGTAATACAAATTTTTGAATTTTTTTTTATACTAAACTATATACCGGGTGTTGCATCGTCGAGCGGGATATAGGAAATCCCATGTAAATTTTAATGGGGTCAATTATTGACTTCCCTAATTACTTTAGAGAATAATTCTATTTAGGTTTATTGAAGAGCACTAAAACCCACATTCAAAAGAATAACTTTAGATATTTTTGATTAGCCCGTTTACGAGTTATCGCTTATTTCTTTTTAAATATTTCTCCTTTCTTATGGCCCTGTATTTACTTATGAGCACCAGTCAAGGTAAAAGATAACTGTCAAATGAAGTTGTCATTTCAGAAATTTATCTATTTAGTGCTACATTATTATTATTAAAAACTCATACCTACATCGAAAATATTAGCCATGAATTACACTACCGAAGAAAAAGTATTGATGATTTAATGGTATTAACAAGGAAATAGTTATCAAAAGGTGTCGGACATGTTTGCTGCTCTGTATCCGAATAGACCGATACCTGGAAAATCTACAATCGCAAGGAATATCCAGAGATTTGAGACCAAAGGTACCCTAATAAATAACTACAGATGTGAAGCAAGGCAGGAACAATTGAATTGAATTAGAATGAGTGAGAGGGGGGTTAATCACTTCGACCTTACAGATCCATTGTGTCCCCTTTTCTTGAATCATAACTCATCATACAGTCCCAGGGCTTTGACAAAAGCCAGTATCTGGGACGGTTTTATAGAGGGTAGTTCTCCATCTCCAATATCAGTCGTACCAAAATTCATGGCACGAATGGTTGTCGTCTCGGCGCACTCAGTGATGAGGTGTACTGGTGTTTCACCATCTTCCCCCACAGAATCTGCATTCGCCGTTTCTTCTTAGTTTCAATCTACTGAGGTGTTCATTGAGGAGACAGTGTCCTGTTAAAACCCCCGTGACAATCCGAAGATTGTTCTTACTCAGACCCAGGAAGATCTGTGATTTTTCTTGATCATAAGCCCTCAGAAACTTCTTCGAGTGTCTTAGACCATTGCAAGATTTCTTCCAAGTTCTTGAGTTCCGCCTTTGAGTTGGTTACCACTTGGAAAGCAGAACGGTTCTGGTCCAGTTAGTGGAGTGTTCGCTCCTTTCCTAGCTAGATTATTTGCTTTTTCATTGCCTTCTATCCCTTGGTGAGCAGGCACCCAGTGTAGGAGGACTTTGTTTTCTTTGGCTAATATATTCAGCTTCTATGCATTCTTTGACCAATTTCGAATTGATTGATACTGAGTTGATCGCCTTTAATGCTGCTTGACTATCAGATAAGATGGCTATTTCTTGTTTCCGATAGTTCCTATCTAAGATAAGTTGTACGCATCTCTCGATAGCGTAGATTTCTGCCTGTAGGATACTAGGGTAAGTGCCCATTGGTTCGGAGTAATTAGCTCTCGGCCCAAACACTCCGATCCCTGTTCCCGTATTGGTTTTGGAAGCATCAGTATACCAAGTTATGGTATGGTCTTTTAACTGCTGGGCAAGCGTTTCGCTCTTCCAATCCTTCTTATTGCTCAATACTACATTGACATGTTTGTCAAAGTTGTACGTTCTTGGCATATCGTCCATTGGGAGTTGCAGAAGTGGTATTTCCTTTTTTGAGGGTGTTCCAAGCCCCTGATCTGACAATTCTCCCAGTACTAATTCCGTTAGTGACCATTCTAATCATTGTCGCATTGGCATATCTACCAATGACAATGTGCAGTGGTGTTAGATCTAGAATGACCTCCATTGCTGCTGTTGGACAGGTTCTCATGGCTCCTGTGATGCACACACATGCTAGTCTCTGGACTTTGCATAGGTTTAGCCTGCCGTCCGTTGCTCTAGTTTTGTGTACCAGGCAACTGCTCCATAAGTAATCATGGGTCTTACTATCATGGTATACATCCAGCGCAAAATGTTAGGGGAGCAGCCCCATCTATTTCCGGCCAGTCTTCTGCATATCATGAGAGCCTTTATGGCTTTGCTGGTAGTGTTCTTAATATGCCTGTTCCACAGGAGTTTACTGTCCAGGGTTATTCCCAGGTAAAGGCAGGAACAAAGAGAAGATACAAGAAATGATACCGACTTGGAAGTTTTATTGTACGTGGAAGAGAACGATGGAAAGATCAGCACAAGGAAACTTTAGGATGAAATAGGAATAGATCACACTACAGCGTTTCCAATTTTGAAAGGACATAAATACTATTTCTTCAAATATGAAAAGCACCAAGAGCTACGAGATGGGGACGAAATACGGCGGCAGGCGTTTTGTTTTAATATGATGGAAAGAGCAAACACGGATAGGGAATTTTTAAAAAACATATGTTTCATGACGAATGCACGTTTACCTTAAATAATGAACCCAATGTTCAAAATTATCGATATTGGAACAAAGAAAACCAACACAGGTTTGTCGAAACAAGGACGCAATATCCACAGAAAGTAAATGTTTGGGCAGGGATATTCGGACACAATATTATCGGGCCATTATTTCTTGCGCGAAATTTAAATGCAGAATATTATTTGGAAGTACTCGAAAATCATATTTTACCTGCTTTACATGATGCCGCTAGGGAAAATCAGGCAGTTTGGTACCAAATGGATGGCTGCCCGGCACATAGTACCCTGGCTGTTCGGGAATATTTAGACAATAGTTTTAACGGAAACGTTATTGGCCTAAATCATATAGTAAATTGGCCAGCAAGGTCTCCTGATATTTCGCCAAATGATTTCTTTCTCTGGGGCCATTTAAAAAACAGGATATACAAGGATAAAAAATACCCAAATCTAGACGAGTTAAAAAATGCTATTTCTGCCGAATGCAATAAAATTTCAGTTTACCAACTAGCGAATGTAAGAAGAGAATTTTATGATCGCCTGGGTTATTGTCTAGCAGTCGATGGAGGAATATTTGAACATCTTCTTAAATCCTAAAGTTCTAACAATTTAATAGTACGTAAATTAATAAGTTTATGAATATTGTAATAATACTATAATTAACCTTGTAATTGATTACTTTATTTTACTTTAATTCATATTAATTTGTATTTATAAATACATCTTTAAGATTTCCGATGTAGGAATGAGTTTTCAATAATAACAAAGCACTAAATAGGTAAATTTCTGAAATGACAACTTCATTTGACAGTTATCTTTTACCTTGACTGGTGCTCATAAGTAAATACAGGGCCATAAGAAAGGAGAAATATTTAAAAAGAAATCGGCGATAACTCGTAAACGGGCTAATCAAAAATATCTAAAGTTATTCTTTTGAATGTGGGTTTTAGTGCTCTTCAATAAACTTAAATAGAATTATTCTCTAAAATAATTGGGGAAGCCAATAATTGACCCTATTAAAATTTATATAAGGAAAAAAATTATTTAAATTTAATAAATTTATAGGGATTTTCTATGTCCCGTCCGACGATGCAGCACCCGGTATATTAGCCAAAAATTGTCTACCGGACGATTTTAAAATATATGAGTTAAATTGACGTTTTAAAAAATGTTCAGGTAGTAAGGTAGGTTTCGGCATCCTCGCCAAAAATTACATTAATAAATATTTCTATTATCTTTAAATAGAAAACAGGAAAATTATAAATTGAGCGAGACACTTAAAATGGTGTCCCTGATATCCCCCTGAGCTAGATAGGTGTAGGAAACCCTAATATAGTTAGAAAAAGCATTTAAATCTGCTTCGATTTATTTTTAAAACAGGGTGTTGCATATGAAATAACAAAGTTTTTATGTAAAATAAATATTTAAAATAGATCAGCAATTTTTGGTACCCCTGTATAAATTTAAGGAAGAAATAAAAATTTTCAGTTAGGTTTATTTTTCTACCTTTAAACTCAGGATTAATTCTGAAAAGTAATGTACAGGGTGTTGATATTGTATTGATTCTATTGTAGCATGCATATTTCAATATCTTTAAATATATCAAAAACCAAAGATTTTTATCATATTTAACCCTTATAATAAATACCTGTTGCGCCCAAGAATCCAAAAATGAGATAAAATAGTGGGTGTTCCGACATACTCTGTACATTTCAAAATAATTTTAAATTATGTACATTGCTTCCCCACATATCGTCCCATTGCTACCAAAAGTCACTAACTTATTTTTTATTACTTCCGAGAAAAATGCGTCTAAAGATGAATTGCATTGCATAAAGATGTTATAGTTAGTAACTATTCGGTATTAAAATAAAACATAAATAGCCAGAAATCGTAATTAATGACTTTTGCAATCGATTCTCCGCTTCAAAACATAGTTAGTGATTGAATTTGGTTTTTCGGAAAAATGTTAGTTAGTGACTTTTGGCAGCAATAGGACGATATACCCATAAAATATTTTGTTTCTACATCTTTCGTATAATCAACCGAGGCGAATGAGGTGTGCACCACCCTGTATGTATAATCTTGTTACAAATAAGTACTAGAAAATGAATTTAATTTTAATGACGGGTCAAATTATAATTCTTTAATGGGCTTCCTCTAATAAATACGCACCACAGAAAAAAAGGATATAAAAGCTGCAACGGATCAGTATCTCTTCTTTAGAAAGATTAGACAGATAACAGTACCGCCCCTTTTTAAATGAAACGTATTTTTAGCACGCTCATAACTTACTTAGGAGGTGTCGTAATTTTCGAAAAGTTACGATGCCTAATAGGGCTGTTTTATCTGGAAGAAGAATAATGGCGAAAGCGCAGACCGATAAATCTGGAACGGGACGATGAGGGCCCGGCGACTAGCAGCTTCACTGATTTCATTAAGTTTTCTTTTTCTCCGCCGTGTTAACATCTGGCTGCTGGATGACGAACGCCTCAAAAGAAGGAGAAACGTATGGACTGATATTAATGATGTAGAGGCAATTTGTTTGCCACCGTGGTATCATAATTACCTGTCTAGGAGGTGTGAAAAGTTTTGTCTTTATTTTGTAGTTCATTTTTCAGCGTGGGATGTCTTTCAGTTTTCCATGCTTTAGTTAGTTAACATGACACGCGTCTAGATAAGCAAAATAATTAATTATAATTTAAAGAGAAGTTTACAGAATGAACTGTGTATTCGTTTATGATACGACATGGTTTTGGAAAGTGAATTATTTATACGAAATTCGATCCAGAATATCTAAAATACGAGTCTTGAGTTAGTAGGATTACTGCAACTCTTTCGTTTCAAAAATTACGCCACAAAAAATACGTAAATTCAACTCTTAAATTATATCTGATTTTTGAAATGAAACTTCTTTACGCGCGCTGGGAGTAAACATTCAAAGCCGTGACGCGACACGCGAGACGACACGCGACAGAACAGGCGGGAGGAAATGTGGTAAGGACTCGTCCAATTTAAATGAAATTTGGTATGTCGATAGATTGAACCAACCTGACCGTGTACGACATGTGTCGCTGTGACAGTTAGTTTTGACGTAAGAAACGTCAAAAATTGATATCGTCTGATCGACCAAATGGGGGCTACAGGATGACGCCCTCGACGTTTCGAACCGATGCCGATGCCTCTAAATTTTGCTTAATTATGGTTCGATTGGAACAAAACTCGGCACATGGATAGTGGTACCCTAATGGAGTCCTCGCAGATGGGCAGACGATCATTTTAATAGATATTTTATAAAAGTGAATCGAATTGTTTATTAGTTTTTAATTTATTACTTTTTCAACATTTCAAACTACACTTTTTCAAACATGTCCTTGAAATCCTTCAATTTAATAGCTGTTAGTAAGAAGTTTCACTTAATATGCGCACATAGTGCACACACAGTTTGTTTTTATTAAAACTATTGTATTTAAATAAAAACAACTTTCAATAAGGTTACGTTCATTAATAAGTCAGTCATTAATAAGTAATTAATAAATAAATAAGTCATTAACAAATAAATACAAATGAACTTTTTTAATACTTCAAGGTAATTTATTGTAATGTATAATTTTAAATCGAATGCAAAGACTCCTCAATTCCGAAAGGGAATAAACTATAAATGTGACATTCTACTAAATTCTTTAGGATATAAATGATTTATTCCAACGAGATTTGATCGCTATTACTCCTAAATCCTAAACTTAGTTATATGTTAGTTATATATTAATACTCTGTCATGTTACTTTCTAATTTAAATTTTGCGGCGCAAATATTCGTGGGGATAAATAGTGCCAATTCGCTAACGAGCTTAGAAGGGCACACACAAGTATCCCTAGTTACAATAATTAAGTTTACCAAGAATCCATCTGACGTGTAATCCAATATGGCCAATAATTGTAATCGAATTATATTCTGTTTAAGGCAGGCGGATGGTCTTGTTCGCTTTTTCGAATAAATATTTGATTTTCGTCTGCTTGATTGATTGTCACTGATTAAAATGAGTTTGCATTCGAAGGAAATCAATTTGCCTTAGTAAAATAAATTAGATTGCATTGTACATCTCATTACTTCGATTGTAAGCCTCATTGTTAGCATCAGTATTAGTCATCTTTATTTCTGTAATAAGTATAATGACTTGGCAATTGCACAGCACCATAATTATAAAAGAATAATCTACCATCTCGATTACTAAGTAAATCTAAACAGTGCCCTTAAAAATAAAGTTTTTTAATTAGAATAGAATATCATCAAAATATATATTATATATTTATAACAAAATTGTTTAATAGGTGCTTAAAGAGAGACTAAATAAGTGAGAGACTATAATACTACTTTTTATAGTAGAAGAATTGCGTTGCGAGACATTTTTTACATTCTATATTTTTGATGGGATCTTATTTCTTTTTGTATGTTATCCTCCTATTTTTCTCTCGGATATCATTCAAAATAATATTAAAGAAGTTTGACTAGCATTTATTCATAAACTTTGAATTATCGTATAAAGTCAGATAATATCAAATGGATTAATTATTCTAGTTTTCGAACGACTTGTGTTTCCGACTTTCGTTATAACCTAAATATCAACTTTAAAAATGTTCAATTCATGATTTTACCATTTTTCTCGACTGGAAAGGCAGTTACCGGTAGCGGCTAGACAGCTAACTTTTAATCCATAAGGATATTTCGAGATTTATCATTTTTTCCTTCCATTATAAGCTTAAAGCTAGCTAAAATTCGAAATTTGAAGTTTGTGACAATTTAGAAGTACCTTAAAATTGTGATGATCGGTCAGTGAATCAATGTTGAAAATAAAGAAATTTAACAAGCGATAATTCATAAACTAGGAGGTATACTTACTAGATATTTTAGTACCTAGCCAGCTATAGTATGTCCAGAGCCCGACTCTACTTTTCTTCCAAGTGCTTTAACCGGTTGGACTAAAATTTTGAGAGTAAAAATTACTATGCGACATATTTTAATGCTGAAAACGTGTCGATATATTCACCAGGGATGTGCATATCTGCATACTGGAATATTTCTCTGAAAAAATGATATTTTGTCGAAAAATATTACAGTGATATTCAATATGCACGTCCCTGGTGCATCCATCGACACATTTTTAGCATTAAAATATACATTTATAGTAACTTTTACCCTCCCCAATGGTGATCTAAGACACTCGAAGAAATTTCTCAGAACTTACGACCGAGAAAAATCAAAGATTTTCCTTGATTCAAGTAAGAACAATCTTCGAATCGTTGTAGTGCGCTTTGGTTACTCAGCAATGTTTGTTTAATATTTGATTAATTATTGCAACTACAATAAAAACAAATTTTTTGTAACTAGGTTAGCTGATTCGAATCAGCTAACCTAATGTACTACATTGTCACGAAGTTTTTAACAGGACACTGTCTCCCCAACGAACACCTCAGAAAATTGAAGCTAAAAAACAACAGCGCATGCAGATTCTGTGGGGAAAATGTGGAAACACCAGAACACCTCATCACTGAATGCGCTAAAGCGAAAACCATTCGCCATAAACTTTGTTACGACCGATATAGAAGACTAAGCCCACGGCCACACAGAAAGCGTTTCTAGCGTTTTGCGTTTTTTGCGTTTCAAGCGCTTTTTTGCCATTTTACCGTTTTAAGCGCTTTTTTCGATTTGTGTCCATTAAAAACACGCAAAAGACGCGGCAGGTCTGCAGTTTCTATCAAGATATCAATTAGTAAAGTCGCAAGCTCGTGGATTCCCGGCCCGGCCCGTCCAACAATCAATCCTGTGAGAAAGAGATAGGCGAGATCGGCATCTTTAGCGTTGAAGAGACGAGGATAAAAGATGCTGGGATTGAATTGTGGACGGGCCGGGGCATATATTCGGAGACAAAAACAATCTACTGCTAGTGCCAGGGGTGTATGTAAAAATAATTATTATTATTTGCCATTTATTTTACGAATTTTAGTTTATATTATGTGTATAGTTTTTTTATGTTGTAGTGTTGTGGTTAGTACTTGTTATAATTATAATATAATATAATAAATGATTATAATTATGTAATAGAATAGTAAATATTTCTAGTTGCTAATGCAATTTTAGGATATGATTTATAAAACATTTTGGAGTGAAACTTCTTTACGCGCGCTGGGAGTAAAAATTCAAAGCCGTGACATACGAGCTAGTGAGACGGCCCTGACACACGAGCTCGTTGTAACGAAACGTGTTAACGGCTTAGAAATACGTAGTGAGGCGACGTGTATTTGTGGAGCAGTCCACGTGTTTATCAAAAATATTGATATTTTAATACAAATTTTGTAAAAGTGAATCAAATTATTACGTGTAAAAAAAACATTTGTTATAAGTAAAAAACTGTTTTTATTATTTTACGCCAATAAAACTGTTACGCGTAAAAAACTATTTTTTTCGCGTATAAAACAATTTGTTACTTGTAGAAAATTATTTTTTACGCGTATAAAACTATTTGTTACGTGTAAAAATATATTTGTTACACGTTAAAAACTCTTTTTTTACGCGTCAAAAACTTATTGTTTCTGGTAGAAAACCTTTCTTACGCCAAAAAAAATTACGTGTAAAAAACTATGAGCTAAACTAATTTTTACGCATCAAAAACTTATTGTTTCTGTTAAAAAAACCTTTTTACCCAGAAAAAAACACTTTTTACGCAAAAAAAACTATTTTTTACGCATAAGAAAATATTCCTTTAATTTATTACTTTTTCAACATTTCAAACTACACTTTTTCAAACATTTCCTTCAAATTTTTGAATTTAATAGAATCTTCGTAACGAGTAGATGTGCTTTATAAAAATATTTTTAGATAATACCCTAAAATGAAAAAAAATGCATACTATTTAATTTATTTTTATTGTATTATTAAATATAACGTCCGCCTATGACGGGGTCTCATCTTAGAAAACGCTAAAGACGCTACAGAAAACAAACTGATTTCTTTTCATTTGCGGTTTTTGCGAGACACGCCGAACGCTACACATTTTTGGTGTGGCCACTCCTATATAATCCTGTTGTTTTGTTTTAGTCGCTAAAGTCGCTTGACGCTAAAAACGCAAAAAACGCTTTCTGTGTGGCCGTGGGCTAACCTCTATAGAACCGTCTCAGATACTCACTTTTATCAGAGCCCTGAGACGATATGATGAGTTATAACTCATTATAACTGAAAAAAGCGGGCTACAATAGATCTGTAAGGTCGCGGTGATTAACCCCCTCCTATAACCATTCTACAAATTTTACCCGTACACACCAAAACCACTGAGAAGAAAATGATTATAAATCGAAAAAAAAAATGAAGAGTTTCACCCCCTGTAGCTACGAAACAAAGCAGAATCTTATCTTTACGTGAGAAATCTCCCCGCTAGAGATGGCACATGTTTTTTGAAGCACCCTGTAATTATATTTTCAATAATTATACCTTCCAATAATTATTTTTTCCAAACAAAAATAAACTCAGCACAATTTTAATTTCAGTAACTAACACATAAATTGTTAATTACATTTAAATTAAATGTTACCAAAACTAATTTACCACTTTATTAATAGTTGAACGGTTACTGCATAATTAGAAACTAATTTCAAAAGGCTCCTTTTTCAAAACTAATCATGAATTATTCAGCGCGGAGAGCAGATACCAACTTGATTACTATAGACCGCTTATACCATTATAATTTTCTGCATCGTAGAAAACTCCAGTTTTGTATAAGGAATAAATTAACTAATTTTAGAAATGGGTGGCAAAAATAACACGAAAAACGATTTACCCTCGCATTAAGTGGCATTTGACACCCTAAAATAGCAAAATTAAATCCTTTCAGATGTGAAGAAAAAGGTAAGCGTTTCTGTTTTCTGTCTTTCTTCTTTCTAGTCGGCTTTGTACAGGGTGGCGCATGGCCAAATTAAATTTTGGCAACATATGTAGGTTAACTGAAAGCATTATAGAAAAATATATAGAATTATACGGGATGTCCCCAAAAAAAGTTACACATCAAAGTTGTGTTTTTTCTAATGGAATACCCTATATATTAATTGATTTTCGGATTCTAGGAATAAAATAGAGGTGAGTTTTATTAAAGAAGCATATACCTAAAATCTAAGGATTTTGACATATTTCACATTTTGTGAAAATGAAGAGTAAATTTTAAATTTCGATAACAGCTACCTAATTTTAGTTGACCTTGTATAGCCTGATATTTAATTACAGTAACCATTGTATGTTAAACCAAATTGAAATTTGACCCGAAAAGTTATATATGGCGAGACAAAATTAATATGGAACATTAGTCACTTTTAAAAGCAAGTTAGTCCTTTATTTTGGAATGGTACACCCAGTATATTATTCCGGTGTTCAATGGGAAATTTATATATCTTCAAAATATTATTAACGTTGCGGGGTAGGCAACCAAACCAAATCAAACAAAGATTTTCCCAGATATTTTAATTTTTATGATTTTGCGTCAGTAAATCTTTATTATTTGAAAAAATCTAGGTGGCTGTGTGATAAACCTTTTGTTAATTTAACAAAAATTAAAGATTGTAGAGTAAAATACTCAAGGGTAATAAAAAATACACGTTTAAAATATATTTTAATTATAACAGAATTAAAACTAGATATAAACCTATAATTATGCGACAAAAATTAGCTAGATGAAATCAAATGCTCAAAATGCTTCCTTTCCTGTTTACTGTTTACTGTTACGAATTTTCGCTCCAGTTATCCCATCACTATACCCCAGTGCAGTTATGACATTCACCATGTTGAAATTGCAAAAATTTTTAGAAAGCTGCGACCATTGAATATAGTTAGCCTTAGTAACCCTTATTAACATACTAAAAGTCCCCATTTGTTCGATGTGTGCGTCATTCAAAAAACGTCACTCAAAAAAAATCGGCCGCCATCTTGAATTTTGGTACTTTTTGGAAAAAATGTAAATAACTCGAAAACGGTTTGTTATAGCGAAAAACTTCAAGAGGTAAAAATTAAAGAGAATAAAAAACTCTATCAGAATCAATGAAAAATAGTTTATTATCCTAACGCAATGACGTACAAAAAAATTTTGAAAATCGAGCAATTTTTAAAAGGAATCACCGAAATGCAAATTACTATTTTTTTAAGCTTATTAACAAATAACACATGGATATTTAGCATCAATTGAACTGAAATACAATCCTTATAACATTTTCAAGAAATATTTTTTATTGGTAGGTTAATAATATTTCAAAATTAACAAAAATTGTAAAAGCTATCCTTTACTAAATACATGTGTACTAATAATGTGCGAAAACAGTCTCCACCTTGTCCCGGTCGGGACTATTTGCACTTAAACCAAGGTCTTATTGTTACCATTTTGTAAACAACTTGGTTTTAAAAATACAGTGACAGTTTGAAAAATTAGGCTACAGGTTGGAAGAAAAAAATAAAATGTAATGTAAAATGGCGACTTTCAAAACGTTGCAAAAAGATCCTCATCTGCGACAAATTACATTAATTACCGCTTTTTTTAGATCCTGCAGCACAAAAATCTGAGCTAGTCGAAGCTGGAAATACATTCTTATTTTCATTATATATGGTCGACATAGGCTAACAAAAGGTTTAGATCAGTTGAGGTATTTTAAATATAAAGCCCTTACATCTCGTCAGGTACTTATAGTAAAAATTTTGATTTAGCTACCTTACCTCCAACAACTAACCAACGCAGCTGAAAATCATTATTATAGGACCTATTTATAAATGATGTATTGGCTAAACAACGGAGAAGAGGCAACAGAATGTGAATGGAGTAAAAAAACGGATACCTTAGTTCCAACAATAATGTCAAACGCAGTGGCACCAGAATTTGTATTGAAAATGATTTACTGTAATTGCAAATCTGGATGTAATAAACTATGTACTATTGCGATAAAAAAAATGTAGTACAAGAATTAGTAGTCCCAGATGGAACTCTTGGTCTATAAGGATATTTGAATTATATTGAATTTTTTTTTGGATCTAGCCAACAACACTGTTTTTTTGTTTATCCCTAATGCATTTGCAATGTCCCCATCCCTTAATCGCGTAAATATAATCGATTTTTGCTCTGAATTTAAAGGCATTTTTTAAAAATTACGTGACACTGACACAAGAATATAGACTAGCAGATTAAATCATATTTTGTTGTACTATTTTTTTTTAATCGCACATGTTTAAAATCCAATATGCCATGTTTATGCTTGTGTGGTAACTGTAATGGTATTTCTTGCGAGAACAAGCAAATATCGGTCGATGAAGAACAAATCGAATAAAATTGTAAATTTCATTTTTTTTCTAGAGATGACAGTTTGAAAAGTTAGGTTACAAGTTGGTAACACATTTTTATTAAAATGGTCATAATTTGAATTATTGTTATTCGATTTGTAGGGGTATGTTTATAATGTATTTATCATAATGAAAAAGTGTTAAGATCTTAGATTAAGATCGTAGATGATATTTATGTCAAAAAGATATTCGCAAGTAGTTTATTACATTTTATTTTTTTCTTCCAACCTGTAGCCTAATTTTTCAAACTGTCACTGTATTTTTAAAAACAAGTTGGTACAAAATGGTAACAAAAAGACCTTGGTTTAAGTGCAAATAGCCCCGACCGGAACAAGGTGGAGGCTGCTTTCGCACATTATTAGTACACATGTATTTAGTAAACGATAGCTTTGACAGTTTTTGTTAATTTTGAAATATTATTAAACCACCAATAATTATTTCTTGAAAATGTCACAAGAACTGTATTTTAGTTGAATTGATGCTAAATATCCATGTTATTTGTTAATAAGCTTAAAAAAATAGTAATTTGCATTTCGGTGATTCCTTTTAAAAATTGCTCGATTTTCAAAAATTTTTTGTACGTCACTGCGTTAGGATAATAAACTATTTTTTATTGATTCTGATAGAGTTTTTTATTCTCTTTAATTTTTACCTCTTGAAGTTTTTCGCTATAACGCACCGTTTTCGAGTTATTTACATTTTTTCCCAAAAAGTACCAAAATTCAAGATGGCGGCCGATTTTTTTTGATGACGCACACATCGGACAAATGGGGACTTTTAGTATGTTAATAAGGGTTACTAAGGCTAACTATTTTCAATGGTCGCAGTTTTCTAAAAATTTTTGCAAATTCAAAATTATTTGCACTGGCCTAACTAGGTATTAATCTGAAATAATAAGTTTGAAATGGTTTTTAAAGTATTTGTGGGAAATATTCAACTGAAACTGTTTTATCGTATTTTTCTAGAAAAATTCATGATTAGCTTAAAAAATAAAAAGTGCCCGAATACAATTCAGACCACCCTGTATAGTATATACTAGTGAATATTATCCCTTTCCATTAGTTTCCATATTGTAGTCGATAACCTACTTAGCTGAAATGGTAAATAGCACAAGCTTATCAGAATGGCGTATTTCAGACCTCAAGTAATTAGAAGCTCATCCATAATTAATACCTAAGGAATGTGACATGACACCCCTGCTTGGCGGTATGCGATTAATAATTTCAATAATGAGACGGAAACAAAAGCCATTATAGCCAATATCGACATAATTCTGTGTAATGACATTATTTCGCTTATTACTCTAGCACTACGACGTAATCTGAGTCTATTTGTACGCGTCTAGACCAAAATGGAGTGTTTTAGCTTAATACAATCTTCACTTGAACTTGCAACCAATATACAGGGTGGCCCATTAGTGTGAGGAAGTCCAATATCGTCGTTGTTGATAAAGATCTGAAAAAAAGGTTTATACAGATGTTGCATGGTTTATAAAGGTCTATATCATGTCTGTGCTATAGTCTGTCCAACGAGAAGATCCTTGACAGTGATAGATGTGTCTGTCATTTTAATTTCAAAGTAGTTATTTTATTTTACAAAGAAATAAGTTGGTACAACTGGAACGCATAGCAGGATATATTTAAAATTTGATTGACAAGATGACCAGTGATTACTTCAAAATATTGTGAAAAAAACTGTATAAAACTAAAAAAATGTAATTGAGTTATTTTATTCAATAAAAACGGTATGTGTTAATACATAACAAACAAGAACAAGACCACTACATACCAAAAAAATATAAAAAGAACTATTATTTACTTTCAAGCTTTATGAAACTACCCGCATTTATGATTATATTTATCAATATAACTTATGTACAAATACAAATTTGTAATATTCCACAGGAATAAATAAAACAACATAGGTAAATAAAACAAACTATTTTATTAATAATAACACCTACCAAATTTTATACCTTAAAAGTTGATTAATTAACTTATTAATTATTACTTATCCTAATTTTTTTAAACCAGTACCTTTTGACATTATTTTTCTGCAGTACTAAAATCCATTATTTACCTATCGTGTGATGTCGATATTTTACAGCTACTCCAGTTTTTAGTATGTGTTTAGTTTGATCCTTCTACCATATACGAGATGCAATTATCTACGACGAAATGGTATACAAACTTTATCGATGGCAACTTCATTGGTGTATAAGACTTTCTGCCTGGGCAGCGAGTATAAACCATAAACTGTGCTCTGGGTCTACAGTTAATTTTCACTCGATTTTTCCTGCACTTGACTTCAAAATACACAAAACACACGTAATAATACGAATCAAAATGCATCGTCTTCCAAAACGCAGGGTATTTAACAAAAGTTGACACAAAATTCTAACCTATAATTTGGCAAGACTTTGACAAGCGTCAAAAATGACAAAAATCTAAAGGCGAGTTCATACGCATCGGCGTCTGTTTGTCGTTCATCGTTCCCTCAAACCAATAAAATTGAAATACGATCTGTCATTTTTTAAATAAACCAATAAAACTGGTTAAAAACAACAAGACACGACGTATGACGGATTTATATTTAAACCCATCCATAGATAACTTAAAAATTATTAGAAACTTTTTTTAGTAAAATAAATAGATTGGTATGGGACGTCATCTGCTTTTCTTCTGTCATCGTCTGTCGAAATCTTACTTGAGAAAAAAAGCAGAGTATATATCCTAAAAATATTGTGTTGTATAGGGAAATTAAAACAACTTTGGGTGCACGTCATCAATGACACCATGCGTCGTCTTATGGAGTTTGCTGGTGGTCGTATTATGATGTGCAACCAAAGTTATTTTAATTTCCCTTTATACAGGGTGTTCCAAAAGAACTATTATAAAAACTATTATAAATTTTAAAGTTTTTTTTTTAAATTGTAACCCCTATTTTTCTGTACATAATTGGATTCGGCATATCCGAAAAGTGGTTAAAAACTGGAGTGAATATAACTTTATTAATACAAATCTACCTTTTTTCCTAAATACCAAGGATAACAGAATAAATCCGTGAAGGAAAATTTACATTTTCCTATACAGAATATTTTTTGTGGCGTCGTCAAAACCGCTATGTTTAAAATGCTATTCTCGCTCTTTTTTTAATGCAACACCCTGTATATCATTTTTCTTTTCGATGCAGGATTGAAAAATGAATATATTGTCCTGTTTATATATTTATAACTAGCGTGTACCAGCGACTTTGTTCGCGTCGAATTAATCATTTGTAATGGTGATGATAAAGCAAAGCAAAAATTTCCATTAACATACAAACTGGATAAAATTTTCTCACATTTATGTCAGCATGAGAAAAAACAATATGGCGATATTATTATATAACTTGGTAATATTTGAGGGGTAGTTTCGTCTCGTTGGAATTTGACTTTTGAAAAATCCGTTTGCCAAAAATAAACTTTTTACGTCAAGCAGTTTAAGCAGAATCGTGGTTAAGAAATTACCCAACTTTTTGGAACACCCTATATGATTTTTTAAAAAATTTCAAAATATGTAAAAAAACCAAATAAATTATGCTTGTCCAAGCGTTTTCCCCAAAGACTAACCGTTTTTTAAATAACAAATATTGTAATATTTGAGGGGCGTTTTCACCCTCTTGGAATTTGAAACCCCTCCTTATCGAACCTCTACACCCCACAGTCAATCCGTTTGTCAAAAATCAGCTTTAAACGTCAAGCAGTTTAAGCAGAATCGTGATTATTCAATGGTCATATTTTATGAAACACCCTGTATAAATTTATAAAAAATCTTAAAATATGTAAAACTACAAAATAAAATATACGTGTTTAAGAGTTTTTTCCGAAAAACTCACCGGTTTTTAAATAAAAAATATTTTAATATTTGAGGGATAGTTTCACACCCTTAGAATTCGAATTTCGAAAACTCCCTTCTTATCCAACCTCTACACCCTAAAGTCAATCTGTTTTCCAAAAATCAGCTTTTTACGTCAAGCGCTTTAAGCAGGATCATGATTAATCACTGACCAGATTTTTCGAAACACCCTGTATACATTTTTAAAAAATCTTAAAATATGTCAAAAAACAAAATAAAACATACGTGTTTAAGCGTTTTTTCGGAAACTTGACCGTTTTTTAAATTAAAAATATTGTAATATTTGATGGGTGGTTTCACCCTCTTGGAACTGGAATTTCGAAAAATCTCTTCTTATCAAATCTCTACACCCTAGAATCAACCTGTATGCCAAAATTGAGCTTCTTACGTTGAGTGGTTTGAGCAGGATCGTGATTAATCAGTATGTCAGTCATTTAAGGATTTTATATATTAGTATAGATAAACAGTTATTATTTACATTAACAAAACTCATATTCTTAACAGCACTTAAAGGACATAAAAATGGCCATTACTATCGCTTTCCCGTTCAAAATATTCTAATAAAGTTGCGATGAGTTTTCTACGGCTATTAAGCTATCTTATACACCTAACACTAAAAGAGGTTCTAAAAAGAACAATGAAAAAATTTTAAGCTTATAATATCACCAATACACAATTGATTTAAACCAAAGACTCGTAATACAAAATTAAAATGTCAAAACGAATGACAATGTTAGGAAATAAATAAATAATGTGGCAACTTGACATTTTGTGCAACAGAGCTACCGCCTGAATCCGCAGCGGAAAATTTAAATTCCAGTTAGTCAGCCCGGTGCCGAATATGTTGTCCATTGTTGGCAAAAATGAATTTAAAAATTGCGCCCTCGATTACGTAACTAAAAGTTTAATTATTGGTATCAAAAAAATGTAATTAATGTTAGAAATTTGTTGTAAAGTGGGAATTTCAAAAAATTAAAAACACGTGATTAATTAGAGGTATGATCTGAAAACAATAAACATGATAATTTATCCCTTTATGGAAACAAATAACCGAACTAACAACAACAACCTCTGGTTGTTGTAATTTTCTAAAAGCCCATTAAACATTTTCCAATTTATAAAATATATATTATTACAGCGTAAATTGTAAACACATTTGTAACCACGTACGTACGCGCTCCAATACCAGAAACATTTACGCCGCATAAAACGTATTTTTTGACAATAATTATCCATAAAATCGACTATTTACTGGTTAACAGCGGATGTCTAATGAAATTACGCAGTCTTTTAGCTCTATTCATTTACACTAGTTCAAACGATTTCATTCTGTTTAACTGGCGCATTAGTTCACTGTTGCGTTTTGGATGTTTTTGAATGTTCGCTACACAGTCGACTCTGGAACTGTTAAACTCTAGTAAATATTTGGGTTCCTACATTAGCAATGCAATTATAACACTTGTTTGTTCTAAGATGTGGCGAATGAATTTAACGACAAATAATAGCTTAGAAATTAGGATATGCTATTAAAATATTTATTTTCTGTAAACTTTGAATGGTTTGCATATTTTCAGTTTTGGAAAGAAATAGTGTACTTGACCAAATATATTTGGATGCTATCCAAGTCAAGTAAGTATAGCCTGGCTGCCAACTTACTTGGATGTTAAGAAGCCTTCCAACTCGACTTGGATAAAACAGTTGATACGATAAAAGCAGCGTACAAGTGAAACATGCACAGCATCCCTGTACCGGGTGTCCCATTTTCGTGTGTTTTGCCGGGTATCTCGCTTAGGGGTATACAAAGATGGGGTTTTCATATCACTGTGCTACTTTTTTATGAAACTGAAGATGCCACACACAGATTTGTCGAAACCCTCTTAGTTTCTGAAATACAGGGCGAAATTGAAAATGTTGCATTTTTCGACCCCCTTCATATCTCGGATATCTTATAACTTATCGAAAAGGTGAAAAACTGAGCCCAGTAGGCATTTTCACATAGAATCCAGAGGCGTAACTAGTTTTTCGTTGGGAGCTGTCATTCTTGTCATGTCTTTTTTTTAAATAGGACACCCGGTATGTTATCTTTTATTTAATTTGCCTTGTCATGAGCTTTCTAAACATATAATATAGCCTAGACTTATTTTCATAAATAAGGTAAAACAATACATTTTTTTACTTTATAACATAAAACAACCTAGTTTAAAAGAGTAGTATTTTATTTTCTTAAATTTAACCAGGTCGTTTTGCTTTCCATAATTTTTTGTCATAAACTGAACTGAAAATTAGCTTATGCAGCTTTTAGATTTGATTGCCAACTTTCAAAATAAAAATAGAGATCAAGAGGTTAAAAAAGAGCTACAGGCGAAACATTTTTTGAAACCTCGCTCAAATATCAAGAATTTTCCCAAAAGTTGTTTAAACGTTATGCGGTTAATGGTATTTCTTATTTTCTTAAAAATATTTCTACTCAAAATTCCTTAAACTAAAACAAATGATTTCCTACAACACTTTTTATTTCAAAACTTATATAAACTAAAGTTCATACTATTCGCTAAAAATTGTTTTAAATTTTTTTTTGCACTTTGGTTTTAGATCCACCCACATTTTCCTCTACGCATCTACAAGATGTCTCTGGTGTGGCTTCAACTGCTGCCAAAACATTTACCTCAGATTGTTTATATTCTTTGTTATATCTTTTTGATCTAGGTTTGTTGAAATATTCATATTGAATTAGATTGATCTGTATTTTCCGTAATATGCACTTATCTGGCTGTCTTTTATCGGGATATCTGGAATACGATAAATTACAATGTTTTAATTACAAGGATACCTGTATCTGGTAACCTACCTGTCCAAATAGAGCTCTGCTGCTGTATCAGACTCTTCGTTGGCTAATATAAAACGTTTATTCATGTCATATTTTTCGAAATAATCAAAATTGTGATATTGTGCCATGTTTAGTACCTACAGTAAATCAAAAAACAACACGGAGACAATTTGACGTTGAATAAATTATTCAATTGTCATGACTATCTATTATAAACGAGCTGCCTATGTTAAAAAGTTTAAAAATTTACTTTTTACTTTATTTATGAAAATAAGTTTAGGGTATATTATATTTTTAGAAAGCTCATGCAAGTTTAATAAAAAAATAATATACAGGGTGTCCCATTTAAGAAACATAACTTTAGGTTATATTTCGAGAATATCAGCTCCCAACGAAAAACTAGTGACGCCACTGGATTCTACGTGAAAATGTCGTTTAATTTAGTTTCATAAAAAAGTAACACAGTGGAAAGAGACTATATAACTATATACTATATTATAATATACAATAAGACTATATGTGAAAAGCGCATCTTTGTATCTCTACACCGAAGCGGGATACCTTGGCCACCTTGTACTTGGTCTAAGCACATGGATGCTGTGCGTGTTTCATTTGTACGCTGCCAAAGAATATTATAGTTAACAATAGAAAACCCATCCCGTGTAAAATTTTTGGAACCAAAAAAACCGGCTTTTTGAGCCGGGATCCATCGAGGCGCCGCAACGTTAAAAAGCGATTCCTTCCTTGTCTATGTTGCCAAATCCTACGCCAAATGCTACCGGCAGACGCGGCGGCCCGACGGCGATCATTAAAGCCTTCCGTATTCCCCCGCACCTCGTTGTAAAGGCTTCGTGATGTGCTCATTTTTTATATTTTGAATTGTGGATTTTGCTTTAATATTTTGAATTATTATATTTTGATTTAAGTTTTCGTGTTTTAAAAATATGTCGGACTATGTGTCAATATTACAATTGCAGACTATCAAGGAGGGACAATCCTAATTTAAAAATGTTTAGGTTCCCTTATAAAAATCGAAGTATATGCGAACGTTGGATTTTAAATGCGGGTAAGCAGAGGCGTGACTGGATATTATGCTGGATATCTTCTAAAAAAAATGCAAGATAAGTTTAATTGTTGTTAATAGAGTGCAGTTCAAAATTTCATAACCAAGACCTTATTGCTCGTCAACTTGATCCAAAAAAAACTTTTTACTGAACAAAAATTATGAGGTGGACAGACTTTTCCTAATTGTGCCATGTACAGAAATTTCGGACTTAGTCCAAAAGATGTTTATTTTGTCGAAAAACTATTTTAATGAATATAAAGAACAAGAATATTTAGGCCTTAAAATAAAAAGCAAATTTATTGCGAAAAATGAGATTTCGATTTGGTTAGGTAGTAAGGAAAAAACATGCTACCCACACAAACTTTTTTTAATGAATTATTTAATTATTACTAATATCTTCAAATTTTGCAAATGAGAAGAAGTTAAAAAAAATGACAAACAAAAACTAAAAAGTTTAAAAAATAAGTAGAATTTTAGCATATCTACCCTACAGAAATAACAATTTTACTAGTTTATTTGAGCCCGTTAATGAAATATTTTAGGGCCTTTTTTGTGATGGTTCTGCTTTACAATCTAGATCCGCCTCATCTGGGGATGCGAAACAATTCATTCCAAAAAAAATTATTTTAGTTACTTGTTGCAAAAAATTCCCTTTTTACTATTTACACTGTTACCGCCAAATCTTGTTTATTATGAAAAATTAGATTGTTTTATTTGTGATTTGTTTAGTAAAATAAAATTTTTTATTTAATATGTTAGCATAAATTTTAGAATAATTGTAGATTTCGTTTTTAGATACCTATAACTTAACCGGTAATTACTTGTTGTCTGATGTAAATAATGTACAGTATTAGCATTTTATTTTGTCCCATTTTTGCCAGGCTATAACTTTTCTATTTTTGTATAGAACATTCATTAAAAAACAAATTTTAGTGTCTTTAGTCAAGTTTTATTGTTTATTATAATCAATAATGTCATAAGTTGCCAAATGTCACCGTTATTGGTATGAACTATTTTTTTTTAAATGGGACACCCAGTATGTTTAAAGTGTATTTATACAGGGTGTTTCAAAAAACATGTGCCATCTCTCGTGGGGAGACTTCTCACGTAAAAATAAAATTAATTTTTCATATCAACATAGGTCCAATTCCGCTTTGTTTCGTAGCTACAGGGTGTTAAAGTCTTAATATTTTTTCGATTTATTATAATTTTCTTATATTATTTCTTTCCATGTATTTTTTGGCGTTTTGAATGAAAATTTCAGGGTAAAATTTGCTAAAAATGCCACATATTTTAAAGCCAAAAAGTGTGGACATATTCACCAGGGACGTGCATATGGGTTATCACTGGAATATTTTCTTAAAAAATCATTTACGCCACTGACTTTTTTTTTCTGTTGTTAGCGAAATAGTGTAAGTAGTTTAATGCCGATTAAAAGTTGTCTCTTGATATTTTGTCGATTTCGGCCTCCTTGATGAGATAAACGCAAAACGATATCCTCATCAAAAAATATGAAAAAAAGTTCCTATAACATACACACAACAGAGTTACAGGATGTTAAAATTTTCTAAAATTAGGTTTTTTGTTGTTATCTTAATAACCAATTTTTTTTTATTTGAATTTGCTGTATGTTGGATTAGTTTCATGTATTATTACTAGTAGAATAATGACATAGTAATAATATTTAATAATACGTTAGGTAAAGATATAATTTATTATTTTTTTATTTGTATTTTAATTTTATTAATTATTGTGATTAATAAAATTGCGTTTATCTCATTAAGGAGGCCGAATTGGGCAAAATATCAAGAGATGCCTTTTAATTGGCATTAAATGGCCTACACAGTTTTGATATCAAAAAAAAAAGTCAGAGGCGCACATGTTTTTTTTCACGTCCCTGATGAATTTATTGACGCTTTTTTAGCATTAAAATATGTAACACTTATAGTAACTTTTACCCCAAAAATTTAATTCAAATCACTAAAAGTACTTGGAAGAAAATTATAATAAATCGAAAGATTATTAGGACTTTAACACCCAGTAGCTACGAAACAAAGCAGAATCGGACCTATATTGATACGAAAAATAAGTCTTATTTTTATGTGAGGAATCTCCCCACAAGAGATGGCACATGTTTTTTGAAACACCCTGTATAGTACATTTTTATTCTGTTATAAAAATTAAATGTATCACACATGTTCTTTCTTTTAACAGTTTTATCGAAATTCGAAAAAATTATAAACCAATGTTAATATGTAAATTGTTTCAAGTTCGGTAGTTTTTAAAGGGACACCCTGTATATTTTTTTTATTTTATTTGCCTTGTTATGAGCTTTTTACAAATATAATATACTTATTTTCACAAACAAGGTAAAAAATGCATTTTTTAACTTTTTAACATGAATAAACTTGTTTAAAAGAGTATTATTATTCTATTTTATTTTATTTGATCAGATAATTATGCTTTCCACGGTGTTATCTTAATAAACTGCACTGAAAATAAACTTGCGTAATTTTTACATAACACGGCTGTCAATCAGAGTTACAGAAATAAATTTTCAACAATTTTTTACACACAGAAGCGTGGAATAACCAACATCTAAAATTTGAAGTCGAATAAATTATTCGATTGTGTTGATTACGCAATTCCAACAAGTGAAAAAGTTAAATATAATGCATTTTTGACCTATATTTATAAAAATAAATATAGATTATGTTATCGACGCCTATGATCTTTATGATAGAGATTGTTGATTTCGGCCGGGAGAAGACATTGTTTGTCAAGCTAGTGAGAATTATATTTTAAAATATCAATTTCTGTTAAATACATTAATCTCCCGATTACAATTACCTATATTATATTTTTAGAAATCCCATAGGAAGGCAAATCAAACGAAAAAATAATAAAATACTAAATAGTGAAAACCTCATCTTTGTACCTCTACTCATAAATGAGAAACCCTGTAAAACACACGAAAATGCGACACTCTGTATATACTATAAATATCAAAATGAAAAATACATAAATTTTTTTCTCCTCTATAAGTCAATATATTTAAAACTTCTTTTCATTTAACTAATTTTTAGATTTGACTCGACAAATTTTTATTTTGTTTCTTTGATTGTCAAATGTTCAGAGATATTATTAAATAAATAAAAAATATATATTTAAATTATTATTAAAAATACAATAACTGTCCTGAAATAAAAACTACATTAGGCGTGTACTTTAGATGGTCTGTACTTACTTTGCTACAAATATCGTGATCTTAAATTATACAGGGATTCAAAATTCTACGCCAAACTTTGTAAAAGATAAAATAAATTTTCTTTGTTTTTTTTTTAATAGAACATCCTGTATATTGTTTTTTTAATAGATATAGAATTAAAAAATAAACATTTTCAGCCTTTAGAGTATATATTTCAATTTTTTTAACGGTTTCACAGATATTTGCGGTTTTATATTTCATATGACATTTTACTCTGGTATTTTACCGTTGAAAGAGCCATATGAAATAATACTACAGGTATCTGCAACGCCGTTAAAAATTTTGAAATACTTTAAATACAAAAAGTGCTCGTTTTTTAATTCTCCATCTATTAAAAAAAAAAGAATATACAGGGGATATATCATTAAAAAAAAACAAGAAAAAATATTTTATATTTTAGAAAGTTTGGCGTAGAATTTGGAACACCCTGTATGATTTAAGATTACGATATTTATATTAAAGTAAGTACAGACCGTCGAAGGTAAAATACCTGATATAGTTTTGATTTCACAACAAATTTTTAATATTTTTTTAAAAAGAGACTGAAAAAAATATATTTTTTTATTTATCTATTAATATCTCTGTAATTAGCAAAATATATCTAAAAATATCGTAGGACTATGTAAAGTGATCAGAAAGGAAGCCAAAAATGCAATAATATACAGTATACAGTGCGTTCTATTTAAAAAATCATTCCTATCCACTCACACTTTTTTGCGCCATCCTGTAGAGGTTAAATTATTTTCCTGAAATACATCCTAATACATACTTTAGGTTTGCACTTATACAAAATTCCCAGTTTTTTATGTTAGGAGCTACAGATGCCCAACACACTATTGCCGAACCCTGTATACATATAGTTTCGTCCAACGCCAAAATCCGTGACAGTGACAAATGTGTCTGTCATTTTAATTTCAAAGTCGTTTATTTTAATAAAAAATATAAATAAAATTATTAAAAAATAAGTTAGTACAATTGGAACGCATAGCAAATTAATGTAGGTATTTAAAATTTTTAAGGTGCCCGGTGGCGTAGAGGTACAGGCTCTCGTCTACCAATCTGAAGGTAGTGGGTTCGAATCCTACACCCGGCATTTCATCAGCCGACTATTTTTATTAAAATAAAAATAGTTTGGGTACCTAGGTCGACTCAGCCTTAAATGAGTATTTGGGATTCACAATCCTGAGGTAAGAATAGGCGGTTGAAGCGTAGTGCTAGCCACATTACCTTCCTTGTATACCGAACGGCTCTAGCATGGCAAGCTATACCTTGCTACTCCCAAGGCGTTAAACGCTATATACGGGAGCTATTATTATATTATTATTATTTAAAATTTGAGTGACAAGTGATCACTTAAAAATATTGTATAAAACTGAAAAAATCTAATCGTGGCATTTCTTTAAATTACGGTCTGTGTTAATGCAAAACAAATAATAGCGTGTTTTAAACAAAAATTCTCTACAAAAATATGTTTCATATTAATAATTAACAGGCCCCACCAGTCCGAAAACGCGTTAAAGACTTAAAAAATTCGAATGTTGGAAAAAAATCATGTTAATCAAATGGAAAATGGAAATTTCCGATGCGGCAATTAATATTAAATATTAAGAGCTCAAACTCTTTTAAGGTGTTTTTTTTCGTCACTTCCCACAACACTTTCGATCTAATTAAGAAAGCAAATAATAGTCTAATGTATAATTCAAACTTTTTTTTTATTTATATCTCTTCTTACGTCTCCGAAACGTTAAGTCTAATTAGGACATAAAAACCGAAATCGTTCCGTTCACCGCTGGAAAACTTTTAAGGCCGTCTTGTTGCACGACTAATAAACATTGTTTAGTTGATAATTCATAACGGCAAGCTACCAGACTTGTATTGGGAAAAGTTCGGCAAAGTTTGGATGGGGTTTTCTCTGACGCTAATTTATTTTTAAACGAGAAAAGAAATCGAAAATTAGAAAACTAGACGGGCCGAGTTGGTGGATTTTTTACACTCTTATACTTTAAGAAGATTTTTTCACAAATTTAAAAATTATAGAGGGTGTCTCAGATATATATGTGCAAGTATTTTAACTGGTAGCCTACAGGATGGTCCGAACTGTATTCCGGAAACTTCAGCAGCATATTCTGCAGATAAAAATAAATAGTTTGGGAGATACAGGGCGTAGAAGTTTCATTTCTTTATTTCGATTTTTTTCAAAAAATTTCTGTAGTAACGTCAATATTTGGATGAAAATTGGTGTCTAGAAGTTTTTTGCCATTATAAATTTGATTTTAGGTCAATTTAACTCCTATTTGTAGAGGGCGCCACCTACATGCGTTTTAACTGTTTTGAAGAGTAATAACTTGTCGTCCGTACGTCCGTACGTGTCTAAAACTACTGAGTGAAAAAATATACATTTCCGTAACTTTTCACGTAAAAAATGTCTCTTGATAAAAATAGCTATGAGAAAATATTTAGAATGGAAATCGTCAATACATGTCATTATTAACAAAAAAATAAACACGTTGAGTAGATAGTTATTTGACTTAAATAATAAATTTGGGAAATTTTTATTTTTTTTAAATTAATAGTAAATTTTTCTGCGAAAAAATGATGATAAAACAATTTGTGTTGAACTTTTGGCACAAAAAATGTATGATTTCAGTTTAATAACTATTTAGTCAACATGTTTAATTTATGCGTGAATGATGACAGGTATTGATAATTTCGATTCCAAATATCTCGAGAACCATTACTCGTAGCGATTTTTAGGAAGAGACAAAAAACGTCGCAAATGTATATTTTTTACTCACTAGTTTTATACAGGGGTACAGACGAAAAGTTCTTACTCTTCAAACTAGTTAAAAAATGTAGGTTAGGTAGTGCCCTCTATAAATAGGAGTCATATTGACATCAAAATCAAATTTCTCATGTGAAAATACTTTTAGACACCAATTTTCAACCAAATATTGACGTTACTTCAGAAATTATTTGGAAAAAATCGAAATAAAAATGAAAGTTCTACACCCTCTATTCCCGAAACCAAGCATTTTAGGACATATATTTACACGAACTTTTTTGCTTATTTTTATCTACAGAATCTGCTACCAAAGCAAAATTTTGTGACGGAACATGGAGAAAAAAAAAGTAAAAAAAATGGATTTTTGCGGTTTTTTGTTTATAACTTTAAATATATCAACTTTTCGGAAATAATCTTTCTATTCAAAAGTATCTAAATATAATTTTCTATAATTTTTGTTAAGTTTTTTTCTCCGAAGAATTGTTCGGGCTCAACAGCCAGTTAAAAATTAGCGTTTTTTTGGTTGTCTCCGCCTAATATAGGGTTGCCAACCGTCCTCTATTTCAGAGGACTGTCCTTTTTTCTCTCATGTATTGAAAAAGTCTTCTTTTTACATACCAAACTCAAAATGTAAAAAATATTCGTCTATCGCCAAAATCTATACTTATATAAAATCCTTAAGTGACTGACATACTGATTAATTACGATCCTGCTCAAACCACTCAACGTGAGAAGCTCAATTTTGGCATACAGGTTGATTCTAGGGTGTAGAGGTTCGATAAGAAGGGATTTTTCGGAATTCCAGTTCCAAGAGGCTGAAACTACCCCTCAAATATTACAATATTTTTTATTTAAAAAACGGTCAAGTTTCCGAAAAAACGCTTAAACACGTATATTTTATTTTTGTTTTTTTACATATTTTAAGATTTTGCAGGGTGTTTCGAAAAATCTGGTCATTGATTAATCACGATCCTGCTTAAAGCGCTTGACGTAAAAAGCTGATTTTTGGAAAACAGATTGACTTTAGTGTGTAGAGGTTCGATAAGAAGGGATTTTTCGAAAATCGAATTCTAAGGGGCTGAAACTATCCCTCAAATATTAAAATATTTTTTATTTAAAAACCGGTGAGTTTTTCGGAAAAACTCTTAAACACGTATATTTTATTTTGTTGTTTTACATATTTTAAGATTTTTTATAAATTTATACAGGGTGTGTCATAAAATATGACCATTGAGTAATCACGATTCTGCTTAAACTGCTTGACGTTTAAAGCTGATTTTTGGCAAACGGATTGACTGTGGGGTGTAGATGTTCGACAAGGAGGGGTTTCTCGAATCTCAAATTCCAAGAGGATGAAAACGCCCCTCAAATATTACAATATTTGTTATTTAAAAAACGGTTAGTCTTTCGGGAAAACGCTTGGACAAGCATAATTTATTTGGTTTTTTTACATATTTTGAAATTTTTAAAAAATCATACAGGGTGCTCCAAAAAGTTGGGTAATTTCTTAACCACGATTCTGCTTAAACTGCTTGATGTAAAAAGCTTATTTTTGGCAAACGGATTTTTCGAAAGTCAAATTCCAACGAGATGAAACTACCCCTCAAATATTACCAAGTTTACAAAATAGTACCAAAATAGTACCAAGCTTACAAAAACAAAAATAAATAATACCGCTATATTGTTTTTTCTCATGCTGACATAAATGTGAGAAAATTTTATCCAGTTTGTATGTTAATGGAAATTCTTGCTTTGCTTTATCACCATTACAAATGATTAATTCGACGCGAACGAAGTCGCTGGTACACGCTAGTACTTAATAAAATTGTTAATTTGGCAACAATGGCTTTCGCTACTCCCATTCATTCATTACAGAAAAGAAATATTTATGTACAAGAAATATTTGTGAAAGCGATGCATATTTAGTTTTTTATGCTTCCTTACTGTTAGCTTATGTTTAACAAGTTTTGAGTATAAATATTTTTGAGAAAGTAAGAAAGACCATCCACCGCATAACGTTTACATAACTTTTGGGTAAATTCTTGGCAATATTTGGAAGAGATTTCAAAGAAGGTATCGCTTGCGGCGCTTTTTTACCCTCTCGTCCTGTATTTGTATTTTCAAAGTTGGCAACCCAAGCCTAATTACCTACTTTCTGTACTCCAATACTCTTAATTTATTATTAAAGTCTAGTATGTGTTTTTTTATAGTTTTAAGTTAAGTGTCATATAGAGAGTGATTTTAACAATTATACCACCTCCGATAATAAAAAAAATCAAATTTATATTATATATAAAAAACGTGTACAGGTATAGTTGCAGATGAAAGAATATACTGTTACTTGTTGAAAGAGAAATGTAGAGAGCGCATTATGGGTAGTAGTTCTTAAACTATGAAATTTAAATGAAGTGAAAAAGTAAAGCCCCTTGCAATAATGAACAACTCTATACAGATAGAAATCAGAACTATAATTACAATCCATCAAATCGGTAAAACATTCAGATAATACATTTTTACGGTTCGAGCTTTGTTCCTATTCTCTTTCTTATAAATTGTGGAGGATGATCCCAAGCAAGTGTCAGCCGCCCCTCTTGTAGTTTTATTTGGATTTGGTCCCTTGGAACTTTCATTTGTAATGTTCCCAATGTCGCTAGGGGCTTCCCGCAGCTTCACCAGTGGTGTTTTTTAATGCTAGAGCTCACAGTATTCCCACGAGTCGCTAGGGATAGCCGGTCCATTTCTACAGAGCCCCGCATGCAGAAGTAAGGGGTAAATACAATGGGGTGCCCCCTGATGCCCCAAGGTTGAGGCCAGTAATGGCTAGTCCTCTATCTAGCCACGCATCCCTTTGACCTGGTCCCGCCATCGTAGGATTTAGGTTTTTGGTGAGGTTGTCTCCTCTTGGTCCAGGCGGTTAAGCCAAGACCACCCCACAATCTCTACCCGCGAGACATGTCCACAGTCAGTAGAGGGTGCCTGGTATGACGGACAGGGGTAGCCCCGTCCAGCATCGTTATATGTCTTGGTGCAATTCCCGGGTCACGACACTACAGCCAGGGACAAGACGATGAGTGAGATGCTTGTTAGACCAAGCCAAGCGCTAGGGTGGATTCCCTCAGCACCTGACCAGGAGCTTCCCCACCAACGACAAGGTCTTGCATCTCCTAGGGGAAGTGAGATCTGTTAAAAGAGAGCTATAAATAAAATTGAACGAAAAATAAATTTGTGCAATTGGGAGGTGGTAACCCTTTCGAACATGTAGAGCATTAGAAACTAGTTTATAGAAGTTGATTTATTGATAATAACTACGATTAATATGATACATATTATTAGATCGTATTAAAAATAATATATTTAAATTACTGATCTGGATATTATTTATTTGAATCTTTCAATTGGCTGAATTTTCCTTATTCAGTGTTAATTAGCGTTGATCAATATTGTTGCGATGAATATAATCAGATTAAATAATTTAAAAAAAAAAAAACGAGTCGGACTTGAAATGATTTGAAATAATAATTAAATAGTTTTGTTGTTGTTAAGGTACCCAGAACAAAAAAAAGTATAAATTGTGGCATATCATTGTACTCAATAAGCCGAGTTCTTTCAAAAACCGAAATAAAAAATGCAGGTCCGGATTTAAAAAATTAAGTTGGCCTCTGTATCTCACAAATGATCAGCTAATTTGAAAATATAAAAATACTACCCTAATAAAGTGGCTATGAGAATATGCAATTAGTTTTTGATTTTCTAAAAATTAACCACAGGAAAATATAAAATTGATTTTCAAAAATCCGTTTTTTCAAATAACTCAGCAATCATTGAAATTTTTATTTTTTAATGGCATCCCAAGGCGCAACTGTGCTCCAATTTAACCGTGTTTGTTCTATTACGGTTACCGAGATACCAATGCTCGTACCCCGAATTTGTAGCACCCTGTATACATTTTCTACACGAATATTTTCCTAGGGAAGTGAGATCTGTTAAAGAGCTATAAATAAAATTGAACGAAAAATAAATTTGTGCAATTGGGAGGGTGGTAACCCTTTCGAACATGTAGAGAGCATTAGAAACTAGTTTGTAGAAGTTGATTTATTGATAATAACTACGATTAATATGATGCATATTATTAGATCGTATTAAAATAATATATTTAAATTACTGATCTGGATATTATTTATTTGAATCTTTCAATTGGCTGAATTTTCCTTATTCAATGTTAATTAGCGTTGATCAATATTGTTGCGATGAATATAATCAGATTAAATAATTTAAAAAACGAGTCGGACTTGAAATGATTTGAAATAATAATTAAATAGTTTTGTTGTTGTTAAGGTACCCAGAACAAAAAAAAGTATAAATTGTGGCATATCATTGTACTCAGGAAACCGAGTTCTTTCAAAAACTGAAATAAAAATGCAGGTCGGATTTAAAAAAATTAAAGTTGGCCTCTGTATCTCACAAATTATCAGCTAATTTGAAAATATAAAAATACTACCCTAATAAAGTGGCTATGAGAATATGCAATTAGTTTTTTGATTTTCTAAAAATTAACCACAGGAAAATATAAAATTGATTTTCAAAAAAATCCGTTTTTTCCAAATAACTCAGCAATCATTGAAATTTTTTTTTTTTAATGGCATCCCAAGGCGCAACTGTGCTCCAATTTAACCGTGTTTGTTCTATTACGGTTACGAGATACCAATACTCGTACCCCGAATTTGTAGCACCCTGTATACATTTTTTCTACGAATATTTTCCTAGGGGAAGTGAGATCTGTTAAAAGAGCTATAAATAAAATTGAACGAAAAATAAATTTGTGCAATTGGGAGGGTGGTAACCCTTTCGAACATGTAGAGCATTAGAAACTAGTTTGTAGAAGTTGATTTATTGATAATAACTACGATTAATATGATGCATATTATTAGATCGTATTAAAAATAATATATTTAAATTACTGATCTGGATATTATTTATTTGAATCTTTCAATTGGCTGAATTTTCCTTATTCAATGTTAATTAGCGTTGATCAATATTGTTGCGATGAATATAATCAGATTAAATAATTTAAAAAAACGGAGTCGGACTTGAAATGATTTGAAATAATAATTAAATAGTTTTGTTGTTGTTAAGGTACCCAGAACAAAAAAAGTATAAATTGTGGCATATCATTGTACTCAGGAAACCGAGTTCTTTCAAAAACTGAAATAAAAAATGCAGGTCCGGATTTAAAAAAATTAAGTTGGCTTCTGTATCTCACAAATGATCAGCTAATTTGAAAATATAAAAATACTACCCTAATAAAGTGGCTATGAGAATATGCAATTAGTTTTTTGATTTTCTAAAAATTAACCACAGGAAAATATAAAATTGATTTTCAAAAAAATCCGTTTTTTCCAAATAACTCAGCAATCATTGAAATTTTTATTTTTTTTAATGGCATCCCAAGGCGCAACTGTGCTCCAATTTAACCGTGTTTGTTCTATTACGGTTACGAGATACCAATACTCGTACCCCGAATTTGTAGCACCCTGTATACATTTTTTCTACGAATATTTTCCTAGGGGAAGTGAGATCTGTTAAAAGAGCTATAAATAAAATTGAACGAAAAATAAAGTTGTGCAATTGGGAGGGTGGTAACCCTTTCGAACATGTAGAGCATAAGAAACTAGTTTATAGAAGTTGATTTATTGATAATAACTACGATTAATATGATGCATATTATTAGATCGTATTAAAAATAATATATTTAAATTACTGATCTGGATATTATTTATTTGAATCTTTCAATTGGCTGAATTTTCCTTATTCAATGTTAATTAGCGTTGATCAATATTGTTGCGATGAATATAATCAGATTAAATAATTTAAAAAAATGGAGTCGGACTTGAAATGATTTGAAATAATAATTAAATAGTTTTGTTGTTGTTAAGGTACCCAGAACAAAAAAAGTATAAATTGTGGCATATCATTGTACTCAATAAACCGAGTTCTTTCAAAAACCGAAATAAAAAATGCAGGTCCGGATTTAAAAAAATTAAGTTGGCCTCTGTATCTCACAAATTATCAGCTAATTTGAAAATCTAAAAATACTACCAGGTAGCCCTAATAAAGTGGCTATGAGAATATGCAATTAGTTTTTTGATTTTCTAAAAATTAACAACAGGAAAAAATAAAATTGATTTTCAAAAAAATTCGTTTTTTCCAAATAACTCCGCAATCATTGAAATTTTTAAAACTTTTTTAATGGCGTCTTGGTGAACATCCCAAGGCACAACTTTGCTCCAATTTAAACATGTTTGTTCTATTACGGTAACCGTAATAGAACCGTTTATGAGATACCAATGTTCGTACCCCGAATTTATAGCACCCTGTATACATTTTTGCTACGAATATTTTCCTTTTAACCGAAATTAACGAAAATCATTTAAAAATGATTACGAATATGTTTTCTTCAATTGTATAATGAGATACTTATGTAAATTCGTCTGTGATTTTAATTACATCTCACGTTCGCAAAGAACACGGCCGAGGATCTCGCCGAATGAACCATTAGTTTAATGCGAGAGGAGGCAAAAACAGTAAAATTGCGTTTTATAATTAAGTAAAATTGCGCAAAACTTTCTCTTAGATTAAAATTTCGCAGTCGGTTCCCTTTGGATTAGCGGTCGTGTTTTAATTTAATTTTCTTCTTAAAACGCGCCCGTAACGCGGAGTCAATTAAAATAAGGTCCAGAAACATTTTAACTCGATGTATCTCGGAGACCATTACTCTGTACTAGTGCTAGTTTGTTTCCTAAAATATATTATGGTATACTAAATTACTACTTGCTTTATAAAGATTAGTTTGCATTAGCTAGGGGCGCGACGATTCTTTTTAGTGAATTGATTTGGCCCGATTCACTTTCTTAATTTGGACCTACTCATACGATTCGTTTGTTTGAACGAACTACGTAGAAATTTTACGTTCTATAAAACCAGAATCATAACCAGGACTCCAAACAGAGTGTCCGATTGGCGCGACGATTCATTTTAATGAATCGATTCACTCCAATAAATTTCTCAAATTGAACCGACTCATGCGATTCGTTTATTTGAACTACGTACATAATTTACCTTCTATAAAACAATAATCATAACCAGGACTCAAAGTGTCCGATTGGCGCGACGATTCTTTTTAATGAATCGATTTACCTGATTCAATTTCTCAAATTGAACTTACTCATACGATTCATTCATTTGAACGAACTACATACCAATTTTACGTTCTATTAAACTAGAATTATAACCAAGACTCGAAGAGGTGTCCGATTGGCGCGGCGAGGATTTATTTTAATTAATTGATTGGCCCGATTTAAGTAACTACATACATATTTTACGTTCTATAAAACAAGAATCCTAACCAGGACTCAAAATGTTCAATTGGCGCGACGATTCATTTTAATTAATCGATTGACCTGATTCAATTTCTAAAATTGTACCGATTCATTCATTTGAACGTACTACGTACAAATTTTAGGTTCTATATCATTAATTTGCACGAACTACGTATACATTTTAGGTTCTATTAAACAAAAATTGTAGCCAAAACTCGAAGAAATGCCCAATTGGTGCGACTATTCATTTTAATGAATCAGTTGACCTGATTCAATTTCTAAAATTGAACCGATTCATACGATTCATTCATTTGAACGTACTACATACAAATCTTACGTTCTATATCATTCATTTGGACGAACTACATACAAATTTTACGTTCTATTAAACTAGAATTATAACTAAGACTCGAAGAGGTGTCCAATTAGCGCGACAATTCTTTCTAGTGAATAGATTCACCCGATTCGATTTCTCAAATGGAACCGACCCATACGATTCGTTTATTTGAACAAATTTTACGTTCTATAAAACAAGAATACTAACCAGGACTCAAAGTGTTCAATTGGCGTGACGATTCATTTTAATTAATCGATTGACCTGATTCAATTTCTCAAATTGTACCAATTCATACGATTCATTCATTTGAACGAACTACATACAAATTTTACGTTCTATTAAACAAGAATTATAACCAGGACTCGAAGAAGTGTTCTATTGGCGCGACAGTTCTTTCTAGTGAATAGATTTATCCGATTCAATTTATCAAATTGAACCGACCCATACGATTCGTTCATTTGAACCAACTAAGTACAGATTTTACGTTCTATAAAACAAGAATACTAACCAGTACTCAAAGTGTTTCATTGGCGCGAGGACTCATTTTAATGAATCGGTTGATCTGATTCAATTTCTCAAATTGTACCGATTCATACGATTTCTTCATTTGAACGAACTACATACAAATTTTACGTTCTATTAAACAAGAATTATAACCAAGACTAGAAGAGGTGTCCGATTGACACGAGGATTTATTTTAATGAATCGACTGGCCTGATTAAATTTCTCAAATTGAACCGATTCATATGATTTTAACGAACTACATACAACTTTTACGTTCTATTTAACAAGAATTATAATAAATCATCCAATTGGCGCGACAATTCTTTCTAGTGAATAGATTTAATCGATTCAATTTCTCAAATTGGACCGACCCATTTTTCCATCATACGGTATCTCTCTTTCCCAAATAGTGTACTAATCATCACGGACATTAGTTGAGTAGACTGAGACACATAATACGAAAGTCGTCGAATCCACCAAAACCGGCTTGATGATATAGATAAATTCCCAAAACTGGTGGTCGATAGTAATGAGCAAATGCAAGACCAAGCTCGTTCGGTTTCTAATTCTAACAGTCTTCATCTTGGTTTTGCAGGGTTCAGCCTTGGTGTTGGTCTTGGGATTTGAGGCCCTTTCTATATATAAAATCTTTAATGCAAATGAATCTTTAAAGAAATAAATAATATTGGTTTAATGAAAATTTCTATTTTTTGACCACAAAACCATATTCTCTGTGTTTAACATGAAAAAGCTGCGACACGTATCATTGCGACCGACCCTCCTGCAATAAAGCTCTGGCTCTGATGACTTCTTTTATATTTAGACGCTTTCTAACACTGTTTGGTCTTCCCAAAACATCAAAGTCTGCCATATTTAACACCAATTTTGACGATCAAGAAGGCAAAATCACACTAAATAAGAAACTGATTTTATGGAATTTATGCGTCTTCGAGTGCGTCTTTATTGTTATTTTTTTATGACGGGAAAAAATTTCGTTTTTGTATCAATTTATGCATGAAAAAAAACAAAATTGTTCTGATGACATGCTACTATAAATATACGGAGATATAAACATAGTAAATACAGATTTATGTGATCCCTAATTCGTTATGATTAGCTTATATTAATAATTTATCTATTTATTTTATACTAATGATTTTTAGGAATGAAGATTGTTATAGAAAGATACCTTGTTTTAAATTTCGCAACCCGGACTTTTAAAAGGAAATACATCAGAATAAGCTGCACGACGCGCGACGTCGTCGTTATTTCAATCGATTCTAAATTCAATCTGTCATAAGTCACGTAAGACACTCGCCCTTCTAATTCGACCAGCTTTTTCCAAGCCACTGGACAACGTTTATTTTACAAACCGTCGGAAGTTTCCGAAAGTTTACATGAAACCGGGGTCACGTCACCAGAAACAACCTAATAATACCGCATACGTGGTCGGTTTTTTAATAGTTTGGGGAACTGTTTCGATGGCTTAAATATTTTAGTGCCGTATGTGTTTGTGTGGGCAAATAGATCTTTTGAAATTAAATTCTCATGACCCGCTTTTTCTATAGGGAGAAAATATATAATATATGTTCTTTATACTTTAAATAGTTTCTTTTGTACGTTCTAATATATGTTTTAACTAAAGTATACCTTTTTTACTTTACTAACATCATTATAATTGTTAATCTAGAGATGACAATACTAATTTTGACATTCTTTGAGCTAGTGATGTGTCGGTATTTGAATAACGCGATTTTGGAGCTGTATTTTTTTGTAACGTCGTGTCGCGCTTCACAACGAATCAGGAACCTGTTACTGAAGAACGACGACAAAATTATAAATTATTTATAATAGCGACGTGTTTAGCTCCAGCCGTCGCGATTTCGTCGGTCGCCAACAGTAGTAACTGGAACTGGTATATACCGCCTGTCGCGAACAGAAGTAACTGGTAACTGCTGTAACTGATTATCGATGCTCGACCTCGGCGGCGACGTACTTCGCTCCAGCCGTCGTCGCGCTCCTAGAATCGTAGTTCCGTCTGTCACGAACAGAAAAGTAACTGGTCCCTGCTGTAACTGATTATCGACGCTCGATCTGGGCGGCGACGTACTTCGTTCCAGCAGTCGCTGGTGCGCTTCTAGGGTTCCGGTTTTGCCAGTGGCGATTTGGTGGGTTACTATTGGCGTTGGTGCTCCCTTCGCTACGTTACTTTCGAAATAGCGATTTTTGGTATGTACTAGGCATGGTATAAAATAGCGTTGTTTGAAAGATGAAAGGCAAAAGCAAATAAAATAAAATACAAATATTATATTGCTTTTATACGTTTATATAAGTTTTTATTGACAAAAGCCAGTATCTAGGACGGTTTTATAGAGGATAATTCTCCATCTCCAATATTCAGTTATATCTAAGTTTATGGCACGAATGGTTATAACAGCTAGTAGAATTGTAAGAAGCTGACAACACTGGATGGGAGTAGGTAGGTACTAATGCCTGAAATACTGCATAAGGGCGTCACTTTGGAAGTCGGAACCTCGGTTAAAAATTCGCGGTATTTTGTCGCGGAATTTTTCTGGAACGGTCGCTATTGTAACGCGACTCATGTGGAACCGGTATTCTCATCACTACTTTTATCGCTCATGTGTTTCGTTGTTTTTCGTTATAGGTCTAAATCAGAACTATTGCATTACAAAACTTGTCAGAACTATTCATGTAACAGGGTTGGAAAAAATCATGATTTTTTAAAAAAATAAAAAATCAGATTTTTTTATTTTAATCTGATTTTTTTTTATTTTAATTCAAAACAATATTTAAATCGGATTTCTAAATGACTAGGACTTATTTCCAATTAATGTCCTATCCTAAATGGTTAAATCTTTATAACTCTGTGCGATACCGATAACATTAATAATTCTACGGTGCGTGTCATTTTTCCACGTCGGTTACCAATATATTCCGCAAAAAAAGTCGCTCGCTTCAGATCAAAAGGATTTTTTTTCAAGCGTCCTAAAAGTATTTTTAGGCATCGTCAAAAAAGTATAATTTCTACTCTTAATAAAACAATACACTATTGTTCGGAAATATTCTCAAGTCGAGAATGAAATTAGTATTATCTAATATCAAAGTGTTAAGTACTTACTGCAAATCAAAATGTCGGTAAGAATTTGGAAACATACCAACGCTTCAAAAAAAAATATAAAACAACATATTTTCTGACAGCGATTATAGATTTTCGGGAATGAAGATATAGTCTCTATATCAGAAGAACCTAGTTCTGGCACTATAGTCTGCGAATGATATGTATTCGAACAGCGAATTTTTGTTACTTATACATAAATTTTAAAATAAATCCCTGCGTTTAGCGGTCTCACGGATTCACACGAAATTACTTCAAAAATCGGTTCAACTTTTAAATTGATGGATAGCTATTTTTATATAGTTTTATAAAATTTACAATTATTTTTCGATTTATTATCTGGTATATCTGTTATAGAAATATTTTTTATAGTTTTCTAGGACAGATTTTTTTAACTTTTACAGTTATTTTTTTATTTATTATAAAGTTTCAATAATTTTTTTTTATTTAAATCGCATGATTAAAATTAAAAAAAAATCACTTGATTTAAATCATACGAAACGTGTAATTGATGCTTATATATAATAATAATATGGCATTTATTTAGTATTACCGTTGATTGAAGAATAATTGGAAAGATATGCAACCTAATGGGCCAATTCACGACAAGTCTGATTTGATTTCCCCTTATGTTTCAAATGCTGTACAGTGGAGCCTTTGCCCATTCTGCAGCCAACGTATAAATCACTCATTTTCTCTAATTCGTCTAGCAAAAACATATCAAAGACAGTGTTGCCGTACTAAAATGTGTAATATCTGTAATACGTTTGACGAAAATATCTTTCGATGAAAAATCCGCGTTTGTGTATTGAAAATTTATTCGTATTAAATATAGAATAAACAACAAAAATAAAAATTCTTTATAGATACTGACCATTTCGTATGATTGAAAAAAGTCGTTTAGTTAGCTTGGAAATGACTGATTGAGTATTGATATTTACCGCAATATTTTACGTATGAAATAACAGCGATCTTCATATCAAAGCCAACTTTAACGCCGTTCTTTGTTTAGTCATATAATATTATATTAAATTGTTTAATAATATAAAATCCGTATTATTAACGTACAGTACACAAAATCCGTAAATCTACGGATTATTCCGGAGTTCTGGCAACATTGGAGTAGGTGGTTTCGGCTGAAACTCTGTCGACTGAAAGTAGAACTACGGTGTACCGATATTCTCAATTAAAGCCACAATGCGAGCAACATCCGTTACAGATAATGGCATTTTTTAATTTGACAGCCGTTGTTGTCATATTGCAAATACTCATGAATCCGTTTTCGCCTATATGTCGATGTCGCCTTGATTATTTACACATAAAACTCTATGCCTGCGAAGCATTTTTTCCGAGACGTTCGTTTTAAAACAGCATATCTCCATACAAAAAGAGGAGTTAATGTGGTGATTAAAAAAAATAAAAATGCTCACAAAAGATGAAACTACAATGTGATTTGATTTAGCAATAGCTACTACAGCTGCTGCACTCTACAGGGTGTTACAAATTCGGGCAAAAAACTGTGCCCTGTATATGCTCAAAATAAATTCGGAATAAAAATTTCTGACGTAGCATCCGTTAAAAAGGAATTAATTTTCAATTTAAAAAATATATCAATATCTAATGAGTGGTTCGCGAGAAATCCAACTTTAAAATTGGGTCTAATTTTTGGTGGCCGGATTTTTTTGCCGGTGAGTTTATATAAATTAATATTTTATAATCACGCACACTATTTCAATGTAAATTAAACTATACTCAAAGCCATCACAAAAAAACCGCACGCTCAGAAAACAATAATATTATATATTAATAATTTTTAAAGTATTTATTGAGCTTTAAAAGCACTTATTGATTTCGATCTCTACAGTATAAGTCTAGATCTAATATTCTTCTAGATTTTTTCTCGATCTAGATTCTAATATGTTGTACGTTTTTGCAATTCTGTATGTTAAACTTAAATCTTAAGGAACATATTGCTAAGTTTCTATATTTAAATAAAAACAGTTGGTGGTTTAGTCGTGACTGACTAAGTTAAGAAGAAACTCAAAACTTAAGTATCAATAATCACCACGTAGTTTTATTAGCCTACGTGGTGATTATTGACTGCATCCATACTAAAATTTTGAGTTTTTTATTTAAATAAATATATTTTCTTTGTTTAAACGAAATTTATCAAAGTTATCCTTAATTCCTTTTGACTAGTTTAGTTATCAAGTAGAGCAACTATTTCGTTACTACAAATCAAAACTATATAAAAATATATAGGTAAGTTATTGTCGAGAACAAAAATAAAATAGAAACTCAGAGCAGAGTTTAACAAACTATACTACAAATGAGTTGGAGCAAATAATAAATTACTTAATACTAACACTTGTAGGTAGAACTAAATGATTGAAATAAATATGAAGGTAACAGTTAATAAAATATTCAAAACAGTAAAATAAAAAGCAGTATTCACGACACTGCTGTAGTAACCTGTGTCTTATATCTCGAAACTGTGGATCAGGATATGGAGCACAGGTGCCAAAATGTCGTGAAACTCTTTGCCACAGCTCAACACAATATTTTGGCTGTTACACTATATTGCTGTCGATTCTACAGTGTTGGTAATACAACCAACTCAGCCAATAGTTGTTTGGTTTCTATTTTGACACGTTCTCATCGACATCTTTACTATATGACACATATGGTTACGATTTGGCTGAAAATGAACAACTGCATGATATTTAAACAATCAGGGAGAATTGAGATAACGATAAATTTCGTTTAAATAAGAAAAGTATTTATTTAAATAAAAAACTCAAAATTTAAGTGATGCAGTCAATAATCACCACGTGGAGGCTAATCTTTACGTGATGATATGATGCCAAGTTTTGAGTTCTTCTTTAACAGTCGATCTTAAACTTCAACTGTTCGGCAAGCTGTAAACTTAATGTATTCATAGCAGGGTTAAATACCAAACATGGCCTATTAGGGCTCTGGATCAGAAAAATGGAAATGATCTGGAGCACTGTGAGAGATCGAAATCAGCAAGTGCTTTCTCCAATAAATGCACAAAAAAACTAATATTATAATATTATTGTTTTTTTTATTTAAAAAATTTGCTCTGTATAGTTTAATTTACATTGAAATAGTGTGCGTGAACAACTCACCGACAAGTGGACTTAGTTTCTCGCAGTCATTAGATGGTATTTTTAAATTGGTCGCTGTCCAAATTTATTTTGGTATACAGGGCACGGTTGAGCACCCTGTAAGTAACTGTGCTAAAATCCAGGCGCATTGTAGTTACATCTTTATTGACATTTGTTTTTAATCTCCGCATATTCTTTGTATGGAGCTGTTTAAAACGAACGTCTCAGAAAAAACTCGCAGGCGCATAGAATATTCCGGCTTTATATAGGCAGTTCATGGTAGCAACGACTGTCAAAAATAACAGTATCTGTGGCAGTTGCGTTGGGGTATTGATACACCCGCCAGTTCTACTGCGGTCGACAGAAGTTTCGTGGCTCCTACTCCGTGTTGCCAGAAGGCTGGACCAGCCGTAGTTACAGTTTTGTGTGCTGCCGTTAATAATACGGTTGCACAAACCCGATGGCAATTTAATATAATATTAGCATGACTAAACAGAACGGCGTTAAAAAGTTGGCACGGTGGCGGTCGCGTCGCCGTAAATATTGCGATGAAATGTCAATCGGTCATTTCAAGCCAACAAGCGACGTCATACGAAAATGATCGTATCTATAAAGAATTTTGACTGACGTTGTTTACATATCTGTTGGCGAAATCATTCTCAGGTAGATCGATCGAAACTGATACGAAATCTTGCACGACTGGCTGGCACCGCAATGGCGATTATGTTTTGCTGAACGAAACAGAAGAAATAGTCGGTCGTTGACGGTGAGTAAAGGCTCCACTGTACAGATGAAATCAAACTGGTAAATAACCCGTGCGTCAATCAACGGCAATAAATAAACTACCGCTATTATTATTATGTATAACAATTACACGTTGCTGTGTTAAGCCATTAAATATGCAGATCGCCTACTATGAAGCATGATTTAAATCAAATAATTAAATCAAAAATGATTTTTAATTTTAATCATGTGATTTAAATAAAAAATAATTTTATTGGCTTTATCCAAAAATAACTGTAAAGTGCTCAAAGTATGTCTAGAAAAAACATAACAAATGTTTCTGGCTTTCCAGGCAATAAATCAGCAGCCAGGCCACAAAACTATATAAATATCTTCATCAAAGTTGAGTACGAGAGCTCGTGGTTCCTCTGCGCAGCAGGACATAAGCAAAGAGACTAAACTGTTCAAGCCACATATCGTGCGAACTGGGGCTAACCGATAGCCAGAAGACTCTTCATTCGAAATCTATAATCGACGATAAAGAAAAAATATGTTGTTTATTTTTTTTTTTTTTATATATATTCACACTAACGCATTAAGTGGATTAAATTAAATAATGTGTGAACTTTTTTACATTCTCGTTTAATTCTTCAGGCTGATAGTGTGACATTTATTAGAGTAAGAATACTTTTTGACGATACCTAAAATGCAGGGCAACACGATCGAGCAGGCTGACTTGCAGGTATTGTTGACCGACGTGTATCGAAGTTATAGACTAACCATTTAGGGCATTAGTGGTAAGATCCTGGTCTAGAAATCCGATTTAAAATGCTGTCATAAAAAAATCTGATTAAAATAAAAATCTGATTTTTATTTTTAAAAATCACGGTAACCTATTACATGAATAGTTAGCAATAGTTCTGATTGGGCTGGCACAGGCTGCAATAAGCTACATGAGCGATAAGCGGTGATGAAATACCGATTCCCACATGGTCGCGTTACAACGCGACCGTTCGCGATGCTCCGCAGGTTCCGACTTCCAAAGAAATGACGCCAGCGCCGCTCAGTATTTCCGAGCATTATCTCCCATCGTGTCGGCTGCTGGTCTGGCTGTTACTCTTCATTCGTGCCATCGCTGAAACAACTGAATATTGGAGATGGAGAACCCTCTATAAAACCGTCTGAAACTGGCGTTTACAATAAACATATAAGCGGCTGTAAAAAGCGCAATGTCCGGTATTTTATTTTGACTGCTTTGCACAAATGCGCATTGTTATGCCGTACACAACCTGCCAAATAAACATTTCGGCTCAACAATGACCGACCAAATGCGACAAACTCACGCCAGCGGCTACTGGAGACTGGCTGCCGCCCAGATCGGCGTCGATATCGGTGAACTCTGTTCGTGACAACGGAGACTACATTCGTGCGACAGGCGTCGGCGTCGTCGCGACGAAGCGATACCATTACTACTGATGACGACCATTTAGCGTCACGACGACGAATAAACATGTCGCTATTATAAATAATTTACTGGTGCGTCGTTCAACTCAGTAACGGGACTGTGACGCGACACGTTAAGCTCGGCTCAAAATGCATTCAAACTGCCGACATCGCAACTCAGAAGTGTCGGGAAATTAGTATTGTCATCTCTAGATTAACAGTATAACAGATTTAAAGTAACTTAAAGTAATTAAAAAATAAAAAAAAAACTATTTAAAGTATAAAAGAGGCATATGATATATTTCTCCCTATAGAAAAAAGCAGATCATGGCAATTTCAAAAGATCTGACACAACCCACACAAGCTACATACATTTTAAAAGCTAGCCATCGGCAATTCCCCAAACTATTCCGCTGCGTGATATGGGTTGTTTCTGTGACCGGACTCGCTGCTGGGCTTTCGGAGAACTCCGACGACTGTAAAACAAACGTTGATCAGTAATGAGCTACGTGTTGTATTTTAGACAGTAGAAATCGTTAATCTTTGTTGACGTCTTGCCTCTTAACTACGTAACA